>NC_067285.1:2170000-2895000 GCF_020740795.1 Apus apus
CGGCAAGTGCCAGGACTAATGACAAGCTGTTGTAACGTGGCTCCTGCAGCAGCGGGCAAAGATTAGGAGCCTGTCAGGAGGCATCACTGGTGGCTTGGGGAGCCCCTTCTGAAGTCAGTCTGAATTAATAAATAAAGACAAGCTCCCTCTTACAGCTCTTTTATGGTGGGGATGGGTCTGCATGAAAAGCAGCCAAAAAAGAGAACGAGTTTGGATTATTAATGGTCACTTTTGTTTAACAAATGTTTTTTGTATAACCACCTTGTGCATCCTGGGAAGGGAGGATGTTCAATTATTAAACTGAGCATTAAATTATTCTTTCTTTCATTTGTTTTCCCAAATTAAACAGACTGTAAGCAGGAACTCACCATTCCTAGGGTTTTTATTTTGTTTTTCTATGAACAGGTAGCATGCCCATGTCGATTAAAATACTGCAACTGTCTGAGCTCTGTCACAGTGGATTGCCCTCTCTCCTCCCCAGAAAGGGGCTTTTTTTCAACTGAACATATGAAATTTACACACACCTCTGGACAATCCCAGATTAATTAATAGAAAATGAATAAAAAATTAATATAAAATTGTATTCTTGAGGGGAAAAAAAACACCGAACAAACCAACAAGACACAAAACAACTCACACTGAAGTTTGGGTTAAACCAACAGAGGACTAGGAGTCTCTGCAAATTATCTGGGTAAATTAGAAAGGATTCTGTTACACTGCCACATCTCCCCATTGGTGCAGTTCCTGTCGAATTATATACAGCTGAAAACAAGATATCTATTTAGTCATCACTGCAAAGAGTGCACTACTGAAACTGGTAAGTGTCAAGCTGAAAGAAAAAATAAAAGGTTCTTTAAGAGATTTGCCCAAGAGCCAACAGGTCTCCAGACCAGAAGCTAGCTGTGTTGGAAGGTTGTCCAAGCCAAGAAAAAGACAACAAGGGCAAGAAAACCAGTCATGTACCATGAGAGAGGGAGACCAGGCAGAGCCACAAGTGCCTTCAGGAGAAGGTGCCCTAGCTTTGAGCTCTCCAGGCATTCACATATAATCAAACAACCACTACTTTCTCAAGCTGTCACAGTGCTGATGAAAACCTTGAAAATGCCACCCAAATGGAACCAAAATGGTGATGCCTGCTTGTGGTTGCCAACAGCTTGGAATGATGCATGATGACAGGCTGGGTACCAACCCAGGGATTGTACTTTAAATGTCCATGGTTCTACCCACTCTTCTGCTCATCAAAGTATGCAGGACAGGGAAGAACACCCATATGATGGAAACCTAAATCCAGATTTCCCAGAACACACACATGGGACAGACTACCAAGCAAAGGGATGGAAGATGCAACATTGGGAGGTCGGGTCTTAATTGCACAGGATGCTCCTGAAGTCGGACATTAAATATCAGAAACTGTTTCCCAACTTTATGACTATTCAAACATGAAGCACTTACCTCCTGAGGGACTCCACACTTCCATACAGGAAAATGGCTGCTCCCAAAACTTCTGCTGTATATATTTTTTTTTTGCTGGTTTTGTGTGTGTGTGTGTGTGTTTTGTTTTGTTTTTTGCCATGGTTCCCTTGAAGCACAGGCCAGCTGCACACGCTGGTTTACCTGCCACAGAAGCACGTTTCCTTCAGCTGGTAAAGGGAGCTTGCTGTTTTGTGAGTCTCTTCAGCACAGCTGAGTACTCTCTCACTTAGAAAATTAATTTGAAATTAAATATTAAATAGTAATAAATATAGTTTGGGTAATAAATTGCATATACTAATTTAATTAAAAATGGATTATAGCACATTTTACAAATGGGACATTTTTATAAGGAAATATAATGGACTTGTTATGTTTCTGCTTTATCCTAAGAATGAACAAGCTTCTTACATATTTAGTCCTTATTGTGTCTCATTAAATATTTAAAAACAGCTATTTTAATTGTCAAGTATTTGACAGACTGCTAGAAAAACCTGACACTTAAGTTTCAATTTTACAAAATGCATTTTTAATGATGACTTTTGCACCCTACTTTATTATCCATAATTGTCTCAAAGAAAAAAAAAAATTAAAAGGGAGGAAAAGGGAAGGAAATCAAAATGCCACAAAAATTTCATATCTGGGCAAAGAATCTAGATAAATTAAGTGGTTCATGTGAGATATCTCAGAGAGTGGGCTTTGTCTGCCAAGCACTGAATGCACCTGGGCAGTGTGGTCAGCAAAACCCATAACTCGTGCTCAAAGTTATAAGACTTTGGTGGAGACTGTCTCACCATGGGGTTAGTGAGCACCAGTCCTGAAAAAAACCCTCAAGTTGGGGAACAGCTCTAAAGAGGAGACCCAGAGATGTAATTCCCATAGCAGGACTGAGAGTTGTGGTGAGCAGGAGCTCAAACCTCTTGTCCTTTTCAAGAGCTGCATTTAGGACAAAACGGGAGCAACAAGGATGACGTACCCATCGCAGAGCAAAGCTGCCCGCTCCTCTGCCTCAGTGGGGGGAGAGCTTTCTCTTTCCTGGAAAGGGGATGGTGTGGCAAAAAAAAATAAAACAGAGGAAGGTGGAAAGAGCTACAGGCACAGGTTTTTGTCCAAGAAGCCAGTTTTGCCCAGAAGACAAGCAGACTTTCCCCCTTGCAGCTTCTGTTCCCAGCGCCTGGGAGCAGCGCAAACGGCAGAGAGGAGAGGAGCGGGTGGCACAGGGAGCACCAGACAGACAGAGCTGGACGTGGACAGAAGTGATCAAACAAAGTGGCACAACGACTTGGCGTATGCAGGCACACAAAACAAGGGTAATTTGCACACCGAGGGGTGGAACTGGCCGTGTGACGGGAAAAGCAATGAGCAGAGGTATGCAGGGGAGGCGGGGGCCAGCTTGGTGTTCCAGCCTTCCTGTCACTCGCCTCCCTTGCTTATATACTGCTTCTGGCAGGGCTGACCCGAGGAAGCAGGGATGTGCTGACAGGGTTTGGGAGCTGGGGTGCTTAAAGTCGAGGCCCTGGGCTTGCTTGCTTTGTTTCTTTTTTTTCACAGCTTGCTTTGCTGTTCACTGTTTCTTTCACCTTAGTGCCTCTAGGAACAAACACTTCTGAATTGTTGGAGGTGCCCACAGACTGGTCAGGGGGTTTTCCCCCTTCAGTGCAAGAACATCTACCTAATTGATTCTCCCTGGGACCTGGCTCTACTTGCCTTCCTTAGCAGTACAAAAACTGTGCATTTCAATCTTCTTTTTCATAAGGAAATGCTTCCACATGAGCAAGAGTTTCTATGCCCTTTTTCCCAAGTTTATAAAACTGACTGGAGTTTAACCAGGCTATGAACAGCAGAGGGAAAATGTGCATAACTGTAGGGACAGCATACTTCTGGAGGGAAAGGGTTTGCACATCACACAACCACCAAGGGAAATGCAATGGATTCACTAACAAGTTAAATGGATTTTATGTACCCTTTCCACATCTTAAATACCTGGTAACCCACAAGGATGCTTCTCCTTAGGGGATGGAGAGTCACACCCTAAAGAAGAGCACAAACACATGTACAAATATTTTATGGTGTTTTAATGTGAAATATGTGTTGCTCCAAGTTAACCACAGCCCACTAAGACCAACAGAGAACCTGTTGCCCTACCTGGTGGTCTTGCTGATGGCATGGCCCCCTCTCCTCCTTCTTTCTTTCCCTCCCTTCATCTCTCCTTGTCTCTATCACCTCTGCCCCTCAGCACCAAAGATCCTGCTCCTGACACATCACCTGTGTTTCATCGCACAGATCAAAAACAGGTCAAAGATTTCTGCCCACACTGAAAGCTCAGCAGGGAACGTCACTTCACTCCACTGACATCATGACAAAAGCATCATCTTCCTGTTCAGTACCAAGATAAGTATGATAAAATACCAAGCTTTACATGCACTTTGTACCAAAACCTCCTTTCCAGTGTGAAACCTGGTAAGCTTTGTCACCATCTCCATTTGCTCTAGGTTCAGCTTTCCAGGGCTAGAGGACTCCCTCTCCACAAGCTTCTCAGGAGGAACAAAGTCAGCAAATTGCTGACATGTTTTATGGCCCTTCTGCATGCTGAGATGGTGGTGTCCAAAAGGCAAATCCCAGAAACTGCCAGCAATGGGGTGAGTGATTTATGAGCATTGTACAGTCCCCGGGAAGACCAGGGATTTCATCTCTTCTCTCCAGGTTTCCACTCTTAGAGGGTTTCTAAAGCAAGCAGTTGCAGCCACAATCCAACAACCCAACTTTATAAAGCACAAAAGAAAATAAGTTTTCTGATAAATTCCCACTGACTTAATTAAACTGAAATCCAGGTTATGGTGGAAGCAGGTCATTCCAATGCACAATCCACAGCAGCAGAGAGGGAGTAGGGAATGAGAAAAGAAAGGACCTCTGTCCTGGCGTTTCTGTCTCTTCCTCATCAGAAGACACTTCTGTGAAGAAGCACTATAAGATCTTTCCTCCCAGATCCCAGGCACAACATTTACACTCTCACATTCAGCTTCTGCTGTTCCTATGAAACAACTTATTTAATCTTAATGTTTGTCCTTGTTACAAGTTTCCAAATAAAACAAGAGGTGGCGATGCCCTGAAGCATCTCCTGAAAGCTGGTATACAGACATCCCAGGAAGTAAGAGAGTCAAACACCCAAAGCTGTTTGCAATACCTTCCGTTTCCTAAGGATCACCATTTCACCATTTCCAAGAGAGCCCTTCATACTTACAAGCATCTGTAAACATTTGCACCTTGTGACCAAACCCCTCAAAAGCAGATTCACCACTCTCTGGATTTGATTTCTACCTCTAACCATGCGTTTTGCTTAAGCCTTGGTCACATGCCAGCACCCATCTGTGTAAATATGCAATTTTTCTAGCTGAATTGCACATCCACAACCACGACTCAACCATAGAAAGATCATGTAAATAATGGAAGCTGACAGCATAAGTAATTTTTTTCATGTATCAGACGCCATGGTTGACTGCTGAACTGAGAGCTCTGCTGTTTTTAGACTCTGCTAAGTTCTCCCCTTTCACCCCTGAAGATTCGAGACTAAAGGATCAATCTTGAATCAAATGCTTCAAATGTTTTTCTTATTGCACAGCTCAGTCAATGCTTGTTTGCATCCCACCACCTCTCCCTTCACTCAGCTGCATCTTTCTTCTACCTTTCCAGGCCACGTTTTTAGAATGTAGCTGGTGTATCTGGAAACACAAAAAGGGACCATCACCAACCTCTTGCCTCCCCAGGGGATTCAAGGTGGGGGCAGGTAAGAAGTCACTCAGCCCTAAAAGAAAGAGTCAGGGAAAGGTAAGTTGTGCAGAGCTTTTTGTAGCTCTGTTTTCTGATCTCCTCATTAAGTCCCGAAATCTGTCTTGCAAATAGGAGGAATTAAACACAGAGAGTCCAAGTGCCGGGAGGAGCACGAGGCTTAAAAGAAAGCTCCAGGTCTAGAGCACAATGGCCTGTGTAATTGGTTCTTTTGAAGTTTCTAATCACTTCTGGTAAGATCAAGTGGAAGTGACAAGTGAGGCTATCGGAACAGTGACTCTGTACAATGGTGGCACATGGGACCCGAACCGGTTTGTGTGGCAATCGTTAATTGTTTGGGGGCTTCCTTAAAGCACAAAACACATCTGAAGAGTCGCTATTTAACAAATAAATAAATAAATGAATAAATAGGCCCTCCCGACATAAATTATGTGGCCAGTATTTCAGATCTCAGACAAATCATTTGCCTGTGAAAATGTTATCAAAATATGAGCTATCCCTTTCAAATATATTTTAAACAATGTTAATGTATTTTCACATGTCATCAGTTGACAGCTCCACCATCGTCGCTCGTCAGCCACCAGGGAAATTTACATGCATTTGAATTCACCCTGCCAAGAGCAGGCAGCCCAGACTGACAGCCCATTTAACTAGGTGATAAGTTAATCTGTACAACATTTGATAGATTTCTGTCTTTTACCTAAGCCATAGTTTGTGAAAATGATTCAGCGACGGGATTTGCAAACCGGTCTTGTCTCTGAGTTCTGTCTCAGTGGGAGGTGTTATATTTCTTCATGTACACTGCTGGTCTCCACCCAAGCTGGCCACATCAAGCTTAGCTGAATGCTGTCCCAAAAAAACCACCAGGATTCAGTTTCCAGTCTTTTCCTTCCACAAATGCAGCTTTCCAACTAAAGCCCAAGTTAATTATGGGACTGGAGAAGATTTTATAAAGATGGCCAATGATCTCAATCTACCAGTTCCTCACAGCTGCCCTCTCATGAAGTCTGCCCTGTTTTCTGGGATCCTCATGCATGTGGCACATGCACTGGTTTGTATTTGAGCCCTGGCCAGGTTCACCCTGTTGCATGGCTCAACACAACATGCTGTGGCCATTGTACATCACACAGTTTAAACTTCAAGCAGAAGATAACGTTTGTCAAAGTCACCCACAGACCCCCAAACATGCCCATCCCTCTGATACTCCCAGTAACATCAATTATCATTAAGCAACTAGACATCACTAGGCTTTAAACACATCATAGATCATAGATCATAGAATGTCTTGGGTTGGAAGGGACCTCTAAAAGTCATCTACTTCAATCCCCCTACAATAAGCAGGGACATCTCCAGCTAGAACAGGTTGCTCAGAACCCCATCAAGCCTGACCTTGGATGTCTTCAGGGATGGGGCCCCCACCACCTGTCTGGACAACCTGTTCTGGTGATCCACCACCCTTATATTTAGGAAAAAGACCTTTTTCCTACACATCCTTTAATTTTTAATTTAAAAGTTCCCTACCTGCACCACCAATTTATGTTTCCTTGCAGTGACTGTGATATCCTTTCACAAGGCCACCTAAACCGAGGTCTCAAGGCTTCTAATAGGCTTGTACATTTAACCACAACAAACTGCAGAGGGTATTTTGATGTTTGGAAATGCCCAGAAGGAGATCTCTATTTAGTTTCTCTCACGCAGTACATTACCAAAGCCAGGAGACTCAGCAAGCCATTATTTATTTATTCAAAACATCTATCATTTCCTGAGACACGGTGTGTTATTTACAGGGCACGTACTGTCGCTACATGAAGTAAATATCAACAGGCAGATGAAAATCAGGATACTTCACCCATAGTGATACGTTCTAATAATTACCTTTTTCAAAGAGTTGCTAAAATGTAAGTAAACCTCTCACTGGTTTCAGTAGCAAACTCTCTGAAAAGGCAGTTGCTCCAACGGAGGTGCTGCCACAGGCAGTTTGGTGAATTAAATTTCATGTAAAGACCCTCTGTGCCAAAGTTGCTGAAGGTGGGAAGCTACAAAAAGCTTTGGAAACAGAGGAGATTCATGTGTGCGGAACCATTTGTTCAGACACAATTTCAAATAAAAGTAACACTTGCAGCATTTGGAAAAGATAGTTTTCTCATCAAGGCAGAGGCGCGGTCTTAAAATATTAATTCAAGAGTTCTCAAGTCTGTGAAAACCTTGAAAGCAGATGCCAAGAAACTAAATATATTGAACCTAAAGGTAGGTTAAAGTGGAAATACCCATGGGGAAATTACAGCATGGAAATGTAGGTCAGGAGCCTGCTTCTCAAAATGCAGCACCTGTAACTCTTCCTATTTAACCTATGGATTATCAGTTTAAGAGACAATGGGATTTTATACATCTTTTCTGTATATAAAACCCTCATGTGAGCAACCAAACTTTATCCCCTCTCCAGTACTGTCACAAGCTCTCCCTGATCTTTGCAGAAGATATAAATGCTAATCTGACAAAATACCTCTAGAAACTCCAATAATTACCTGAAGAGTGAGCAGGTTCACCACTTCATCTCCAGCCAAATGCATCATGGACATTGAACTGTCATCACACTCCTCAAAAATCACATCTTCATCTGCTCTTGTCGTACACAACTGTAGCTTGTTCACAAGACAGAAAGTGGACACTGGAAGGGCATGGGAGCAACCTGCAAGTTCATGTAGAACAACAGCAAAAGAGGCATTGAGCACAGGTGTGGCTGTCATTGTGATAAATCAGAAAAAATCTCCATGTTCAGAGGCGCCTCAAAATACAACTCTGTGAGCACCATGAGCAAGGCTGGCCAGAGACAGGTCTGGAGTTGTGGGAACACATTCACTTCACCAGGAGAGACACATGTCTTAAAGAAAACCAGTTCCTCTTCACTGGACCTTTAGGAGCAGATAGAAGGAAAAGGAAACCTACATTATTTTATCATTATTATTACTACTACTACTCCTCTAGGAGCAAAAAGTGCTGCTCCCTAGAAGCAGCACGTGTGTCCACCAGGGAGTGACTGGTGCTGCTGGCCTGAAATGCTGCAAATCTGAGCCCTCCTACACTGCAGGAGTGATGCTGGGCAATCCCACTCCTGGGGCTGAGCCTCAGTTTCTCCTTCTCAAAACAGAGATAGGAATCCTTCCTTTCTGCTGCTTCTGCATCTTTTAGCTCTGCGGGGTCATAGGGATATGCAAGACCTAGTAGGAGGGGACCCAGATGCTGCTTTAATAAAAATAATTTAACAGTGGATAAATAGGCATGATATTAGGGGTGTGAAAAGCCAAGAGCAGAGTTAATAGGAAGATAGGAGGTGGTGTGATGAGTAATGAGGTGCTTACTGGGGAGGGAATAGGAGCAGGGGCCAAGGACAAAGGGTTTGTGCCCGGAGCAGGACTCAGCACCTGGGAGGGAGGCAGAAGAGTTACAGCCAAGGGCTGGGGGCAACAGGGAAGTGCTGGCTTAATTCTGAGCTGCTTTTCAGGGGTTAGGATTCTCTGGGATGTTTCATTAACATTTCTTTGTCCTGGGAAAACTCTTGGCACCGGCTGCACATACCATTAACGGCAGAAGCAGCAGCAGGACCAGCAGCTCTGAGCTGCTCCCCCGTTCCCTCCCACGGACACTCCAGACAATAGAGTCAGCTGAGGACAAAGCCCGGAGCCCTCCGACCCGCGCCGGCAGCTCCGGCTGCCACTTGCCTTTTATTCTCCACCCTGTACGACACAGAGTGAGAAACTGAAATCACAACCCCTCAAAGAAACCCATGGGACGTTTTATTCAACACGAGTTTGATCTTTGTTTTTTTTTTACTGCCAACTGCAAATAAAAAAATCAACATTTTTACTAGTTTTCTTACTTAACATTATTTTTTTCTTTTAAGCCAATGCTCAATTTATCTGCTCTTTGGTCCCACAGTATGTCCTTGCACTGGCGACTGGATGGGGATAGCCCATGTTTTCTGCACCCTGCATATACTGCCTTGAGGCACAGATTTGGCTTTTCTGCAGCAAACGTTGCAGCATTAAACACCATCATTGCAATCTCCTGGCTACGAGACCAGACTTTCCCCTTCTGTGTTGACCAGGGGTCAACACTGATGTGCAGCACTTCATCCAAAGTGTTTGGCAGCAACTACTGCAGGCAAAAAAATATCCACTCTGGAATTTTCAGCCAGGATAGAAAAAAAAAAATAGAAAGAAAGAAAAAACCACAAACCAAAACAACAAACTGCGCCAGCTTGTGTGAAAAAGATGAGGGCTGCTTTTAGAGAATTAAGACTTGACTCTTCACAGTTTTTGGAAAGAAAACAAAAGAGCTTTCCAAATCCTTTCTACTTTCTCTAACTCTATTAAGAACGACCACAGTGTAGATCTAACATGCTTCCATGCACACACCATTGATATTTAGAACATTTTTCAAATTATATCTTGAAATTCGGAGACAAAGGGGGGAAGACAGACGGGCAATTACAAACCCTCCTCTTTCCCACTGAAAAAAACCCTCTGTAAATCAATTTCTTCTGAAAGCCAGAGGATACATGCAGTCCTCTCAGGCATGGATACCCAGCTCTAGCTTCCCCCTGAATGCTAACTATGTGCAAGCACTTGGGGTCCCTCTCCCAGATGGCACAGCAGCCCCCAGCCAGCGCAGGTAGCAGAAGGGGACATGAAGAACACAGCCTGACTTTAAAGCACATGAAGCATGGAAAGGTTGAACTGTGCCTCATCTGCTGCCCTAGCAAACCGTACAAAACCAGAAGCTCTGGCATCTGCAATCCAGAACATCATTTGGCACAGCTTAAAAATGTAATTTTCAAATTTCAGCACCCCCCCCTGCCCCCCCCCCTCCTTCCCCAGCGCCACATGGTGATTTTTGTCCTTCAGAGAGCCAAAGGCAAATACAGGCATGCTCAACATAGATTGTCAAAGGGAGAGGTTTCCTAGCAACAACACCAATATGAATGGAGCCGAAGTTTCCTTTCCAATCCCTCATGTGACATTAGAGCAATTTGTAACACACAGGGAACGGGAAAAGAAGTATGGAAGGAATCTGGCCACGCATCCTTACCCAAATAGATAAGCAAATCGGGTTGTCAAGTTTTGCTAACACCACAATTACCAAGTGCTTTTAAGTGTAAGATACAGCCAGAAAAGAAAGAAATCCCGGAGTCAATTCCCTGTCTTCTCCCAGCACCACGTGCTGCCTCCAGGGTCCGTGTGCCCTGGCCCAAACCCATGGTGGAGGAGCAAGGAGGCTGTCCCCAGTGAGGAGAGCAGCTATCACCTCTGCAACCACTCTCTGCTTCTTAAATCACCATAAAAACCTCTGCTGCAAGCAGATTAAGCTTCAAGCAATCACCTTTCATTCAAGCCTGGCAAGATATTTGGAGTATCTCTGTAATGTGGCAAGGAAATGGGCCCAATTGGAAGCCAAGTTCCATGCTGCTCCCTACACAGCACACACATCCCAAACAGGAAGGTGTCAAAACCAAGAAAAACCCATTAGAGTGAGAGGGTAGCTCCACTGGGGCCTGTGGTCCCATCACTAATCCCCTATGACCAAAGCTGACAGAGGAAAACAAGCTTTAGCTCCACGTGCTTCCCACCAGTAGCCGAGCAGTGGGACTTCCTGCACAAACTCACCTACAGTGCAGGGCAACATGGTGAACCAGTGGTTTGATGGCATGAAACAGCCCTTCTCTTTTGCTTTCCTTCTTTTGTTTGTTTGTTGTTTTTTCTTTTCCTCCCAATCAGCCTCCCCAGCAAGGCAGAGGTGGTCATCTCCAGTAAAGCAACCATAATGGCAAAGCCCACAGGTGTCCCAGCTGGGCCCTCAGCCTATATTTTTAATCAGTGGTGGATGATAGGTTCCTAAATTAATCCTCTCCTCTGATAAACCAGGAGCCAAAGTGCTTAACACAGAGACCAATTTTAAATGCCTAAAGTTACAGGGTTTGAACACTGCATATTATGCCTAACAAGGGAACAATGACCCCTCTTATCTGTAGTAGGCCCAGGTTCCCCATATCCCCAGCCTAATTGTGTGATGCCAGCTATAACTCAAGGAGGTTACACCACACGTTTGTCATATCTAGAAACTGCTTTTGGAGTTTGCAGCTCATTGTGAGCTACTGGAGCTGCAGGATGCTTGTTTACAGGGCACAGTGCAAGACATCTGCTCGGTCTGACTTTCTAACCAAAAGGGGAATTTATCTTTGGCAAATCAGTTCTGTGGGTCAGGAACTGGTTTGTTTTACAGTCCAAGTGTTTCGCCAACACTATCATTTAGTTGGGGTGTTTTGTACCTTTTCCCAAGCACTCTGATAAAAGAGGCCACAATCAATCAGCCTAGGAGATGCCCTGCTAGAAGCAATTAAATAAAATTTAAACAGTTATCTGAGTGGTGTTGATGCTTTTGACAAACGAGTTTTGAAATGCTTTCTATGAATTTAGCAGGGAGTAAGAGACCATCAGAAATATTGCAGGGCTGAGGCCTGGCCAAACACATCCTGGGCTTGGCAGGGTGGGTTACTGCTGAGAACATCATCCACACCGTGCAGCACCAGGACACTGCAGCACAGGCCAGCTGGGCACAGCACAGGAGGAGACCACTATAAAAATGCTGCTAAACCAGATGGAAATCTTGAAAAAGTGTTGGAAATAGATATGGAGGGTTTGCATTTTATCTTTTCCATGCAAGACAGGGCCATATTCCTCTTTGTACCTGTTTTCTGCAGACATCTGAAAAGAAAGGGCAGCAGCCCTGCTGACTGACACACCTCTGGCCACCAAGTCTTCCTCACACCACTGAGCACCAAGTCTTCCTCACCATGGGCATGTACCAAGCCCAGCCAGATATAAGACACAGGATATGGCACGGCACCCTAATTCCAGTAAAGGTCATCTTCATGCATCCAGGTACATTTTTTAAGTGAGGAAAAAAACTTATTTCTACACATATTCAAGGAATCAAAACATTTACTCTAATAAAAGATTTGCATTCACTACCAGGCGAGATGTTGCAAACAACTCCAAGTGAATTAAGCTGAACTTGTGAGCTATGCAGGCTAATGACTATGCTGACCAACTTCAAAACCATATTAAGACTACTGATTATTTATTATAAAATGCCTGCACAGAGGGAGAGACCTAATTGTCTGATGAAGATCCCAACCCCTGTGGGTAACACAGCACACTGTACCTGTTAGAGTCAGGGCTCATTAGCCTAATCACAAAGAATAATACCAGGACCAGAGCTCTGCAAAGATACTGATTTTTTACTTCCTGGGAGTTTCACAGAAACACCCTTTCCTTTCTTTCTTTCCACCTCTCCCCCCTCCCCCCCGGCCCCTTGTTTGGCAAGGCTCTCTTTCTTGTTATCTGGCAACAGATAGCCTTCTCCCTCCAGTCACCAGCAACCCCAGGCTCAGTGGGGCCACAAATGTTCAGCATCTCCTTCAGTCCCCAATTAATCATCACCACCCTCTCCCTGCACACAGATCCGGGCAGGCTGCTGGAGCTGGAGCAGGGAGGGTGGCCAGCAGATGTGCTGGGGAGGGAGCTTTTATTTTGCATTAATCTTGCACATATAGGCACTGATGCAGCAGGGATTTTTCAGTCCCTGTTATATGTATCACTGATGAGCAGCTTCCCCGTGATGCTGCTTTGGAATACAGGTACCAGTTCATTCACTCTTAATCCCTGTGCTGTTACCTTCTGAGTTTCAAGTGCAGATGCAGCCAGGATAGGATTCATACCTGCATGTTTAATTTTCCTACTACCCTCCTATGCTGTCTCCTTTCTCCTCAGCCCTGTTCCCTCTCCTATACCAAGCAAAGGTGACCCTGACCTTTCATAGGGAGAAATATTGCAAGGCTTGTCTAATCAGGCTGGTTGTACATATCCTGTAGAAAACATCACAAGATTGCATTTTGTATCCTTTCCCTCCATCAATTCATACCTTTTAAATAAGAATAATGCTTATTTCTTCATCAAAACCATTTAACTGCCAGTGAAAGGTCTCATTCTTACAGCAGATTTTAACCTTGCTCCATCCACTCTGGCTTCATAAACAGGGCAAAAAGCAGAGGGTTAGTTTTAAAGGGCAAAAAGATAGAGTCCCTTAAGAAGCTGCAAGTCTAAAAAGATCATGCTGGTCGCTCCTGACAGTCCACCTAAGCTCCTCCTGTTCTTGATCTCACATACTGCTTCCAGGGATGGCCACTGCTCTGGACTACTGACTGCTTCCTCTGTGGCTGCACCTCTCAAGTGTTGCCCAACTATTTTCACGTCTCCCCTCACCTCATTCAGCACTCACATCTCTCTTCTCAGGAGTCCAGCCCCCTTTTTTTTTTTTATTTTTTTTTCAAAATACTCCCTTATTTGTTGGCATTTTCCTGCTTACAGAAACACTGAGTGAGTACATCCCAGCTCCATGACCCTGTGCACCCAGACATGCCTCACACCTCCTCGATGCTGTCCCTTTTTTTGCTGCACTGGAGCCATTCTGCAACACTAACATGATGTCCTGGGCTTAAGCACTTTCCTGGCTCTTTTCTGAAGAACTTGTATTTTTGCCAGCTTCAGAGGCTTCTTACCAAACTGCTGTTCCATGCCAAAATCCTAAAAACACCTGAACCAATCAAAGGTCCCAGAAGGCACACACGTACCCACCAAGGAGTCCCACACCACACTCCACTCATAGGACCAGAGGTGAAGTTTTCAGTGCCCAAATGGGGCCACAGCTGGGAAGATATTTTACTTTAAAATTAAGTTCTTGGCTTTAGCAGTGGTTAATTAATTTTACACGGAGCCCAAATGCATGTTATAAATGAGAATAAATGTCCAACATCTTGAAAATTAGTAAACATGGATTGAGAATCTTGGAATAAGCATTGCACATTACAAGACTAAGGGATGTATTTGGCCTGCTTTTAGGGCAGTGAATTTTTTCCCCACAGCTTTCTGCCATTCTTGGTGTGAAACCTTTATTCTCCATGCCACAAATAAGATGTGATGAGATGGAGATGGCAAAAAAGCTTGATCCCAACAGTTGGAGATTCCCGTCATCTTGGTGAGATCCATTTGGGCTGAGATCAGAGTATGAAAACCAATAAATAACCAATACTCTGGCCAGAAAATCTTTAGGATGACAAAATAAGTGATGCAGTTACAGTATGGGTGCCTATCAGCTGGCACTACCATGCTTGGCTCAGGCAGGATGCCAGGACATTGAGTGACCAGAGAAGACCCAGGACCTGCCTTGGGCACACATGGCTACTCCACAACTTGTTTGGTGGGAGCAGATCCCTGGACATGAGGTAAGTCCTCTGTGACAGCCCAGCAGTACCTCATCCTCCCAACATAGAGGGCCCACCCCAGAGCCCCATTTTCTGGGAGAACTACTGTAAGTGCCCTGGATTAAGGGTCCTGCTGTTTTTCCAGTACTCTCTTCCATGCTCTGTTAGAAGTCCAAAGCAAGGGGAAGAGCTGATGTGCAATTTATCTGGGATCTGGTGCTGTCATCTCTCCTGGGGCACACATACTTATGCCAAGACTGCACAGGCAGGCTGTTAACCCAGCCCTTGGGGACACGAGCAGCACTTCATGCCATATCCTTTAGCAGTAGGGGGACCACATAAATGCTTTTTTAACTCCCAGTTAATCCCCAGCAATGCTGCTGGTCCAGTTAAATCCACAAAAATGAAGATGTGTGAAACTATAAAACTGAAGTTCCTTGGCTGGTGGCAGGGTTGGAAAGGGTTCAGAGAGACCATGTGCTTTTTAAGTTATGTGTTTTCTGACCATCCACTTGGTGTTCCCCTGCTTGGGGAGCTCCTCTGAGGAGACAGCCAGCCTGACCCCCCTGGAAGCTTCGTGCAGACCCAGTGTGCTCTTACCTTTCCACAGGGAGTGGTTTGGCACTGAAAACCTGACGCCCAGAGAGCCAAATGGATCCCCAGCTATCTGCACAGCCACTCTTATTTCCTTTGACTAGCTCCAGAGCTGTCCCGGGGGCCCTGTACTCTTGCCAAGAACCCATGACATCACTTATATTATTAATAATTACAATAGATTCACAGATGGATGGACAGATGGACACTCATATGACAGAGTTGTGCTTAAAGTTAATACCTCGCCTTTCTCATCCCTCCTTCCCACACCCCCACTTTTCCCATTCGCTTATCTATTTCCTCCCAGGGAGGAAAGGCCAAAGCTGGTAGTAGAATGAGCTAGGAGTATTGTTCCTCTTAAACAAACAAAACCCACATGACTCAAATGACTCTTCATTTTTCACTCCCAGCTCACATTTGCTCAGGGAGCAGCCCTTTCTGGGACTGTGTATTTGTAAGTTCTGGAAGAAAGAACTGGCAAATCTTTGTTCCTTGTCCCATTGCACCACTTACAGAAGGAAGACTCTCTGACAAAAGCTCTGCAGAGGGAAACGCATAGCAATAGCTGCACAGATCCAGCTCCAGCCACCCTCCTCGTTGGTCTGAGAGATTTCACACTGGGCAAAAGTATCCTAAGTTTTTGCAGAGCAAACAAGCGGAAAGGCCTGGCTCCTGCTGGGTCGTAAAGAGCCTGGCTCCAGTTTTTATGGGATGGAAAAACACAGGGAGGGGAGGGTTGGAAGAAATGGGGAGTGATGGAGACAAACAAAGTCATACCATGACCCAACGTAAGGGTATGTGCTCACTCAGAAAGTTAGGCTCTTTTGTTTCCCACTCCTCAGGGGCCTTCAGGAAAAAGCTGATTTCCAGGAGGGCAGCGGAACAGCCTGTGGTTTCACACCTCGCTTCTCAGGGTTTCTGTGCTGGATCTAAAGGAGGAATTAGCAGAGTTTAATCTGGAGGCTGTCACCTTCAGGCACAGAAAGGCAGTTCGTTAACACAGAACAGAGCATCATCTGCTCCAAGAGGGCTGAAGCCATCTCACGCTGTTGGTGCCCCAGCACAGCCTGGCCACGTCCTAGCTCCAGCTCAGAGGACAGCTGGACTGGGCTCTGCTCCCCTGAGTGCCCAGGGCAACACAGCTCCACTCGTGGAGGAAAGGAGCTGTACAAATTGCCATCATGCCCCAGGGGTGAGCCAAAACAAGCCCCTGTCCCGAGCAAAGACTGACTTACCGGATGTGTCTGGACAAATTGCAGGTTTAGTACATAATTCCACTCTAAGGAATTTAAATATTTTTTGTTAGAAAATACTTAGCAGATCAATAGCTACACACACACACATCTTTTGCTCAACAGTTTTGATGCTGCCTCCTTCTCAGACACTATTAACACACACATCCTCTCCTTGAGCTATGGATTTACATCCATAGTCTGCTTACAGAGCATCTCTCCATGGTTTTACTCACTAAAATCACAGCGTATGTACCAAAGATGAGAAAAAATAAAAAATAAAAAATAATTAAAAAAATGAAGTGCTTACAGAGCCTTTACACAGTGTCACACTAAGGCAACACTGGCTGTGCAAATATCTCCAGCCAACTCATTCCTGACCTGGACTGTGCCTTAACCCAGCCCTAGGAAGCCTTGAAGGAAGCGATTCTACACAAATAGATGGCAAATGCAGGGGGCTTTGGGTGTGTATGAACACCTGGATGTTGGAGCCAAGAGTTTGTTCCAAAGAAAGGTTCCCAGCTCCCAAAGTCTGCCCAGCCAGATCCCCCCTAGGTCTCGTACTGGCTCCCGTGCTTGCAATGGGGAACTCCATCTCAGGGAGATGATCAGAGCAAGCAGGCCATGGAGTCGATTCCATCTTTGCTCATTAGAGAAAGAAAATTCCTCTGAACCTGAATGAGCTTATCATAAAAGAAGTATTTTCCTTCCCTTGACAGTTTTGTTCTGAAAAAAAAATATAATTCCTCTCGTATCTCAAAAACAAACAAACCAAAGTCCGAGTCACCTTGGGTGTTGGGGTGGTTGGGGTGTTGTTTTTTTTCTTTGTCTACTGCCAACAGCATCGCAATTTTATCAGAGCATGAAAATCAAAATGCTATTTTTTACTAAGGAAGGAGACAACTTCAGATTTGACAAAGCTCTTTTCCTTAGTATCGACAAGCAATCATCATCTATCTTACAAATGGGTTCTTGCCTCCCAGCGTATTTGTGCCATCCCTGGATTTCTGCTCCTTCGAGAACCAGGATAACAAACGAATCTTCACCAGCTTCAGTGGTTTCAAAGCTAATCAGAAGATGAAAAGGCTGGCAGGACAGCTGACAATACGTTACTAACCACCAACAGATCTTTGCAGGACATTTATGTATTTGGATTCCAAGCATGGGGAGGCTTAGATACGTGTTTATGAATATGGAGCGGCCAAAGTAAAGCAAAGCCAAGCAAGACAAAGCTCAGTGTGGACACCATGAAGGCATCTGGTTGCTTTGTCTGGATCCCATGTGGCTGCACAAGGCTGTGCCACCAGGATGGGACCCACAGAGTGGTGCTGCATGTCCCCAAGGAGGTCACAGATGTACCCATACAGGGTGGGGGGGTCCCCAAAGGCAGCCCATTTGACACTGATTTCTGTGGGAAGGTGAAACAAGTAACGGAGATGGCAAATCCCAGTGGTCCCATCCAAGAGCTCTCTATTTGTCATGGAGGCCCCAAAGTTGTCCCCATTAAGGTCAACAGCCAAATTCTCATCAAACTGGCTCTGCAAAAAGCAACATGCTGAATCTCAACCATTCTGCCACTGCCTGTGTTTGGGGCTCAACCCAAATTTTGCTGCCAAAAAGGTCAGTTTAGGTATTCCTAACAGAGCATGATGGACTATGATCCGAG
This sequence comes from Apus apus, assembly GCF_020740795.1. Lineage (NCBI taxonomy): Eukaryota > Metazoa > Chordata > Aves > Apodiformes > Apodidae > Apus > Apus apus. Next base: position 2,188,068 of record NC_067285.1, read on the forward strand.
TTGTACAACCTCTGCAGAACCTGGAGCTCTTGTGCCCTGCTCAGCACCCATCACAGCTATGGGACAACACCCTGGCCAAGGATGCTGATGGCAAATGTAAATATCCCTTCACAATTTTACCAGGAGACCTCTTAAACTCACTGACAGCTCACTCCTCAAAAGAGGTTATTCTCCACACCAAGTGCCTGACATGAAATATGAACATCTATATATAGATACCAGTAATCACAAACAATTCCTACAGTCTCCATCCAATCACAGCACTGCAAAAGGAACAGTCTGTATCCCTGAGTGGCAGGAGGCTGCTGATTATCCTTGTGACTCGGAAGGGGAGCCCAGCAAGAGGTGGTCAGGGCATTTGACTCTGTCTTTGATGAGGGAACAGTTAGTGAGGTTACCATAGCCTCCCAATCTTAGAAAAACGTTGAAATGTGATTCAGCAAGAATTTCTGATGGTTTTACTTTACCTCCTGACTCAAGCTCAAAGCAGGAAAGCTGTTTCAAAGGCAGTTTCATACATTTAGATTTTGGTGACTGATCACAAGGCTCCCAAAAGCTCCCATGTTCATCTCAATGGGGAAGAGACCACTGAGGGCAGCTGTAATTGCTCCAGGGGCACTTTGATTACCTGCAAATTACCTGTTTCTCGATGCAAAGAAATATCTGTCCATCTGCTTGGTGGGGCTCGGGAGGAGATTCAGTGGGAGACCAAATGTGATGATGAGCCCTTCTGACACCACGCCATGTCCACTCAGGGTCATTCCAAGGGGCTGTCACAGGGCTTCTCTACCCCGATGTAATTTCAGGTACTGAAAAGAAATGGCACATGACGAGATGTTCATTACCCATCACAGCAGCCCCACAGATCTCCTCACAAGGGCTGATGCTGAGGACCTGCCAGAAAAGCATCTTGAAAAGTAGCACAGCTGCAAGAGGAAGGAGCTGGTGGGTGGGGGGAGCAGGTCTATCCTCACCACAACGACCACCCTGGTTTATTATATTTTAGTCTTTGGTCAACTTTGAGAAAAGGACTGAAGAGTGAGTTTCCATTACAACATACATCATTTTATCAACCTCATTTTTTGTGATATTTTGTAAATTACAATAAATTTGCTTTCTTCTGAATATTCAGATGCTTCAAAAGGTACCCAAAGGATGCAATTAGACTCTGGGGAAATATGCTATTATGTGCACATATCATGTTTTGCATTGGCTTCCCAGCATCTACATAATTTATGTTTTTCTGCATAATTTCCCCTTTTTATGTTTCCTATGTGTTTGTGAGATAATGCAGAAGTCAGTTCTCTCCCACCAAAAATACAGAAAGAACTTCAGTCTGTATTCTGACTTCACCCAATCTGCTTCACTTCCCACAAAACCCTTGGAAAAACCCCTGGAGAAATCATTTCATATGCACCGAACATCAATGCCTGAGGAAAAACCCAGCAGGTCGAGGCAGTTCTCTGAAAGGAACCAGAACCTTGTCCACTCCCGTATTCATCTGGGCATTTGGAGGGGCCCCTGGTGGATAACGTCAAAATGGTAAAGCTTTTAAACTGCTTATAATCCTCTCCTCGTGTTTGAAACATACAAAAATAATTCAACCAAACTTTCAAGTTGCTTTTTAGCTTTCCATGCCAGTCACTTGCATCCCAGCTTGCTTTTGACTTTTTTTTTTTAAATAATAAAATAATAATAGTAAAGAAAGAATTATAATAAAAAGGAGAGTTTTCAGTTAGGATGTAGTTGAAGTTGATGCTTACTCTTCCTTTTTAACTCTTGGATGGAGTTTTTTGTTTGTGGATTCTTAATTTATTTCATTAAAATAAATTCATTAGAAGGAAATAAAAGTGGCTCTAATTTTGCTAAAAACTCTCCCAGCTTGTGGCTGGGGCTGCTGGGCAGGGTCATCTGCACAAAGGCTGAGTCCTCCCCAAGTACCTCAGTGTGGATCTTCCTCTTCCCTGGGATGCCATGAACAATTGGTGGGCTGGAAAATATTGTTTCATGTTTTCAGTTGGGTTCTTGCTGCCCTCTCTCATGTACCACCCAGGAACTCATCTTCCCCAGGAGGTGATGGGCAAGAAACAGGAACTTTTCTTGTTCCCAGCATCCCTGCATCCCTCAACCACAATGGCTGCCCCCTATGTCCTGGCTCCTGGAACCATGGAGAGCATGAGAAATCTTTCTTAAAAGTAAACAAAATAATAATAATAGTAAGCAATAAATAAAAAACAGCAATAATACTATCTGGCTCTCATCCTTACACTCATGTTTTGAAGTGCTCAGAAGAGTGAGCCTTTCAGACTCAACACCAAAAATTGTGAAACACAAACTCATAACTTACCTGTTCTCCTCCAAAAAAAATTCCCAGCCTAAGGCAAATAACCACTCCCAAACACACTCCCTGAAAGTGAAACTGGGAAGAAAAAACCCCCATGCTTCCCCTTCTGCTTTACCACCCAGATTATTATGGGGTAATCATCTTATTTAAAACTCACTCCTGAGCCCATGTGAAATCAGTCATGGACCAGCAAGGAGACATTTCAAGTATGTTTTCTTCTCTACAAACCATGACAGCCTTCAAATTGCCAACAAAAAAAATATCTGATGTGAATAAAAGAAAATATTTATGTTGTGAAACCCACAGTGTGAAACAGCAGGAATAAAATAATCTGGTAAAACTTAAAGAATAAGGTTCTTTGTAGAATACATAAGAGAACACCTGCTGCTTTCCTTATTTTTTATTTATTATAATTAATATGTTCAAACTAAGCAGTATGCAGATGTATAAAAACAAACAGCCAGAAAAAAAATAATTGATACTTTTCATTAAAAAGTTCATTTGAAGTTGAGAAAAATGTATGATTAATTAATCACAACAGAATCTGCTTACTTAAAAGCCTATTGACATATGTTTTAAAATCATTTGTGTAATTTGAGATAACTAGCAGGCAGGACCACGTGCTCCTGGTGCTCTCCCTGCACACAGGGTAGTTCTCCGAGAGCCACGAGCCCCTGGGAGCACCAGCAGGGGTGGGTGATAGCGGAATACAGCTTACTTTAAGATTAAAAATACAGAAAACAGGAAAAATGCCTCTCAGAGAAGATTTCAGCATGCTTCAGCACCACTCTCCATGAATCAAATACAACGGGAGCTCACTCCTCCTCTCCCTCCTCTCTAGTTGTGAATAAGCACACGAGTTAGCACAGAGGGTCTCACCTATTGCAGCAAACACACCTAAGAAGCCAGAGGTTGATTCCATACAACCAGTCTGGATTGGTAATAAATTTCTGAATGAGATGAAGGAGGAGCTGGAGGAAGGTGAAGCTTTAGACGTGATAGAAGACACTGGAGAGGAATGACTTTATTCTAATGAAAACTGAAACACACAGAGTCAGGTCTGGCTTTGGTGTGGTTCATTGCAGGAGAGGAAGAGGAAAAGGTCCAAAAAGAAATTCCTTGAGGAGGAAAATTATAGGTAGGAAGGACAACGAAGGGGGTGATATTGGGGTTCAGGAGTGAGCACGCAGGCCCAGCTCACCCTGTGCCCTTGGCCCCTGCCTTTGCACCCTCACCAAGCATTTTCTAAGCGATGAATGGAGCAATTTTTGAAAAGGTATCTCTTCACACAATGTGTAAGAAACACCTTACTTTTCAGGCACACCAGGTACCTCAGGAGAGCACGGAGCTTTTTATACAAAAACTGTTTGGCCTCACCTTTGTACCCCTGTGAAACTCAGAGCCCGTTCGTGAAAGCATCGATCCCCTCCTGTTCCTGTGATATTGCTCTAATCTGGAAATACAAAGGGGCTCATGTCATACATGTGTTGTATCACCTTTCCCAGTGGAATAGGAAAATTAAAACAAAACCATACGAGCTCTGTGGGATAAGCAGTGTTTGGCTCTCCAGGGGCAGAGCAGAGGTGGCTGCTCAACGCAGGGCTGAGCCCCAGGCTGGGGATAACCCCCTGCTTGCCAGCAGTCCCAGAGCAAAGCCAAGCCAATCACCAGCTGATCCTGAAGGTGCATAAATTAGAATTAATCTTACCCAAGATGGGGCCAAAAATAGAAAGTACAAAGGAGAAGCTGGAAAGGATGTGATTTCTTCCTCCCCTTCCCAAAGCACTTCGTTTCTGCTCCTCCTACTGCAGAGTCAGCATCCAAACCAGACTTCAACTAAATCATTGCCATGCAAGAAAATAAAAATCCCTTACAAATCCCTTTACACAAAATAAAACAAATTTCAAAACAAACTCTTTCCAGCAGCAGCCACTACTGAGCTTGCTGGATGTAAAACCTCCATGGAAAAAAAAAATCAACACAGTCAACGCAGACAAAGCAAAATGCAACAGCTGAGTCCTTCAAGCTCCCTGGTACTCAAACACCAACTCCTTGGTAGTCTGAAACAGCTCCATTTTCAAAAGAATTCCTATCTGACACTTCCCACCATACCCCATTTTACAGCCTCTCCCAGCAGAGCTAACAGGTTAAAGCACTTTCTGTTCTAAAGTGTCTGAGGAAAAAAAATCAGATGAGCAGAATGCTCCCAAAAATCAGGGTGATGTGAAGCAAGAGAGGAAAGATAGATGTTCCTACTCACATCAACCAGGAGAAGGGGAATTAAGGCACAGGTCCTGATGCTCCCTCCTCTGGTTTGCTCCATGCAACTTCTTCCCAAGCTGGAGCATCCCTCACCTCCTGCTGCTTCCAGGGCCAGTCCCATCCTGCCACGTACAGACAGAAAGCTGAAGCACCTTGAAGACCTTGATAACATTTTGATAGCACTGGTTTGGGTTTGTTTTGTTATTTTTTTTCAGCATAACTTCATTTCCCTTGGTTTTGGTTCCTCTGATGAAGACCATCAGTGTCCAGGGGACTGTGGTGTCCCATACTCGACCCTTGGCATCACAGCTCACCTCCACATTTTTGGTGCACACACACTGGTCTCTCCCCCTGCTGGAAAATCCTCTTTGCTCAACTCTCACACATTTCATCCCCAGGTTGTTTCATCTGCTACGATGTAAGAAGGAGTTATCTCACCCCGCCATCCAAAGTGTGCTCTTAAATAACAGCTTGTACAATAATTAAATGTAGCAGTGAGAATATTGTTAAAATCAATGACCCAGAGCATTAGCAGCTTAAACACATTTTAACTTCACTTGATCACACCAATTACAAGTCAGAAGTTAAGCAAGAGTGAACTGTGTGCATGAGGGTCCAGAAGCTGCATCTCCACAGGAACACAGGAAGAGTCTACAAAGGGGAAATACATGATTTCTTTTTGTCAATGACTTTTTTTTTTTTTTTCATTTCTCTACAAACTGACAGTATTAATTTAAAATAAATACATAAATAATAATAATAAAAAGAGAGATATAAAGTTGTTTGGAATCCAAAGTTCAACTGAAAACTAAATAAAGGACCTTTAAGCAACTTAAACTGATTCATCAAAACTGGACTCTTCTCCTGAAAAACCTGTAGGGTTTTGGTCCAAAAGTGTTTGTCAGAAAATTCCCAGCCCAAAATGCTTAACCTTAGAGCCCACAGAGCTCTATGTCAGCATGAAAAAACAATAGCCAAGGGGTCTAACAGATATATTTCTTCCCCTGAATTTTTTGGCATCTGCTTGGCGTATCACAGTCAGTAGGATTTATGATCCATGGAGGAATACCTATATATGTTTTATGTAATGTACACATAAAAACGTATTCCTTCATTTCAGACAAGTGGTGGAGAGATCCCAAGCAGTTTTGACCTCTGCTATTTACAGAGACCTTTGCTGGCAGAGGCTGTGCTCTCAAGTACAGCAAAGAGATTATTTTCTCACTCAACTTTTTATTTATAATATTATAAAAATAAATGTGACATCTTTAGGGGGTGTGCCATATTTTTAAAAGCTCAACCAAGGCACATTTTGGACTTTTTAAGGTTTGCCCTTTTGAAAACTTAACTTCCTGAATACTTTTCTATGTAGAAAAATCTATCACAACACTCAGTTTTGTGCAGCTTCAGTCAGTATCTTCAAAAAGCAAATACACAGACACCTTTATGAGTCTCACTCGTATGAGAACAGTCATAAAATTCCCTTTTGCAGCAAAGAGTCCTGCAGCATCACTGAAACTTAGGCCTGGCCAGCAGAAAGAGGAGCTCAATTAACAAGTTCCATTGATTTTCAGTGGGTTCCTAAGCACTGTCCCCATCCTAAACAGACACGAGCCAAAAAAAATAATGACAAAATAAATCCTGTTATGTAGAATATTCATGTAACAGGAGTCTATGATCAGGCTGCACTCAGCCCCCTGAGTGTAAATGTCTGCTCTGCTCCCATCCCTGCCCTTTCTGCCCTGCTCCTGCCTTTAAAAGCCACCAATGCTGACATTTCCTCTTCTTCCTGGAAACCTTAACAGCTCCTTGTTTTGATGCTGGCATAAGCACATGGGGCAAACCAGGGCACACAGGGGAGCTGCAGGGGTTCAGGCTACAGCCCAGCTGATGCCTCCCTAATTCAGGTCTTGAAAATTATCATCATTAACCCATTGAAGAGGTGCTGGATGTGTCATGAGAACTAGCAGACCAAATCATTCAGGCAGCACTGGCACATCATGTAGGCATCATATCTGACACACTCAGGCCTTTCTTTCTTAAAGAACAAGTTAACTTATCACACACCTTGCTTTTTTAAGTGTAGCTGCCTTCTAGAACAAACTAAGGAACTGCAGCATCATGGTGCTCTCTCTTCACTGTCTCTCAGCAGCTCTTGACCAAATTTGCTGAGCTTCCACCAAACCTGTTTCCCTCTTGGCTTTTCCCACCTGCCAGCCACACAAGCCAAGCTGGGACACATGAGTCAGGATATGCCCTTGTCTGGTTCATCTGGAGAAGAGGAGACTCAGGGGGGACTTTTTCATTCTCTTCAACTACCTGAAGGGAGGTTGTAGTCAGGTGGGGTTGGGCTTTTATTTCCAGGTAGCTAGCAACAAGACAAAAGGACATGGCCTCAAGCTGCTCCAGGGGAGGTTTAGGTTGGATATTAGGAAGCACTTCCCCACGGAGAGAGTGATTAAACTTTGGAATGGACTGCCCAGGGAAGTGGTGGAGGCAGCATCCCTGGAGGTGTTCAAGGAAAGGCTGGAGGTGGCACTTAGTGCCATGGTCTGGCTGATGTGGTGGTGTCAGGTCATAAGCTGGACTTGATGGTCTTAAAGGTCTTTTCCAGCCTTGGTGATTCTGTGATCCACAGTCACTGGGAATAAGCATCCTGCAAACAGGCTCATTGCCCTTTACCAACACTCAGTGCTCCAGGAGAGACCATTTTGACTGCAGCAGCAAATTGTAAAGTCTTACCCTCCTGCACGTTCAGTACATTCTCAGTACATACGTGGGGTCATGGGTTGTTACTGACACACCTGATGGAGAGCAGCTCCATGCAGTTGGGTGGATGGGGCTCCACACTGACCATCACTGTGTTTCAAAATTCTGCACAGTACAAAATTACCCACACCTTCTCCTGGGTGCTTTCAAAATCACAAACAGGGCCCGTTATAATAGATGAGTGTGTGTGGAGGGAAAAAAACCAGAATTCTGTAATTGATTATTTAGTACAAAAATAGGAGGGAGATTATCACAGGTGGTGATGGCAGATGTGACAGCCCAGGATCCTTGACAAAATTGGGAGTATATTTGATTACTGATATGGATGCTTTTATTGTGCTGATGGTTCAGCTCAGCTCTTTCAACAGTGAGGAGCTACACAGAATAATACAAAACTGAAATTACAGAGTTGGGGTTTTTTTTCCCCTCTTTTTTCTAAATACCTAAATCATTGTGATCGATAGAGGCTGCTGTGAGATATTAGAGGGCTAACCAAGGCTATAAAATTCCTTCAGTAAAACAATGGCAGCAATTAAATGTTTGAAAACTGATCATCACTGTCAGGTCTCAAAATGGATGTGTGGCCACATGAAAGGCTGCAGCCATACACATCCTATCATGGCACAGGGCCAAAGCTACTATATTTCCAAGCAGTGATTCTGAATGATATTATTACCATTAATTAGAGAATGCAAATGAATATTAATGATTTTTTTTTTTTTCTCTCTTCCCCAACATTTTAACATTTTTCTTGGTGGATTTTTTGGGAGAAGGTGGTGGTGTCCTGGGTGTGAAACCCCCCTGGGGAAAAAGCCTTGAAACATGCACAAATAATTTTCCCAAACTTTCAAGCTGCTTTTTAGCATTCCATGCCAGTCATTTGCCTCCAAGCTTGCTTTTAATAAGAAGAAAAAAAAATAAAATAAAAAGTATTATAATGAAAAGGAGAGTTTTCAATTAGGACATAGTGTCATGGGCACTGACAGTGCAACCCTCAGAGAACATAGCAACAGGACAAGGGGTGATGGTTTTAAACAGAGAGGGGAGATTTAGGCTAGATATTAGGAAGAAATTCTTCACTCCAAGGGTGGTGAGGAACTGGGATGGGTTGCCCAGGGAGGTTGTTGATGCCTCATCCCTGGAGGTTTTTAAGGCCAGGTTGGATGAGGTTTTGTGCAGCCTGGTCTGGTGGTTCCCTGCTCATGGCAGGGGAGTTGGAACTTGATTATCTTCAAGGTCCCTTCCAACCTTAATGATTCTATGATTCTGTGACTATCCCATTCTCAGATGGGCCAAGAAAGGAGCCAGTTGCCATGACTTTGCTGGTACATGCAGAGGGAAGGCACAGGGTGACATGCATTTGCAGAGATATTTTGGTACATTCTCATCACTAGCATGACTCTTATTGTCTATTTTAAAGCCATGCTTGAAAAGTCCACGCTGACCTCTGAAGTAGCAAGAAGTCCTTTATCATAGAATTGTCATAGAATGGTTTGGGTTGGAAGGGACCTTAAAGATCACCTGGTTCCAACCCCCTGCCATGGGCAGGGACACCTCCCACCAGGTTGCTCAGAGCCCCATTCAACCTGCCCTTGAACACCTCCAGGGATGGGGCAGCCACAGCTTCTCTGGGCAACCCATTCCATACCACACTCACACTAAAGAATTTCCTCAATGTCCAACCTAAATCTCTCCTCTTCCAGTTTTCATCATTGCCTCTTGTCCTCCCACTACAAGCCCTTGTAAAATGGTAGCAAAGACAGTACAGAGACATGAACTAAAAGCACACAGCCTTTTTTTTTTTTTTTTTTTGCCAAGAAAGCCTTCCTGTATGATCTACAACATGAAGCTGGGAAGACAGCATCTGTCTTCACTGATGAAATTCCATTCTATTTTGTTGAACATTTAAAAAAAAAAAAAGGCAATATCAACTGAAGCTGTTGTTCAACCTTTTCTGGGATGGATGGATGGATAGAAAAAGATTTGAAAGACAAAAGGATGGCACAAATTAATTGCTTTCAGTTTCAAAGCCAGTTTGTCCAGACAAATTATCTCACCCTTCTTGTGTACCTGCAGTTAAAGAGCACGCAGTCGTGAAGGGTTTCTGTCCAGAAGATGTACATCATCTCAACACCAGTGAAATTACTATTTTTAGGAAATTTTAGTGATCTCCCAACAGAGACAAGTATGGGAAGCACTCAAGCATCATGCAAACAGCACAGGCTTTGCAAGGGCTACAGCAGGACAGGCACGTGATGAGGTCTAAAAACAAACGACTGAAAGACCTAGAACCTGGGCTGACCAGCTTCATCTGTCTTTACCTCTGTTAAGAGCAAACAAATTGTTCTTCATATAAATCCAGCTTCACCCTTAACCTCCTGAAAGATCACAAAAGAAATACGCCACCAGTACCCAGGAAAACTCCCTCAGGGGTTTATCCATACTGGGTTCAGCTTTTTAGTTTACCTCTCTGAAATATGGACCAAATATGAGCCCTTGCCTCATACAAATCTTCTACAAACCTCCCTCGGTTCAGAGCCTTCAGACAAAACAGAAAATTCAATACAGTAAATCTCCAAGGAGAAAGGGGAGGGGGAATGACCCAAAACCAACAGAGAAAGGTTTTTCTGGGTCGTGTTTCCAGGCCTGTGTCCACCCTGTTGCCACCAAGAGTTGCCCACCTGGGTGTGAAGGAGACCACTGAGCAGGACAGGCAGATGGGGGGGGATTAATCACACTCCCTCAGTGGATTGTACATCAGGGAACCTCCAACTCAGAAGAAATGTTCCTGTTGCAAAGAATGGAAATAAAAGGCAATAATATTTCTACTTTAAAAAAATTAAAGCCCTTGAGCCATCCCTCCCCTTGCCAGCAACCTGGATGCTTTTCTCTTTTATGTTCTGTTTTAATTTCTTGTGCCATGAATTTGCATTTTCTAGTTAGTCTAATTCTAGTTATATTTTCTTTTGCTTTTAATATAAAATCTCTGTGGTTGGTGAAGAAGTCAGAAAAGGAAGGTATACTTCAATTCTTCACGTGTTTTCAGCATCCTTACAGGGGTTTTGGCCCCTCAGAGAGTCATCTCCTGGCTTCTCTTCACAAAGATGAATGAACAGGGAGCCAAACCACCATTTTTACAGCATCACTCATTTGACCCAAACTGTGCTTTACTTATTTGTTTACAAACACCAGCAACCTCACCCCAGCCCACCACCCACACTCAGCAGGGAAAACCCTTCTTCATTTTTCCACCAACACTTCTTAAATTAAGCCATAAGAGATACTTCCAACCCCCATCCTTTCCAACCATCACCTTTTTTGCCCAAAGATTGACTCCCTGTCACACCAGGACACTTGGAGGAGCTTGTCCACATCCCTACCTACCTCCCAATCTAAATCCCAGTGGAAAAAACAATGGGGTGTTTCCTGAATGGGCAGCAATGCAGGTTTCTCCTGGAAATGCCTGATTCTGAGGCATCTTCATCCTTTGGCATAAGCTCTATTGTCACATTTGCACCAATTGCAGGAGGAAGAGGAAAGGAAAGGCTGAAGGTGGGAGGTGTTTTCAAAAATATGAAGCAAGGTTTCTTGCTATAAACATATTTCACTGCAAAGTGTTCAAAATTAAACATTTCACATAAGAAATTCTAATATGTTTAATTCTTTTTTTTTTTTTTAATGTAGCCCCCTAACTTTCAGTTTCAAAGTGGCATCTTTTCCCGACTGAAAAATGCCTAAACAGGAAGGAAAACAGGTAAATAAAAAGCTTTAATAACACAATTCCAAAATCCTCAGGAATATTTTACACAGGGAGCAGTTATACCTCCAAAGATCCCCTGCTGATGGCTGGAAGCAGAACTGGGGAACAAACTGGCAAGAAAAATATTTGCAAATATTTTAATAGTTGCCAGCTTTCATAACGTTATAGCAAGTCTGGCTGAGGCTGGAAAATTTCCTAAAACCTTAGTTTTCACAAGCAGTGATTAGAAGAAACTGGTGATTCAAAGACAATCAGGACCTTCTTTCAGATAAGCAAGAAAATCACTAGTGCCCAGAGTTGCAAAAATTCTTAAAAATGTGTTCCAACTGCAATATATGGACTTGGAAACACAAGGCAAATCTTTAAAAAAATTAGGAAGAAGTAAAAATCACAACCTCGTTTTTTGTTAGCACCCTGAATTATTTTTTTCTATAAAATCACATTGGCAGTTCTTTCCCCTTAATTTTTTGCAAGCACTTTGCTTTTGTTTGCAGTCTGCAAGTATTCACACAAAAAAATAGAAATCAGGCCAAAGTCTGCACTTGCTCAGTAAAGAAACTTGTCCCCAGGAACCAGAAACAAGGGATTTACATCCCTTAGTTTCTTCTGTATACAAGGCTTGTACTCTGCTACTTATCTTGGGGCTTTCATTGTCAGTAGGGAGAGGGGTCTCTCCAGAGGGAGATTCATGGCACCATTGGAAGGAGAATTCTCCACCTAAAGCTGCTTCCCTCCTTCTCCCCACTGACTGCAGGAGCAGCATCGACAAGAAGCTGAAATCACAGCTCTAATTGCTAACTTTCCAAATCCCAGCTGGATGTACCATCCCCAACATTACCTGGCACGAATGATGAGGACTGAATTACCCAATCTGGGGCCAAGAAGTCACTGCACAACTGGAGTAAGCAAAGGCAGAGCCCAGACCATGACCACTGAGTTGGAATTGAGAAACACAGCTCATCTGAAATCACTGATAGGTGGGAAAAATGGCAATAAATTAATTCTTCAGGCAATTTCAGCAGCACACACAAATACACTTAAGCTGGGCTGACTCCTCCAATGGCAGAATTTAGATGTCTTGCTTTTCTTTGCCCCTTATCTTTGCCCCTACTCAAAAACTCCCAAGATGATATGAATTTGCAGGCCCCCCATGAGAAGAGCACTGGGAGCAAGCTCTGCCAGCCCGTCCCTGGCATGGGTGCTGGGGGGACACCAGTGGAGACACCTGGAAGTCATTGCCTTCTGGCTCACCTCCAGTCATCCACTAGAAGAATCAGTCCTGGTGAAGTTCATGTTGTGAGCACTGAGATGTGAACTGCAGGGGAAAAACACGGGAAGTGTTACATCTGTAGGGAAGGGGGTTAATAAATGCTTAAGGAGATGACTGCTCTCACGAGCCCACACTTCCACACAAAATTGAGATCCTGTTTACATTTCTGTCATCAAGTTTATTGTCTCCAAAACTGCATTTGTCTCTATGCATTTGTGGGGTCCTGCATGATCTAGACATGTTTACAAGTCCTGAGCTGTGGCCACTTTGCCTTCTGATTTACCCTGAGCCTTCTCCAACCTCTTTTCCATGCTCCTCCTCAGCAAACACAGAGAACATTTTTACCAAACACGTTTATTTTCAATTCAATTTACACTGAGCCAGTCTGATGACCCCTCAGTACAAATGGAAGAGTATTTGCACCTTTTGCAATTTTTACCTCTTGTCAGCACAGTTAGGTCGGGTTTCTCATTGTTAGGCAAAGAGAGAGAGGCATTTATATAAAAACTTTAAAAGCACCATCTGAGCCTGAGAGAGCACATGGGATGGACCTGTGCATCCTCACAAAGCCACATTTCACCAAGATGTCACACAGACCCACATGGGGAGCACACAGCAAGCTGGAACCACCAGCCAGCATCACGTTATCCTACAGCACATTCATTAATTTTTCAGCCAGAGAGTTTCTTGTAAGCAGCAGCATTGATGTGAAAAAGCCTTTCTCCAACTTATCCCTATATATTGAGTATCTCTATTTAAACCACAAAAATAACCCCAATGGATATCCCTATATCCTTCAAGGAATGTGCAGAGGCTTGTGGGTGCAGCCCTAGGTGGCCCTGGGCATTCAATGCTTCTTTGCAGGTGAGAAGTTTAAGCACAGCCTGTGTCAGAAGGAATCAAAAGTCATTCACCTGCTGGTAGATGTGTGAGTTGAGCTAGTGGTTCCAGTCCTGCTTAAGTGAGAGTCTAAGCCACAAAAGACACTAGAAGAACTGGTGCTGTTTGCACCCCTGGCCGTGGAGTCTTGGGAGACAGGACAGAAAGAGGGAGCTGCCATTTGATGCCTGGCATCTGCTCTTTTAAAGGAGCTATTGTAGCCAAATTATTCCTTTTGCTTTTCAAGCAACTACACTAAGCTATGAAAATGAGGGAGACATATTTCTGAATTAACTAAAAATATGAAAGTCATCCACCAGCACCCAACAGCCATCATTAGTTTGCTGGAAAAGTAAAAATGTTGTAGCCAACAACTCCAGAGCAGCCAAAATCACACTCACTGCTGCTCCCAACCTCCTCAACAGTTGCACTTGAAGATCTTAAAGGTCTTTTCCAACCAAAACAATTCTATTATTCTCCCACACCTCTAACCCAAAACATCAAGGTGTCTGTCCACCTTCATATGAAGAACATGTCTGCAAGGCTTTAGGACTTCATGACCTCTCCATGTAGCAACTGAGGAATGTACCCTCTTGGATTTGTGTGCAGAGATAAAGCAACACTTGGATTGAGTTATATCTGATAGACACGAGAGAAGACTCAACAGTCAAGGAATGTGCAGTCAGCAATTAAGACTATTTAGTACTCCCAGAAAGAAAGAAAAGAAACACAGAGAAAAGTGAGATTTATGAGGCATTTAATTGCCAAGCATTTCAATGTTAGAGTTGGGAAACTAAATTTAATTATTACTGCGTTACTTATTCATACATTTTCATGCTCATGTAATATAGGAACCTCAGAATGACATGACACATTTTAATTAAAACACAATTATTGATGACTAGACCTATTCAAATAGTACCTACTTTCCAACACCTTTCCCTGTTTTCTTGGATGGTGAATGGCACATCAGAAGCAGAAACAGGAATAGCTCAGATGTGACATAGCAGTTGTTTTTTGATACATGCTACAAGCTATTTCCTTTTCTTTATGACTTGCCTTTCTTAAAGCTGTCTCTCTACACATCCAAAACAATACACAGAGCCACTAAATAATACACACTTCTCCTTTAGTTATTGTGCAAGTCGTGACTTTGTTTCCCTCTTTGCCAACCTCATAAGGAAAATTCACCCCAGTCTTCCGTTTGTTCCTCAGGCTGAGCCCATGAGCCACCATAACCATTCCATAACTGCCAGTCCTCTTTTCTATGCCAGGCTCAACATTCACAACCAACACGTGAACCAAATTAAGAGGACAGCCTTGAGCCAAAACAGAACAACCAGGTGGGTTCTGGAAAGACTTTTCTCCATAGGAGTGCACACCAGCCACACTGGTTGCCCTTTATGACCATCCTTAGCGAACTCTTCCCAGTCAGAAATCTATTTTAGATTTTCCTCATGAGCACATAAAAGAGTAACTTTGAACCTTTGCAGCAAAACTCACTGAAACTATTTGTAAACTATGTCCAAAACATTGCCACTTACTTGTTCCTTAGCTGTAAACACAGGGAAAAAAGGAACCACCAGAATTTTAACCAAACTTTTCCCACTTCATGTGTTTTAGAGTGCTTGAAATAGCTTCAAGATGGGAAAACAAAAAAGAAAATACTTACAGCACACAGGCTTGAAATCCAACACACAAGAGCAGGAGTCATCTTCGATGCCCAAGGGAGCAAAAAAACTAACCGTTGATTTGTTCCCTGTATTTTGAAGCCACAAACAAAAACAAGTTAATTTTGGAGAAAACCACATGATGGTTTCCACTAAAATATTGTGGTTTGCCCGTGAACTAATGTAAGGAGCAAGAATAACAGAAACTCTTTCCCCTTTTATTTCCTGCCTTCAGAACTCTCCTTGATGACAAGAGTATTTGAGTTCCACCACTTTCATACTCAGGTGTGTTTTCCTCTAATTAAGGACTTGTTACCCCTAATTAAGGCAGATACTAGTTCACACTTCTAGTTGAATCGGGGCAATGAGCAGGTCCTACCCCTCTGCTCAGAGGGCAGCACATCAGCATTGGCACAAAAACACCAGGTCTGCAGGCTCTAAAGGCCTTCATTACCCCAATCCAGGAATTAATGCAGGGCAGAACTCAGTACCAAAATGGGCAAAATGGGCTCTGGAGGGAGGGGACACCCAAAATATCCATTTCAGCAGGGAAAACTGACAGCACCTGTTAGATTAGCAGATCCACAAAACATCTCTAAAACACTGGCACAAACAGCATAGTTAAAGGTCTAGTGTGGGTAAGTGAGCTTCCCATAGCAAATCCAGTACCATCAAACGTAGACATCCTTGGATATTTAGGATCTACACCCCTGCATCAGCCTTCTAGTCTATGCAAAAACCCTGGAAATAGCACCTGGGGGGAAATCTGACATTATAAGGTCTCCTCTAAACTCATAATACTTTCCTAATGTTATTTTTTTGTATCAGTACAAAATCTGTATTTTCTTTCTCCGTTCCATTGGGGTTTTAGCATGGGCTACAACATGAGCCTGGCATCTTAGATGGTTTAGTAGCATTCACAAAAGATTGTCTGTAAGAACTTCTGGTTTCAGTAATAAAATTCCAGAGGAAATGTACCTGGGGGGAATTATTAAGTTGCTGGTTTTTTTAAAATGTATGTTTTGGAAGCTCACACTGGAATTTTGTCCCATGTTTATTTTTGGAGATTTTTATTCCTTCTATCGTTCTTTGTTTTACACATATTCTGGGGGTTTTTTTGTGGTTAATTGCCACGTGCTTTGGTGATCAGCCCTGGAAAGCCACCCTGGGGCAGCAGAAGAGCAGCAGCCTCCACCCTGCACCCACCTCCTTCGTGCCTCCTCCAGGAGTGGGAGTTGCATGACCTTCATCACTAATTCAGGATTAATTCTGCAGGGAGAACATTTCTGAAACTACAGAGCTATTCTGGGGTAAATGATAGAATAGAACTTCCCAGTGACTCATATAATCTCAAAACTTGTCCTAATTAGGAGACAGGTAATTGTATTTGCTCAAGAGATGACAGCTGTATGACAAGGCCAGAAATGCAACTTCCTGCAGTTGCTGAAAACCCTTCTCCCCTTCTCCTCCTGCTCTCCCAGAGAAAAACTGGGAAGCCACAAAAGAGGCAGGAACAAGTGGAACATTGGGCCCAACCCCAAGGCCCAAAAGGATCTTTCTGCAAGATGATCCACCACGAGCCTGTCAGCAACAACGTGCACGGGGAATGCAACCCTACCAAAGCCTCTAAAGGCATCCAGGGGAAAAGCAGCAAGTTTTCCAGGATGATTGGCAAGAGGCAGGTTATCTTCCAGCTGTTGCCAAGGACTAGGACATAATTAGATGTCAGGCACAATTCAGCAACTGCCACCAGCTCCCTGTCCCCCTCCAGCCTGAGCCACACGGTGCTGGGCTCCTGCCTGGGGATCCTGGGGAGCATCACACAGGCACAGGCTGGGAAAGTCTTTGCCTGCAGGCACTCATTTTAAACTGCTCCCACCAATCCCATGGCCACGGGGCAGGCATGGAATTTAGGGCAAGGGGAAAAAAATAATAAATAAATAGAACGTGGGGCAGAGAGAGAGAGAGAAGCATATAGAATACATTAATTTTTGAGATTCACAAAGGGGAGGGAAGATAAGAAGCCTGTACTCAGCTGCTCTCAGCAGGGCAGTGATGCCTACGGGTGTGGTTTTGCATTCTCCATGTGCCCCTTTGCCAGGGAGCCTGTTCCCATGCACTGAGTGTGCACCAAGAGATGATGTGTTTGCAGGGACTGCATTTCTTAAAGGAAGACAAAACCAATCAGCAGTTAATATATAAAAGCCTGACAGTCTACATAGGGATAAAAAAGGAAGCACAGTTCCCAGCATGCAAAACCTGTGAGGAAGCCCTTCAGTCTTACCAGCATGGACAGACAGGATTTGAATACTTCCTAAAATCCAGTTACACAAGTTTATTTCAAGCTGCTCTGAAAATCATGTTGCAGGACACGCTCTTTCCCTGGCTTTATTTAATTTTAGTGTCTCTTCAGAATTTTCCCCATGTATTTGAAGAGCTGAATGGTTTGGTTGGGATCTGCAAGATTCCCCTACACGAGTTCCAGCTTTCAGCCCTTTTGCAGGAGCAAAACCTTCCTGCAGCAGTGGTGTGGGATGTTATGGGAGTGTTTCCTAGTTTTCAGGCAATTAAACTAATGCACCTGGAAATAAGTGGTCACAGAAATGACATCTGAGGATTCATGCCTAAGAGGAGCCTGTGCAAATGCACTTATGATATTTTACCTAACCAGACATCTTTTCTGAAGTGATTTTAGACTTCATGTATGAGAGAAGTGGGGGTACTGAAAAATGTACTTTTAGACACTTGAGGAGGAAAATGGTTGTGCTGGTTGGGGTATGACATTGCAGTTGCCTGGAAGGGATATGATGTCACAGTTTATCTTCATTACACCCTACCATGCTGTGAGCAACCCATTCACCGGTCGTGCTATTGCCTAAATCACATCTCTTACTCAAATAGTACAACATAAGAGGGTACTTTTTTCTTTATCCACGCTCCCCACATGATCACAAAACTCTCTTTTACAACCCACCTTGTGACAATAAGTATGATTTGAGTGAAGGTTCACCTAGGGTTACATGACCTATGCCCTTTTTAATACACATTTGAACTTCTGATAAAAGATACCTAGGGCAATTCCCCCATCAGAAATTTCCAGAACTATCTGTGGAGGTTGATGTCTCTTGCCATATTGTTTCAGGTAATATTTGGTTTAAATTCAAGTGAAGAGGTTACTAAAGACCTCAGTCTGCAGGGCAGTGGGAAGAGGCATTTCAGACCCATTAGATGTGTTAGCTGGGAGCACACAGGATGACAAGCCAGGAGACCCACCATGTACATCAGTCACTAAGCTGCTGGGAGCTGGGGAAAAGAAGGGGGAAAAAAAAGGAAAAAAATCCTCACTTTCCTCCTCACTGCCTCAATTTTGCCTCAGAATAAAACTAAGTGGATAAAAGTACCCTTCCCTTTGTGCAGGACGAATGTCAGCCTTGGCATAATGCTCAGGAGGCAGAGCCTGCTGCTGCTGGCTTTGGTGGTTCAGTGGTGCAGAGCAGAAGATGCCAGGCCCTCTACAGACACCAGAGAGGCTGTGTTGATTTTTCACTGCACACTGGCCTGCAGCTCATGGAGAGTTTTGTCTCTGTGCCTCTCCAACAGCAGAACTTAGCCCTTCATCTCTTTGTTATTAATTGGGTAAGAAAAATAAAACCGTACCTGAAAGCACAATTTTGGTTCTCTCGAAGTGTCACCTGCATGCTCTTTCACACCCTTTGTGCTTGATCTGGCCTCCAGCTTTGCAACTTGTAGGGGAATTAGTTTGTTGCAGCACTAAATCCTTTGAGGAGACAGTTGCCCTGGGCAGGGTGATGTTCACCTCCAGCAGCACCACCCGTGGTCTTGCCAAGACCTCGCTGGAACCTCCTGGCCGTGGGATGGGCTCCAAACCTCAGGGGTTTTCCCCTAAACCATCCAGGTTCAATATCTAACACAGGCATAGGGAGGGGAGAGAGCAAAGATCATAATGCTTAAAAACGAAACATTTCAGGTGCAAGAGTTACTTATTTCTAACTAAATGTAACTGGAAGGGGAAATACGTCCCAATGATCCCTCATCCCGTTTCTGTGCCACTGGGGAAGGGGAACATCACTCTCCATCACTTGATGGATAGATCTTGGGAATGTTTTACCTGGGCAAAGTCTTTGAGAGGGGCTTGCAGCTCTTCACAATTTTCAGATTTTTCACTGTGCAACCACGGATTTGAGCGAGATCCTTCCAGTGGCTAAAACTGGTCTCTAAGCAACAAGCACTAAAATGTTTTCAAATCTTTTTTTACTTGACCCTGGATTTGTACTGAGTTCGATGAGTAAATACTGGCATGATGTGACATTCTTGTTATTTATGTTACATCCAAATAAGTGGAAGACAACCTAGGCAAATTTCCATTATCTAATTATAAAAACCTTCTCATATTCCCATGAAACTCATTTTAATTTGATGAAAAACAGACAACTTGGAAATGGATTTCCTACGATTTGAGCGATAAGATTCTTTCTCAGTATGTTCTCATTTTACCAAAGACTCCAAAATTGGAGATCTCTATTAATAAACATTGCTGGTTGCTCATGCAGTAACTTTATGTTATTATTAAAAAAAAAAAAAAAATGAAAAGGGAAAAAGATTGCTGGAGTTAGCAGCTCCTCTGCTGCATTCAGGGGAAGGAGAGAGGGACCACTACGTTCTTTATTTTCAAGAGGGAACTGAAAGATGCTGAGCTACAAGGGCTGCTGCAGAAACCAGGTGAAGCTCTGGCTTGGTTAGAGGCTGCTCACACCATGTGTGTTTAAAATGTCCATAAGAATTTGACAAAAAGTTGTCTTTGGAGCACTGAGAAGGAGCATTACAGAACACACACTACAACCATGATATGCAGGCAGTTAGGCTCAGGGGAAACTAATTGTACCTTGATCCTTATTTCCTATTGAAGGACCCAATCCTGCAATCCTG
Organism: Apus apus; assembly: GCF_020740795.1. Classification (NCBI taxonomy): domain Eukaryota; kingdom Metazoa; phylum Chordata; class Aves; order Apodiformes; family Apodidae; genus Apus; species Apus apus. The sequence continues at coordinate 2,207,969 of NC_067285.1, forward strand.
TTCTAATCCTGCAAATTCTGTCTAAGGATAGAAAAGCACCACAGCAGAACTTCCTGCATGATTTAGGGTGACTGGGCAGACCGTCAGAGCCTCTCCTGAAACTTCTGACATGAGACAATGTGTAAAATGACCACCAATAAGAAGCAGCACCAGAAACCTCCACTCTGTACCTGGCAGGCAGCAGCTCAGAGCCAGGTCTGACCACTTTTCCTGAAAACTCAGCTGCACAAGCCCCCGATTTCCTGCAAAATCTAAGAGGAAGATCAATTTAACTAATGATGTGGGGGTTCTGTGTCCCCATGGACCTCACACATATTATTTATAGAATGCATTAATATTTCATTTTTCCCATCCCTAAACAGTCTTTGAGGGTGAAAAAAAAGAGATAGCTTGAGACAGGTAACATTTTAATTGAAATTAATGGGATTGGTTTGATTTCACCTCTGAGAATATAAAAATCATTCATTTTTTTTTTTTTTTTTGTCATGAAAAGAATCTTTAGGTCTCCCTGGTACCCTGACAAGCACGAGGAACACTGGGTCACACTGAGAATCCACCTCCTGCCTCTCACTAACCTGAGCTCCCCAGACCATCACTCTCCAGCTCATGAGAAAACAGCATGAAAAAAAAAAATGCATAGATCTTAAAAAGGCAGAGCTAAACCTCGATTTTTCTTTCCTTTTTCTTCGTGTTGGTCAGCATGGGCAGATGTTGTCCTTTGGATCAGCTGGTGTGGGGGCAGCTGTGCTGCCATCCTTCCAACTCTGCCTGTCGGTGACTGCAACCTCTGACCCGGAACAGTAAGTTGGAGAATTCTTTATGCTACCTCTGTGTTGTGCTAGACCTGTGCTGCTGCACGTGCCAAATGAAAGCCCTGCACAGATTGCTGCTCTCCAAAGGCTTTGCTGAAGTGTTGTTGGACCCTTTACAAGAGGTTTGCCAAATGGCTGCAAAACTGAAGTGCTACCAAACCTGAGCGTGCCGGCCAGCGGCGGGAGCCATTTCATTACTGTCCCTTTATTCATCCACTAAATAGTTTCATGCTGCCAAAGTAGGGACATGAACCTCTTCCCTTTAATTTATATTAGTAGTATTTATTTTTCCTAGAGAGCGTTAGAATGGGGTTGTGTTTTCTAAGCACCTGAGTTCCTTAACATCAGAAACGCACCCGGGTTGGTTGTTTGAACTCATTCCTGAGTTTGAAAAGCTGAGTCAATGGACCTCATGCTCCTAAGTGACTTAAGAGCTTTGGAAATCTCACTAAATCCTGTCATAAGCTCAAAATGGGAAATAAATGGATCATCACCCCAGAGCCCGGGTTACCTTGCAGTTCAGTCCCAACTTTCCTCCACGTTCCCTCGCAGCTCAGTCCCAACTTTCCTCCAAGTTTCCACTTTCTTGCTGTCCATTATGAAATAATTTTCCTCTTTATCATGAAAAACTCTTCTGGAAAAGCTTCTTATCATACCCTTTGCAAACATCATACAGGCCAGAAGCTTCCTGGTGTCTTTGCTGAGTTGCACCACACACGTGAATTCAGTCCCAGCACAGAGGAAGGTCTTGAAATTATTTATCTTCCACTCTGATTTGCAAATTATAAATGGGACAAGTGAAACCCAACTCACAAACAGAGGCGAGGAGCAGCTAAAATCCCACAGAAGCTGGAAGAGAGCACATGGACAAGTCAAATAAAGCATCCTCCACCTGAAAAATGTAAAAATGGCTTCAAGATTTATTTAAAATTTGCTTTTCTTGCCAGCAAATGAGGCTGAGCAGAAATAGGAATCTTACAGGATTTCCTGTTATCTTTTTTAGACCTTTATTTCATTTGAGAAAGCCCTTGAAATAGAGAAAAGACTTCAGGAGTTCTCTGTCATCGTCACCTTTTCATTTCCTCACTCATCCTAACTCGTTTGGCTGGAGTCAGAAGCACACTGCCCATGGGCCACTACCTCAAAAAACAGGGTAAAATGTTGGTGCAGAGACCCCCAGTGTTACATTTTATTTTTTTTTCAGTTCCCAGCCACACACCAAGTTCAGCCACTTCCTTTCAAGGAATTAATAGATAAGAGTAACAGTGAGATGCCTGCTCCGTATGAGGAAAGGTGACCTATATTCCAGGTAAGGAAATACTCATCCCAGTGACACACGGGATAGATCTTGGCATGAAAGCCTTTGCTAATAGCTACGGTTGTATTACTTTTTCATCTAGGTGCCCAAAGGATCTTCCTTTCCCATTCATGCCCAGTGCAGGGCCACCCTTTGTTACAACATTAAAATCTACTTAATTTTTTTTTTTTTTTATCATTTCACATCACAGCCACAGTAATTACACCCTCAGGAATGAGGCTTCTTCCAGCCTATGCTTCTCAATATTATTGGCATCTTCCTCATTTGGGGACCTGAAATGATCTTTTTTGCATTTTCACCGTGAAATGACAAACACGGCTGGTTGTGGCTCAAGCACTATTTGGAGCATGACCCCCTCAGCTCCTGGTGTTATCCAAATTAGATTTTGATCTTTGTCAATTAGGCTTTGCCACTGTGGACCTGCTGTGCCATTATCAAGAGAATCACTGTCAGGGTTGGGAAGTCAGTGAACTTTGGAAGCCTTTTCCACCTTCCAGGGATGCAGCTTTTACGATTAGCACAATTTAAAACATAATAAAAATAAAAATAAAATAGACCTTTCTGCCCACAACCTGAATTCTGGCAATCCTTGCACTGTTTGTCCTTGAACCAAGAATCAATTGCAGCAGAGAGAGCTCTGCCTTCCCATGGCAAAAAAAAAAAACCAACAACCAACAAACCAAGCAGGCAGTCCTCATTTCTGCAAGCAATTTGGCTTTCCTTTTGCTCCTTTTAATGTTCCTGGCTTTGTAACATTCCCTGTGATGGATTTGTCTGGGGGCCAGTTTGCTTCCGGGGGGAAAAAAAAAATGTGGCAAACTGAACAAAAAAACTAATGCCAGGAAATTTGCAGTTGTCACCCAGCAGGACTGTGATGCTGCTCCAGCCCAAGCGTTTTGTCAGCTGGTTGGTCTGGACCATTTAAACTGGGCTACTAGTGGGGGAAGGTTGGTCCTGGAGTATTTCCTTGCACCTAGTGACCTCCCACTACACCACATGTCTCAAGTGCCATCTGAAGTCCTTCAATAAGAGCAGCTTGGCTGCCAAAAAGCTTCATTTTCATTCTCATATTTAAATTCTGGCTCAGGTTTGCAGTGAGGTGTTTCGTACTGAGTCACAGTGATGAGGACATGGGATCTGCTGCTTGGACCCAGGGGAAGGAGGAACCTTCCTCGCATGAAGAAAAAGGGTCACATTCTTCCCAAACCAGGATTTTCCAGTGGGAGATGTAATTTCACAGTTTTAAGGCCAGGAAGAGCTGCAATGATCATCAGGTCTAAGCCTGAGAGCACAAAAGGTCAAGAGTTTTGCTGAATCAGTGCCTGTCTGAATTACAGCATCTCTCAAAAAAACTAGTTAGGAGCAAAACCTTCCTAGGATAAAAAGTCCTGCATCGACCTGCTCATGACTCCCAGTGCTCAAGTCTGAGGCACCTGTACAAGCTGCTGCCCTTGCCTTGTGGGCAGCAATTCCCCTCTCACATCCCTGACTCCAGTTCAGACCTGGTGTTTCTTCTGCCTTGAGGGCTTCCAGCAGTCAGAGGGGCAGCAAAAGCCCCTAGACTCCTGGGCTTGGCAGCTGTTCTTCCGTGTATTGCATCTGGAGAAACTGCCCTCCTACATGCAAGGGGAAGTTGATAGGTGACCTGTCTGGTCTCTACAACTAAAGAACCAAAAATATAAAAACAAATCAAAAAACCCTAGAAATAGTAAGCAAAAGGCCAAGAAGAAGTCATGGGATGAACATGGAATACAGGTAAAATCTAAAGTCTGGTGGTGCAAAGTGCATTAAGGAAAAAAAAAAAATAAGAGAAAATATACCTAATAGTTTAAAAATGATGTCATGAAAAGGCAGGAAAAGGCATCACTGACACAGGAGCTGGGAGTGTTACAGCCTGCAGAAAGCAGCTCCAACAAGAAGAAAATCAGTAATTTTCAAACTCCAGAAAGATACATGGTTTTCCAAACTTATCAAACTTACTGTGAAACACTGGGAAAAATAGAGAACAGATATAGAAGAGTACATAAAACATTTCAGTATCACAAAGACATAAAACAAATAAAAATAAATATGTCATATTACTATATTTACTTCCTTGTCCTTCTTACACCGTCTGGCTGAGTTATAAATTGAATATGGATGAAGGAGAAGGTAACATATCCTCAGATTTCAAACATAAATATGTAGCTGTAAAACAGGAGCAACCCACAAGCACATATGCCATCCACCTGTCTTTGAGGAGTGAACATGTCCCAGAAACATATGTAGTTTGAGCACGACACATGGAACATGTATAGCTTGCAAGGGGAAAAAGTCCAGGCTTTTCTTCTGGGGCTTTGCAGCCCAGCTTTGCAAGGGCTGGACCCATGGATGCTTCCAACTGGATTGCCACCCACAGGGATCCTGAGTCCTTCTGCCACAAAGGTCGCATTGTGGAGATGGAGAAGGCACTTCTCAACACCACCCCCATGAGCACGCCCATGTCAGGTTAAAAACCCTCTGGCACATCTATCTCCATCATCCAGGTGATGCAGGCTTTGGCAGTTTTCCACCTGCAGTAATGATTGGGGGGTTAAACAGAACATCAGCATTTGTTTTCTCTTACCTCAACTGGTTCTGTTTTCCAAGCCAGATCCAACCTTCCTCCATGTTTTGTTATTGAGTGCACCAAGGAAGAGCAAGGCAGCCAGAGCTGAGGAACTCAGCTTCTTCCACAGAGACTTTCTTGGGAATGCTGGTGTTATCTGGTGATAGAAAAGTGAGCATGTACAGCTTGGTTGGGCTTGGTCCCTTGCTGCTCCCTTGGCAGACAACACTGGGACAGCAAAGGGAGGTGGGTCAGCTCTCATCTCTCAGCTCCTCTGACTTGAACACACAGAATTTGTCAGAGCAGTGAGGATGGCAGAGCTCCTGACACCTGCTAGGAGGGAATTCAAGGTGGGAAGAGCCCTGGGGGCTGATCTTCCAGAGAGCACTTACACTGGGAGGTCTGGATAAAGGAGCAGATGTAAAGGCTGCTTGGGAAAATGGTTGCCAGAGGCTGCCTTGGTTGGAAAGAGTTGATTTTAGCAAAACTATTTATAGGAAGGTTGCAGGAATGGCTTGTGATGGTTCAGGGTATTATCACCTCCTTGGCAGTCACTTAATGTTTTCAACCAGACAAACTGAAGATAATTTTTTCCCATATTTTACCTACAGTTTTAAGCAGAAAAACCTGTTAATCTTTCTGCAGACACAGAGAGCAAGAAAACAGCTTTTTCAAGCTATGTTTGATAATAAAAACAACTTACCAGTTCTGAAAGACCTGTGCTCTGGAACTTCACTTTTGGCACTACAGCAAACCTCATGCAGAGAGAAAGGCAAGGCCAGATTTTGAAGAAACTTGATTTCTAATTAATCAGCTTATTAGGGTTTGATCCAATGCACTCTGACATTGAAATTTTTGGTCCAAGCCCTTAAAATACACACTGCTCATAGTTTTCTGTTTCTCAGCTTATTCAGCTCATTTAAGAACATGCACTAAGCTGGCTTGACTACAAATTAGCTCGATAGAGAAAGCCAGTACTAGATTTTTAGGATATTTTATTGTGTAGCCTGTCTAAGAAGTAAAGCACAGATTATGAGCTTCATACATCATTTTTTAGGATTTATTTACTCTTTCTTGCCAAACCATCTCCAAAGCTGAGAGGTCAAATCCTACAGATCTTGAAGTCCTTAATTTTGCCACTGACTTCACTGATGGCATAATTTCAGGCACGAAGACTAAGTTCTTACTTGAGGTTTGTTTTTTTGCTTTAGTTGTGCTTTTAGCACCCTTCCAAAAAAAACCTCTATAAAAAATTAAGAGCATTTATATAAATGGCACTCCCAACCCAAAAACCAACTGACTATCAAAAAAATGCATCTGAGAAAATGAATGGGAATATATCTCCAGCCCTGATTTTGTCATTTCATGCTCAAAGTTTATAGTGTGGCTTTTTGGATCACCTAGTGAGCCATTGCTGTGCAGTGTTACACTTTGCATCCTTCAGTGTTTTTAGCTGCTGTTGACAATGTCTGATATTAATGGTTGTGCTGCAAGACTAAATGACTGCAAATTGAATTAAGTTTTATCTCCTTAGCTACCTCCAGCCAACACAAGCAATTGCACAGGATGCCAACACAAGCCTTTGTCCTGTTTAAATCCTACTTGAGCCCCACATGATGCTCCAAAGTGGTCAGCAGACCTTTTGCTGGCTCCATGCACAGGACCACTGTCACCTGGTGTAATTCCCACTCAGTATCCCAGCCACAGCAGTGTTTTTGGGGTGAGTGTCCTTCCAGGTACGGACACAGCCAGAGGAGAATGATAAATGCAGCGAGCAACTCATTAAATGTAAAGCTTATTTTCTCACACACCTGCAAATACTTGTGTGGATCAGTTCTGGAGAAAAAAGCCAAGTTAAAGGCAATTTCCAAATATCCAAGTGGAACTCATTAATGTGGAGGCCAAGACTTTGCCAGTGGTATGTAAATTGAAAAAAAAGCACCTCATTTAATGGGACATTTTATTTTCGTTTCACATGTGTTTAAGACGTGTAGAGCTAAAAAGAAGTTATACATTGCATAACAGAAACTATATTAACTAATGTTACAAAATGAAGATTGGAGGTCATTGGCTACTGTGGTCTGCCCTGAACCTCCTTCTGACTCACTTTGATGAATGATGTAGGAAGTTCTTTTAATGAGATTCGATCTTTGCTATTGGAATACACACCATTTTAATCTCCACAGCATTCTGCATGCATATCCATACCCTCCTGTGGCAGAAAGTAGGGGATGGCAACTTGCAAGGACAAACAGGCCAGCTCACATATCCCTAACTCTGAGGCAGGAGGCAAATGCTGGTATTATTGAAGTTTACGGTAACTTCAATGTAATTCCACACTTGCAACAAGACTTGAAGCTTTACAGCTGAAGTCTACAAGAATTTCTGCCTGAATATAAACCACAGCCAGTTGTAGCAGGGTATTTTGAAACACCAGCACTAAGTAGTCTCTCAAGGTGGCAATGACCCACTGTCATCAGCCTCTGGTCCACCAGCCCCAGTTTTTCCCATCTCTAAAATGGAGACTGTAAGACCTTCCTTTCTCAATATTTATCTAAAGAATGCTTTGAATGTTAACTTATTAATGAGCATAAAATTACCTTTAGAAAAGGCAAGTTACAAGACTTTTATTTAAATCTCTAGTAGTATTAATAAAACTCTCTATTACAGGCTGCTCATGCACATACCCTTGTATGTTTATACAGATTACATACATGTGTGTGCTCGCCTATAAAAGCACCTTCAGACTCTGTTAATCCAGGACCACTCTAAAACATGGGGTTTAAGCTCCAATTCTAATTCTTTTTCTGCATATTGCTGATAAACAGGTCTGGATCCACTTCTGTCTGTGTGAACTCAAAGGCAGGTCAGCAGCAAAACCAACCATAGAACAGCAACGTCACCGGCTACAACAAACATAAAATGACCTGATCCTGTTCCCACTAACTTCAAAAGGCTGGATATTTAATGGCAACATCCTGACCCATGCTGGATCAATAGGGATTCTGCCACTGACCGAAATGAAACCAAGATTTTGGAAGAAGGACCTAATCCTGCAAATGATGTGTGTGATCTACAGGAACAAACACCTCCTGAGAAGGTAATGAATGTTCGTGGAACTGGCTACAAGTCAAATTCCACCTAGGCTGATCTGACATCATAATCAAAGCTATGTTAGAAAGCTTGCAAGATTATAAATATATATTTTTTTTTTTTTTCTCAAATGACTCTACAAATGCACAGGAATTTTTTTTTACTTAAATGGGAAGGAGAAAATCTATATCTTGGAGAGTGAAAAACAAATTAAAGGTTCTTGAAGGGTGTTTCTTAACATTTACCAGTGTTTTTCCCCATGGAAAAGATGAAAAATTAGCTTGAACCCTAGAGCTTTTGGTCTTTTGTAATCTTTTCCTTTTTTTTTTTTTTTTTTTTTTTCAGCACAATGAATATAGATTTTCTTAATCTTATAGAGGGAGATTTCACTTATTTAGATTTGAAAGCTTTCTTGTTGTTTTATGAGATGGCTTTAAATTAAAAATGCTTACCTGTGCAGGGACTTACCTGTGCAGCCAAAATGTACCAGCACTCGGGCATAAGCAAACACCATATGAATCTGAGTAATTTTTGGATCATGTTTTCAGAGTGTATAACAAAGTAATCCTATCATCAAGAGAGATGCTGTGCTGTCAGACTCCCTGTGATAAGATAAGAATCTTTGCTGTCTGCTTCTATTAGGCTGCGTGCAGGAAACCATCAGCGGTCATTACAGAGGGCTTTGCCATCCCCCATCTGGGGCTCATCATGGCCTCACATCTCACCCAGGACCCTGAGAGTGCAAGAGGAAATAATGCTTCATGTCTCAGCACAGCAGCATCGCTCTGACTGGAGGGAGAGGAATATTTACTGCTCTGTGCTGTTCTGCCAGGCCTGAGTCTGCTCGGCTCAGACTCAACCCCTCGCTGTCTCCTTCATGATTCTTCAGGCTTTGAGGTTTCCCTTTGCATCTCCAGCTTAAGGAAGCTGATCACTGTGCTCATTCGTAGAATGGTTTTTGGTTGGAAAGGACCTTATAGATCATCTAGATCCAACCTCAAATAAGCCCACCTCAAATAAACTCCTCCTTGTCCTTTCCTGAGGGATACAACACCCAGAAACCCGACCTTACTGCTGTACAGGGCAGGAACAAAATAGCAAATCCTAGAGAAAACACTGTATTTCTTCATAAGATATCTGAAGAACTCTCTCAGCCAAATCTCTTCTTGCAAACAACAAGCAAGGATTCAGAAATGTGGGTTAAAATTCTTTAGCATGAGTTACTGATCTTTAAAACATTCCATGCCCCGTTGGTAAGATGGTGATGTTGTAATTTCCCCTTTTCCCTCCCTTTCCCTACACTGCCCGTTCAAATGTAAAAATCTAGAGGAAGAACCTTCTCATTCTCTGTATTTGTGAAACCTCACACATGGTCAAATACTCATTTGAACAAATGAGAACAAATACAGGGCAAATAATATTTGCAGGATAGACTTACAATGCACCTGATTAAAATAAATAAAAGCATTGGCTGGTTAAAACAATTCAAATTATCAATCTGTAGCAGCTAACTTAACTAGAAATAGCAACACTCTTACTTCAACATTCTCTATCTGCCTGTTTACACATTCTTGAGCACCCATTTCAAATACCTGTTTTGATAAGAATTCCTCTTAAAGATTTGTTTGCAGGAATATTTGTAGAAAATTAAGACCAAAATGTTAAAAATTAATTAATTTAGAAGTTATGAATGTTTGTGAAAAATTCTTGACATATTTCAGTTGCAGGTCATTAACTGAGAATCAAGAGTTGTATAAATAGTTAACGAAAGGTCTGCTGGCTTAGGAAAAAAATACCTGAGAATTGTTTGTCACCCTAAATCACCTAATTCACACAAATATGTACTTAATTTCTGCAGATTTGATATTTTTATAATTTTGCTTTTTAGGCACCCCTTTTGACATGAAATTACTGGTTTTGTAAGTTTTGCCCCATAGTTAAAATATTTTAAGATGAATACACCACATTCTTCTACTAGCTCTCAAAACCCACCTCCTGGCCAGACCCACATCCCATAGATGCTCAGCCTTGCAGGAAGCTCAGTGTTATGGAAAGCTGAAGCAAGGAACAAGCCATCCATGCCAGGATTTGGCTCTGCTCACCTTGGTCACCAGGAGCATGACACCACCATCAGAATGCTACAGGGGACAGAAAATCCTTTGGGACCATTTAGCAATGCTGGCAGAGATGTTAAGATGAGACCTGGGTGAAAATAAAGCAGATTTCCCCCATTTTTTTTCATGCATTATTAAAATAGAGATTTTTTTAAAATTTAAACTTTCCTTTTCCTTTAAAAAAATAAAAATGCAACAGATGTGAATGAAGACAAAGCTGGTGCCTGCACTTCCTCATGGAAGCCTTTTTATAGTTATGTTAAGCAGTTACCAGAGGAGAGCACAGTGGAATGACTGCATGTATCTGTCATATGTTAATTAGAGGGATCTGCATAGAGCCAAGTTTTATAACCTTGATCAGTTTTAACAGGTTTTCACAGTTACTGAATGCATTAAACCCCAGAAAATGTTATGGGGTTGTCCACTGAATTTTGCACACCGGAAATCTCACTTGTTGGGCCTACGGGGAGAGTTGATTTAGTTTTGCTATAAAGCCCTGTGAGTACAACAAGGAAAACAAAGGTATAAAACTGAGCAAAACTGAGTTGGAGTAAACCGCCAAACACTCAGCAATAACCCTTAATTTCACTGCAAAAAAACATTGATAAAAGAGAGCTCTTGAACATCTCCAGTTCCTCTAATCACATCTAATTATGGGTAGATATGTTCTCTATGTAGAGCATCAGGAGAGATGTGGCATGTTCTCAGGTCACAGTGGTGAATGGTGGATACCTTATTCAGGCAAAATTCCATTTGAAATCCAGTCTGTTCTGTCTCAGAACTGCAAGTAAGACCACCAGGAAAAGGACTTTTGGTGAAGTGCCTGAGATAAGCAGAGGGATTGCCCTGTGAGCAGCAGCAGCAGAGAATAGAGTGCTGGGCACTTTGGTGGTTTGGTGGCTGCAGCAGAAATGACCACATCCACTTTATTTTGTTCCTACAAGCCATCCAATTAGCTGCAATGAAGATACAGCCCCTACATGGCTGAGGGGATTGTACAAACCCTGTGTCCTCTGCCTGAGCCCTTTCCCATGCAGACTGGTCCTGTAAAGGGCAAAGATGACTCCACTACGACCACTGCACAGGGCAGCAGATCCCCCTGAGCATCACTGGCTGCCTCCCCAAAACACAAGCAAAGTACCCTGCAGCAGCTGGAGCAGTTCCTTCTCTGTTCTTTTACCATCAGGCATCCAAAACTAGCACTTAATTCCCACCTGAAAACTGGGATTTTGCTGGGAAGCTGAAGATCGGGGCAGAGGTAGGACCCTCTCCCCAGGACTGACTGAAGATTGCTCTGACAAGCTGCTCAGGGAGAGCAGAAGACCTTACTGGGTGTCCATGGCCAACGAGGCTGAGGGAGGCAAAAAGAAGAAGAAAGGAGGTCAGTTCTTGGTATTCACAACCTGCCCCCAGGGGGCATCCAGCAGCACAGGGGCAGTGACAGGACACACCACCAGCAAGGAAGGAGGTGGCCAAGGTGTGAATTATCACTGTGTAATTCCCGGATAAATTGAGTTAAGAAAGGTGTGGCCTAATTAAACCCCATCATCTGCTTCCTTCCCTTTTCTTGAGGTAGTGCAAATCCAAGCAGTGCTTTCACTTCTGGGTGGGGAATCCTAGAGCTTTTTCCCAGGGGAAAAAAAAAAAAATTAAAAAAAAAATAGAGAGAGAGAGAAATAATTCCTGTTAAAGTATTTCTGAGTTTCTGCAAGATGAACCCTGCAGGACCTTCAGGTGAAATACTCTGAATAAGCAGAGAACACCAAGCACAACCAACACAGGATCAAACTTTGTTGTTCCCAGAGTTACTTAATAATTATATCAGAAACGGGCCAGGCTGTCCCAAGAAACTTCACCAAAGCTGTTCTAGATCAGAGCAACAAACAGGATTTGAATGAGCATAAATTTTGAAATGAGAAAGGTTGAATACACAAATCAGGACAGGGATTTGCTATGGAAATGTCCTATCTCTGAAACAGATACACAGAACACATACAACTAAGATTTGGCCAACCACCCTCATTTCAGGAGGTTTAAAATGTTACAGCAACCAACGACATGTTTTCCACAAGAAAAATGTGAATCCACAGCTTGATCTGTTCCCAGTTTTCACAAGCAAATTCCTGTCTATTATCATCTTGTTTTTCTCAGCCATAAACACAGTGTGAACAAAAAAAAAAAAAAGAAAAAAAAAAAAGAGAAATTTATGTTGAATATGGTTATGGTTATTATTTCCCTTCTGGGGATTTATTAAGCATGTGTTAGGAGTTTAGGTATAAAATGAAATTGTTTTTTTGCTACATGGATGTCTTCTGTGACTATCTGTAAAATTTCATTAAGGTGTTAGACTTGATATTGCAGATCAAAGTAATCCCGAGAGGTTAAGGAGACCCTGCTAATTGACTGAGGTCATGTACTGCACTTCCCACTGGCACTTTGGCCTACACTGACAACAGAGGAGCAGTCCCATCTCAGAGGACCATTCTATAAAAATACCATTTTCTTTATCTGTAGTCCAGTTTTCACACCACTATGATAACAAGGGATTTCATAAATCCAGGTGGACTGATTAGAGTTTTGAGTATGTAACTTTCTGAGTAAAAAAAAAATATACATGAGACTTTTGAACAATTTTGACATTTTATCTTACCCTTTAAAACTCACGGGAACGTATTGGCACGTTAGGTGTTTAAGAATAAAAAGTGTCAGCATCTATAGCAAGTTCCATCATTCAAACTTGGCACTAAAGGGGATATTGAAAGCATTGCTGCAGACCATTAAAACAGGCTAATTTACAACCAAAGACATTGTTGCATGAAGTGCCAACTTGGTCAGTAATTAGGGCCTCAAATACATATCCAGCTTTGACAAGAGAAAATTCCTAAAAAACCTTTCCCTGTTGATCCAAATTTGCAACATATTCGTCAATATATTCATCTCAACAGGGCAGTCACTGTTAGCTCTGCATTGTGATATTATTGAAAATTATGGACTATGGAGGGGGGTGTGGTGAGGAATTATTTCTCCTGTCAGCAAGATCTGTGAACCCGTTGCTGAGATGTGTGCTCCCTTCTGGATCCTCCCCTTTGAAATGTGAAGGCTGCAAAAGTTGGAGGGAAGTCAGAAAAAAAAACCCCAAACCCTACAGAAACGAAGCATGATTTGGAAAACAAGTTTCCTCTCTGTCTTCATCATGGGAGCAAAAGGAATGCAGAGCCAATTGACCAGAAGTTTATGGGTAAGATTTACAGTTGCATGGAAATAAACAGGGGAGCTCAGATCATACAGCTCATTAATTTGGCAGACCAGGAATAAGGACGACTGACAACAGCGAGCTGAGTGACAAAGGTACAAATTAGAAATTAGCTGCCATTTTTTAACTCATTAAGTTCTACACCAAGTTACTTTGCCAGTCTTCTTTTGCTAAAAGTCTTAAAACCAGATTGATTGATTGATTGATTTTTCCTAAAATGTTTCAGAAAGGGGGTTTGGGGTTTCCCTCACTACTTGTTTTTCCTCAAGTTTACCCAGGTTCTTCTTGAAGGGAAGATTCAAACTTGAGGCAATGTCATAAGCAATGGGTTTACTGGGTGCATTTTAATGATATTAATGGATGTAACAACCACCCTTCCATTCACCAGATGAAATCCCCACCTAAGCAGAAGGATAGTAGGAGCCTTATGACATACATAAAATGTGTGTCGTTTGCATGGAGATGAATTTCAGACTTTAGAAGCCAACAGAATCACATTTTCCATTATGTTCACCCAGCAGAACGGATTTCATTAATCAGCCTATCATCAAGGGCTCAGTCCTACCACATCACTCACCCTAAGTAATACCTAAGATGCAAATAGGTCCACTAAAGCAAAGGACGCATCTGGAGAAGTTGTGTCATTCTGTAAGTAAAGGTGCTTTAATGGACTTTGAGAAATCCCTCGTTTCACAAATGAAATTCTCATACCCTTTCAGCTCTTCAGAAAGGTCTTGAATAAATAAGCTGTTCAACAGAAGTATTAAATTGCCTGTAGAACTGGAGAACTATGAAAAAAAGTTAAACTGTTGAGTGATGTACTGGATGAAAACAGGTAAAATTTACCATACTCTACCTCTTTAGCTCAAATAGACAGTGCAAAATACCTTTTCATTTAGTGATTGATGAACTCTTTAAGGCACTATTTTGAGTAAGATACAGGAGGACTTAGGGCCTAGTAATATGGAAAGACTTGGTGCAGCTGAGGATGATTTTTTTACTCTTGATTCACTGGAATTCCACATGCTGCCAGTATTTTTTATGTTCCATATACCCATTCAACCACCCTGCTACTCAGAGAGGCTCAGTTTATCCACGATAAGAAATACTAGCTTTTATACTGTAATAAATATTTGATTCCTCTCTCTTTAAAGTTTTCCTGAAGTTGGCTGGATGCTACATTTTCCTTGTTTTATATCCTAATCAGTACTATAAAGTCTGAGTGACCAAACTGACTAAACAAACCTTGAGAAATCCCAACTTCTATATCCACATTGCACTACCCTTTTTTAAATCCCGCAAAGCTTTTTGACCTTCCTTACCTCCAAAGGCAAATGAAAAGGACAAAATTTTATTCTTCCCACTGAACTGAGTACTTGTGTATTATTCCTTGCAAAATGCCTAATAGATGCTGGGTGATTTTTGCACCTCTTCACGTAGTCAGTTTGTTAGTTGCTTCCTAGTGCGATCGGTGGTATGTGAATCATTTGAAAGACTCTCTGGGATAAAAGGTGGGAGAAGAATGATGTATTTGTTAATTGTTGCTGCTGTTCTTGCTCTGATCTTTGGCAACACCTGCTGGTGGTAGTACGCAGTGCTGTAGCCACTCTACATTTTTGCCTTCAACATATAGACCTTCAACTGGCCGCACAACCGCGATCAACAGCAAAGAGCACGGCCTCAGTCAGTGGGCTTCAAAATGCCAGGCCAAGTTCATGAAAGCATTTGCATAGACTTTACAGGCTTGAATACTTTCATATTAAGGTGGGCCTGATTTTGTTTATCAGTTCATCCACTGTGATTTGTAAAAGATGCAATTTTATGGTAACTTCATCCAAAGATCATTTTGTGCGGAACATCTCCTGCTCACTTCCTAGTAACAAGGTATTTTGAGCAGCCAGATAAATAACATTTAGGCATCTAATAAGAGCTGCCTGGGTCTTTGTTTTGTTGTTTCGATTTTTTTTTTTGGTCTCAAATCCTTTTTTTTACATAGTCCAGCAGCAAAGCCTCATATTGTAGGTGAAAGTCTGTAAATCTGCAGTAACTGAAAAATAACAGAAGGCGCAGCAGCATTCTTTATGTTAGTCTATATTGATCGGCTCTAATGAGCACCAGTGGAGCTGTAGCTAATGGTGGTATGCCTGGTGTTAAGGGCAAATGTGGGAGAAGATTATCAACCCAAGGGGTTTAACAGTTGCTGGACTGCCCTCAGCCCTCAGGGCAATGATGCACTTGAGAGGTCACTGTATCAAATGAGGGAAAAGATTCAGCTTGTGCTGCTGGAAGAAATGCAGCAGGAGCTGTGCTTTAGCCCAGACTACAGGCATCAACAAAACAGTTACTATCTGCCCTTCCTCTCTTCCCCTCTCCTTTTCCCCCAACCACAGCCTAACCAGTGTTGCATTTCTAATTGAGACTCATAACATCAGCCTTGGGGCCAGGGGTAGCACAGAGCTGCTCTGAATTAGTCAGGCTTGAATATGCACATGGACAAAGTGGTCACTTTGGTTCCATCACTGCAAGGGACCCTCATGAGGAGAACGACAAGCTACAGGGCAGGACACTTTCACACCTCGTGCCTCTTTGTTACCTGGGGTGGGTGATGCTGCCATTTGATGTGAATTTGCTTGATATTTCATTCACTATGTTGCCTGCCACCCCCTTCCGAGATCTGAGCGGGGTGAGATGAGTGACCACCAGAGCAGAGAAGGCCACTGGGCTTCAAGGGGAAGTTAACTGGCAGATAGGAGAGAATGCTCGCAGTAAAATGTTAGTGCAGAAAGGAAGCCACAGGTACTCACAAAGATAAAAATGAACTGAGAAATGCCTTGAGGTGTATGGCATGTTGCACATTCTGTGCTTTAATAGCATAATGGAATAATTTTAACCGTCTGAGGCTCCAAAACACACCAAGAATGTCTGTTGAGAACTGAGGTTTCAAATATTTATCACAATAAATACTAATAGATATAAGAAAAAAGAAACAGAATATTTTACTTAACGTTGTAAATAAGCAAATTAAATATTACCTTAGCTCCATTATGCCATGGTACCCTGTGGTTATGGCAAATTATTTATTAGGTCTTTACAAATTCTAAGACATGGATTCCTCTTGTCCCCTAGAGACAGATGATGGGTCAGATTATTAAAAAAAAATCTTCTCAGTTCTAATTTTTTTGCAGTGTTAATATGCAATAAGGCTGAATCTAGCATTCTTTGTTCCAGTCAGGGATTTTCAACCAGAGTTTTGCCTGAACAAGAATGAAGCAAGTCAGCATTTGGTCCAAGATGAAGAATATTTCCTACTTCTGTCAGCAAAAAACCAAGGCTTTAGACTGTTAATGGGATCTTGACACGAAAATACCTGAAATAAGTGGAGCAGGCACTAAAGCTGGCATGCACACTCACTGGGAGCAACCAGGCTGGAGACGATAGGAAACATTTTCTGCAAAGAAGCAGGAGCTGACACATCCGACGCTCGCTGCCTGATGGGCTCCAGCTCGGGGGTTTTCTGTCTGCCAGCTCCCACCACTGTCCATTAGACAGGCCCCCACACCAGGGATGCTGCAGCCACAAGTGACACTAATGTGCTCAACTGTTGACACTGGGGAACCCACAGAAAAATGTGTTCATACCCGTGGCTGCATGCACAGCTAAAAAGTGAACCAGTCTGGCAAGACAGAAGGAGGGAGTTTGCATCCCCGCTGCTTCGTCTGTCCCTGTCCTCATGCCTTGTTAGAGCTGACATTTAAAAAAAATAAAATAAAATAAAAAATTAAAAATAAGGTACATTCTTTTTAAAGTGCAACCTGAGCTGTATTTATGCATTTCCTGATGTAATTTGAATTCATACTTCGTTTAGGCAACGCCGTGCTGTTCTTTACAATATGAACCTGTGAGCAGACTATGGGTCAAACTCATGCCATTGTTTTTCTACAGACTTGAGTTCATAAGCACCTTGAGTGGGTTTCTTAATTTATACAGAGATTGAGATTTCTGTGAAACATGAGCAGAAGATGGCCATGCCTGCTGAGCCTGCAAAAATGTCATACTGACTTATTGACAAGGCCAAGTCTGGATTTTAGAAGCTTCTGAGGAAAACCAAGATTCCCATCTCAAGATGAAGCCAAGAGCAATATAAGGTGTTTCAAGTGAGTGCTCATCCTCTTCAAATGTTTTTCATGTTAACAAATGTGTTTATGTAGGTGTTTTTCTCCTGCTCCTATTTCAGTCCTAAGAGCTCTGTTACTCATAGAAATGGACACCCAGAAACACAAAAGACTGTTAAAGATTGACAGGTGGGATTCATCCATGGACTCTTCTAGAACTCTAAACCACTTCTCCACTCTTTGCTGTTGAAATTTTGTTTGGGGCAGATTTGGTCTTAAGAAGGTCATAGTTAAACTTTCAGGTACCTTAATGACAAGAGCCACAACCAAATTACTGTGTATATAGCAGCAAACTCCATAATACAGAAAAGCCAGTTTCAAAATACATTTCTTTAACAAGATCTCTGTGCACCCAAGTGAAACATATTAGCAAAATGTTTCTCTGAAAAGATAATGTGAATAATAGAACAAGAACAGTTCTGTGATGGCTTTTTTTTTCTTTTAAGGAGACCTAACAGTTTGTAATGCATTATTTATTTCATACCTTTTGTTCAACACGCTGTGCCTTTGGACAGATGAATGACTGGGATCTGAAATCAGCTTTTGTTGGGTTAGCTGAACTGGCAGGTAGCACCCAGGTAAGGAACAAGTGTTGTTGAGTCGTTTGATATTTCTCTTTCCACGGCTGCATCTCTCTGGTTTGAGGTAAGTGCCATGAGTGCATTAGAGAGTCCATCAAAGCCTGCAGAAGAATGAAGTGGAAATGCACATCACACAGCTGGCAGGACACTGGGTCTACACAGGGCTTACTTGGGACCCTGCTGTATTTACCCATAGCCTGGATGTTAACTCCAAAATCTAATTAGTCCAAAATGCTCCTTCCAAAGCAAACACAAAAATGTAAACCAGCACAAACTTTAATGTTACCAAAAAGCTAAAACAAATAACTCAGTGATCATAATGACATTTAGAGAGCAGGTTTAGAAGTGATTGGTTTACTCAGCTCTTTTGCTCTGACAGTTGTATAACGGAAAGATCTTGCTCTGCAACGTCTGCAACAAAACTCCATTGGAGTTTAATGATGTGGGAGTCCAGCTACCTTTTTCTTTTTTATAGTTGGTATTGACTAGTCATTTTGAAATGTTTGCATTGAAAAGGACGTGATATTTATTTTTTCTTGCCATTTAAATATCAAAAATAAAAGATCTTGCTCTAGCTCAAAACAATAATCCATCCAATGAATAACCACTCTGTGGCATAACAAGTTTCTTCACTCAAATGAAGACATATTTTCAGCTCTGGAGATGAAGTAGCCACAAAATCTATCTCTTTACCCATCAGTCTCAAAAAATCCTACCATTAAGTCATTATAACCTAGGCAGTAAATAAAATGTTGCTGATATCTTCTTTTCCACGTGCATTTCCACCACTTAAATGACATGCAGCTATTTCAGGGGTTTATAGGAAATGCACCTGATGTTGTTTGCACAGGAGGTTTTCACTTTGCAGTATCCCAGCCTTCACCCCTTAAACACCACTAAATCCCACCAGTGATCCCCAGATGACACTGTTTGGAGCAATTCTATTATTTTCAATGAAGCAGCAAGTAATGCTGCATGAGCTCTTGAAAATGTATGAATCTTGCCAGGTTGTGAAAAGAATCCAGAACTTGAACCTTGTACATTTTAGAGAAAAAAAAATAGAGAAAAAAAAAAACCCAAACCAAAAAATGCGCTACTTTAAAGCCACTTTAGACTGCATTATCATAAAGTCTGATTAATATTCAGTGATATTATGATTCTATGATATGCACAGACCACAGGGAAATCCCCTCTAAAGGAATGAGCCCCTTTGCTATGCACTTACTGGCCTCTTATTGGATAACACCGGCTCTGCTCTCTGCATCTCAGCATCTTCTGAGCACCTCCTGGGGAATCCAGCCACAGGGATCCTTCCATGCAGAATCATTCCCTTACAGAATCACGTCCATAACCCATGTCAGCCAAGGTAGGGTGGGAAGTTTCCTGGTCTTCACTGTCCTGCTTGGAGCACTCTGCTGAGGATTTAAAATAGGCGAAATACAAATTAAACCACTCCAACCCAAAACAGCAAAACTGGCCACAGCTTCTCCACAAAGTGGTTTTGCCACTTCCTGCAAGAGGAGCTTGGCTGAACTTTCAGCACTTTTCCCCCGTCACAAGGCTGTCCTTTAGAAAGCTTTGAACCTTTAAAAGTTTTGACAAGTCATTTTAAGATTATTCAATAGCAATACTCTTTGCTTGTTATTAGAGTGAAATAGCCAAAAAATCCGAAATTACCTCAGTGAAACACGACCCAACCAATAGTTTCTCTCTCTGACTTCATGGAGTTCACAGGACTCCCCTCTTCTTTTTTACTCTCTGCATCTTTCTGTCTCTGCAGTTCAAGCCAGACTCAACACAGAAGAGGAATCTTTGTACTCTGATATTTCCTAAATGCCCAAATATTATATTTATAGGAATTCTGCAAGGTCTTTCCTGGCTGAGCTCTCCTCACTGGCTGGTGGTCTCAGGCAGGTCTACAGTGGGCCTCGCTTTGCTGACTTTAACAGTTTCACTAAATTACTTGAGACAAATCTCAAGCTTCTTATTTAAACAAACTTCCTAAATTGCTTAAAGACAATATAATCACACAGTGGAAAAGATGCATTTGCCTAGTTATTAATTGACTTTCTTAAAGATCAAAATATTAAACGTCAGCTCAGCTCTGAGACTTCCAGGACCTGCATCTTCGATGGATGTGTTGTGTGACCCAATTTTTTGTAAGAGGATGAGACACTCCTGTGCTCAGGAGCTTTTTCCATTTTGACTCCTCAAAGCCAAAAGGACAAGGTTTAGTTTATCCATTAAAGCTCATTGTGATGAGCTCTGTTAACAGATCTACAAAATTAAGCTACGGGCACAATGGTCCCTCCACTACTCTTGTTCAACAGCTTTCTGTCTTCAAGGTTTTCCTAAATTTCTCCTTCCAAACTATTTCTTCTTTTTTTTTGGTGGACCATCTCCACAATGCTTTTATCTCATTTCACATCAACTCCATTTCTGCTTTTCTCCTTTCCTTTTGTCCTCTGCCATCATCTTCTCAGTGAATAGCCCTCCCATGATCATTTACCTGCATTTCTTGTAGGTTTCCTAACATCCAGGCTCCACACTTATGCCCACTGCCACTTGGTTTGGTCATTGGGTCTCTGAGTTCAACCATCCCTTAATTTCTCTCTCTTTTTCTTATTCCAGAGAAAGAAAGGACTTCAAAAAATGTGGGGTTTTTTCAAACACCTGGTTCCTCTACATAGAAAGGCTGCTGTGGGTGGTTTCATATTTAAATAAATATTTACACTAAGGTCACTAACAGTGCCTAATAGTCACTAGTAGTGACACAGAAGATATCAAAATCTAATTAAAAATGGAAAATCTTTTTTGATTGAGAAACAAAGAAATGTATCATTTCATTACCTCATCATATAAAATCATTAATGGTAAAAGGAGAGCAAGGAGGGAAAAACCCAGTGCTGAATCATGAAAAGAGTCAGCAGATCAAGGTCTTTCTTCTAAGAAATCTTTAGCAGGGAAAAGAAGAAACAGTGGATATTATTTCCAATTATTTCTCAAATTGGAACAGAGAAAGGGAAATAAAAAATACACGCGCGCACACACACAAAAAACCAACCCTGGCTTGGTGCTACTGGAGTTTGTAGCTGGAAGGAAAGTCCTTGCTTATATTGAAGTAAAGTTCTGAAAATAAGCAAAGAACAGATTTATTGATTTTTGGTGAAGTCTGGGTGTAAAAAAGAGAAAGAATAAAGAAGTGCTCTTTGCCCGCTATGTCCAAATGACATCCCCAGTGGCCTTCTTAATGGTGGGGGAGGGGAGGGGGCAGGTGCCTACCCCGGCACATGGACACAACTGCCCTTAGGCTAGGGCTAATGGTATTGGCTGAGCCTGCTGTAAGCCTCTCTTTTCTAATAGCCAACTTTCTCTGTGCGAGAAGACAGACAGATATTGATTGGTCCAAATGCCCTTGAGTTGACAACGTCTGAAATGAAAATCCACAAGGCTAGCACAAACTTTCTGCAAGTTCAATTTCTGGAATCTGATTATGAGGCTGGACTGCGAAACCGTTCAGACATGTAAAAGGTCTCCTTTTGTCCCTGCCTTTCCACGTGTAATTATGGGGAGGTAAGTGGCTTCGCCAGGTTTGCCAGACAAATGGCAATTTTAAGAGGCAATTTAAGGGTAATAGTGTTTTGATTAAAGGAAGAAAGCCGGTCATCTCCACCGTGAAGTTTAACGACCAAGGATCTAATTCACAAAGGCACAGGTCGCATTTCCTGTCTCTGAGCAATAATTAGGTACAAATAAATAAAATATGCATTCTCTTTTCATCTGCCTCAACAAGGGGTGCTTTCAGAAGTGACTAAATGGGGTTAGAGAAAGCTACACAACTTAAAGAGTTCACCTTTCAGGGAAGTTACTACATCCATGCAAAGCCCAAGGTTCAAACTAACGTTGACTACCAGCAAATCCAGCTTTATTTTCTAATGACTTTGCTTCCCAGAGTTAAAATATTGAAGTTGGAGTTTGCAAATGTTAAGGATGGGGAAAGGAGAAAGCTGAAGGAGTTTATTTGCACCTTATTAGGTATTCTTTTTTATTCTACAAATTCCTCCTAAATCAATACATTGACTACTGTATAAACCTTAAATAAAGCATTATTAAAGTGGAAGAAGTGTTCCTGTCTTGGTGGGTTATTTAGAAGCATAAAAGATACACTCTTAAGAATCAGTCTCGTGCCAGGTAAAGTACAGCTGGAATACACATTAAATTTATTCAGTCATTGATTTGTAATGTTGATCCTCCATGGCTTCATGTTTCTTTTCTCATTAATCTTAGTTAACCCTCTCAAAACAATGCCAACATTGTCGTTTGATGTATTGATGATCAACATGCAGAGGATGCTTCTTCTTAGACTGTGATTCCTGCCATCAGCAGGGCTAAAGTGACAGAACCAGAGACCCTTGTTTGCTTGGTTTTGTGTTAAAAATGAAAGTTTTCTCACAGAGGGAGAAACAAACAAAAAAGAAGCTGCTGTCCTAAGACAGAGCATCTGAATGATTTGGCTGCAGAATATTAATAGATCTGCTGGAGGTCTCCTATGGTGCAAGGAGCAAACTGCTGAGGTGTTTCCACTAATAAAGAATCAGCTCCAGAAGAAAGTCACTACAGAAAGCTGCAGAGAACAATACTAAATAAGAAATTCAGATCTCTGCCTATAAAGTTCCATTAGCTAATTGGTGACAGCTAATTTAATTCAAGGTTCTTCTTACTAAAGTTATTTCTATCTTCTACCTGCAGCTCCTCCCTATCCACCTGATATCAGTGCTGTTGTGGAGGTGTCTGAAAACTATCCAGCTTTCCTACAAATCCATCTCTCTTTTGATTATCATGTCCAAACTTCCCCACCTGACTTGGAATCCCAAAAATCTATTATCAGTATAAGACAAAAATAAAGAAAAAAAACCAAAAACTCAAAAAACCACAAAAAACCACAAGCTTCCATTTTCCCTGTCATTATTTACAGACTGTAGGAGGTCGAGACACAGAGTGGACATCCCCTTTCTTATCCATAGAAGTTCCATCCAGCATCAAGGGGGAAATGTTTCAGCTGAAGGCAGACCACGAAGCAAACATGAGCAGCAAATACGAGTCTTGTTTTCAGTAAATCCATCCCTTGAAACTCTTTCTTCCTTCAGTACCAAATAGTCTTTTTCTAATCTTTTGTCTTTTTCAAATAGCTGTGATAATATTAAAACCATGCTTCACGGCAAACAGCATTGCTGGGATTTTCCTAAGAGATGTGGCTTTGGATAAGAAAGTGCAATTGAGTTAAAGCAGTGGGAGAGCCTGGAGTCAGTGGGGTTTGTTGTGATCAGTTGACCACTTCCCAGTAGGCATCCCTGCAGTTGCTGAGAGTTGCTAAGCACCATTTCAAGGAATATAGGTAATTCAGTCAACCAAAAAACCAAACACAATAATCCCAGCATAAAATACATTTAAAAAAAAAACCCAACACAACAAACCCTACTGGCATGTGAAAAGTAGAAATCTGTCGAGCCTGCTTTGAATTGTTTCCAGGGTACTCAGCTGAGTGAAAAAAAAATAAAAATCAGTCAAAATTTCTTGTTGTGCACATGGATTAGGAAACAGTTATTGCTGCTATCACTGAAAGAGTTTTGAGATAGAGAAAAGACAAAGGTGGCTTTTTTTCCCAGTGGTTATAACATCTCACACCTTTCATGCAAGTCAGAGAATAAATAAACACTGTTTGATTTGACAACACAGAGAAGACATGCAACTGCAGAACCTCCTTGCTGGGGGATAAAAGCATCTTAGGTTTGCCCTGGACATGCCATGGCTCTCTGTGGTCTGGCTGCTATTTTTGCTACAATGCCCAGAGAAACCCTTGTAATCCAGACCCTATTTTCACAAAATGTTTCATGGTGAATTGCAGCTGGCTGGTAACAACCAGGAGGAGCAGCTGAGGAGCTCTCTGTACAGCTCACACTACTCTCAGGGTGTTGTCTTTTCACTTAAAGTCCCTGATATACCAGAAAAAAAATAAAATAAAAAATATGTATATATATATAAAAATTCTCAGCTGGACTTTCTTAGCCACTACTGACAATAAACACGTGTATATATGTCCATACAGGTGTCACACACTTTTCTGACATACTGGCCCATGCAAAATCAAATGAACAATATCTGCTCCTGTTTTATTGTTATTGCACTTCTAAGACAATACTCTGCTACCTCTATAAAGACAGATCGGACAGGCAGGCTGGAGTAGCTGCAGGGGATCCTGTGCCTGTTGCCTGCCAAAGCTGCTTACTGCTTAACAACTGATCAACTGGCCCCCAAGGCAACAGCTTAACAAGCCCCAGTAGAAGTGGACTCAAGATTTCTTCCTCAGCAAAGAAAATGAAACCATTTTCCAGCTATGACCAATATCTAGAAATCAAGGGCAGCAGCACCAACAACACTTCAGCTCCACAGCTCTTCAGAAATAGCAAAGTATTTTTAGTCTGAGTTCCTGAAGTCGAGCACTGCTCACTAATATTGCAATGAGAGAGGGGAACGTGGTCCAGGGCTGCCTTGCAGAGATGGAGCTTGGTTTGCTGTGCCCTGCACACCCACTGCCTCCAAGGGATGCTGGTGGGTGCTCCAGGGCAATACCAAGTCATATGTGTGTGTGTGAGAGAGAGAGAGAGACAGAGAGAGAAAAAAAACAGAGAGAGCTTCAGTACCAAAATGCAGCAATTCCTCTGGGGTGAGATGTGGCAGCTGTTTACCAGCACAAAGCAATTCCGTGCAGCAGTTTCGGAGAGGAAATGAAGAATACTGTACTCGCCTGAAACTACAGGGGGGATTTTAGGAAGGCAGAATTTAATTACCCAAGCTGGAATTTGGCCAGGACACCAGGGCTCACACCTCTGCTCTTGTGAAAAGTGCCAAGGGGTCTTTAATAGTAACAAACAGTCAAGATTTGGGGTTAGATTTTCACCTGAACGACAACACCTTCAATAACATTTTGCTCCATCAGAAAATGTTAAGAAAACTATCCAAAAAGTTCCAGGTTTTGCAGTGGAGTTACCATGAAGCACTGCTTTTTTTTTTTTTTTTTTAAGAAGTCTTTCTTTATCTCAGGATCATCTAGAAAAAGCCATCTAGTAACACGTCTTCAGGTCCACTGCAGGAAATGAAAAGAATAGTTGCCATTTAGAGGTGGGATAGACCATGGAGACTGTCACCTCGTATATCCAGATTAGCTGAATCAGTTCCATAACCTACCAATGACCTGGCACGTTTCCTAAAGCATCCATATTCTAGCTCTTCCATCCCTGGAGTCAGCAATGTTCTCCTTAGGAGATTATTTTTTTAGCACTTTTTCAGAAGGAGCTAGAAGGAGGGTTGGCATTTTTCAATTTGTTTCTATGACTCGTTTTTTGTTGTTGTGGGTTTTTTTTTATATATAGTTTCAATCCTGCAGCCATCAGGAGAGGTGTGAAGGAAACCTGCAAGGACAAACCTTATTTGAAAATTGGAATGATCTGTTGACAACTTACCTTCCTGCACACAGATCTATTAGCATATGTTACTTGGTGTATTTAGTGGGCTGTGTTGCCTGCATGAGCGGGTGAGAGTTCTCTGCTTCAAATTTCTCCTCTGTTTTTACTTACTTTACTCCCTTCCTTCCTCAGCCATACTCCTCAAATTATACCTACAGCTTTTTTTTGATGTTGTTTGATTCCTGCCTCCAGCTCTTTCTAGATCATTATTCACCTTCTCCATTTATTAATATACTAAAGAACTTAGAGAATGGTGAAGGTTGGAAGGGACCTTAAAGCTCATCAGGTTCCAACCCCCCTGCATGGGCAGGGACACCTCCCACCAGCCCAGGCTGCACAAGCCTCATCCAACCTGTCCTTGAACACCTCCAGGGACGGAGCAGCCACAGCCTCCCTCAGCTACCTGTTCCAGCATCTTCCTACCCTCATGGTGAAGAATTTCTTCCTGAAATTTCTTCCAACCTAAATCTCCCCTCACATAACCTTGAGGTCCTAAGATTTTGGAAGAGCTGTGTCAGATCTTCCGGGGCAGGTTTTAGGTTTATCAGCAAGCTCCAGGTTGTTTCAGCTATGCTCAAATTTGCAAGTGGTAATTGGTTATACATTACAGCACGCTCAATCTAGAAGAAAAGGATGGTCTTTAGGACCCCTATCAAGGGGGTCCAATAAGTAGAAATTGAGCATCAAAGCAAGAAACTGGTATGATGACGTACCCAGGATGACATTCAATACATGGAAAAATGGAGGACATGTCATGCACACATGATACAACCTCAGTGAAATAACCAAAATACCAAAGAAAATAGCAAAACAGTGCAGATTTACTCAACAGAAATACAAACAAAAACTTCAACTCGAAATTCTAGGCATGACCGTCCTTGTGATGCTGCAACAGTGTGTGAAATCTGAGCTCCATGTCTGCCAGCACCAAGAGGATTTCAATATCACAAGTCCTAATGATTTCTATTGCCTCATTGTAGGATCTTCTGAAGGAAAACACAGGACTGGATCAATGCAGCCATTGACTCACTCAGTGCATGGAAAACTGATGCACATTGACACAGTCTGCGTCCAACTGGAATGGTCCTCAGAATTACAACTAAAGGTACATCAATGCAATCTTCACTTTAACCTCAGCTGCACTGACTTCTCCAGCTCTGTCTTCAAGCAGACACTGCTCCAGTCTTGCAAGCCCCCAAGCATCCTCTCCATAAGAAGGGGAGCATAGTTAGGTGAATTAATCCCCAACCACAGCCCATCATCCTGTACTGTCTGCACCATTTAAAAGGACTTGCCACTTCTAAAGCATCTCTTTAGAGTATACTGATCTGTAGGTGCTTTAAATGTACTCTTAAAAACCTCACAGGGATGGTGAGAGATAAGAATCTACATTCTCATTATACAGATGAGCAACCAGATTGAAAAACACACTGCACAAATTGTCGTACCTTGTTTTCATAAACTGGAATCCTATTTCGTTGCTGGGCTGCATGTAGGACTTTCTCCTAAACTACAAAACTCATCTTTCTTGCAACCAGAACGAATCTGCTGCTATCATGTAGCTATCTTGCAATGTCACAGCTTCTTTTTTTTGTCCTGTTTGTTTGTTTTACTGACCCAGTATCCCCTCTGTGACATAGAAACCCAGGCAAACCATCAAGCCCTGCTTCCTGACACACAGAGCAAGGGGATCAGACAATAACTGTTCAGCCTGTAACATTAAATTACATATAGTGTACACACCTTGCCCCACTTTATGTGCTGCAGAAGAGATCTTGTCAGTGCAGCTGAGGTCTGAACTGGGTGCTAGGTGTTACACTGTTTATTTCGACCAGAAGGAGGAAATCCTTATGACCAATAAAATTAACACCATAGTTCACTAGTACCCAGAGGCCAATGGCAAACCACACATCTTAGATGTTTTGGGGGCATGAATACCTAGAAACCAATAACTCATCCAGCCAGGATAACTATCCAGAGTAAACAAATGCAGAGTCCCAAATACAAGTTCTACAAGGAATTAAGTCCTACATACCTTCTTCCCAAGCGTTCATCTTAAGCTTTGATTAGTTCACTGTTTGGTCCATTATTTTTTTTTTTTTTTGCACAGAGAAACAAGTGAAAGCAAATCCTGTGCCAGGGAACTGTTTTTTAAAGAGAAATAAGAGGAAATTTACAGAGAGACTTAAACCTTTCAAGACCTAGAATTTCAGAAAACAGGGTTACAGATTGTGCTTCAGTGTGGCTGAGTTTCATTTTTGGAAGTTAGTTTAATCACCTTCAACTGAAAGACTTCTGTCTAATGAAATGAGAGAGTAAATTAGCAGGATAATGTGAAACGAGGTTACCCATGGTACATTTACTAAAAAAACCCTACTGTTGTAGAATTTCTTATTTGGAATTTATCTTCAATATTGATTGATGATGTCATTTGGAAAATAATTAATCAGTAAATGCCTCAAAATAATGTTAACCTTTGAAAATTTGAAAAATACTTTTGAAAATTCTGAAAAAAACCCCTATTTTTTTTCTTTATGGAAATTGCTAAATCTAATTTCACCATTTAACACTGATCCATCGTGAGAGCAGTTTCTAACAGTTTATTCAGCAAGGACCAGTTCAAAATTTAAAGCAGAGAGACCGTTACTTTTTTGATGCCACACAAACTCTACCAAGTTTAAGCAAGACTTAACTGTGACTTCTTATAAATAAACCCAAACTTTCCTTACATTAACTTATTTAGCATACAGGCATCACAACTCTTTGGGGAACCATGTTTTCATGTAGGTGCCTTTAGCCAGAGATTTATCGAGTAACAATGTGTACATGGCACAAATTTCTGCTCCCTTATAATTTCTAAGCAATGCTAGGAAACTAATTTCTTGTGATCTCTGCTATAAAAGCCTTTGTTTTATTAAAAAGTCTTCTCACACCCCTTAATTTTCCACCTGATATAATTTCAGAAGTTCTCAGTACCATTTCTCAGCTATTATCAATGCTTAAATAAGAAGAACTCTACCACACATGTATAACTTTGATATCTACAAGGCTAAAATACAGATAAAAATTATACATTTAAAATTCAGTATCTAACTATTTATAAACAGGCTTTTATGTTTGCTTTTGTATGTTCCTTCACAATGAAAAAATTCCAAAATCCCTGATGTTAAGTAGTCTAGACAGACGTTGGATGTGTTGAAAAGTTTTTGATTCTTGTAATTGTAGCCAATTAAAAAAAAAAAATAAAAAGAAGTTCACAAATATTTTCAGGTCTAGGACTACCAACATCTTTTTCTTTTCCAGTGAAAAAATTTCCCTTAACATCATGGGTCAATCAAGTGTTTTAGTCTCAGGAGAAAGTGGAAGAAATCACTTGAAAATGGCTGGAAAAAATCTTAGTTCCAGAAGGAGTTTTGAAAAGGTGGACTCAAGGTCAGTAAAGTGCTAAATGCTGTTCCTGACTCTTGCCAATCCCTTGGTGCTCCAGTTCATATAGCAAGTTGATTAGAACAAGCAGAGCTGCCTGCCTTCAAGATGTAATTGGCCACGGTGCATCTGTTAGACTTTAAAAATAAGGTATATTTTATGGAAAGCCAAGGTATATTTGTTTATACATCTTAGAAGAGGAAGAGCAGATGCTCAGTCCTTTAAAAGATACAAATATATACGTTGGGATTTAACTCATAAAGATGCACAGACATATAATTTTTAAAATCATCCTCAATTTCCCTTAAAAGATCTGAAGAGCGATGCAACTTTCATGTCTAATCAAAGGTGGTAGTGGCCTTTACATGATAAAACTATTTTTTTGGAACAGAACTTAACCACACAGCAAAACCTTTCCAAGTCAGGTTAGTCCCGTTTGATGAAGCCTGTGTGCATAATGATCAAATTAATGAATGTCATGATGTTTTGGAGGTGACTTTTCTATCTGGAGAAAAACTACTATTGACCTGAATCCCAATAAACTGACATTAGTATGTGCCAAGCAGTCATTTTTATATTAAAAATAAGCTGGTACATGTAGAATTGATTATAGAAGCTAAATGCTCTTGGGATCCCCTACACTGAAATTAAGCTCATCAAGCTCCTAGGAAAGCTAAACAAACTGTCCAAGCTTGTGAAGCTTTGCTTAGGCTGGGGATACTGAAATAAAATGAAGAGAGGATTTTAAGATTTTGAAGTAAGTCTTCCAAAAGATCCTCTCACTTGTTAAAGCACCTGTTGGATTCATTAGCTAGAAAAGTTTATTTTCTTTTCTTTATTTTTTTTCCTTACCACTTTATTTAGTGTAATGTGCTCAGGGCCAGTTCAGAACATTTTAGGCTACAACAATTGACCTAGAAATTAGCTGACTGTCCTAAGTTTCTGACTTTAACACCAATTTACCTTCTTGTTTAATTTCAAGGACACACTTTTTTCACATCTGTAGACCGAAGGTGAAGTCATGTACACAAAATTGTTAGAATAGAAGAAGTGATATTTTAGAACTATAGTAACATAATGGATAATAAAAATTATATTCAGGGACAAACCAGTACTTCTTATTTATGTGCATCCATGGACATGTATTCTAGACACAACATGTGTGCAGCTTTCAACAATCATTTCAGAGATTTTTTTTCAGCAATGATTTCAGAATTATTTTTTTTGGCAAAGTTTTAAATTATATTAAGAGAATAAAATACAATAAAGTTAAGATTTTACCAAAATTGCATCTCTACAAATCAATCTTTTATTTGACCAGTTGGAGTCAGTGGGATTTACCACATGAAAAAGAGGGGAGTTTATTGAAAGAATAAGTTAATACCACCGCATTTTAAACTGCTGATTTGAATTTAACAGTAATTCAGTAAAATTCCTCACACAGGTGTCTGACAAACAGCAAGTCAAACTTCTATTTCAAGTCAAAAGCTCCTCTGCAATTGATACACTGCAAAAGCAGTAAAACAGAGGTATCACCACATCGGGTGAAGAAGCAAAACAAAAGGTGGATTGGAAAGCAAGTCCCTTTTTATTTCTTGGTCAGAAATGCACAAAGAGCCTTATTTTGACTCTAAGAGGAAAGACAATTTCCCTTTTTGCAACATTAAAAAGAATTTCAAAAGGACTACAAAGGTTTGAGGGCTAACTCCAGAACTGTCAGAAAAACTTTTATCTTCCCATGCTCACCTAGAACTTCTCTGTTTCTACAGATTTTCTATGTAATAAGATTACAAAGACCATCTGCAAGCTTTTCAATTTGTATGGATTTATTCTAGAAATTGCAGCTGAATGCATGAATTACTTGGTGGAATTCCATGCCCACTTATGCAGAAGGCCTGACTGGATGACCATAATAGTCCCTGTTGGTCTTAAAATCCATGAGTCAATTAATATATGAATCTGATACAATTTAGAGCCTTGTTTTCATGGATCCACTTGAGATTAAATATAAATGGCTAAGCTTTAATTATTTTAACATCTGATATTTGTCAAGCAAATTACTTCAAAATCAAACCATGACTTTCCATCCTGGTGAAAATATTTAATTACACTAACTACTAGTAAAATTAGTTCAATCTGGTCTCAAATGCTTTTGGTTAGTGTTAAATACTGACATGTCTATTTATCATCCCTTCTGGTTCTAACACTCAGCAACACTTCCCAGTTCCATCCATGCACTCACCTGCAACACAGGCAATGAAAGTTGCTACCTAGTAAGAGTTTGTGAAGAGCTGAAGAGTAACAAAGAGCTAAAAATGTGGATACTTGTTGAAGAACTTTTTCTAAAAGGCCCTCAAAACAATAACTCTAGGTCAATAGAACCTTTGTCAGTGACAAGACACTTGCAAAGCCAGCTCTTCTCTTCCAATAAAAGGCAGCATTGCTTGGGCACACAACCAACTTAAGGTATCCTGATTATTGATAAATCACCTTTCTGCTGAGGACCTGACAACTTTTCCGTGTCATGATTCACATGGAGTAGATGTTAGAGCTGAGAGAAATGTATTTCCATGCATTCTTCAATCTATCCTACTTGCTGCATCTGCAAATTTCTTTAGTAAAATCCTTCCACATTGCACAGATATTTTTAGAAGAGGATTGGCAGGGAGCTAAGCCAAGGAACAGAGGAAGCCAAGGGTCCACTTAGAAGCAGAGTTGTTTAAAAATGAGAAGGTTACAAACATCAGTGTTATGTTAATTTTAACTTCTGGTTATTAATACAGGCATGACCACAATAAGCTGAGGTTACAATATTGCTGTCATTTGTTCATACTGTGCATTTTCTTCATGACAGTAAAAAAGTTCCTCTGGAGTTGCTCTAGCACTGCAATAGCTGGCATTGGTAAGGTGAAATATGGCAGAAAAATAACATTCAGCCAAAGAACCTTTTACTGAGCACTGTGCAACAAGGTCACATCTTAAAAAAATCACATATCCTGAATGCATAGCTCATTCTTGCACTTGGAGTTCCACCCAAATGGGAAGGTGGCCTGCTTAACCTTTTTTAGAAGCACAAACTGATAAAAATTAGTGTTGCTTTAACATGAAGAATTCTACAAACCCAAGTTCTGCTCAACATGACCTGAGTGGCTGACTCAAAGTCTGGACAAACATTCATGTGCTGATGAGGAATCAGCTATAACCTCTCAACTGATCTAAGGTGAGCAAATCATATCGAGGGACAATTCAAATTATTTATACCCATGTAGAACCAAACAAAATTGAACATGAACATTTTAAGACTGCAGAAAAAACCATCTGTGGTGTTTTTCGGAAACCAGTATGAGGTAACTTGATTTAGGATGTTATGGATCTGTTAAAATATCTAAGGGTAGAGCTAAGGTTGCATAGGTAACCTTACCTTGAGAACGTCGCTCTGCTGAGGTTTGAGCAGAATTTGCTGGTAACAGCTTACATTTCCCTGTGTTGTTTTTTTCTAGAGCAATACAACACATGGCACTGGTAGAAAGGTGTAGTCAAATTCCAAATGCACTGCAGGCTGGTAGTTCTGATCTCCTTTAATCTTCCTCTCTTGATTAACAGTAAGGGCTTCTGTGAAGGACAATTGACGTGGTGCAATAGGTCGTTTTCCGGTCTCAACCTTGGCGGTGTAATCAGATACATGGCATTCTTAATAGAGGTCAGTTAATGCAAAGATTAAAATTAACTGGAAGTCAATAAGGGAATAATAAAGGAAAATGATCACCCTGTTGCTCCTACTTTGTAAGAGTAAACCTTACATTGCAGGCCAGTAGTAAAAAAAGAATGTTAGCCGCAAGAGCTCCACCAGGCCTTCATAAGCCCTCCAGCAAACAATTTAATGATTTCAGGTACCCTTTAAACTAAGTGGCCAATCACTGTTAAATCCTTTGGTATTCATTGTAATAACATTGATCATGATGAACTCTTTTGGTATTAATGTGGATGTAATATATACCTTTTTAATTATAGAACAAGAAAATCCAATTACCCCTTTGCCTCATCAAAGTTCTCTGCTAGCTGCGACTATTTAAACATACATTATGAAACATTCAGACTGAGAGAGATTTTTGTGCAAAGCAAGGGCCAAATCCTGCCAGGTTCTGACCACTCGTAACTCACAGGAATTCTGGAAGAAAGCGAAGTGTGCCTAGTACCCCTGAGGAGATGCAAAGCTCTTTGCAGGATCAGGCCTACATAGCACAGGGAGAAGTAGAGGATGTTGTGAGAAGCGTGGAGAAGCTCCTGATGAAAAAGGCAGAAAACATTTGTTAATATAATGGAGTGGAAGCTGCTGTGAACAGTTAACGTCATCAGTAGTTGGGACAGGGTTTATACTACAGAAACAGGAAGAAAAAAATAATGAGCTGAGCAAACAGATTCATCATAAAACCACGGAAAGGTTTGGGTTGGAAGGGGCTTTTAAAGGCCATCTGGTTCAGCCCTGCTGCAGGGAGCAGGGACATCTTCAACTAGATCAGGTTGCTCAGAGCCCCATCCAATCTGGCCTTGAGTATTTCCAGGAACAAGGAATCTACCATCTCTCTGGGCAGCCTGGGCCAATGTCTCACCACCCTCATAATAAAAAAAATCTTCCTTATATCCCATCTGAATCTCTCCTCTTTCAGTTTAACACCAGCACCCCTTGTCCTGTTGCAACAGGCCCAGCTAAAAAGCCTGTGCCCATCTTTCTTTAAGTACTGAAAGGCCACAATAAAGTCTCCCCAAAGCCTTCTCTTCTCCAGGCTGAACACCCCAACTCTCTCAGCCTGTCTCCAGAACAGAGATGCTCCAGCCCTTGGATAATTTCTGTGGCCTCCTCTGGATACATTCCAACAGCTCCATGTCTTTCTTGTGCCCAGGATTTGGTTTTATTCCATGTGCCACTGGCTGAACTTGCCACACAGGTTTTTGACATGGCTCCAGGAGGCAGATTGTACTCCAGTCCAAGTCAACTGGAAGCAGAAATCTGAGTCCTTGGATGCCAGTAGCCCACTTGGCAGCCAAGCAGCCCAGATGAGCAGATGTATTTTGCAGGCCTTTCTTACAGGGTAGAGATCTGCTCCCACTCACTACCCCATGTGTGCAGGGAGTATTTACACAGGTAAAACCACCAGGATTTTCCCCTGAATCAATAACCAGAAAGAATTATCAGGAGGAAAAAAAAAACCTGCCTTCCCAAGAGATCATATCCTGCTTTCCTCTCCAGTTCCTACTTGGGGAAAACTCAGGCAAGCTGAATGTAGAGATTGAAATTTAACTGTTGGGTGATAAAAGCAAAACAATTAAAGTTATAGAATTAAGTAGTTCTTTTTGAGATGATCCTCTGGTGTAAATAAAGCTAAATTCAGAAACATATAATTACACACTGTATGAGTCAGGTTCCCACGTGCAGGGGGAGCCAAGCTTTTTGAAGGATACAATCAGCCCATGCCCCATGATTACACTTCATTAGTTAATCACATTGTGGGGGCTGCTCAGGTATCTTTATTGTTGTCCCTTCCTAGCAACAGGACAAGCAAACCTCATGTCAGAAATTTAATTTTTTTTGTTTTATTTTTCTTGGTCATCCTGTCAGTTCAGTCCCAGAACAGCAATATTTACCAGAACAGCTCCAGCAGAACTTCATAACGTCACCAAGAAGACAAAATATTGCAGAAACCTGTTATGGAAGGGAAGCTATGAGGTATTTTCTCTTACTCCAGTTGAAAACTAACACAAAAATCACACACAAAAGAAAATTTTAATGACACCTCCAGTAGATTAATCCAGGTATAGCTGTCCCAAATGGCAAGCTATAACAGAGGTAGCAAAGCACTCTGCTTGTAGGTGGGTACACTGAGTAGGGATCAGGGGAGTTATGTGCTACTACAATATATAAATATACTTAAACAATACATGCCTTTACAGCAAAATGGCACTGTAATCGTGTCAGGCTGTAATTTGTAAGATATCACTGAACATTTATGAGATAATTGCCTGATTTCTACAGCTCTATTGCAACTAGAACCTGTTAATCTCAAAAGTAGCATTTGGAAAGAACAATACCAAATTTTCACAACACTTTAATGCTACATGAAGCAGTATAGGATTAATAAAGATATTTTAAATGTATTAAACATTGCTCTTTCTTTAAAAATTACATTATAAGATTCTATCTTAAACACAATTTGAATAAAGCCTCATTACTCACAGTCCAAAGAAGTTCATTAGGAGAAGATCACTTTGGAAAGCATTCAACTAACTAGCCTTTCTTCTCAGCAGTGAATTACATTAGCTACTTCCTAGTTATTTAAATCTTGAAATAAAAGATGTAAACGCTACAGTGACATCTTAAGATCATTGGTGAGGCAGGTCTTGCATGCACAAAAATGCCCAGCTGGTCGGGAGATAAAACAGATTGATAATTAGTTGCAAAATGTAACATTTCATCAGGAATATTTTGAATAATCCAATTTATCTTTGTCAGAGGCGCGGTGCGTGTTTCTTTCTTTTTATTTTTCTCCCTCTTCTTTTTTTCCTTTTTTTTTTCTTTTTTTTTTTTTTCCCCCCCTTTCCTCCTTTGGAGGCTCTTTGTTCTTTAACATAATATTATAATCTCAGCCTCCTAATTAAGGCGCCGGTGGCTCCGCCAGGCCTTGATGTGGCGCCGCGGCTCGCAGGCTGCCCGCGCGGCGCAGAGAGGAGGTGGTGGCCCCGAGCCCCACGCCAGCAGCACCCACCCTTGCCTCCCACCATCCTGCTGAGCAGGGAACTGGTTTGATACCGGGAAGATCAAAGGCAGCCTGGTTGGGAGGGAGGAGGGCCTGACTCTGGCCAGCCTGCCCGGCGCTCGGCAGCTGGGACGGATGTTGCTGCGCGCTGGCAGCGCGGGCTCCCACCTGCTCTGCATTCTAATTAGCTGATGGAAATGGCTTGCTCCGGTGCTGGAGGGGTCCCACGGCTGTCCTGATGCTGCTCCCTGCTTTTGCTCATCCCAGTAGTGCCAGGTTCTCCTCCTAAAATGATGGTTTGGGGTTTGCGTGGAGGGAAAGGCAAAGCCTCGCTGGGGGCAGGCAGCAAGGAGGACCCGAGTGGGCCAAGGGATGTAAACGCACAGGACTGGGCCACCAGCACCACCAGTTCCCCCGTGATGTGAGGCAGTTCAGGCCTTATGGGCCAGTGTCATATCATATCATAGAACCCTAGAATGCTTTGCATGGGAAGGGACCTTTAAAAAATCACCCAGTTCCAACCCCCTGCACGGGCAGGGACACCTCCCACCAGCCCAGGCTGCTCCAAGCCCCATCCAACCTGCCCTTCAACACTGCCAGGGATGGGGCAGCCACAGCTTCCCTGGGCAGCCTGGGCCAGGGTCTCACCACCCTCACAGCCAAGAATTTCTTCCGAATGTCTAACCTAAATCTCCCCTCTGCCAAGGTCTCTTTGGAGCCTTCTCTTCTCCAGGCTGAACACCCCAACTCTCCCAGCCTGTCTCCAGAGCAGAGCTGCTCCTGCCCTCTGAGCATCTTCATGGCCTCTTTCACATTGCAACCACAATAACCCATGCCCACCCCATGTGCTTTAATATGTTAATCACGTTGTTTGCTGTAACTTGTCCAACTCTTTAAATACATGCTTCTTCACACGCAACGCTTGAACTTTTTTAATTTCAGCTGATATTGATGAAAAAAAAATTAATTTGAGCACCTAGATTAAAGTTTTGTGCTAGTTCTTTGCCAAACTCTCTTCAATAAGAGATGGAAGTCATGTAGTCTTATCAGCCTGCACCTCTGATATGATAATGATATCTGTGCAGCCTAGAAAGTAGGTCACAGTAATTCTTCATAGCAGTTTTTGTAACCTACTCAGGGACTACAAGGCCAGCTATTTTAAAGATAATTCTGAATTTCTTTAATAAGATTTTATTGGATTCAGATAATTGATCCGATTATTGGAACCTGGGGAAAGTGCTATTGACCTGAATATATACATTAGTAATTCTCTTTTTTAAATTAATTTAGGTCATTACGAACTTATTGTCTCTACCTAACGTTGGGAAAGGTGTTCACTACTGGTCTGAGAAACAGACACAAGTCCTGTCCTCACCCTCTTCCCACGGCCCCCTCCTGTGTCTGCACACATGTCCCAGGTAGCTCCTGGTGGGCCGGGGGACTTGAAGCCTGAGTTAAGCCCATCACCGGGGCTGGTTTCTGATGACAATGAGCATCATGTACTTTCTTTTGATATTTTTTACTTTTTCTCAGTAGGCAGCACTAGCAGATGCCCAAAACTCTGCAGGTACTTGTCACCTTTCTGGTACACCAGCTATTTCTGACCATTCAATGCTAGACAAGTCCAACTTATTTTTCACCTTACTCTTGACTTACCTTCTGTACCATCATCTATCAGACTTTCCTCCATAACCTTTGAAAAAAATTTTCTGCAGAACCCAGCCCATCCAGCTCTCCCACACTTCTCCTCTTGGAGGACACCCACAGCTTGGAAGTAACTTCTAATTCCATCTTGAAGTCCCTCCTGTTTGTTACCTGCTTCGCTGCCCAGTCAACTGCACTCTGGGTAAGAGGGGACACCAACTCCACCACTCATGTCCTTTTGCAGAGCCAGCAGATCCCCCTATGAGGTGATGGGATGTGGTTCAGAGGAGATGGTCCGCAGTGATCCTCCTGCCTCTGCTCTGGGTGGGTAGAAAAGCTCTGGCTGTCTTCCCTTCCCCCACCTAAAGATGAAGACTTTACCTAGGAAGGAAAAAAAAAAAAAAAAAAAAAGACATTTTGTTTGTATCATACAGTTTATGGAGTCCCAGCCCAGAGTGGCTGGGGCTGCTCTGATTGTCAGGGCATGTCCAGCTGGCTAGGACATCACTCACCCTATTTCCTTGCTTTAATGCAATGCACTTGATTAGATCTCACACACCAGATACAGCCCTGATGGGCATGATGGAAAAGTGCAGAGAGCCAGAAAGCTGGAGCAGCCTCATTCCCACCAGTCAGATATAGAATGTTACTGAAATTATTTGCACAGCTGTGGAATGGACCTACCTCCATCATCCCAGATCAGTTCCTGGTGACTGACCTTCCACAGAAGCAGTGTGTTGCATGCAGAAGGAGTTAGAAAAACACTCCCAATTTTATTTATTTTCTTTTCCACTCCTCAGCTGCATAGTTCTCAAAGCAAAACTTCCCCTTGACCTTAATAATCTCACTTTTAATTTGACTGTGCACAGTATTTTTTCTTTGTACTTGGATTTTGCTTTTTACAAGTATTTTTTTCTTTCTTTTGTACAAGCTTCAAGCTCCACTCTTGCTACTTTAAGCATTTTTTTCTTCAGAGGGTTTCTGTCCTGAAGCAAAAGACTTTCTCCAAATTCTAGCCTGTAGCAGCTCCAACTTGGTGACAGTGTTACCCTTCCTTCTCCAACCAACCTCTTCAATGTATTTGAAACTCCAAAACAACAGGGAGGTTTTATCTGCATGGTTATGAACCCAAAGTTTTGAAGCATTAAATAATTAGCAAGTTCAAAATAGAGGCTCATAAAAGCCTTTAAAACTGGTCTTACATTGCAGACTGCTGGATGACATTCTAAAGCATGGTCCTCAGGGGTCTCCCAGACTGCTCAGGAGCCTCTCCCTCAGCTACATGCAGCACGAGTGGTGGAAGAAATTCCTGCACAGGATTCAAGCACCTGAGCAAGAGATGACAAGTCCCTCCCATCCGTGCTGGAGACCAGATGGTGACCACCAGCTGCTGAGCCAAAGTCATCCTGAGCTTGCAGCCTTGAAGTTCCACCAGAGCCTTATTCTGGTCCTTGATAATCAACCTATTTGGTTGTGCTGTTCAGTGATTTTTTTTCCTCTGTTGCTGCTTTTTATGTCTCTTTATGTTGTTGTGGATTTACATGCTCTAATTATGTAAACAAACAGTCTGAGACCAACCAAAATCTCTGGGAGTCCTGAGGGGTTTCCCTTCCCTGCAGACATGCTGTCCATTTTCAATTTCCCACTATCTTTGCTTTTCTCCTTTTTTTTTTTCCCTCTTGTGCTGCCTAGAGGGGAGAATTTGTCACTAAGCCAGAGCAAGTCTCTCAAACTTCTAAGAAAATCATAAACAGGCTGCAGTCCCTTATGAAAGCAAAGAAAACAAATGTGTGAAAGGCAAAATCAACCATCTTTAATTTATTTATCATTGAAAAGCTAATTGCATTCCTCCTTGGAAGCATCAAAAATGCCTCAAAGAGCTGCAAAACACACGAGTGTTTAGACCATCCCCTGGGATTATTCAAGCCAGCTCCTACTACCTTCTGTCTGATGCTGATGGAGATGGCATGACCCTACAGGCTTGAAACCCCCAGAAGTCCCTGGCTGGGGTGCAGCTCCCCATCCCCCTCAGGTCAGGGAGTGGCAGGGGCTGCTCCTCACCAAAATCCCTTAAAATATCATACATACAAATGGTTTTTTTCAACCAAGGCACTGTTAGGTTAGATGTGAGCAAAGTCCTCAACATCATGAGGAGGTCTGAGATTTTTCCAGCTCCCTTAAGGAATAAAATTTGCCCTTGGAGAGGTCCTGTAGCATTCAACAGGTGCAGCTCCTGAAAGTATCTAAAGAAAAACAGAGTCAGTTCCTGGAAACGTCCCTTAAAAGAAGAACTGAATGGAAATTATAATGTTACCCGGGATTTTTTATGAAAAACAAATTTCTACAGTAAGATAAAACCCTTGATTAAATTTTACAGTCTGGTATAAAAAGTGCTGTATCAGGTTGTTATTTTCTAATAACAATCAGGTTTTTCTTTAGGGCTCTGAAACAGCTCAGCAGGCTTTTCTCAGGCCTGATTTAAGACAGTCGGAGCTGAAACTGAGCCAGAGAGATGAGTTTTCATGAAAACCAAGTGAAACACCAAGTTAGAAGAAGAGCACTGACACAGCAAGGATGAGAACTTCCCTTTTCCTTGTTCTGAGATGGACACGGGGAAGCTGGACCTGCCTGTGGCAGCAGCTGATGGAAGAAGCTGCATCCCCAGCACACGAGCACCCAGATTTCACACTGGAGGAGCTGGAAAGGTGCAGTAAATACACTTAGTATCTTCTAAATATGTTGGTATGAATGTTCTGGGGGTTCCTACAAGTTCACAGAACTTTTGCCTTTCTTGCACAGTTTGGTAGTGAAAAAAATGTGGAATATATGCTGTACCCAAACAGTATCTAATACAATTAGCACAGAAATTCTATTACTCTGTTTTCTCTCTGTTATTTTGCTGTAGACTCAAAAGAAATGTACCTGTAAATCTCTAGATCTGAAACTTGAGGGGTTACCTTCTTTTTGTTGATCCTTTCCAGTGAAATAATTGCAAGTATAGTTAGTTGGTGTATAATCAATATCCTCCTGCCAGGTTAATGGGACATGTGATAACACAGAGACAGTCCCTCTGCGAAACAAAGTACTGACACTTACTATTAATCATTTCTGAAGGTGTTGTGTTTGTTGTTTGTTTTTTTTTCTCCAGACCAAAAATAAGCAAGGAGTGTGTTCTTTGTAGGCACAATCATAAAGTGGTCTTTTGAGAAAGCTACAGATTATCTGTGTATAATACAATCTTTCACCACAGGTTTATGTTGGCTGGGCTGCAGCGTTTCACATAAACTGTAAGTGGTACAGAACGCAGCTGCACACTGGGGTGAGTTGTTGAGTTTGCAGATGAACTAAGTAAATGGGTGAGTGGAGGAAGATATCCCTTTTTCACCAGGTAGAAGCCATCACCTTCTCACAGACTGAGTAAATATGCCATTCACAATCTGAAACCCACTCTTTCAGCACATTCTCAGAGCACAAATAACAAGATGCCTTTAAAAAATATCTGTAGATGTTGGGATTTCTTTTAAATCTGTCCTCTCTCAAAAATCCTTCCTTTTTAAAACAAACAAACAAACAAACAACCTCTGTCTGCTTCAGTAAAACCCTATTTTAATTCATCCACTTAAGAAACAGGAACAAAAAAACACCATTTGTGTCAAATAGAGCCAAGCTGTACACCGGGATACACACTGAACTTCCAATCCTGAATGAGTCGTGAAGCCAAAGCAAGTGAAAGTCAGTGTGAAAAAGAGAAAGTAAGAAAGAAAACACCCCTGAAATTAAAGACCTCTTTCTCTCCAGCAGCTTGGTAGGCAGCTCTGACTGTCATCAGGGGATAAATCAATTTTCAGCAGCTGTGGACAGCTATTTAAGTGTGAGCCCTGAATAGCTTAATTGGGGAAGTGTGTTGGAAGCTGAAGGGGCAGAGTCAGTCTGAGTTCAGGGCACACGTGCAGGCACATGTGCCCACGTGTGCACTTGTGTGTGGGCCTAAGAAAATCTCTTCCCCTTAATTCCTGGCATTGGCATTCAGGAGACACTTGTCTCTGTTCATCAATGAAGCTCCCAGACATTGTTGTTACCTGATTTGCAGAACTTTCTCAAAGAAAAGGGAAAAAATATTGATGCAGAGGGAATGATGGAACTGATTTTAAGAGTTAAAATTCAACTTATAAGCAGAGATGGGCCTGTTTTCTCCTTTGAGGATGGTGGTGCTGGAGATTAGAAGACTGCTGGTAGGGGCGAAAGCCTTGGAAAAGGCTCCGGAGACATCTCAAAGGGCTGATGCAACCCTGGGAAACACCTTCCTCAGTCCTGGCAGCTAACAGAGGATGAGTTTACACATCCCTTAGCCTCACCTCATGCAAATATTGCTATCCAAATCTTGAATTGCTCAGTGTTTAAACCCATGACCCTCCAAATTTCTGCAGCTTCACTGGCAATGAATCCGCCACCCAAAAAAGCATCCATCTCATGTCATCAGCCTGAGACACTGTCCCTGACATGTCCTTTGGCCATTCCTCTGCTCTTACATCAGCAGAAAGAGGGGGAGAAAGCGCATCCTCAGCAATTTCCTGGGCACTATTCATTGAGATCTCTTTTCCATCTCCATTCTTGCTAGCCATCAGATTCTTCTTCCAATCTTGACAGGCTCTCATCACGCACAAATCTAGCCCTCTGTCTAATCATTTCTATCAACTGCCTATGAACTTCTTCTGCTTCAGCTGCACCTTTTTTGAAGTGGAAATGACTACAGAGCTCAAGGCAAAGGCACTTCACCCCTTTATGCAACAGTATTCAAATATTTCTGTACCATTTTCTCTCCAGTATTTGCATACATCCTGTGCTGTGGTTTCCTTTTTATCACAGAGAAAATGGCTTTGATGAAGGGAGCCTAACGTGGTGCCCAGGACTTGGTAGAGAGAAACCAGCTGGTTAGCAGTGTTGTTGACCTAGAGTGGGTCATCCCTTTTCTGCATGCAATTTTGCCCCCAAAGTTGATGTGGAGATTGAATCTCATTAGTAAATTACTCTGTATCTCTCTCAGACTGGGCATCACAGGATAAACTTATCAGACAACCTAAGGAGAGTAAGTTACTCTATTACCAACAGCACTTACCTTGATGTCTTTGAGGGATTTGACCAGGTAAGGATCACAAGCAAAGGCAACTCGAGCATCCAAATGAATGTGCTGCACTGGACACCACAAGAAACCCTTTAGTCTGCTCAAAAATATTAACTATAGAGCACAAATAATAATACTCTGCTTGTTGGGGGACCATGCTTGCTCTGTCTAAATCCACTCGCTTTTGAATGGTTAATAAAGGAACTTCAAAAGCTGTTTCTTTACTCATGAATGGAAGAGACAAAACAGTATTCTTTTTCCAAATATTGGAACCTCAATAATATATCACACTAATCTCTTAGCCACAAAGGTATTTTATAACTAAAGCAGGGTGTTTTTTATGGGTCAGATGTTGTTGTCCTACTGTACCACAGCTTGTATCCTCCTGATACCACACATGTTTGTTCTCTACTTAATTTTTAATGTATGAATTTGTTTTTATATTAAAATTCAATAAAATTTTAATTATAAAACATAATATATCACACTGAAGTATATATATCTGCTGAGACACACATCTGTGCTTTTACAACAGATGCGTGTATCTCTGTAAATATTTAAGATGCAGATTTTACCTCTAAAACAAACTCATAT
Organism: Apus apus; assembly: GCF_020740795.1. NCBI lineage: Eukaryota > Metazoa > Chordata > Aves > Apodiformes > Apodidae > Apus > Apus apus. Next base: position 2,250,960 of record NC_067285.1, read on the forward strand.
CCAGCTTGTTTATAGATGAAGATTTCAGGTAGGCCCAAGCTGAATGCACTTAAATGGGTCCCTGATCACAGTGGAAGCAGAAAGTTGACAAGTAGATACTGAATATCACCAGGAAGCAGGAGGAAAAGGCAGAGCTAGAGTCAAAAGAAGCCAAAAGAAATGGAGAACATCTAACATGTTGGACTAGTTTTTCCATATATGTGTTTTTACAGATCTGAATGCTTTCTAATTTGTTTGGGTGTTCTGATTGCTAAAAAGTAACTTTCCTCCTACCTTTTCTGAACCATGCATCTACTTAATGTTGACTGTCAAAGGGAACATTTTCTGTAGGTAGCTCAAGTAAAATGTGCTCAGTATATTTTGTGCAAGTGGTGGCTCTTTGGTTGGATTCTGAATATGCAGAAATCCTCCATTTCCTTTTGGTTTCTAAACCAGGATTTATTCTGCTGCCATTGAAATGAATGAGTGCACCTCTCTGCTGTGTCTGCGTGTATGATATTTCCTATAAGCATTTCAAGATGCAAAAGCACAATCCTACCTACAATTCAAAGGAAACCTGGGATGAGAAGGAAAGAATGAAAATAATAACGAAGGATCAAAATTAAAGTTTGGTTTCAGCACTAATTTAAAGTAGTCTGAAGTTTTGTGCATTGGTCATGCAGATATAAAGCAAAAGTGTCTCCAGTACAAAAATAAATGTGATGGGAGGAGAAGTGGGCCCTGTGGAGAACAGTAATGCAGAATTTATCAGAGCTAAACTATATCAAGATGTTTCTTTCCAGCTGAAACACCAGCGTTCCCAGTTTTGCTGGTGCGAGTGGCTCTTCTGGTGTTGATGGAGCACTCTGGATTTGCACCGACGTGAGCAGGTGCTAAATCTGGCTCATGACATTGAGGGAGGCAGCTCTGGGACATAACATGAGTCTCCACCATGGCAGCAGCCCTTGGAGTGGCCTTGAGGAGCCCCTCACCCAGCCCAAATCACACCCAGGTTTGAGGTTGACAAAAAGCCATCCTGGATTTGGGGCTTGGCCAGCACGGAGAAGTTTCTTTCCCAGCTCCTTCATCTCTCTTATCTCCCAGTGAACTTTCAGTTTCTCAGCTTACACTTTTAAATGAGAATGTGGAATATTAAAATCCTCATCTGAATAATAAATAAAACCAAATCCCTGGGAATTATCCAGAGGAGCCTACAACAGCACACTGCAACTCTTTGCAGGACCTCGTGCACATACAAACTCTTAACTTGGCATCTTATACTTTGCTGCTCTAATCATTACCAGCATTTTCTTTAAAGACATATAAAATTCAGTTCCTGAAGTGCAGTGTATTTCCCTATTCATTGCTCACGTCATAAGGTTGACCCATATAATTTTAAGCAAGAAGCTGAAATCTTAACCAAACTCCACAGAGATTACACACGATATTGTTTTAACTGTTTGCTGAACTCTTTCTATTCTCATTTGTCCTTAATGTTGGTGAAATAAAGTGAATAAATAATCATGTTTCACCTGGGAGTATGAAATTCTAACAATTTTTAGCCATGAAACCACTTTTTTGGGGTGGAATAAGGGAGAAATCTGAGTCTGAGAGCAAGGTTTGCAGGTTGTCTACGTGTTTAAAATATTAATCAGTGGGCAGCCTTTCTGCACTTTCTGAACAAAACAAAATCAAAAGGAAAAAGGAAAAAAAAAGGCACATTACATGTAGCCAACAACACTCACAACTTGAGAAACTGTAAGATGATCCTTTCCTCAGAAAAATCCATCACCAGTTTCCCTCTGAAATCAGTGTCAGTTCTCAGGTTTGCTTTTTTTAAACAAATGAAATAGCTGGTCGTTCTCCTAAAACTAAGGAAGGGCTGATGCTAATGATGAGTTCCTGTCATAATTGCAGCAAGCTGTCATCAACAAGACACTGCAGCTAAGACCCTGTGTTGGCAGAGCTCTCGGGGAGTGCAGCAAAAGAGTAAAATCTTCCATGTCAAACTTCTGCAGATGGTGCAGATTTGTGCTATCTATTAGCCTCCCATATAGCATGCTGTCTTTCACCTTCTTTTTTTTTATATTTAAATAAAACTATTATTAATAATCTCCTTGGCGTTTACCACTCTGTGATTTGCTTTTGAAAATGATTACTCCAGCTGAAGTTTTTAACATCATAAATAAACTAAAACCTTTATGCTTCAAGAATGTCAATGCTGTTTGTGAGGAGCTTTCCCTTTCTTCTTGCCTTTTGCTTTTGCAGAGAAAGCCTAAATGCATTGTCTCCTTGGACTTTCAAGAATGACACAGAGAGCTATTTTTAAGCCTCTGTTTTCAGAGGCAGAAATAAACTTTTTTCTTATTTGTTTCCTTTAAAAAAAAAATATTATGGGGAAAATGCCTGATATTCTGTTACCTTTGCTCTTCATACTGAAGACACTGGGAACTCAAAACGCACAATGAGAATGTGTCAATCCCAGAGCTCAGTTTGCCTTCATGGACTAAAGATAACAAATTGGGTTTTGGCACAATACTTAGTCCTTTGAGAATCTCTGTGTTATAGGTGCTACTGTTTTGTAAACTAGCATTTTTTTATTTCTTTTGCTTATAAGAATGAAAACTGGACCCTTACAGTGCTTTGTAATTCAGTCTCGCATCCATGAAAATACAAATATTGCCATAATCCGAGTATGAATTAAAAGCCAAATGACTTTATGGATTTATTTATATTTGTACTCGAGGGACTTCATCAAAACAGACCTCAAGAGCTGAGAAACAGTTGCTTTCTTAAGCAGAGCTTTTCTCCTTCAGCGTTAGGTTAACAAGCTCAACTTTGTGATATTGTAAAGCCAAAAGGGGGAAATGGAACTGTACTCTGTGAGCATAATGAACTCACTACTTGTGGTACAAGGCATCTAAACACATGTGAAAGAAGCATGAACATGTTCCAACAGCATTTTACTGAAAATGCTCTTCTCAGAGTTACCTGGAAAAGGATGTAGGTGAGATTTGCATAGGGCTGTGCCATATATCCCCTTCAGGACATCCCAGTGGTGCTGCACCTAAAAGAGCCTGGTCCTGGTGCCACAGACACCAAGCAGTCCAGATACATTTCCCTTCTCTACCACATAACCTTGATATAATTTTAATCATGATTTTGTGGTGAGTTTGCTGCCTATTTTTTTTTTTTTTCCCAATGGCTCGCCTTCCACATTTGGAGGAATCTTGCCTTTTTACTGATTAAAATTTGGGATTCTGCAAAAAAACAGTGACCTTTTGATGCAGTCTACAAATTACTCCCACTAAACAGGCAATAAGTGAATCTAATAGACACCCCAACCCACGCCAAGTCCCATAAAATCTGGGTGTGAAGCATAAGGGAGAGAGGGATTCGTATTAATAATTCATTCCAAGCAACCCCCTGGAGCAGTTTTACTATGATATGCTATGCAGAATGCTTCAACACACTAATTAATATTTTCAAAGTGTTCCACGAGCCCCTTTTAAAAGCACTTTTTGCCATCCATTGAGCATTCTGCCTTTTAGAAGGGGAAGATCAGTTCTGCCCCCCAGACCAACTGATGAGGAGCTGCCCTCTCTAACCACGACTTGGGGAGCAGAGGAAAACCTTGCAAACCTTGACATACACACCCAACATTTCACATTCACCAGATTAATAGCCTGTGCATCTTCGCTCTTCAAAACCAAAATTAACTGGAATAAATTATGTTCCCTTTGCAATAGATGTAACTGAAAACACAGGTGACCTCAAGAGATATCTCATAATTGCAGTGAAGAGTCCCTGCCACATTCCCTTCTCTAGCTAACATGGAAAGAAAAGCACTGTAAATAACTTCCTAACTTATTATGCAAGTATCTGTTGTTTCTTGCCATGAGTTAGAGCCCATCTAGTGCATATTTACAAAACGACCCCATTTCTTACTCCAGTTAACAAGAAAACAGAGCAACGTGGTACTCAGGGATGAAAAAAAAAGTGGATTTTTATGAGTAATGGATGTAACTCAGTATCTGTCCATCAGTAGAAAATTGTATCTGTACCAACAACCAATCTCTCCATCATATTTCTATTAAATGCACTAGAACACTTAAAAAGAGAAACAACCAGGGATGCTCATGCTCCAAAAATCATAACACAAGAATTTCTTTAGGAAAAATGAGGCAGAACGTACCATGTGAGGGAACTCTGCCCAAATGATTGTTTCCTGGTTTGTACAAATAATCTCTTGTCTAATTAAGCACTAAAGAATTCAGTGAGTGAATTATTCTTAACCTCTGGTGTGCCAGGGAATGTTTTGTAAAGGTTGGGGAGGCTTCTAAAAAAAATAAAGCAGGACAAAGTTTCAGCAAAAAATTATCAGGTTGTAGATAGTAAAGATAGAGTGTTAAGCTGCTTATGATAATTAGGGCTGGGGGCCAAATGTGCACTAATGTCCCACACCCATATAAACCACAGGTCCTCCTTGACTTTTGAAGACCCAATTTTTGCAGGCTATCTGCACAGGGCTCACTGCATCTCATTCTGAGGTGATTGTCAGGATTTGACCCAAGAGGTGCTGTCAGCCAGCTGCTGATACAGACTGCACATTAAACCATCTTGACATTTATGAAAAAGAAAAAAAAATTAAAAAAATAATCAGATCTTCCACCATGTAGATGGATTAGCTGCTGCTCAACGGGCTCTGCAGACATGTGGCAATAAGCAGTGGAAGGACTGTGTTTCTCCACACAAATCTACAGTAGTTCTTCCAATGCAAATACTAATAATCAAGATAATCGTGTTGATTTTGGACACTCCCTTGAGAACGTCCTCTAACCCTGGCTTGGCAATTTTCAAAAGATGTCATCTAGCCCAGCTCTGAAACCTCTCCCACTCCAGCCGCCCTCCAAAGAGCCCCCATGGGCACTGGGCAGTGGTAAGAACAGGACCCCACAAGCCCAACAACAAGCAAAAAGCAGCAGGAATGGTCAAGAAGAAGCCAATGATAGGTAGGGGCTGGGAACCACTGCTGCTACCCCAATATTCACCAATCTACCAGACAGCCCAGCAGCAGGGGAGGAGGCTTCTGCTCACAGAGACTCCAACCTGCCAGCCCCTCTCCTAATGTGCCGGTGCCTTTAGGATGGGCCTCACCCCATATCTTTAAGATGTGCAGGAGATTATCTGGGAAGCATCCCACAAAGAGCTCGTTTGGCAGGCAGGGAGTCAGAGATTTGTCCTGTTTGCAACACATGCTCTGGCTGCCCCTGATTTCTCCATGTGCTGACCCACTGACACTTACTTGCTCATGTCTGTGCACAGTTGTGCAAGATTAGCTCCAACGCTGGCAGCACGGGCTGGCTGACGTGAGGAGGGCTGACATGGGGGCTGTGGTGAAGACCCTCTGAGCTTCCCTCCTGGCTCAGCCCCTGCCCTGCCTGGTGGTGGTATGGGCCTTCTTTTTGCATCAGTGGACGACAAGGTGAAACTCTCTTTCCTGGGGCATCCCCTGCCCCAGCAGAAGCTGTGCCACGAACCGCTGGTGGTCAAGACCTCCTGGAGAACTTTGAAGCTCTGTATTTAATAGGTAGAAAATACCTTCAGCTGGCAATGGGAACAAAGGAACAAGGTCTTGTTTTTTCCCCTGCCAGCAATACACATCAGGTCAGCAACCTGTACACAAACCCAGGCCCAGCTGCTGCCTGTGCAACCACCAGGTACCTCCAGGCTGCAGACCCAGAAAATCCTTCCAGAGCCATGACCACAAGACCCAAACCCACCACGGGGGGGGGAAAGGAGCAGAAATTGCTTCCATGGCTGTGTTGGTGTGCGGGGATTTGCTGACTTTTCTGACAGGCACACACATACCTCCCAGACAGGGTGGCATGGCCATCAGAACAACTGCACTGAGGAGGACAGGGCTGCCCCCACCACTCCCCCACAAACCTTCTTCCTCTCCCACACACGCTTAAATATGGAGTCAATTTAACACTCCCCAAAGTTGCCAGATTGATAGCAAAGAATTCTTGGGTTTAAAACTCACTTAACAGCTAAAGCTGTTCAAGAAAACAGCCCACGCTCCCGACTTACGTACAGCTGTGCAGAATAAGCTACAAACCAAAAAACATGACCTTTTTTTTCCCCCCATAAATGTCCAAACAAGAGCTTGCTCTTGGGCTGCAGTGTTTGTGGCCTTCCAGCCACGCAGAAGGTCTTTTTTTTTTTGAACAGGCATCTAAAATAGCGTTTCCAAGCTGCTCTCAGGTGCTGTTCGGCCGCTCTCCCTTCCTGCAAAACGGGGCTCCTGGAGGATCCAGCCCCTCCTGGCACCTGGGGACCAGCCCACGAGGTCACAGCGTGGGTTGGGCAAGGGACAACCTGAGACGTTCTGATTTTAAGGGGGACTCCAAGCGTCGCCGTCCCTCCCCACCTCCTCCTCTCCTCGGCTTTCGGCAGGCGGGGGGGGGGGGGAAATAAAAACAAGAGGTTTCGCCTGAAATGCCAAGCGAGATGCGATGGTTTGAAAGCTGAAGAGTGCCATCGTGTGGCAAAGGGACGGGGCGTCCCTGCTCGGGGGTTGGGAGCAGGGTCGGGTTCCCCCCACACCCCCGGCTCCCCGGGCAGCCGGACCCTGTGTCACCGCCGGGGCTGGGACCCCCCCAGAAAACCACGGATGAGGGATTCAAAGCCCAAGAAGGAGATGTTTCACTTGCAAAGAAAAACCGCTCCTCTGTTTTCTCGGGATTCCCACACGGAGCACCTCACGGATGGTGGGATTTCCCAGCAGAGAAAAAAAGATCTGACCAAGCACCACCAGCCAGAGCACGGGAAATTCCCCAAGGGATTTATGAGTACAAATCCCAGCAGCTTCCGAGAGAGCCTGTCAGCCCAGGAAACCCAGAAATGGCCCCAAAGCCTCTTCTTCCACCACCAGAATTATCTTTAATTTCCTAACCACTCTATTTTGGGGTCCCACTCACAATACTCTTCACCTTCCTTTTTTTATTTTAACCATCATTATTTTTTATTATCATTGCACTTTGTTACTGGTTTAACCTTTTCTCTTTTTGTGTGTGTATAGAACACACTTTGTCCTGGCACAAATCACATGAAACTAACCAAACCATGTTACAAGGAAGCAAGAAGAAAATAAATGTCTTCATTCCAAAGCCATTTCCTTTGTGCTTTTGGACTCCAGGTCTATTTGTATCCCAGAGTTTCATGTTTTACTTGATTTTAATCACCACAATCAAAAATAAACTAAACTGCTATTTGTGCCCACGGTTTAGCAATATGCCAGAGATTCTATTTCTAATATTAAAAAACCTGAAAGGTTTTTAATTCCATGTAAATTGCAGTTAAAAAAAAAAAGAGGGGGGGAATGAGATTTCCTGAAGTGGGTTACATTTTCGCAAAAAACAAACCAAAACAAAACTGAAGAGTCTTCTTTTTCTTCATATTTGAATGGTCACAGGCATGCAAAGATCCTTCTTTCCCTTTTTGTTGAAATGATGTTAATTAATGAAATATTGCTATCAAGCTATTTCAAGGCATGGGACTGATCCTTCCTGATCCTTCTCTGAATGTGGTGGCCTAATTCCCTCTCAGCACAGTAGGTCTGGGCTAAATATCTGGGTCTTTTTGTCAGAGAGTTTTTAAACCAGGCCCATTGAAGTCAACAGAATAAACTCACACTACCTGGATGAGGGTGGCCTCAAGCCCCCAGACAACACCTGGTCCCTATATACATTATTAAACAATGCAGGCCCCAAATTTTATCTTGTCTGCCTTGAAACTGTTACACTCTGCTAAAGATCAACCTCTGGATCCCAAGGATTTGCTCCTTTTTTGAAGAACTGAATTAAAACTCTGTGAAGGTCGGTTGATACTCTTACAAAAAACCCACACAAACAAACACACACAAAAAAACCCAAAAACAAGAAACAAAAAACAACCACCAAACAGAACGACCCAACCAAAAAAAAACACAAAACAAAGCCCAAAGTCATGCCCAGGAAAAAAGAAAATAAGAAAAGAAAAAAAGAAAAAAAGGAAAAAAACCAGCATTTTACCCAAAATACTGGCAGGGCCTTATGCTCCCGAGTGTGAAATTGCAGCTCTGCTCCACTCAGCTTTGTTGCCTGGGCAGGTGGGATGTACAGACCTGTATATTACAATAACACGAAGCAAAACAGAAAGTGAGAAACTCAGGGTAGGAAACTGCATCTAATTTGTTTTAAATTCACAGAAGTCTTAATCTTTTGGGAGGTATTTTTACTTTACATATTTGTTAATGCGAAACGTTCTCGTTGCCAAATACGCTTAATATGCAAGTGGAAACAGATTCTGCTTCAGCCTCCTCACTCTTCCTAAACCCAAACTAAATCTGCTTTTGTGTGACACAGATTTCCCTCGTACACCCAACCCTTTAAAATGCCAGCTGAGAAAGTGGAAGCACAAATGTCACTGGGAGGGTGGGATTTTCCTTTGTTGTAAAAAAAAAAAATAAATGTTGTGTCGGAAATTTCCTGCTTTTCTAAACAGATATTGCTGTGGATTTGGGAGAAGCAAAGCAAAGCTTTTAGCAGAGGGTCTATTTATTTGGAGTGTTAAATCTCAGAAACTGAAAGTGGCTCTTATAAACTTCATTTTAAAAGCAGACTAGACACGGGCTATTACAGCGAGTGAAATTGAATAATTCATATTATTTGCCATCATTTAGGAAAGCTGCTGAACACGAAGGGATAAATATTTTGAACAGCACAGAAACCTCTCCTTCAACAAGGGGGAAAAGAGAGGTGCCAGCAGCGAGCAAGAAGATGATCTCTGTGACAAACAAAGATGTTCTGCTGCACCGCGGCAGGAGTCAAGGACCAGTTTAAGGACCATCCACTGAAAAATGCCAAAAATATCCGAGTCCAGCTTTAGCTGCACAGACCAGCCCAAAGCCCCAAACTATTTAGGGTCTGGAACAAGCCTTCTCTAATAGGCATTACTTCTATTACTGCCTTTGTCATCAGTCATATGATGGTAATAAAATTTGTAACTGTTTCACTTACACTAGTGCTGCGATTTACCTAGTCTAATAGACAATGCAAATGCTAAAAGGCACATATACATCTTCATTATATAAGCTGGTGCCTGAGTCATTTTCCTCCAGAGACAGTTTTATTCATTTTTATACAATTTGCCTACTGTACAGTGCAGATGGTTTCTATTAAGTAAAATATCTGTTTGCTTCCAAATTTTTAGTTTTCATGATTAAATTACTTTAAAATGATGGTACATTGTATTATCCTTTTTCATGACTTAATTTAGTTGCAATAGCACAAGTATAAACTCTAAACCCTAGTTTCATTCACTCAGAAAATGGGTATTGTGACCACATGCTGACAATTTCTTAGGTCTGCTTTACACATGCTGCAGCTTTTTCCCATAGCCTTAACTATGAGAAGTATTTACTATATATATATATATATATATATATATATATATATATATATATATATATACAAAAGGTTTCGACAAGAGCGTTGGGCAATATGAAGGGGAAAAAAATATTAAAATAGTGGAATTATTTTTTGATTGTGGAAAAAAATCTCTGCTCCTCGGCTGGGGAGGGAGGAGAGGCCATGGCCACGGCTGTGCTGCCATCGGGTGGAGGGCTGGGAAAGCTGCACATCCCACCACGCCGTGCAGGAGGGGCTGGAGGACCACCACCCCCACCCCCAGCCAGCCCTGCCAGCGGGGACATCCCTCCTGCCACAGGAACCCCCCAATGATCTCCTTGGTGGACTTGGCACCAAGTTGTCTCCTCGGTGTGTGAGGTTAATGGTTGGGACTTGAAGAACTTAAAGGTGTCTTGTGTTTTTTTTTTTTCCAACCAAAAGAAGTCGATGATTCTGTTTTCCCACCTGTATTGCCATGTCCTAGGGTCACATCTTGCTGCTCAGGCACCCCCAGGACAAGGTCCTGTGTGAATCTTGGCTGGGTTGGTGACAGTCCCTCACACACAGGTAACTGCTGGGTCTGAGCAGACCTCAAAGCCTGGGGGCAAAGCCCATCCCTGGCGTTTCACCCCAGTCTCCCAAGCCCCTCCACTCCCCACACCAACACCTGACCAGGTTTGGTGCCCACACAGTGGCTGGTGGTTCTGCTCAGGGCTCCTCCACAAAGGCAGGTTTTCCATAATCTCTCAAAAGGTCAAATTCTGCGGGTGCCAGCAGACAGAGCAGCACCAGCTTCTGCCTCACAGCAGTACAGGATGTAAATCTACCATATTTCATTGCTTTTGAAATTCCTAGAGGAGAAAGGGGTGCAGGCACCTGACATCGAGGTGAGGATGGGAGAGAATGGTGCCCTGAGCAGTGTCCACTCCCTTGGTGATTACCCCTGTGCTGACTTCAGGGGCAGCAGAAAACCTGCTAGCACAAAGAAATAGATAAAATGAAACAATGAGGTGTCTCTTAGCCAGTCCTTGGTGCCAGACATGATCAAATGAGCTGACAAAACTTGCAGACATAGAGATTTACTAAATGCCAGCAATGGGAGCCAGGCAAACTGGAGTGACAGACCCCTTGTCACGGCCTGTGATGGCAACAAAAGTTCCTTCCCAGGGACTGGAGGACAGAACCAAACCCTAAACAAGTGGCAAGGCCAAGGACAGCTGGTTCAGGTCTGGTGACTCATGCAAACAGTAGCATGAACCTTTTCTGTTGTCTTCCCAACCCTGAAAGAAAGCTTGTCGTGTCTGCCAGAACGTACAAATCTTCTGGAGGAAGACAAGAGCAAGGAACATACATCTGTAACAAGTCTCTGCAACGTCAAGTAAAAATCCATTATCAGTCCAGATAATCTACTGGCAATGGCAACACAACCCCATAAATCAGACAAGGCAAAATATTGCTTTCATATCCATTTGAGATGTTCAGGGAAATCAGGATCTCATCTCTCCAGCTGACATAAAAATTATCTGTTACATCAGAAAAGGCAGATTTTGAATGTCAGCAAAAGCAACAAGAACATCTGTTATGTTCAGCTTGTCCACTGCCTTTGTCCTCCACAGCAGCCAGTGGAGAAAACCTTACAGCAAATAACAGCAGCTTCTGCTGCAGTCTGAAAGGGACACTCAACAGACATCCCACTGGAAAAGTTCTCTGACCACCCACTTCATGTCCCCAAGCACCACCTCGAAGGAGAGAAGAGCTCCCTGGCACCAATGCCAGGCCACTGGCTCAAAAACACCAACAGTGGCCAGAAATACCAAATGTGCCACAGAAAAGCCAAAGTGGAAGTCAAACCTTCACCTGTGTGTCCAGACTGGCAAGAAACAGGCGTGGTGAAAACGCACAGATGGGTCTGGGAAACAGTTACAGACGGGAGACCAGGAAGCAACCACTAGCACAGATCATGGTACGGATTGGAATCGTCCCTCTGTCTCATCTCTACAGTTAGAGATTTGTTGAAGAAGGGAAGCAGGACACTAACATATCCAACATACCCCTGAAACATAAGACTCCTGTTTTTCCATCTGCCATCTTTCACAGCAGGGTAAAGAAATTCCTCCTACAGCATGTGAACAGCCTTCCATTTTATAGTTTTTTTAATGGAAAGCAAATAAAAGCTCTCAAACTTGGAATTTATCAAAACCATCTTGAGTAGTGCTTCAAGAGTCACCCTTTCTGATAGCCACACCAGCTGCACCTAATCAGGCCAGATAATCCCTTTGCAGATTCCCAGGGAGCCTCAGGAGGTAACTGGAGCAGTTCACATCCATAGGATGATGATCTGTGGTTGATAACACAGGGAACCTGCGGCCACCAACAGAAACAGCACCGCGAACAAATTGCTGGTAATGAATTTCAGGAAAGCCAACATTTTTTTCAGAATTAAGCCCCACCATATGATAACCACAGACTAAAATAATTTCCTGGCTCCTAACACATGGCCTCATTCCCCGTCGACACTGGATTTTTGCAAGTACAGCATCTGAAGCAGGTAACTGGGAAGTTGCTGTTGGAAGGATGATGTCAGGGCTTCAGCCACGGGTGGGTGGGAACCATGTCACTCAAGAGGAGTGGGTTGGGCTGGGGTGATGGGTAGGTAGCAAGAAAAAGCATTGGCCTCCAATTCTGAAGACATCACTCCAAGATTTTAATTCTTGAGCTCCTGTGCTCTTAAGATTAGCAACGTAATGCACACCCAGAATTTCAATGCTTGGGAAGGGTTCTGGTCCCTGTGTCTGCAGCAGTTTGAATATTAAGTTCACCAAGAAGTTTGGAATGCACCGAAAAAAATGGATCCTACAAGATAAATTGAATATACTGAGGGGCCACAGCAAAAGTACTAAGGCAGATTAAGAGTTGAAACAGCACCACAAAGCATAAGCAAAACCAAAGCCTTCATGTGAAGAGCTCTCAGAGCAATAACCAAAAATTTCTCATGGCAAGGGAAAAGGGGAAGAAAGCAAGACAGTAATTTTAAAAGGTACACTGATTTTCAGACAAGAAGCAAAATTATAATCAACTAAGGAAGCAGGATTATTAAAAAATGTAGAGGGTGGAAGAAGATCACCCATAGAGTCTCAGCTCTTCCAGTGGTCCAACACCACCAGAGTCCCTGGGTAAGGAGTACAGACAGCTTCATGTCTCTTCTGAAATCAGCTCATTTCTTGAGCATAAGAATGCAGAATAAAACATGATGGTTAAAGAGAGCAATGCCATCAAGCCACCCAACCAATGGAAAGGCATAATGTAACCACCCCTCTCATTCTCCCTCCCCTCAACAAGAGAGGACAGAGTCACTGGCAGTGAGTGGGACAGAAACCTGTTCTCACCTCAAGGGCGCAGTGGGCTTCTGAGCAGCTCCAAGTCCAGAAAGACCACAGGACAGCCAGCTGGTATCCAGTCAAGGTTTAAATGAGTCAAAATATGACTAAAGCAGAAACACTCTCTCCTGCTCAGTTCAAAGGGCAGAGAACAAAACAATTGGCTAAGTGTTAGTGATATAAGACACAGTCACACCAATAAAAACTCAACAGAAACACTTGTTTTAAAAGTTGCCTTCCTGGTTGCTGTCATTTCATTTGAAGTGTTTTTCAGGCACAATGATGCACTTTGAAAGAATAGGAAAGAGAAGGAGTGTTGGGGTTTCATGCTGTTCATTTTCATTCGTGTCAGAGTGAAAGTTCATCTCTAATGAACTGTGAGCACTTGTTCCCAAAAAATGTTTTGTGGCACAAACCATTTCTATGGTGACATATCATGATGCAGATCTGGGGTAATAATGCATAGATCAGGATGTAAATGCAGTATTTCTGAGGGGAAGGAGAAAAACTGAAGAACAGAGGATAAGAGAAAACTATTCTCCTTGTGGAGAAAAAAAAAAAAATCTTTAAAGGAAAAATGTAGCAGAGTACACTGTATAAATCATGTAAGTGCAGTGATGTCCAACACCACTGCAAATGGCAAAGCAGTGAATTCATCCCCAGCTCAGGAAAATGCTTGAACTCTAATCTCAGCAGGACTAATCACAAACCTTTGGGATCCAGTTCTTGAAGGAAAATTGAGTCTTGACCTTCAAGTATTAGAGGATGAGTCGAGAAACATAATTTTTAGGCTCTACTTCAACATAGGTTTCCTCGGCGTTCCGGGCAAGTCAATTGTGCAGTCTGTGCATCAATTAGAACCTTACAAGACTGTGCAGCTGGTCTGTGTTTGAAGACAAAACCTTAAAAGTGCTGAGATGGTCTCTCAGTAGGCTTGTAGGGCAGCTGATCTATGGAGATCTAATCTTGGTTGAAACTACAATACAAATAGTAGCTGCCCACAAATACTCACAGACGAGGGTCAGAAGACCATTAGATCAGTTCTGCCATCCCATTCCTAAAAGTAAATACACAACTTTGTTCATTGAAATTAATGCAAATTTCTAATTTCCTGTAATCAAAATCGTGATTTGAGCTTCATCTGGGTGACCAGTCCAGCCAGGGTATTTTCTGTACCTTGTAGGGACACTGGTCCTTGAACCTGACGACGGACTAACCGTTCCAACAGTAAAGAACCCTGGTCTGCTGAATATCTCAGGTTCTAGTAAAGCAAGTGGATCCATCCTGGCCTCGGGCCAGCTAAGAAGTAGAAAGATTTATGAAAACTCTCAAGAAAACATTTCAAGCAGCTGTAATGGAAAGGAAATCCATGCAGCATCTGAATTGCAGAATTATTACCCTGCTGCTCCGTACAGTGTAACCAGGGTCCCTCCAGCAGCCACGTTATTTAATAGACCATTTAATAGACTATTACGAATCCAGTTGCCTTCATTACAGCAAACAGGCAAATTCATGGATAATGGAGCTATTTTGTGAGTGGAACAACTGCTTGGAACAAAAGGTGAAACAACACACTGGTAAACAGAGAAGTCAGGCAACTAGCAGAAGTGAGAATGTGTGATGATGTGGGCTGAAAAACAACTTTTCAGACACTGAACATCTTAATTTTTATGCTTAGCATGCAAAAATAAACTAATCAATAAATATGAGTGGGATTGGGGTTCTAACTACATGATATATATAACATTTCAAAGTGCTTGCACAGATGTTGAGCATTTTTCAGGATGAGTCAAGACAATGACTGCTTCTTCAGGACCACACTGACATCTGCAAACAATCAGGATGGAGACAAGGTCCAGCATTTCACATCATTCTTACAAAACACGGTGATTTAATATTTGTGGGGTTATGATTCAATTCCAAAACAGACCCAGGGTAGATGAGGCACACGGTGGCTGATCCAAGATGGTACAGAACACAGGAAAGAGAACAGAGAGAAGCATGTTCAGGACAGGGCAGGAGCACTCAGCACGTTGCAGCATCACTTCCTAAATCAGCCCTAACCACCAGGCTGCTGAAGTGTCACTGCCAGAGCTGGAAGCAGGGCTGGAGATCACCAGGAAAAAAAGTGGTTTTGAGCCAAAGTGCCACCAGAAGGCAGATAGCCAGGGCAGGCTGAGAACTGCCTCCCATTATGCCAAAAATTCAAGATTTAAAAAAAAAATAAATTAATAATCTATTTTTTAAAAAAATATCTTTCTAGATACTAAACTTTTCACAAGGAGAATTTTAAAGAGTCACTAGTTGAGAAAATCCCCACTAAATCACAAATTTACAAAAACTAGCTTCACAGTTTCCCACACACCTGAACTTAGATAGTGACCTAGCAAATCACCCCAAGTTTGGAGCAGCTGTCCCAGAGCCTGAGCCTCGGAGTGCCAAAACATTCCCTGCCTCCTCCTTGAGATAATAACTGAAAATAAATTTCTCAACAGTTTTGGGGCAATAGCACTCACCTCCATGAAGTCTACTGAAGCTGCAGAGCAGTAGGGAGGAGTGCCAGAGATCCTAGCAAGAGATCCCAGGAGCAGATACCAGATACTGCTTCTCTTCCCTTTCACTCTCTTGGGTGGACGGGTCAGAGCTGTGACTGATGTTCATCATGGTCTTCATGCTGATGAGGTCTGCACCCCTCACTTGAAGCTCGTATCCTGGATATCTGTGTTGTTACTCCTTGACACAGCTCTTAACTAGTCATCAGTCAAAGAGTACAATAATCTGCCCAATATTTTTTAAGTTTTGGTATTTCATAGAGAAAATTCAGGATGACCTTCATATTTTCTATATTTTAATGAAGCAAAATTCAGAGAGCTTATAAAACCCTGGGGTGGTTTTGGCTGGAAAAGACCTTTAAGATCACCAAGATCAACCATGAAGCCAGCACACTGCCAAGTCCACCACTAACCCATGTCCCTCAGCACCACATCTACAGGTCTTTGAAATATCTCCAGGGATGGGGACTCCACCACTGCCCTGGGTGGTTAAAAAACCTGCCTGTTCCTACAACAAATCATATATTTTATTTTTCCAGATATAAAACACTCAGGCACTTAAAGTCTGAACTCTCAAGCTTTTCCAAGTCTTGGAGTGACTGCTGGGTTTAACAAGGATCCCTCCCTCAGGGTTTTACATTGAGGTTCTTGCTGGCTGCAGACCCACGTGCAGATGTCCTGGGGCTGCTGCCAGTGGGGAACTCACACCTGGGGACAAAGCAGGAGTTTTTTTGTTGCTGTTTTAAAAAGTAACATTTCAAAACAGTTGCAAATGGTTCTGTCTTGCTAGAATAAAATTAGCCACTAATCTTCCTTTTTCCCTTCTCTGTGGTGTAAATTAAAGCTGCTCTGAGACAGTTCCCTTCAGAAAAACTACTGGTAGTAGTAACAAGCCCTTTACAGCCTTGAACCTGAAATAAACAGTTTGGACATTTTGATTTTCCACACACTTCAGCTTGAAAGGAAAGTAAAATAAGCACGTGGACTTGCAGCTCTGCCCATGTGCAAACAATTTGAAAGACAATTAACCTTTCAGTTACAAGACTAAAATACAGCACTGCTAGAGTAACCTCTCTTGCCCGTGCTCAGGGTGTTCCACAGCCTGCAGCTCTCACTTCTGGAGGCAACTTAGAGAAAAAAACAAGTCCACTTTTCAGGAGTTTCTGGGGTAGATTGAAACAAACAGGAATCCACTATTATTAAATATGCTAATAGGATCTAAACTGAAAATTGGATCAGTAGGAAAAAAATATATGAAAACGTTACCAGGGTCACCATTAGCAGAGATCAGGATGTCTAAGGTGAAGGGTGTGCTCCAGTGGTCCTAAATGCAAGAAAAAAATATGTCTTGGTAAATTAGCTCTCTGGAGGCCAAAACTGAAGATGAAGCAAGAGCATATCTTCATTTTCAGCAAACATCATTTCTTTTTCATGGTAATATCAATAAACAATCCTGTCAGTGCAAAAATTTCCATGGGAGTGGTCCAAGACAAAAGTGATTTTTCCTCTGGGATTTTTATCATGCCAAGTAATCCATATTTTAGCAAAGCTTCACCCATTTCAGCACAAGTCTTGCTGCAGCAGGAAGGTGGTAATGGATTCATCCATGGTGGAGTTGGAAGCATTTCCAGGGTGGGTCGTTGTCACCTGGTGGATCCCTGCAATGAGGGCACAGGGTTCAGCTTTTTGTCACCAGGCACAGGGTGGGGTACCAAAACTGGATATATAATGTATGCAGATTTTTCTTCAGATGATGGGAAATCTCAGCTCCATCAGCTTCCCTGGAAGGACTGGGCTTGGTGGTGGGTTCCTGCTGAGGACTGGCAGGTGCAGCATGATCACATCCACAGGAAAGATGGGAACCAGGGATAGAAACGAAATCTCGCCATCTAACCAGGAAGGAAAAGAGGAGAGGAGAAAATGGAAGGTTTTCTTACCCTGCAGCTGGGCTTCAGCCTTCACTGGTTGAAAAATATTTCAAGGTTATCTCCAGAGAAAATAATTTCAAGAGATGAGCTTGGAAAACAACAAGAACAACAAAAAAATTCAAAGTGGTCACCACTTTCACATAACTAAACGAACTCACGTACCTTGTGGTGCCCCATCAACACTGAAACTTCAGATTTCATGTGTCCCAGTTGTAATCCACAAAGTGCTGCCTTGATCTCCTCAACATCTGGGACTCATCTTTTCTCTCCTGATGTCCCACTGCTCTGCAGCAAAGACAGGCTAGGGTGCATGTGGGGTGTCATACAGTCCTAAGGGCCTGTGAAGGGAACAAAGAAGGTACATGTGAGTGATGAGGGGGATAAGAAGAGGCAAAAGGGCCTGACCACCTCACCTGGCATGGTTATTAGGCTGGGTCCTGCTGCAGGCTAATGGGCCTAGAACCATCAAATGATTTGGGTGGGAAGGGACCTTTAAAAATCATCCCGTTCTAACCACCCTAGACCAGGTTGCTCCAAGCCCCATCCAACCAGGCCTTGGACACTTCCAGGGATGGGGCAGCCACAGCTTCTCTGGACAACCAGTGTCTCCCACCCTCACAGCCAAGAATTTCTTCCTAATGTCTACCCTGAATCTCCTCTCTTCCAATTTAAAGCCATTCCCCCTCATCCCATCCCTACCTGCCCATGTCCAAAGCCCCTCCCCAGCTTTCCTGGAGCCCCTTCAGGCACTGGAAGGTGCTCTAAGGTCTCCCTGGAGCCTTCTCTTCTCCAGGCTGAACACCCCAACTCTCCCAGCCTGTCTCCAGAGCAGAGCTGCTCTGGCCCTCTGAGCATCTCCTTGGCCTCTGGACTTGCTCCAACAGCTCCATTTCCTCCCTGTGTTTGGGACCCCAGAACTGGCTCATTAGGGGGAGAAGCAGCTCCAGTTCTTCTCCCTTCTCCCTGCTGCATGTGGCCACTGCACACAGAGTAAGGCTGTGGATGAGGCAGATGTTTATAAGATATATATCATTACCCTGTGCAAGGACAGATCAGTCAAATCCTCTTTCTGCTGAAGAAGACAGACTTTTTCTACAGTGGTTCATTAATAGAAATTTGACTTTGTCAAAGACATGCATCTTTAAACCACACCACTAGAGAAAAGCTGTTTCAACAAGTACATCTTTTATAATAAATACAAGGAGATTCACAACCAGGAAGGAAATTGTATTTAGGAATAAATTTGTGTTAGGATTTTATTACTAATTCATTACATTCTTAATCTGAAAAATCCTGAAGCAGCACAACTACTTTAGAATTATCATTAATAATTACATTGATACTGAATTCTTTTATGCAAATAGTACAGAAGACTTAGAGATAGGCCTCTTTGTAAACCTCCTGAGTGTATGCGGGAAGTTTAATTCATTTCATATCTCCTTTAGTTTGCAAATGAGGTGTGAAACAATTGTCTGTTTCTAGAAGGTGTCAGCAGTCAAGTGCCACACACAGGCCGGGTGCTGCTCTGTGAAGTTAATGGATTGGTGGATACTGTCATCCAGTATACCCCATGTCATGCAGCCATCCAGTGAGGACATCCAGATACTATTAATTATTACAATTTCTGGAGTGCTGACAGCCTGCTTGGCACGGTACCGATGGCCCCTGTCACTCTGCAGAGTCCTGGCTCTGTAATTCCCTGTCACCCCACCAGGATGGGCAGGATCAGCTGGGGGACGTGGGGCCAGGCTGTGACTGAGCAGAACAACACCAGAACCTACCTGGTCACACAGGGAACATCTCCAGCCCATCATTAGGAGCTCTTCTGTCTTCCCCAAGGAGGGAAGAGCTCCTGAGCACGTAAACATCAGGATGGCTGATTAATGAGATGCTGTAACCTCCCAGATACTTTTTTTTTTAAAGGAAGACATGCTGTTGCCAAATATTTCTGTGAAGGAAACAAAACAATATTGCTAAAGAGATTGCATTTGAATATGTTGTGTCTGAGCCTCATCCTGGAGCATCTCAGCTTTCCTATCAGTCTCTGCTAATGAGTTTAGCTCCCTGGGTAGTATGTGTCTGGTAAATTTTTCAAGAACTGATCATTAGCAATGTTTTGTATATTTTATTTCCTTGTTTTCACTGTATATAGAGTTGTCATTTTTAATTCATTGCCCACTGGAATTTTATGAGGGAAAACTTACGTTCTCTTAAAAATAATATGAGCAGGTTGGCAAAGATTTTAACAGATGCATGTCTTGCTGCTGGTGAAGTTTTCTGATTCTAATTCAAGTGCGTGAGAAACAAGGCGACGTGGACCACGCTGAGAAAGCACAACACCTACAGAGATATAAAGCTTGCTCTTCCCATGGCAGGAGGGATAGTGCTCTGAACATTTAGGAAAAAGAAATCCTAATTCTTCCACCTACACAACCTGGCCACGGCCCTTCCTGAAGCGTGGCAGCTACTGCTGGCCTCTGGCTTGAGGTGAGAGAAGTGGAGCTCAGCAAAGCGGGGATTTTGTTGGCACAAAAACCTGAAAATGCAAGTTTAATCCTGAATTTTGGGGAAAGGGTAACATAATCTTCTTACTTCACGGTCTTTGCAAGTGCATAGAATCAAATGGTTTAGCTTGATTTCACAGGTTTTCTGTTAGATTTCTACAAGACGAAATAAAATCAGTGTGGCCACGAAACTCAGGGTGTCCTCCCAGGGCCAACAGCTCTGCTCGCAGAGCAAAGAGTCCTACCAGGTTTGTAAAACCAACTTTGCAAACATCCTGACATGAGTCAGTCACTTAGTGGCCAACATTGGATTGGAAAATCAACTTAGAAACCATTTTCTGCTTCTCCACACAGGCAGGAAGAGCCAGCCTGGCATGGGGGGTGTCAGCCCCCAAAGCCTTCCCACAGCACAGTGCCAATCCCATCCCATCCAAACCTCTTCCCAGAATAAAGATTCGTTTCCCCACCTCTCAGAGCATCACAACTTAAAAAAAAGCAAAATAAAAGCAAAAACTTGATGCATTTCCTGACTTTCTACTCCAAATCACAAGCGCCTTTGCTATGACACTGATGCTCACTGATCACCAGGCTGAGCATTTAAAATCCTGCAACAAAACACACTGACAACTCTGGAGTCTCCCAAGGAACAGCCAGAGCAAAACAATACGGGCAACTTACAGAAAACTGTGCATATTAAATGACAGCATATTTATCTGCTTTTGTTCATCCTTTGAAAGCACGTTTTATTGTGACTAAAGAAGATGGATAGGCAGAATATGTTAGTGGGTAACTAAGCCCAGATACCAGAGGACAAGGAAATATTTGACATCTTCGTGGTAATTTTTAATCAGAAAACCTGCACAAATGAAAGAAACAAATACATAATAAAGTGATTCCACAGGAGAAAAATGTATGACTTCAGCCTTACCCATAACATTATAAATGGATTTTGTCAGCTTGCAGTCTTACAAGGCTCGTTGACAGTAAATTAAATCTGGTCAGTTTATAAAGGTATCGCTTTCATGTTTCTCTCATAAGATCTTACATTCCTCCGAGGTTTGGAATCACCTTGCTTCTCCTAGCTTGTCTTCTGTCTTCTATTCTTCATTACACAGCAGATGACCTATCAGATATTCTTCTTCTCCTCCAACAGATTTCCCGTTGCCAACCTTCGATGAGAATAAAGCCTGCAACCCTTTTTATCTTCATTCTGCTGCTGTTTCCACCAGGTTCCTTTCTTTTCCCCCCCCCTCCTAAAGATCATTTGCCAGCATTGCTTTCTCAGCTTTACCCAGTGGGGCAAGCAGTGTCTTCTGAACTGACAATTCTGACTTTTTGCTGCTTGTGATTTTTCTAAAGCATGACAACTCCTCGCATGAAGACATGGCAAACCTTTTCAGATAAGGAACTCAAAAAAAGAACGGCCTTTCAAAGAACAGAAGTAGTTACTGCAGAACAAAACAAGTCTCCTATGGATTAATTTAATTCACTCGTACCTTTTCCATGGCAGGAACAATTAGAATAGTGACTTTTTAACACATTGTATTAATTATTTTTTAAAAAGAAAACGGGTATTATTACATAACCATTTTTCTTTGCTAGCAAAGTAAGGAAATCTTACTAATCTTTGATATATTTCATTCTGTATGAGGAGTATAAGCAGAAAGAAATAGGAAATGGATCACTGCCACTCTGTTACAAGAGCAATATTTTTAAAAAAATATTTCCACTATGTATAGAAGATGGACTAGATGATCTTCAGAGGTGTCTTTCAACCCTGACAACTCTATGACTCATCTTCCACTTTGCAAATTAATTACTGGTTTAGGGGTATTCATAGTGGGGTCTAGATGGATGTAATGTTTGTTACTGGCTGTTGTATATTTTTGGTAATTGAGAATAAACAGGTGGACAAAGACCCAGCAGCACTTTTGGAGCTCCTTGCCAGAGGCAGGAATGGGTGAAGCTCAGCAGTGAAATGCATTCACCTCCATGCCCTGGCTTCTCTTTTGCAGGAAACTTTTACTCCTGGGGCCACCCCACAGGGCTTCCACACAGGAGGGCCAGCCAACGTTCTGCGTGCAGCAGGGCAGAACACACTCAGGTTTCAGAGTCTTTTAGCAACACCTCTGAGATTTTTCACTCTTCTCCCTTCTCCTGCTCTTAAACAGCAGAGAAACTACCTCTCAGACTTCAAAAGACTGTCCCAAACCAGGAATTGAAGGCAAATCACTGGTTTCTGAATGAAAGAAAAGGATTCAGGAGTATGTGCCTAGGAATTGCTCCTTTCAAGATCTTGGTGTGACTAATCTGTGAGTAATGAGGCCAGGAGCAGAGTGGGGCATGGAGGAGGCTGCTTGGAGCTGCCCAAGGCAAGAGCTGGGTATTGGAGTGAGACCAGAGAGGCTGACAATAATGCAGGAAATAAATGAGCCCTTCTCAGGCCTGCAAGTCAGCCTGGATGGGCTGATCCAGGATCTGCTGTGCAGACAGTGCTGGAGCTGGGATGGGGGATGTGGCTGAAGCCTGGAGGGGCCTCGTGCGATGCTGATGGAGGGGCCGATGCTGCCAGGAGAAGACTCTCTCAGGTTTGCAGTCTGAGAGTGGCAAAAGCATGCTTCATGGTGCTGGCAGAGATGGTGTTTGTTTTGCACAGTCCTTAATAGAAGTTCAAGGAGAAAATCTGGGTTCCTTTTCAGAGCCAAAGGCATTACCCACGTCTTTATCTCTGCTCTTCAGAAGGAGCTTTCATCAATAGTCCACCTGGGTGAAACGCTGTTAAGACATACAGCACTGAGGGCTGCAAGTGCTATAAATGTGGCTGAGGAGAATAAGTCAATAGATCCTTACATACAGAAACAAAACTATTTTATCCCTCTGCCATAATGGATTAGGAGAGCAGCTATCAGGTTATATTATCTTATTGTAAATGTGAATGGGGGCTAATAGCCTTCTCCAGTGCTAAATTAAAAGGAGGATTGAATCAATATATGTGAGAAGATGAATCAAGTGTCCATTTCCTTGAACTGATAGCAAAAATAATGTGATAACACATGAGAAGCTCTACTCTAACATTGCTAGTGTGTGACTGTAGAGTTTTCATTCAGCAGCAGCAGAAGAGCAAGGCTCTTACAACTTGGGAAGTCAAAATTGAGACCTGATGTAAAATACATTGCAGAAAGAAACAAACACTGTGAATCCAACTCCTTACCAATAACTTCTGCTCATCAGCAAATCCGTAATCTCATTTGTTTTTCCCTCCTGCTAGATGGGAAGTGGTGCAAAACAGATCCTTTCAAATAATTTATTATCATATCTGCTGTTGTTTGCTTGTGCTGGCAGCATCCCCACCATAAATGATGGTCCTGTAAGGATTCCAAATTGGCTTTAGGAGTTTGTTTGCAAAACTGAAAGGAAGCAATCAAATACATCACCTGCTCTCTGCCGACTTTCACAGGGCCAGGAAAGACAGTTCAAAGGTGAGAGAGGGAGCAGCATGACCTAATCTCACCTTACCTCCTCATGGAACATCTTCTAAAAGCCATCAGCACCACTCATCACCTGAAATGATAGAGAGAACGATACTGTAATTGCAAAATGGTGCTGTTGGAACTGCCCTGATGTTTTCAGCAGCACTGATTAATCTCACAAGTTTTTTAACAAAGCAGCAAGTTCCTCACAGAGGTGATACGCAAAGGAAGGAGAGGTAAGAGAGATGGTCACTGCTGTTATTAATGTATTCATTGGAGTAAAGAGCCTGGATTCTGTTTCCAGCTCTGTCACAGACTTTGGATGTCACCTTGAGCTTCTCACTTTCTTCATCCCATTTCCCAAGCTGTACAATTAGGACAATAATAATTCCTCACCTTTGTGCTACAAGGGGGAGCACAGATTATCTTCCTAGAATCTGTTAAAGTGCATTTCCTGAACCCTCTCTACTATAATATAACAGATATAACTTTTTCCTGCACTGAAAGCTAGTTTTCCTTAAAAAAATAAACAAAGGAAAAAAAGATCTGTAATAGTGTGGCTGCTAAGTATCTCAAATAGCTTTACCATATACTTAAATTATTGGTATCTGTTAGAGTCACACAATAATTGAGGTTGAAAGGATGTCCAGAAGTGGTTGGTCTAAACCACTCAGAGCATCAGTTTGAAGCTTTTACTCCCAGATAATAAAACTGCCTGTTAGTTAACCTGAAATATAGCCCAGAATGGCTTAAGACAGGACAATCCTGCAGTACCCCAATGAGAAGACCTTCTTTCTCAGGGAAATTAAAGCCAGCTCTCTGTCTTCTACTTCTGTCAACAATTTCCGTATTTCTTTCAATCCTATTTTGGCAACCTCCACTCTCACCTGACTGAACCCCAGGAATCATGAGCCTTTCTGGAAATTTCTGCTTCTCTTACTCTTCCCATTCAGTTCTCACTTTCCCCTTTTACCCTCTGTCTTCTTCTGCAGAACATCCCACAACTGACTTCTCCTGATGAGCAGCTTATCCACACAGACACCTTAATGCCCCTTTTTATACAAATAACTCTCAAATCTATCTCTCCAGTCACAAAACTTGCCTCCTTTCATTCAGCCTTGCCTTTCACTCTCTCTTTTGACACCTATTCCTGAATGTTTCCAAGCAAATTCTAATTGCAAGTGACTAAAATTGGATTCCTGATCTTTCATCTTCTGACACTCTCCTTCCTGAATTCACTGTCAGCCCTGTCAATACTCTCACCTTTCCTGTCATCCAGAACTGGTCATCAATGATTACATCCTACTTATAATATTTTAGCCAATTAATGGTGACTAGAATGACAGAGATAGGAAGTTAATGAGTATCTGTGCTACTATTTGTAAATGTATCCGTGAACTTTGATTTTTATCAGTAAAATGTGTTATCTTAGTAAAGATGCTTACCTGGTTGTGCTACATCTAAAATCTGGAAATAAAATCTAGAAACAGTTACAGATTTTTTTTCTAAGTTTTCTGAAAAAAAAAAAAAGTCAAGTATCATCAAGAAAACCTTTCAAAAAGTCTGTAATTAGGAAAGGAAGCTAATGGATGGTTCATAAGATGAAACATAAAAGTTTCATAGAATCATAGAACGGTTTGGGTTGGAAGGGGCCTCCAAAAGTCCAACCCCCCTATAATAAGCAGGGACATCTCCAACTAGAACAGGTAGCTCAGAGCCCCATCAAGCCTGACCTTGAATGTCTCCAGGGATGGGGCTCCTACCACCTCTCTAGGCAACCTGCTCCAGTGATCCACCACCATTGAAGAGCTTTTGCCTCATGTCCAATATCCACAAGTACATCTAATGCTTTCCCAGCCCCACTAAAAACTTCAGGAGGAAATAAGTTCCATCCTGTATCGTGGGTGAGGATGAAACTCCTGCAAATTTATACACCCCACAGCAACAGGAATCAAGGTCATATATATGCTTCCACTACATTCAATTAACACAATGAGTGTTAACCAGGAGCTGGTTTGCAGGGAACTGTCAATCAGCTCCAGTACTGACCTCAACCAATGGAGCATCTGCTCAGGCTCCCCAGGATCTCAGCAGTAGGTGTGTTCCTCCCTGATCCACTCCTGGGTGCTGTTGTCAGGCAGAGAGGGGGAAAGGAGAAACTAATAAACCAGCAAAGTGAGGGAAAGGGAATGTCAGGGAATAAGAGACCAAAACGCAGCTCTCCCCAAAGAAGGAAACTGGTGGCAGGACCCAGAGGGAGGATGCTCATCCCTGAAGTCCTGCCACAACCCTCCCACATGCAGCCACAGGAACCAGCATCCCTGGTGATTTGTGCAGGGTAAGGAGCAGAAATTCTGGTGAAATCTCTCATTTTAGTGGTTTTGTTTTTTTTTTAAGTCACAGATCATCTAATGTCTCCAAAGTTATATGCTTCCCTTCCTACTTGCTACAACAGTTTTTTAGATATAATAATTACTGACTTAGACTGCCAGACTCTGTCATGTGGAGAAGCTACAAGCCTCTCCTGTCGTCCTGCTGCACCTCACACATGCCTTCTGGCTGTAGATGCTTTCAAGATCCCCCAAAGGCTTCTCCACTCTGTCAGAAAATAAGTGAGCATCTTGTTTCTGTGCAAGATGTTGTTCTCTAACTTTTTTTTTTTTTAAATAATAAATGTAAGTTGTGGGACAAACAAAGACATTGTCTTGCGATGGAAAAAGGATACACTCTGCTGTCTGCCAGATCTTGCAGCTGTCTGAGGAGCAGCAACTAAAGATGTCCTGGCTGAATTATACTTTGGTTCAGAGAAGAGTGTTCAACGTTGATGACAAGCATGAAATCACTAATGGCAGTTGCAGAGAGACCATGTCAGTCCTGCAAAGATACATAGCATAGATCAGACAAAATTGTACACAACCTGAGCTGCCTCTTTTAACTCCATGTAAATGCAGCTTGAAGCTCTGGATAGAGCTTTTAAACTTGGAGGTTTGGGCTTTTCTTGCAGGTGAGCCATTGCCAGGGCAAAAAGGAAAAGGCAGCAAAACAATTCCAGGCAGGCCAGTTTAAGGAGGTGTAAATAATAAAATAAAGCAACTTTAACAAGTAACTTCATCCAGCTAATATCTGCAGCAGTCTGTGAGACTTCTTTAAAGGGGTATTGCTTTTAGCATTACACACATATATGGATCTTTTTCCATAGGCCTGGTAAGATCACCTCATCACCACCCCACCTTAGTGTTGAAGGTTTCTGTCAAAGTGACAATTTGTTCATATTAAAAAAAAGATGCAGAAATGAAAATCATTCAATTCTCACCCAGTGCCCTGGCTGTGGTCAGCCTGCAGCAGAGGCTGGGCTGGGCTGGCAGAGGCAAGAAGTGGCTCTTGTGGGTTCAGTTCCTCCACACTTGGGTCTCCAAGAGCCATGGCCAAGGCAGCAGAAGGCCTGTTTGTCATGTTGCCCTAAATCAAATAATGTAAACAGAAAAGTTGTGGCGTTGCTCATAAAACTTGTAAGAAGCAGTGAAGTAAAGAGCTTGAGAACCAACATTAGGTCAACCATCAAAAACAAGAAAGCTCAAAAGACCAAAATCATAGAATCATTAAGGTTGGAAGGGACCCTAAAGATCATCAAGTTCCAACCCCCCTGCCATGAGCAGGAAACCCCATCACTAGGTCAGGTTGCACAAAACTTCATCCAACCTGGCCTTAAAAACCTCCAGGGATGGGGCATCAACAGCCTCCCTGGGCAACACATTCCAGTTCCTCACCACCCTGAGAGTGAAGAATTTCTTCCTAATATCTCACCTAAATCTCCCCTCTCTCAGTTTAAAACCACTACCCCTTGTCCTATCACTATCTTCTCTGATGAAAAGCCCCTCCCCAGCTTTCCTGTAGGGCCCTTTCAAGTACTGGAAGGTGCTCTAAGGCCCCAGCAGGGCTGTGGGGCTCCCAGGTGCTGGAGCTTTAAATCAGAGACCTGCTTTGTGCCTGCTCCAGGGTGCCTTACCCTGGACTGCAGGAGGGCTGCTGCTGGCTGTGCCCTGGAGTGGGTGTGATGTTCTACAGGAGCAGCCTGTAAATCCACACCTGCAGTTTATCCCAGCTCCAAGCACTTTGATTTACTCAGGAAATAAAGTATCTTCTCTCGCTCCATTCAAACGTTATATACAGATTTAATCACAAGCCCCAGGGTACTCAGTGTTATTCACAAAGCTGTGCTTTTGTACATCTCCCACTCCTTTCCTTTTCCTTTTCTTTTTTTCTTCAAGTACCCTTAAGGTTAAAAAAAAAAAACACAGAAGCCAAATCCAGAGGCACCAATGATATTTTTCTTCTTACAGTCTAATTTTTCAGGCAAATGACAAGATCTGGGGGACTCACCTCGATTCCTGAATGCTTGGGATTAGTGGTGCATTATGAGACACCCTCCATCATTGGCATACAGCACATTTCAAAGAACTGAGTACCACAAGTGACTTGGCAATGCAGTAACAAAAAGGTACACAGTCTGCTGGGGGTGAAAATCAAAGGGTAAAACAAGCAGGGAGGGAAAGAGGCAAGGTCCTGGATTCAATTCAGGAGAAAAGAAGGGGTCCCCTGAAAGCACTGAAAGCTTAGGAAAAGGAGAAAGAGGAAAAGGAACAAAATAGAGAAGGCTGAAATAAAGCTTTGAAAGGGTCACACCTTTATAAAAGATACTACTCATAACCACCAAAGCTTTGTCAAGACTGAACTGCTGAACTTTCCGAGGTACCAAACCAATCATTCACCTCCCTGGACTCCAACCATGTTCCCAAGTTCCCCTCTCCTCCTCCCCAGCCCTCTTCACACCCCAAAACAAGTTAATCAGTCTCCAGGTGAGGGAGCTGAGCCCCAACTTCCCTCCTGTGAGCAGGTCTTCAGGGGTCACCACGGACAAAAAGACCTTTGGAGCAGGCCCAAGGTCAGGAGGCAGAGTGTGAAGGCAGCACTGGGAGCAAGGAGGCAGCAGAAGGAAAAGCAGGTGCAGCAGCTGAGCTGAAATCTGTCCAGCCCTCGCTGCTCCAGTGGATGCAGTGTATTTAAGAGAGATGGCACTTAATGCCTCTGTTGCATCTGAGAACCCACTGTTTCCATACACACACACATTCTGTAACCTTGTGGGATAATTTATGCAAAAGACACAGCAGCAGAAAAAGGTCTTACGTGCCTTTAGTGGGATGCTGGCAGAATTCCCCCATCAGCCCCACTCCTGCACAGCACAATTCACTTCCTGGTGATTATTGTGCAGAGAAAGAGATGTCAGAAATAGCAAATCTTGGCCTTTCTTTTCAGAAACACCTGTGGGAGTGTTTCTCTTTGCCAGGGGTTATTTCTAATCACCTTCCCAAGCTTCCCTGATGGCTTGGGGTCATCCTTAGATAATCCAACATCACTTTGTGGTTTATTGCAATAAATGTCTTATTTGGTGGCATAAAAAAGTTTTTAACCCTAGAAACAGCACTGACCACATCCTATGTCAGCATATCCCCTGGCCATGGTAATTACTGATTTCCTTGATAAAGTGAAGTGTAAATTCTCACCTACACCAGACCTCTGAGCTTTCATCTTCAGTTTCATCCAGCCACCAGGATTAGTTTCCAAAAGCATCCTTGGCAATCAGATGCACTGAGGCCCCTAAAACCTCTCCCACCTCCTTCACGTGCTATTTGCATTTCTTAAATCCTACTTTTGCTGCTTTTTACACTGCACATTGGATATATAACACCATTTCAGAAGCCCTTTTTGAGGGGTCTGCTGCTGTGCTAGCAGCCAGGGGCATGCAGGAAAGCATCCCCAGTGCAAGTGTCAGCTGGGGAGTCTTGCTGGGGGGAGGTGGGAACCCTTTGGTTCTCTTTTCCAACGTGTTTGCCAGCACTGGCTGTATCACAGACAGCCTAACTGTGGCTTGGCGGCCTCCCACACGGACACAGACAAGTCTGAGAGCAGGCAGAGGAGTCAGCAGCTCCTCCCCGGGCTGCTCTGGGGGCTGGTGAGCAGCAGGGGGGTGGACAGCAAGGCCACACCGAGGGCAGGTGGTGATGGGAGGGGGGCAGAACTTCAGCAACTCCAAAACCAAAATGCAAAATGGCATTTACATTTAATTACAAGTAACTCACAGCACGTACCTGTTATCTTCACCAGTTTTGTTTTGCTTAAATAGTAGGGTCTTGTTGGTTGGAAAAGACCTGTAAGATCCTCAAGCCCAACCATTAACTGAATGTCTGGTGGTAGTCAGATTTGTAGTCAAATTCACTCCTGCTTTAGTTCACATTTCATTTATCTACACATTTCTTTCTCTGTGTGCCATTCTTGCTACCAAATGCCCATTCCTCGTGCAGTAAGGGGGGGGGGAAAACAACAATAATAGATATTTCTGATTTGTACCTTGTGGCCATGATTTTTCCCAGCACAGTTTTGTAACCTGATGCACATTCCCTTTGCACAGCTGCAGCAATCCTCACCCTTTCACTTTTGGGCAAGAGGACACACGGGTTGCCTAATTTGCAGGTCCAATCTAGGTCTATTAGAGAGAAATGAACACTGATGTTTCCATCAAAATCCAAGCGGGCAGCAGGTTGAGAAAAGCTGGAGATAGAGAGAGACTGACCCAGTACCAAAGGGTGTTTCTGGGAATTACCACGTTGCTGCCCAAGCTTTGCCAGCTTGAGCCATTAATGCCCAGGTGTCCATCACCTTCAACTGTCTTGTGGGGACCTGCAGCTGAGCTTTGATTCAAGAGCACAGTGATCCTGGGAAGAAAACAAGAGAAAAATTATTGCAGCGCCCTTCAGCAAAGGAATTGCAGGAGCAAAACACTGGATCACCTGCAAAAATACATGGCAAAAACCCCACAGCAGACACCACACTTGGGCTGTGACGGTCTAAATCTCTTCTGCCTTTCCTGGAACCACAGGCAGAGCCCATCACAAAAGCCCTGGAGCAGGACAGAGGGAAAGGGCAAGGTGAAAGCCTGGGCACTTGTGAAGGTTCCTGGTGAGCAGGCGGCCACGCCACAGAGCCAGGTTCAAGGTATGGAAAAAAAAAAAGCCAAGGAGGTAAAACTTTGCTCATATATATTCTTCAAGTGGTGTTTCATGCAGCTGCCTTTGTTTGTTTTGACAATGGATCTTATCTTTTGGTAAGGGCTGTGTTCAGGACTATTATTACCCTCTATAAAAGCCTCATAGTCTTTCTTTCCACTTGTTCAGCACACCAGAGTGGCATAGCAAATTTAATCGAAGAATGCAGCTCCAGGGAGAGCCTTTGGAGACTCTCCCCTTTTTCATAATGCTGTTATCTCCCCTTCCTTGTGTCGGGGATGCATAAAAATCACAAAAAAAGTCATTCTGAGTATATTCTTCCCGATAATTATTGTCAGACTCCGAGATAAGTACCCTACGTGATGTAATGTGTGTTAGACCCAGCTCTCTGAATGCAAATCCTGCAACACTTTTACACCCAAACAATGGTCCCCCTAAACACTGGGGCCTGGTATTTTGCCACAGACAAGAGAGAGCTTTGATTTTTTGTGTTTCGATAAGGCGCAATCTGGGTGCCTTTATCTCAGCTGTTATATTTAAAGATGACATTCTAGCCTTGCAGCCTCCCCTATTGTTTTGACCCTGATTATCTCCAAATGTTGTTGTTTAGTCAAACTCACCGGTTTAATGAGAGGCCTGCTCCCAATTTAAGGAAAATTATTTAAATGCAGAGTATCCTATACACGGCGGCTTCGACAAGAACTAGGCGGTTAATCAAAAGTTAATTGTATAATTCTCATGCAGATTAGGGCCTCTTGCAAATGAATCCCAGGTTGTGATTATTAAAAAAAGAAAAAAAAAAAGGGAAAGTGCTGGAGTAATGCACAAGGGTCTCCAGTCTGGTAAACAATCAGCTCAGGTTTAATTTGTGGTAAACAAAGTGCTGATACACCAGGGGTCTCCAAAGGAGACAAAAAGGTGAAAATAAATTAAAAAAAAACAACATACAGATATGATCTTTTTGTTTTTAGGCATCTTTCAAAAACACAGGCTAAATGAATAAGAAGTAATCCATTAATATTTACTGCCAGCATCCTGGCAATATGCAAATGAGAGCAGGGCTATAATTATACTCCAGCCCTCGGACAGGGATCCTGCTCACACAGTGTTGCCACCACCTCCAATAAACACCTATGTGGTGCTCCCATGTAAAATAAACTGCTGTAATGAAGGGTTTGATTAAGCACAAACATTTCTCTATACACCAACAAACAACCTTGGCAGAAAAGGGCACAACCTGTATGTTTAAAGCCCGTATGTGTGCCTTGGAGCTGTGTTTGGGCAAAGGAGTAAACTTACAGTTATGTCTCCCAAGCTCCAAAAAATCATAGCTAAGTTAAAAAAAAATTAGGCACTGTTCCAAGTCAATCTTTAACACCTTTGAAACTGAGAGGGTGAAATTTATGCTGAATTGTTTTCATTAGTTATGGCTACTTATGATGAAAAGTAAGAGTGATGTGAACACAGGGGAAGGTCCTATGTGACTGCAAAGCCCATTGCTGCCATGTGGGACAGGAAGAACCAGAAATACTTGTCTCTCTGCCCAGAATTAGTCTGTTATTAGCTTCTTTACTGATGACAATATGCTTGGTCCCATGAAAACCAGACACCAGCAGCACCCCCAGACCACGACAGGAGCTGCTGTCTGAGCCTCCTCCCCATGTGGGCAGACCAGAATCATAGAATGCCAGATTGGAAGGGACCTCAAGGATCATCTGGTCCAACCTTTCTAAATACTACCACCAGCTAACCATCCACTCCCCCCTGCCCCCCGAAGCCACCCAGAGAGAAGGACCCTCCTGAAAGGGTCTGTATTTCAGCACAAGGTCTTAGTGACCATGACTCTGCCAACCTCCAGCTCCCCAGAGCTCAGCAGTGGGGCTGGGGGCCAGCCCCAGCACACAGCCCCCCATGGCAGTTATGTCTTGGGATGCCAGGTACCCACCACCTTGCATTTCACTTGGCAGAGGGAAACTGAGGCACAGTTCTCTGCAATGAAGAGACTTACCCTTCAGCTTTGAATTAAGAACTGGATCCTCAGCCAAATACAGTTGATCTAGGCAAAAAAACTACATAGCTGGCCACACTCAGGCAGACAGAGCAGTATCCTGGAAGAAGAAAACAGGCTTATATATATGTGAAGAGTTATATTTATATAACACAGAATCAATTACTAATAGTACTAATACTAATAATAATCACAGAATCAATCACAGAATGTCAGGGGTTGGAAGAGACCTCGGGAGATCATCCAGTCCAAACCCCCTGCCAGAGCAGGACCAAATCTAGGGCAGGTCATGATTAAAATTGTTCCACACAAAGCAGAGAAAAAGCCCTGCTATGACAGCATCATATGATGCTCACTGCTTGGTCACCATCAGATCCACAATTAGAAAAAACACACTGAAGTTTCACCTGAATTTGGCTCAGTTTCTGGAGGTGTGACATTAAGTACGGAAGCAAGGAAGTAAACAGGGCCTAACCAGAAGAGTCTGTCATTCTGCCTGCAGGAACCAAAAGTTATTGTCAGCTACAGTTTCAAGAAGAAATGGATACAACACCTTTCTAAACATTCAGAAATTTAAAGAAAAACCTGCAACATCCAGGAACCACTGCAATATTTTAAGGAGACCATTCATATGACAGAAAATCACCAAAGACAGGAAACCTCCTAAAGCTTATGGTGCAGCCTTCATCTGGAGGTGAAGGTGAATGGCATTTGATATTAATTAGTAAGTGATTCATATTAAAGGCATACACATTTATTTGCCAGAAAATTGGAAAAGATGATGAAGAATGAAAAGATTTGTCTCTTAAGGGGAGTTTCAGTTCAGTATTTACAATACTACTCTTACTTAGAACATTTTATTTCAAAGTAAAGGGGGGGAAATGATGCCTCACAAATAAAAACCTAGGAACTATGAATTGCCCATTATTAACTTTAAAAAAAGTTCAACTCCATGCATGTGTATAATTAGCACTATAATGATTTTCCAGGGAGCTGGAGTCTGTCAGAAAACATTCCAGAACTCCACTGCAGCATTAATCCGTGCATCTCTGGGTGCTCCTGAAATGCACAACAATGAAATCACTCTCCAGCAGTGCTGGGTCCTTCTCACGGGGTTCGTCTCGTGGAGCTTGTGCTGTGACCTCTGCAACCACACCTGCAAGTCACCTGGGGTAACCTGCTCCCCTCACTGCCATTGGCAGGGTTTTGCTTCATGCTCATGAAAGCAGAAGCAAATGAGATCCCCTGCAAAAAGCCAAACAACTTGGAATTGCCAGACGGGCTCCCGGGGTGGGAGCGGAAAACGGGAGCCTCGGGGTCACGCCAGGGGGTGGATTTAAAAAACCAGGGGACACATCTACAAAGTACGAACTGTGCACTGCTTCAGAGCTGCCACACTCACTGCACAGAGCTCCTCCTCCTTGTTTCTTTTAAGAGAGGAACCCCAGAACAGCAGAGACCTTTCCACAGCACTGCCCGGGGTGCAGGGAAAGGGGAACGTTGAACTTTTCCCACATTTCAATCAGACCATGGCAGACACCAAATAAATCTCACACCAGAGAGAGGCTTTGGGAACTAAATTGCTCACTAATATGCATTTTAAATGCAAACACAAGGGAGACTTGAAAAATTTACTGTGCATAAATAAAATATTTGATCTTTCTGATACTTATCTTCCAAACCCTTACAGACACTTCCTACTAACATTGACATTAAACTTCAATATTGATGCAGGAAGGATAAAGGGGAACTGCAGGGTATCAATATTTTAAGAGGATGCAGTTTCCACAAAAATAAGTGTTTTCCAAGGGGTTCTTGGGATCACTTCCTCACTTGTGCTGTGTAGCTGAGGACAGCCAAGGAGGACTACAGATGAGCCTAGAGCAACAAAAAGACACATCTGGAGGTCAACATCAGGTTTCAGGGCAACTAAAAAGCCAACAAGAACTGAGATGGCTCCTACCTTGCTTAAAGCATTCATGGCTCTCTGCTCGTGTCTGGTTCCAGGGGAGCTTGGAGAGATGCTCCAAGTGTTCCCTGAGCACTCCTTTGGGGCTGCAGCCCTCTCCTTGATGGCAGGGTACACAGGAGAGAGCACAGAAATAAAAAATGCCCTGTGGATGAGTGTCTCTGGTGGGGTCTGGTCCCACACAGCCAGGGCCACCACCTCCTTGTTCATCAGGTGAGCTGAGAAAGCTACAGAAAGCCACAATTCTTGCTAAAGCACATGAGATGCCTGCTTAGCACAACACTTAGAACAGTCTCCATGGCATGTCTTACAGTTACTACAAGAACATCACACCCTTCATGGAGTTTTTTTTGTCTTTTTTAAATAACACTCAGTTATTTACATTGAGGTCTCTTCCCTTCTTGCTGTGCAGGAAAGATCAAGTGATCAGAGCCAACATGAGAACCAGCATCTAACCTAGTTTAAAAACAGAAAAAAAATAAAAAATTCAAATAATTAGAGCCAGGTTGCACAAGAATCATCACAGAAATCAACATTCAGCATCAGTTAAGTTATCTCCAAGTCACTAGTAAAATAAAGTTCTTTATTTTACTAGAGTGCTGTCTTCCAGGGGGGTGAAAAATAAAAGACTGAATTTTCCTTGAGGGAAGATAACACTAATCAAAATTTAATACTTCAGTTTTGTTATGAGCTTGTTCTCCTAATCAATATCTGAGCAGAAAGGCTGGGCTGCAGGGTGAGCAGCATGCCCTGACCAATGGGCATCTGTGTGCAGAGCTGGCTGGGGCTCTGCTCCTCTGGCTGGTGTGCAGACACATGCCAAGGTCTCCTCCTGCCTTCACATGCCCAGAGACACCTCCCTTTGAGCTGAGCCAGTGAGGTCAAAGCCAGAATTTCTCAGAATACATGTTTGAGAAGGCCAGAGCATAACGAGCAAATAAGGAGGAACGGATGCACTCACAGTCCTTCTCCTGATGCACCTCCTGGGCCAGGACCAAGCCATCAGCATCCCTTGGCCATGTGCCACCTCTGTGCTCCTGGAGTGACCAAGTGACCTTGGCAGTCTGTCCTCCTCCTCATACCACGTTTCCACCCATCTCCAGCACGTGGCTCAGTTTTTGGGTTTTCCTTCTCAGAGCAGCCAGGCTGGGAGACCTTTGCAAAGGCAGGCAGATACCTCTCTGGTTTTCTCATTTGGTCACATCTAAAACACTTGAACAGAAACCCAAGACCAATAATGTTTTTACACTCCTAATTCAACCCAAGTACCTGAGGGGTGACAGCTGCCAACAGCAAAAACCAATGCACAACAGAATCTGATTTTTAGATGAGGAACTCATTTTTGGTAGAACTTTTTACTAATCCTTTGCTGTAGATGAAGGGGATAACAGCAGAAATAAGAACAAAACCAGCAACAAGAACAGAATAATCGGGAGCAAACTAACACTGATTTCTTGGAAGTCCATGAAATTAGGAGTAATAGATGCAAAGAACTGTGAGGCTTGCAGCCCTGAGCCAGGGATGGGGTGGTAGAACCTGCCTCCCAGCAAGGGCCGTGGCAGGTGGCCAGAAGAAAGAGAAGCAGCACAGAGTACAACTAGAAATCACTGCTCATCAGTTACCAAAAGCTCATTTTTGATATTTCAAAGCTGATTGATGACTTGAGGTTGAAACCTTTTGCAATCTGTCACCTGGTTTACAGAGGATCACAGACAAACCTGATCAGGTTGGCACAAATTGTTGGCTGGTTTTGCTTGTACCTAAATACCACTCTGAGCTACCTGAACCAGCCCATGTTACTGCTGTTGCTACCCAGGAATAACTTCCTTATCTGATAATGAAAAGCTGGAAAATAGGAGGAATGCTAAGCATACTCCCAGTACTAACTGGGCATATCTATACAGGAGTAAGATAATTTTCATGATTTTATACCTAGGTTTTAAGGCACTGAGGTCACCTATGCAAATTCACCTTGTATTAGCTTAAATGCAGAAAATATGTAGGCATTAATCTGGTAATTTACACACTTCTATGAATCATTATAGAAACAGTCAATGGCTGTATCTGTGAGTGTCAAAACTGCAGAAAATCAGGTTTGACAGCAAATATAAATTAAAATTACAAAGCATGCAATGATAAATATCTTGTAGAAGATCCTGTTTTGAGCTGTGTTTAATTTCTCCCTTCTGTCAGATACCAGATCAGTATTTCTGTTATTGCAACAAAACCTGAAATACTTAGAAGCTCATACCAAAAGAGTTTGGCTGTGCAGCTTCCTGGACACTGCACTTAGTGTAACAACCTACAGAGATGTCATATTTCATCTTTAATTCATTTCAAATAAAGCGACTGCATGACATCACTCTGACATTCCCTAAGATCGTAACAGCTAGCTGATGTCACGCTCACTCTGAGTAAATATGTCAAAATATATTAGCTAATATTTTTATCTGGACAGCTATCAAATTAAGTCAACAGAAAACAAGCTAGGTTGAAAGCAAACATTTCCATTTTTACAGTCAGTCTCAAAAGGGAACGAACAAATTATTTATAACGTTGCAATTTTTACATGCAGGCAAGACCTTTCTCTTTTGAGTTTAGGAAAAAGAAAACAAGGAAAGTATTACAAGCAAGCTTATTTCCAAGTCTGCACAAATTCCAATTTCATAGGTGCACAAGCCAGCATTCCCAGCAGACTGTGATTCATAATTCTGTCTGGAAATGGGCTAAGTCTCGCTTCTTGTTTTTAACATGAGCATTGTGAGAGCTTGGGAAAAAATGCCAGATGACTTTTTTGGGTGGTTGTTTTCTCAGAGGCTGTGGGATGATTGGTGAAAGTGTGTCCTGGTTTGAGGCAGAATAGAGCCAATTTTCTTTCTAGTAATTTCACTTTCGGTTAAGTCTCTCCTAAGTAGCAGCGCTTGCTGAAATTAACAGCACCTTTTCAGTCCCTGTCTGCTCCTAGGACTGATAACACCCACTGTTTTAGTTACAGCTAGAGAATGGAGAGCAGAACCAAGGCTGCTCCTTGCATCTGAGAAAACATCTTATGGTATTTGTTTAATTGCAGACCCAGCATTAACCCACGACACAGGGATTTGCAAATCGAATATATCTCCAGCTTTTGAGGAAAGGTACAAGATTAGCAGAACCTTTAGGGTGGAATGCAGCTGATGTGCACAGAGTCTGTACCATGCTCATTCCCCAGGTGACCCCGGTCATTAGCAGCATCAGGGGAGCGTGGTGTGCTGACTCCAAGGACATCAGCAGAGGGTGGAGTGGAGACACCATGGCCAGGCTCTGTGGTGAACATGGGGGCCTGAAGGTGCTATGGAACTGATAAGCTGCACATTTGGAGACATCATGGCTGGACTTTCTAACAATGTGGGGATCTGAAGGTCCATTAGAACTCACAAGTCACATATTTTATATCCTCAACCAAAATTGTCACTTTTTGACAAATGACTGTCCTTTAGTGAACTTTGCTCGTTACAATCTCATGTTAATATGAAAACAAACATCCATCCCAAAAGCTACCTGCCTCCCAGGGGTAGACCACTCCCCAGTGAGCATGTGCCCTGAATTTTCTTTAGTCTAGACCTTTAAAAGCCAAGGTAGAGAATTTCAGACCCATCATGACAAAGGCCTGTATGACTAGAGTCCCTCAGGCTCCACCTGTAAGATAACAACCCTATAAAAAATGGCCTAAGAGGGGAAGGATGCTAGAGAAAATCCCATTCATGTCAGGGAAGATCCCATCACCTTTGCCAGGATTACCCTTGACTCCTGGGATCAGACAATGGGCTGAGCCTGCCTTCGCCCCATGGGGACACCTTTGGGCAAGATTCCAACACTCAGTTATGTCAAGTGCACCCTAGGAAACTTAGAAACTTCCCTAGAACTCCCTTTTCCCTTTGTTTTTCCTTTTTTTCCCCTTTCCTTTCTGTTCCTTGTCACTTTACACACCAGCAGCCAGGCTGTATCATTCATATTCTTGGTACTTGTACCTGCTCTGTAGTCAGCTAATTTATCCTTGGCAATCCAAAGAACTTGTGTATCCGTTGCTTCAATAAATTGCACTATTGTTTGACTTAGCAGAGAGTGTTCTCCCCATAATGTGGACCAAATATTGGAGTTCAGGAGGGGTGAGGCTGGGCAGGGGGTGTGATGCTAGCAGTGTCTCTGGACCCATGGTGGTCCTACACCGGTGTTGGGTGCAACCAGAGCCCTAACGCCGATCTGGGCATCACTCAGAAACTGAGCCCAGCCTCTCCAGTCCCTCTGATATCTGAGGATATCAGAGGTACTTTGGAACACAAGGGGGTCTAGTTTCTGCCCAAATAGTTTAGCCCTTCTGTAACAGCACAGAGGCAGACACTGCATCTGCCTCTCTCATCCCAGTCTTGCTGCAAATCACCCACAGATCCTGGCACCTCCCAACTCTGCATTCCACCCAAGCCTAAGAGGCAAATGGCAGTGACTTTGTGAGCCTTGAGAGACTCATTGGGAAGAGTCTGAACCAGTGTCACACAGCTTGCTGCAGCTTTAAATAATAAATAACCTGTTTTCCACATTATTGACACATTTGTCACAGCAGCCAGTGGTGGCAGAGATCAATGCCCATCTCTGTCCCCACCAGCTTCCAGGTCCCTGTCCCCACCTGTTGAATGGCAGCAAGATTCAATGCCAAAGCTGACATCAGGAAGCAGCTATTTTGGTTTTATCTCTATTTCACTGCTGGCTTCATGCCCTGTTTTGATTCCAAAGATAAAGCATCCTGGAGTCCTCAGGCTTGAGCAGGAATATCTGATTCCGTGCATAGATGGCAGCAACGGCGGCAGCTCGAGCTGAGTCACCACGCTGATTACAGCCCAGTTGCTCTTAATTTTCCTCAAATTCCTGTGGGGCTGAAATTTTCCATGTTTGCTCTCTGCCCAGAGGCAAACAGTGAGCTCCTGCAAGAGTCAACAGAACCTGTTTTGCTCTCTGCAAATGTTTACCAAAAAAAGTTTGTTTTAGTCCTGCAATCGAGAAATGTTCCCGTGCAGTTCAGGGGCAGAGTATTTTTGGCCATTTCCTAGACATTAATGGCTCTGAAGAACAAATAAGGAAATGACCTTTCAAGGTTGGGAGCTCCAATTCTGACAAATTTTGTCAGGAAGCTCATTTGCAATATTGGAATTTCAGCCAAGATTTTGATTTAGATCCCAGCTGTGAGCACTGGTGATTCAGAAACTCACTGAAATGGTTGCTTTTGCTAAAACAGAACAACATTTAGGTCTTTCAAATAACAACCAAAGGAAGAAGTGGGAAATACAACCACTATTTTACTGCAGTCTTTTCCAGGGTGAGGTGGTTAATGGTTGGTGATCTTAGTGGTCTTTGCCAACCAGAACAATTCTATGATCAGTTTTCATGTCCAGCTAGACAGAGCAGGTTACCTACAGTTAACTCAGTTCTTCAGATAATTCCATTCAGACCAAACCCTTTCCTGCTCTGCAGGCACTGGGAAGCACATGGTGTGTTCTGTAGAAGGGATTTGTAGAACTGTCCTGGTGTCCAGCACCTTTATTGCCAATCTTTGGGCATCATCCTGCACGTTGCTGGGCCGCAGCTCCCAGAAATGATCGTGCCCAAAGGGTTTCCTTTGTAATGGGTGAGCAAAGAGGAAAGAAAACAACTGTTGAAAGACAAAATGACATTGTGCTAAACTTTGCTCAAATCTTATTGCATTAAACCCTGCTGAACTGAATTTTATACTAAGGAGACCTCCCCTAGGAAAAGGATGAAGCTTAAACAACACTGAAGGAGAATGTTAGTTAATCAGAGCAGCTCTACCAGAAATTTTACTTCATGGAAATATGTTTAGCCTGTGCCAAGGAGTTACCCAGGTATTCAATAAGCAGAAATCACCCAACCTTTTAATACACATAGGCAAATAAAGATTAAGATATTTCCTGGGTACCCAGGAGAGGTTGGTTTCAGGGCACCAAATTTGCAGCATTATCAAACCAAACAGTTCTAGAAGCTTCAGGGTTAATTTTCAATTCTCTCTTTAATCAGAAAATAAATCAAGATGCTAGGCAAAGATTTAACTGCATTTACTATTTTAAAAAAATAACCAGCCAATGGTCAGGAACTGCAGAGGCAAGGTTCTTCTAGAATATTCCCAGCTCTTTTCTTCATTATTTTTTTTAATTGCCTCTACCAGGTATAGTCTCTCTTGATATCACAAATCTTTTGTTAAATAACACAACATGACCTTAATGATTCCTCACCATGTACACAACAAATTCATGAATTGTCCTTCTTAACCACAATTGTGTAAAATTCCTTATTTTCACCGGGGTAGCCTAAAAACCTGTGAACAGTAGAACAGTTCTGAGTTTACTTTAAAAATGTCTATTTATAGTATCCCTGGTCATTCAGTGTGTTTTGACCAGCAGTAACGAAGCACTTGCTGGGGGTCTCCTGACACATCAACCAGATGTTTAGAACAGGACAAACACAGGTTTGATGCTGACTCGTAGGCGACGCTCTGACACGTTGCTGTTCTGTATCTTATTTACCAGGATATATTACCAGGATCTCATTTTATACAAGGGCATGAAGGCACTACATATGGAAACAACTTCAGAGCATAATTTAATGACTGTAATTGTCCAGATCCCACAGCCACGCAGAGGAACAGTGATGACAGCTTCACTGTCAGTATTTATGAAGTTATAAGCCAGCTACCTCTTGCATTCCCTGTATTTCTCTAGTGTCTCAAAGCTGCTCTGCTTTTGCTGTTTTCTGCATACTTTTATCACTGACTCTGCCATATTTTAAGATAGCAAAATTTATCTATAGGTCCAATTTTTTTGCATTTTAAATCAATAAGATTGTTCAAGGCTCTTTTCACCTGGGAGAGGCTGAAACAAGACCCAGCCTTTGTGTGCTCAGCTCAGCCCAAACCACATCAGGCTGTGTGGGCCATTGGTCCTTGCACAGCTGCCTAGTCTGTGAGC
This sequence comes from Apus apus, assembly GCF_020740795.1. NCBI lineage: Eukaryota > Metazoa > Chordata > Aves > Apodiformes > Apodidae > Apus > Apus apus. The sequence goes on from NC_067285.1 coordinate 2,292,270, forward strand.
TGCAATGAATTTGATCAAAGCTGGTTGCCCCCTGGCATCATGGAATAAGGCACCAATCCTCCCCAACTTTTCTCATCCCCCATGTTTGTACCAGAGGTTTACAAAAGCTGTTACCTCTATTGGTAACCCAGGTTTTATTGAACACAGCAAAGCTCCCAACTCAGACTGAAACCCAAACTGACTTTCTGGAGGACTCCTCACAAGCCTCACTAGCTAGTTCATTTTTTTTCCCTTCTGATAAGGGTTTTCCTTCAGTGGAAAGCTACAACGTTCACAGGTGGCTGAAAAACACAGGATGTCTAATAGTACAAGTTCAACAAAACAGATATTGTTGCTAATGCTGTAAGAATTCTACTCCGAACTGTATACATACAATATAAACACACTCCAAGTTATGAGCTTGACTGCACATCAGTGCTTACTTAGAAGGCTTCTTCAAACTCTAGTCTGTATTACAGCCTTCCCAGGAAACAAATGTCCTTATTCAGTCTTTCTGCTGTGAAATGCACTGGGATTTTACAGGTCTGGTACAAAACATTGACTTCATATTGTTTTGAATTAAAACAATCTTGACCCAAAGCACCAACTCTTACTGGGGGTTACATGTTATTTTATGCATGAATCACAAAAATTTAATTCCTACATATATATGAAGTTCCAGCTCTTTGTCCCAATTTTTCCATTTGCTGGTACATTTCTGTCATTGTGTTAGAGCCAATGTTTGGCACTGAGCAGAAGGCAACTGCCACATGAAGACAGGAACCTCCAGAAAAGCACATGGAGGTCCAGATTTCAGACCACTTCCTTTCCTGGCTCTGAAAGGCTGAGCTTTTGTGAGCAACCTACTGGCCCAGGGTAAGTTTTTGGGCTAAGGTGCATGGAGGCTTTGCCTTTTGATGACCATACCCTAGATTAGCCCCAGACAGTCCTTGAACAGCATCATTATAACCAAGTAACTAGAACAAGGGTTGATAGCAGTGTCTGAAAATTACAGGAGACTGGACTTGTTTGTTCAGCTTCCAGGCAAACTTATGTACAAATTTCACTCAACATTTCTTTGAACATAACCCCGAGGTAGCACTTTATACTCACAAGTTCAAGATCACAAGCTATTCTGACAATAATAAAAGTATTTTGGTCAAAATCTGCTACTACTTTTTAATGGGTTTGCTCAGGATTAATGGAAAATACTCAGTGAAGTTGAACTATATAATTTTTTTTTCTTCAAAACATCAATAAAACTGTATAACACTAAGGCCAGAAGATCTAACAGTTAATACATTATAGCAATGCAGCTGCAAAACATTTCACAGGCTCAGGTTCAGACTTCATCTGATATCAATTAACAAAGATCCACTCTGGCAAGGGGAGCAACAGAATCACATCGACTTAGACCCATCACCAACTCAGTTCTAAGCATTTCCAACACCACTAAAACACACACTTGTGTGGCAACATTTTACTGCACAACACTATGTCACATTAATGTTTTCCCTTTTTCCTCCAGGCTGTGCTTTATTTCCCACCACCTCCAACCACTGGAGTGCCATAGAACAGTGTTTCCTAGGCTAGGGCTTGCTGGATAGAGCACAAAGATTCAAGACCCAAGCAGGAAGGAATCACAAAATCACCACAAGGCATTAAATGGCAATGCCAGGGTGTAAGAGGGCAGGAAGAACTGTGAGCTGATGAAACACAGGGAGAAGTGTTCCCAGGGGAGATGTTTTGATCATGCTGAGGAGAGGACAACTGGTGGTGAGTCTGTCTTGTAACTGATCTCAGCCTTGACCTAGCTTTTTATCTGGCATTTCTTTCCACTTTGGGCATCCTTCTCAAAGATATGGGTCTCTGTTTTAGTGATCTTCTCCAGAAGCCACCACTACACCATCTCCCTGGTTCAACAGAAAAGTCTCTACATTCTTATCATAGTGCCTGGTCATGAAGGCAAAACCTTTGATCAACTCCTGATTGACCAATCATTTTGGAGAGCTGCAAAGACTTTTACGTCATCTGGTCTAATTCTCTTTTAGGTTCAAGTGAAAACAGTATTTTTTTCCCTTTTGTGTTTTTTGGAGCCCAAAACAATTAAACCAGGTTTTAAAAAATAATAATTAAAAAATCACACTTAGTACAGATGCTCCTGGACAATATGTTTGAATGCTTACAAAACTGTAGCTTGTAGATAAACCAAAGTGATGGGAAATTAAGTACTGGCCACGGAAAGTACCACACTTAATTTCTGCTACTGCTTTTGAGCAAGCACCAAAGTGCAGCCCTCTGGAGATGCGTGCTCAATATGTGCTCAGAATCAATTTGTAGTGCATTGCAGTGATGGACCAGACTGGAGCAGCTACAGCCTATTGTGTCAAGGTGTATTTTGGGCAGGCTTTAATCTGAAGAGCCACTCGAGTGTGGTTTAACTGTGTACATTAAACTCATTACATTTTTGATAAAATGTAGTAACTCCCTATTCACAGCAGCCACTTTTCAAAACTGTGACTTGACTATTTAATTTGTTTTGAATGGCAAAGGATGCAGAGTTTGCATCACCGAGCCATAATATTCAAGATCATGATATGGAATAAAGTATTTTTTAAATAACAACTGTCCTCTGAAAAGACTTTCTAGCCTGAAAATCTTGGGTGTGTTATTATTGCTTCATTTGTCCTTTGCATAGGGACTTAAAAATAAATGCCATAGGGGAAGTGGGGTAGTTTTTACATGAACTAAACCAATTCATGACACATTTTTACCTTGAAAGGTCAAACATTTGAAAATATTGACAAACAAGGAGCAACGGAGACGAAGAGAGACTGATGAAAGTGTGTTGAGAGGGAGAAACAGGAGAACATCAGTGAGCTGACCCCATCTTTACATTGGCTTTCCAAGACACCAACTGATGCCTACTTACTCTCTGGCTCCAGAAGGTAGGGCTGCTTTTTCCTGTGATTCCACCCTTTGCATGAGTCCTCAAAAAAGAGCAATGCAGTTAACAAACCTCTGTAAGCAAAACCAAAGATGTGGTCATTTGCCACCCCTGACAAAAACATCTCTTCCTTCCCGCTTCTCCAGAGCCATCAGGCTGTTCACAGAACTTACTTTTCTTCCAAGTGATCCCTTGTCCTGGGAACACAAAGAGATCAGACTCTCCATGAGTACCCATACCCACTGTGACTGCAGCTGATAGTCTTCAACTTTCATTGACTGCTGGAAGCAGGGCTGGGAAGGGGCCAGGGCAGCATTCCTTCCCTGCCCTCTTACCAAAATAAATACCTACTGGCAGAAATTCCATTAACAGAGGTAAATGGTAGATAGGAGAAACTATTAGCAGCCCTATTCAACTCCAGCTCTGGGTTTTTTCTCTCTCCCTACTCAAACACAGGCTGAACAGTAGGCAGGACACCTGGTACCTCCCCAGAGGAGCACAACACATCTCTGAAGAACTAGTTGGCTTTGACAAGAACAAGACTTGGAACCAGGCTCTTGGGGGAGCCTGGCTCTGCAATGGGGCATCCAGCTTTCTCCCCAAACTGGTCTGGAATGAAAACCCTGCTGGGAATACTCATCCTGATATATTCATCTGAGCAAATGATGTACCCTCTGAATAAAACACATACCTTAACATCACCAACGTAACTCAGAAAAGCTCAAGATGCCTGCAATAACTTCAGAAAAGCTTTGGTCCACTTGAGCCAAAGGTAGGGAAAAACCATAAGTGATCAAAGTATCATAAAGGAGATAAAAATAAACATAAAGGAGGTAAAAAAAAATAAAATGCTGATAGGCATAGGATTTAATGTTTAAATGTGTATGTGAACATGGAACCTCTGAGTGACAAAGGTGATCTACTGACAGAAATATATACAATAAATAGGTACTTAAGTAAAGCTGAGGAAGGGGCCTTACCATATGGATGTCCTATGTCTTGGCTGACTGTTTGTTCTTTCTCCTCAACAGTCCCTGGCAAAGATTCAAGCTGAGCATCTAGAAGTGGGCTTCAGGATGTAACATCTGTTTGTAGTGCTGTCATGGCAGTTTGGAAAAGAATGAAAGGATGATGAGTTGATTGTCCAAGAAATTTGTCATTTTCAGAATCAGTATTGGTTGTCCTGGGCTGGGTTATCAGAATGATGTGGCCTGAGACCTGCATGAGCCTCCCAGTGGTCCTGGAGATTATAAGAACTGGAAAGAAGACATAAAACTATGCCAGGGCTTAAGACAAGGTAAAAGCATTTGGCAGCAAGCCTGGACTTTCTCCCTGGAGAAGATCTGTTGGCACTTGTACTGAGAAAAAGTTTCTGCTTGTGCAGCATTTCCAGGACAGAGGAACTGAGAAAGCATTCTACAGAAAGGACTTATCATGGAGGGTGTTTTGGAGACCTAGAGAGAATGACATTTGAGATTGGATGTCAAATTGAACATATCAAGTCCACAGACAAATCACATTCCAGCATCAAAGTGACAACCTTGTTCCTTCATTTCCTACTGGTTGCTGTAGCATATCCATGAAAGCACCTACAGGCTGTGATCCTAAGGGAAATTATGTCAGGGGAAATCCTCTGGTTCCTGGAGTACTTACAGTGAGCTTTCTTGTCAGTGCTGGGGATGTTTCCTGCAATTGGAATTAAGACACTGCTTAAGCAATGGAAGAAAATTTTAAAAACCCTAAAAGACGGCATAAGTAAGAATTTGTGCTGCAGAAATCTAAACTCCTGTGCATGCAGCATTAAAAATAATAATTGGGAAAAAAAAAACAAACAAAACACCAACAATGAGGGAAGTGTGTGTAGACAAGTATGTGAAGAAGAAATAACCAGCCTTGGGCATCCCTGCTGCTTTCTTTCATTTTCTTCTGAGCAGAAGGAAATCTCACCAACTCTTCTCACACTAGAAAAGAAAGAAAAGAAACAGTCACCCCCCCTTTCCAGTCCCTTTATGCTGAACAGAATCACTGAAGATAATCCTGAGACAGGATGGCCCTGGAGACACGTGATGTTTCCAAACAGCTGAGGAGTGGTTGCACAGCCATCAGAAGAGCTCAGTGATGGAAGGGCTGGGTGGAAAGCCCATTAACTGGTCTCCTGGAGAAGACAAACAAGGGCTGCCAGGGTGTCTCACCTGGTTACTTACTGAGGTACTGTAGCAGCCAGCTGATGTAGAAGCTGATGGCATCACTCCAGGGATAAGCTGGTCCCATCCCCGTGTGCTGCCTGGGGGCCTCCAGTGGCCAAGTCATCTTCTTTCTATTTCCAACAAGGTGAGAAAAGCCGTTTACATCTTGGAAGAGAAAAATCTTGCCACACAGGAAAATTTGTCCACCTTTATTGCAGACAATGTTTTGCCTCTGGAAAACAGAGTTTATTATCAGGTAACACGGGTTTCCAAAATTAGGTGCATTTCTATTTTGAAATCTGTAAAACTACAAAGATCTCCTGGTTCCAGTTCTGGGTTTACACAGAGGTTTTGCTATTTTTTAGGTTTGTTCACCACAAAACCTAACTTACACTTTTATTGCTTCCACTTCTATCAAAATTCAAGGCAATTTACTGCATGAGTTGATGAAACTCTGGAATTGAAAAGCTTTTTCTTGTATATGATAAAGGGAACTGATAAGACTCAAAGTATCAATTGGTGCCCAATGAAATATTCAACAGTTAGGTCAGAAATCCTATTTCTAGATCCAGAAACTTCATGGGTGAATTTCTGAAGATGGGCTTTGTTCAAAAGATGATACCGGGCACCAGTGTAGGGCAAATTTAGGTACAGGGAAACTGCTGGAATTGTTCTGGCACTAATGCACTCGAGCACGGCAGCTGGCAGATCTCATCCCACCAGGCTAAAAGACAAAAATGTCTGTTGTAAGAGTTAACAGAAAGAAATGACAAGGCAGGAGGAAAAAAAAAAAGCTACATATTGTCTGCAGGCTGATCCCAGTGAGACAAGGACTTCTGAAAAATAGAAAGGAGCTGCAAGAGCTAGACTGTTCTCAATCCTAATGAGTAAATGTCTGTAAGATCCAAGGGCTTCTTGGCCAAAAGAGAAAGGTGAGAGGGTCTAAGAAACATCATACCTTATCATTTTGTAAGAAGATTAATTAAAGTACTAAAAAAAAATGCCCTGTTCACATTTAACTGTTTTTCCAAAGTCAAATTTGCCACTAATGCACTTACACTAGCAAAACTGTGTCCATGTAGTTAATCCTGAATCCTTGAAAAGAAGCCTTTCCTCCTATTACTTTATATGTATATATATATAACTCGGGGTAGAAGATTTTTCTTTTTTATCTGACAAGACTAACCACTTCTAGTTGAGGCAGCTGCAGGCACAATTAATTGGAGGAGGAACTCTGCTTCACATGCTATTTGTATAAATCACAGATTCAACTACATGTATTTTTAATAAGTGCCCCTTAAAAGCACAGACTAAATAAGAACACCTCAAGACTGCAAAAGCAAAATTGTTAAAGGTTTGATTCTACTTCTGCCTAAACCAAGCATCTGCTTTGCTGAGTGCTGGGTGTCTCTTGACATCAAATACACATGAAGCTAAGGGGAAAAGTGTCAGAACAGTAATATAATCTAAATAAATGGTTACACAGGAACATCTGTGTATGTTTTCTGTTGCCACTCCACCCATACCTCCGCAAAATGAGAAGCTTCTTTGAGTTTGGTGTTCCATTTTTAAGTCTTTGTTTTTACTACTTCTTTTTGGTTTTTTGGGGGGGGTTTTTTGTTTGTTTTTAATTAGTTGGGTTTTGTACTACTTTACAGCAGGACAGTTTTCACGTCTGTTTATTGCATATCCAGAAGCAACTGATCTGCTCATGGTTGGGTATTTACAAAATCTCATGCAGATTTATTGTTGATGCTGTAGAAAGATAAGCCCTGGTAAATTAAGTTTACTAAATGTACAAATCTAAGAGAAGCAGTTTAAGTAGTGTAATGCTGTATTTTCTTGTCAAAATTTTCCACTAAGCCAAGAATGAGACCTATTTTTTTTACCTCTCATTTACATTCCCAGCCTTCTTTCACAGACAAGTATCTACTTACTTATCTTAACATGATTTCTTTTCATTCTGCAAAGCCATTCATGTAAACCATTCACAGCAAGTCACGCCTGTGGATATAAACACATTGTACGTTTCAATTCTGGGCAACATCTAACATACAAAGTGACTTTGCAAGGTGCTGGGCACTCAGCTCTCCCTGACTTCAACCACAGACCTTTTCTCTGCACAGTAAATCACTTACCAGTTGTGTACACAACAGGTACTTCCCCCTGCATTTGGGACAAATGAAAGCAGAAATGTTTATTCTGATAACAGGCAACACCACTTGCTTATCAGCTGTTTTCCACCTCTACAACACAACAGCACCTTGAATAAACAGCCGTGCACTGATATCTGGTAATAAGCAATAACTGAGATGCCTTGCTGCCTGAGTATGTTGCACACTCAAGTTAGTGTTTTCTGAGTAGGCACTCAGAAAAAAAAAACAAAAACCACACAATTCCTTTTTGCCCTCTTCAGTTTTGCATGTTAATTGTCACACTCTACAGCTGAGAAATTACATCAGGAGATGTAGTGCTGGGAAAGCTCTTCCATGCTGTTTTGCCAGTACACCTCAGTCCTGCCCTTCTGCATCTCTGTTATTCCAGCCTTTGCCCTCTCCTGAGCAGACGCTGCCAGTTGTGCTAAATTGGGTAGTGGATTTGGAAGTGAACAAATTGGGACTAGAAAAAGACCCCAAGCTCATTTTCAATTTTGTTCAGAGCTCCTATTTGAACTCGAGCAGTTAGGAAAGCAATAAATAGGCCAGGGCCATAGGGGAACAGCACTTGATGTACATTTGGGTCAGGGGCTACCACTAGGGTTTCTTTAGAAATCCAGATGATATTATATTAAAAAAAAAATCCCAACCACAAAAAAGTTTTGCATGGAATCTTTTGGCTAGTCAGGCACACAGTGTTTGCTTAGACACTACAAGAACAGAGCAATCAGCACTGCAAAATAGCTAAGAAAGGTGTTTATTTTACCCAGTCACTGACACATCATAAACTCACCTCCCCAACTGTTGCAGGTTCCATTCTAAAATGGGTATTCTACACTTCTACAAATAATTTACAAATAATTACTGTGAAAATTATCTGGCAGAGGCCTTAAGCTTTTAGAAGAATCTGTACTTTAGTCCATGATAAATAATACTTTAATAGCAAATTTTCAATCTTTGTTATTATTTTACAGATCCTTAAGCTAGTCTCATGATTATATTATCCAAGTTCATCACAGTTACATAACTGAGCAAAATAATGAATCTAAGCTTTGTTTATTCCTCTGCACTGCCCTTTAGCTGACTAACAAAGAACAGGATGATGGAAATTAGGTTGATCTTTTTTAAATGGAGATTTTAATAACAATTTGGAGGTTGGTGGGCTTTTTAGCTCAATTTCACTCTTAATTGCTTCATGCACAGGCTGTAAGGAATTTATGTTAGAATGGGCCAGGCTGAAGAAATTATTCCTGTGCTTAGACTAAAGGCAACCAGGTTCCTGTGCACACCTGCTCCTGGCAGCAGGGCCACCAGCCCACAGGTGACAACTGGATTTGGTCCCAAAGAAACTTCCCCACTGAATTTTCACAAAAAAAATACTAAAAATAAAACCTGAAGATCTTTAGCTGAAATTGCTGGAGCATCAAGAACAAGACTCAAGCCCTCTCTGGGACAGAATAATGTTGCTATCACAGAACATCCAGGTTATCAGGTGGGACAATGTATGACACAAACCCATCTTACAGGCTCTGGATGTGGGGCAAGCCAAAGAAAGGGATCCAAGATTTCCTTGTTTCTACAGAGATACTAACAACTCTATTTCAGAGGGGCTCACTTGTTTATTTTCTAAGGAATTTCTAATGACGATGCACAATTAGTAGTATGTGAAGCAGCTTTATGTTCATTACTGTCAGGCCTTTTGAAACAACAAAGGGGATCCTTTGGTAATCCTACAAGTAGATTTGATTAATGTAAACAACAGGCACCTGTTGTTTGTCTTGACTCCTTTCATTCCTTCACAGTTGGACACTGCTTATTATGGCTCATTTTGGAGTGAAAGAAAATGATAAAACAGTTCCTCTAATGGAATGAATCATTCTAAGGAATGAGAGGAGAATACAAAAGCCCAACACACATTCTATCTTTGCTGTTATGGAGACAAGGCCCTTCTTCCCTTCTGCTTCAGAGACACCCTGGTGTTTTTTGCCAACCCTAAATTTATTCCCAGGAAGAAACCTCAAATAGTTTTACAAAATTCACAATATTAGTAAAATTGGTGGCATGAAAACTTATTCTCAATCTTCTTCCCTGTCCTGCTTGCATCTCTTCAGCAGTCTGCTTGCAGCCCTTTCGGAGACACGAAATATGCACATTGGCTTGGAAAGAAATTAGAAAAACAGTCAGGAAAGAAGGATGAGGAAGCTTAGAGCTACATTATTAATCAAGGCCAGAAAGGTTGGTTTCAAAAATGTGATTTTCAACAGTAACATCTGTTAGTAACAGCTATTAGTAACAACTAATATCATGACACATGATATTAGGTGGATTGTAGGATGGATTGCCACCGTAGTGCATAGGGAGAGAACTGCAGGAAGGCAGCAGCTCTGAGCTCTCTTTTAAGTTTCTTTTGTTGTATGTTGTTTGTTTGTTTGTTTTTAAATAAGAAAAGCATCCAGTCATAAATATTTGACCAAGTTCTATATGAATGACAGAAAACCTTGAGTGGCTTCATCTCTAGCACTCGTCCCTGTGGGGTGACCTCCAGTGACTTTACCAACACAACTGATGGCACAGGAAAAGCTGCTTCTGCATTTCTACCTTGGCAGCACTATGGTAGCCTCTGAGGAGGATGCAGGTGGAACAGAAAGCTGAGCTCACCTCATCAGACCTTTGCAACCTGCAACCAGAAGCAACAGGAGCTCTGCTTGTGGCACGTGTGGGTGTCCAACTCCTGGTGCCTCCCAGCTAGCAAGGCCTGCCAAAAATCACCTCTTCCACTTGCCACCAAGGGCTCTGTCAGTTGGGGTATGCAAACAGGCAAACACAAAGCAACACAGCAAATTAAAGAAGCTTTATCCCAGCCTGACAGCCAGCACTTTGACCACTGTGTACAAAGCAGGGGTAGCAAAGAAATAGCATAAAAACTTACCAAGATTTAGAACTTCTTCCTAGACAAGATCAGCGAGTGTTGTGGCAGTGGAGAAGCTCCTGCAATGAGACCTGCTGTGCACTTCATGGCTCATGAGCACTGGAATGTATTTACAAAAAGGTAAAAGTAAAACATGACAATTGCATGAAATGTAGTTACTGGTTAAGCAGAAACAGTTTGGAAGCTCAGACCTTTGAACAATGAAGAGCACACAGGATGCACTGGGAAACACTAAATATTCTGAAGTAGTGCTGTCCAGCTCTAAGAGTAATATGACAGAAAAATCTGGAGAAGGAGAAATTAAGACTTTGCTAATACAAAATAAAGACTTTTACTTAGAAGTTGACTGTTACTACAGTTGTTTCCCATTTCTCTGCATCTGAACAGAGCTCTTCACTGCCACTCTCATGTTGAAGTTTCAGCCAATTCAAAAAGAAATGGACAAAAACTAGTAACTGTGAATCTCTCTTTTCTGAACATGGGTATTTATTAGTTTGAAACTAATTAATTTGAAATCAGCTTAAGCAAGGGAAAAGACTGAAACTGCACCTGTGAGTGTCCTGCTCTCAACGCAGCTGCCGTGTGACTGAGGCCACGTCAGGATTCAAAGGAATGAAATTATTTCAGTTTAACAAATCATTGCTCAGAGCAACTACACGCAAATATTGCCTGACTGGTTGCCCACTGCACCTCTCGGTGACTGAGACAGAATTCACTCTCATTATTTCTCAAACATGCTGTTCAAAATGATTTCTAGCAAGGGCTGTTACGTGGTCCTGAGCCTGAATAATACACGAGTATTTTGCAGACTGTCTTCGTTCCCCAGGGCAAATGTATTTCCTCTTTCCTTCCTGCTTTTCACAAGGGAACTGGTCTTTTCAAAACATCAAAAAACAAAATAAAAAAAGCACCTGGAAAAAGAATATGACTTTCAGAGAGATACTGGAAAGTTTTTAGCATGTGTGCTCTAAGGACTTTTCTTAATTACTAGATCGTCTGTGTCATGGTTTTATTCTGTCTACATGTGCAGGTAAAAGAGCATGGAAAAGCTAATAAAAACCAGCCAAGTCCTGGTTTTTAAGGTTTGGAATTATCCACACATTGTCCAGGACTGGAGGCACGGGAGGGACATGTGCTGTGAAGGCAAACAAAGCAGCCTGAGCCATTGCTTTTCCACTCAGCTCTTAACCTGGCGTTTGAAAAGATGATGCTCACAAATACGGTTAAGTCATGTATTCAATTCTGCCCCAACTACTGGTGTGAAATTTTAATCAAAAAACTGGAGAGCTCATTCAAAAAAGAAATTAGTGAAAAAACTTTGGTCGTCTCTCATCAGTGAAAACTGATTTAGTTATGCAAATTACTGCTATGAATATTAAACCACTGATGAAAGGTTTTTAATGAAGGGATCTTTTGTTTTGGAAATGCAAGGGTATATGCTTTAATTTCTTGCTAATTTACTGTTCTTTGATAATGTTCACATTTTCCCCAAAGTGACTTCACTGATGGGTTTAATACTGTGAATAGAACTACAGGCCAACAATACTGGTTTTGACAAGCCTTCCCCTGTGTAACTATAGATCATGATTTGCAGCCCCTTATGCACAATTCTATTAGGGTGAATTTTGTCTACAGGGCTTTCCATGAAATGAATTCTCATTTTAATGTTAGCCTCCTGCAGTTTTTAATTTTTAATCTGTAATATGAAATTGCAAATTTTACAAACATCATTTGAAAAAGCCACTAGGACAGAACCGAATGCCAAAGTTTACATATTGCCTAATTAGACTGTTATGAGAAGCAGCTTATCAATGTCAAGCCAAAGATCATCAAAAAATCCAATTACTAATTTGAAAAACACATATATTTATAGGTTCATTTTGTTTAATTTGCATCCGATTAGCTTAATAATTGTTTAAAAATTGTATTAAGGTTAATAGTTTTGCTTCCTTTAGCAACACACCTGGGCTGCCAAAGTGGTTTAGCAAATCAGTGGGCTACCCTGCTGAAAATAAAATTCACTTGCAATCTTTTCCAGCATAAAGCACAGAGAACTCATTACTCAAATGACAAGGCAATTTTAAGTATGAAAACGTATTAAATTTGCTTACTAGCTGCCTCTCTTTGCAGCTGTGTGATGGGTCAGACACTAAGGATGGACTGGATCCATGTGGGTCTCCTGAACCTCTCTGCAGGACACACCTCATTTTACAGCACAGTCTGTTGTGTCTTCTAAGAGAGACAAGATCTCTTTGATATCCTTACACAGCACAGCAGGATTTGAGGATCTGGCTTTTTAAAAGTTGGCATTCAAAGGGGAACAGCAGTATGCCATGCAAACAGCTTTCTTCTTTACCATCAACTGGAACTTCAAAAGTTTAGATTTATAATTACAGAAATTAATAGGTACATGAAATGGGTCTTATGGTTGGACTCAGTCTTAAAGGTCTTTTCCAACCTAAAAGGTTCTATGAAGCAGGTGCCCCATCCAACATTCCTCTACAATTTCCACTCATGTGGAAGGCTCATCAGTTTCCTGTTCCTCCCTGATCCTGCATCAGGTAGGTCAGCGGTGTCCTGAGAAAACAGGAGCTTCCCAAGAAGGAACTGGACACTACTGATCCTGGGGACCACCACCACGGTAAACATATGGACAAATCCCAGCTGGGAGAGGTGGAGCAGGAAGGTGGTCTCCATGTTTCATGGGGTGACATGAAGGGGGCTCTTTTCACAGCAGCAGAGGAGCAGCCTTGGCCCCAAAACTCAGCATTCAACTCAGCCTGTGACTTCCTTTATTAAAATAGGAGCGTGGCTGAGAAGGGCCAGCTTTTGCCTGGGGATGCCCGTGGTTCCCTTTAGTTAATGGAAGAGGAAGGCTTCTCTAGAGGGTGAACGAGAGCAGAAACCCAAGCTTAAGTGCCCTGGAGGAACTGCTGTGTCTCTGCTGACTGCACAGGGATCTTGGGAGGCAAGTCTCCGGGTGATCAAATTAGTCTTTGTGGCTGCCTCGTTCCCTAATTGGCAGTAGGTATGACAACTAATGAACGATGCTCGGCGTCACGGAGGAAGCACACACTGGAAAAGGGGAAAAATTAGCTGGTGCTAATTGGTGGTCTGGACTTTGCTGACAGTAATCACACACATTGTAAGAGGGGGGCTGCAAAGCAATGCACACACTCTAAAAGACACTAGAGTGGATATCTATCATCTATCTATCTATCTATCTATCTAAAACAATTAAACAAGTCTGCCTTGGTAAAATGACAGCCTTGAACTTCAACAGCTAAAGCTGATGGTTCTTCACCTGGTCAACCTACCAGATTAGACTGATGGAAACTTTATTTTTAAACTGATTTGCAGGCTTTGACTGAAAATCTGCTCTCAGTGAATTCAATTCAAATGAATTTGGGCCTGAGCTTGTCTTACTGGATGATTTCTGACAAAATGACCTGGTTGACCCTCCTAGAAGGTTTTCTCATTTTCCATTATTTAAAAATAGGTCATTCAGAGCTTTATGAGCACATGCAAAATATTAATTACAAAGTTCACCCAACACAGTTTTGGTTAGCTTGTGGAATATCTTCCCTCTCAAAGAAAAGCAGGGATTTACATCAGCATGTTTTGCTTCAGAGATTTAGACAGTAAATGCTCCTAGGTGGTGTAAAAGCAGCCCAGTCTTTCAACATAATCTACAGCTCTAATTAGTTGATTTTTAGGAAAGTTTGTTAGACCTTCTTAAGGGTAAAGAAACCAGCACCTTTTCCTAGTATTTAAAAGCTACATTTTAAAATACTTCTAGGGTGGCAAAACTAAGTATATTTGATAAAGATGTAGACAGAGCTCCCTCTGAAGCAAGCAGGAGAGAAGATCCTGAGCTCATTTCTATGCCACACAGTAGCAGACATTTAGGTTTCCTTATATTCTTCCATACCTACAAAGCAGCCTTGAAAAGTCTCATAACTGCACAACATCCCAGTTTCCATTCCACCATGCTAGCACTTCTAAAACTATGTCTTTTCCTAGAAACTGTGATCATCTCACTGATGGAAATAATACTAAGAAATTTACATATAAAAGCTAAATATTAAAATTAACCTGCTTTATTAGAAATACACTTTGATTCAGAAATACTTTTTAGAAAGCTGCAAATCTGTGTAGTCTTTTTATCTCCTATCATCAATGGCAAAAAATGGTACATTTCTGGAAATCAAGTTTTTGGTTTAAATGAAAGAGCTTCTTTAAAGCATCTTTAGGATTAAGAAGTTTCTCTTGCAGTGCAAAAACATGTGTGCACATTAGAACAACAACAATCCAACTAAACATTGTGCCTGTTCAAGCACTCAAACTTGATTAAATGTCTCTTTCAATGTACTGCAGTTCAGTGATCCCAGATCTCTCCTAACACCTGGATATTTCTGTGGAAGGATTTGTGTCAACAGCCTATTTTAAGCTGCTGTTCAGAAGCCAGAATGGGTTTTTTTTTTATTCCTAAATGAAGACTTCAGAGTAAGACTTTGCTCACACAATTTTTTATGTGAACCATACATCTTAAGGAGATAATACAAGCCACAAGGTGTTTTCTGCCAAGATTTGTTTTGATTTCTTGAACTTAGCATCTTACTATAGGCTTTAAAATGGCATCATTTTATTCGTGTGATTCTAATAGTAGAATTAAAAGTAGTGTTAAAAATACTGATCTGTTGCCAATGTTTCTTTTTCAATAATTTGTCTCAAAGTATTTAGATTTCTTCTGGCTTTGGCTAAAATATATATATGTAAAATCTGGAGCGATCTGGACAAGATGATCCTGAATTATGATGCACAAAATCAGATGTAACTGGAAATTGAAGCGATTTTTCCCCTCCCTGTATTTCCATTCCCTTCAGTCTCAACTCTGTTTGTCTGTCTCTGAGTTCCTAAGGCACCTAGGAGGAAATATAATTGTCAATTTACTTTCTACACCCTTAAATAGCACAATTTATTTTTGTTCTGAGTATAAAATATGCAGTGTATGACTTTTGAAACCTTTGTTTAGGTGTCACATAACATAGAACACAGGTTTTCCATGAGGACATGGCCACCTTTTCACACATGACAACTTTCTTGTCACCAGCTATTAGAAATAGGTTTAAAAATTATTCTATTAAATCTGGTTAGATACTGAAACACTCTGGATCCATTTCTTGTTAAAACCAATACTTCTCAGTGCAAGACAAGGAAGTTTTACTTGTTACTGCTTCTGCCATCTATCCTGTAGAAGCTGTGGCTCTCAAACATTAGTTTTGGACTACAAGGGTGTATTCTTGTTGGGTTTTCGTTCCCTTCTTAAGTACTATAAAAGGAAAGGTTATTTCATGAGATGTTCCTCAAGTTTACTGCCTCCACAAATTTAAGCCTTTGAAGTGCATACACCTCTAATCACAAGCCTGAGAAGATTCACTAATTATGACTTTTGGGGTTGCACCTAACCTCACATGATGTTTTTAAAAAGGTGAGTCTCACCTGCCCCCAGTTTTTTTTTGCGACCTCCTCTGAGTACCAGCCATGAATTATAAAGTAGCAGAAAAGGAAGCTGAAGCGGGAATCTATGGAGACAACCTCCTCAAAGATCATCAATTACCTGATATCTTTTCATCTTTGAGAATTGCCTCCATCAGATCTCAGCCTTTGGGAAATTATCAGACCTGACAGTGTTTACAACCCGGCATCAAGGTTAACAACCACGATCGTGGTGCCCTCCCAGAATAGCACTGCACCTTAGTGTCAAGTCAGGAGAGGAGTGCCGTGGAAAGATACAAATTAAAAGGTGGAAAATTCCAACCAATCCATGTTGTTGTGTTGGTTTTTTTCCACACCTCATGTAATTAAGCGTCTGATCTTGCTGTCAAGAAACTCTTTCAAGTAAAGAACTAAGAGTACTCAGAAAGGAGAGGGAAGAGCATGTCACAAACAGACAGACCCGTGGCACTGACTGCAAAGCAGGTTTGAAATATTAAAACCCAGTTTTGTTGTCAGGGATTTTTTGAAAGTTTTTAAACACTCCATGACAATCAAGTTGCTTTTTCAACCTTGTTTATGTAACAGAACTAGAAAGTCCATCTATTTTTAATAAGCATGGAGATTAAATTTAGAGTATATATGTAGGTTCCTGGAGTGAACCGATGAAGGGCAGTGACAATCAACAGCACAGCAGAGAAAATGCCATCAAAGAGCTGCTCATCCTGACACTCCTAGAAAAACAGGGTAATGTCTCCTACTTAAATATCACCAACAGTCAGCTGGCTCTATTGAAAACAAGGCTTAAAATATTCATGTCCTTTTCACTATTAGTTCAAGATCACTTGACAAATCTGAGTACTGAGGTGACTAAAAGCCCAGGCTTAGAAGGTAACAGTTTTGTGACCATGCTCTTAAACACAAAAAGAGACAAGAAATCCACTGTCTGTATAGTTACCATCTTACTGAATCCATATAACATTTTCTTTAAAAGCAATAATTAAGTAATTTTATTTAAAAGTAATACTAAGTAACAGCCTTTTAAAAGGTATATATTATACCATTCCTGAAAGTGTTTTTGATCTTATATTAACATACTTGCTGGTATTTCTGGAATGTTATTTCAGCCTGCTGAAGAAAAGGCTGCCAGTTATGGTGCTACCTGGCTATGCTACCTGGCCTGGTGTTTACCACCACTCTTCACCATCACCAAGTATCAGAGAATCACAGAATCACCTTGGTTGGAAAAGACCTTCAGGATTATCTGCTCCAACTGTAAACCTGACACTGACAAGTCCTTAACTAAGCCGTATCCCTAAGCACTATGTCTATGCCACTCTTAAATCCCTCCAGGGATGGTGACTCCACCACTGCCCTGGGCAGCCTGTTCCAATGCCTGATTATCCTTTTGGGGAACAAATTCCTCCTAACATCCAATCTAAACCTCTCGACACAAATTGAGGCCACTTCCTCTTGTCCTAACACTTGTAACTTCATTGAACAGACCAATCCCCACCTCTTTACAACTTCCTTTAAGGTAGTTCTAGATGGTGATAAGGTCTTTCCTTGGCCTCCTCTTCTGTAGGCTAGACAACCCCAGCTCCCCCAGCCCCCCTCTCTACTCTGTCCACGTATATTAATCCTTCAAATAGATCTGCAGATAGAAATATATAAACATGTAAATGCAAACTGTCACAGAGGCACCCAGCAACACGCAGGCGTTTACTAGGAATGAATGTTTATGCCAGTCAACACTATTTAGCACTCAGATAAAAATATAACATCACAGATTTGGATGTCAGTCAGGAATACACTACAGCATGACTACTTCAGGATGAATACACTACAGCTACTTAAAAATTCCTAAGCTTTTTCTGGACTAGTCTTACTACATGGGTAATAATAAACCCACCCGTGAACATCCCCTCTGTCTGAGGGAAAGCCTCCCCCTCAGAGTAGGAGAAAGGCTCACTCAAACATCTACCTAGAAGAATGAGCACTCACCAAAAATGAAGTCACTTCACCTCAAGAATTCTCCTCAGGTGACATCCTGACCTAAGGGGTCAGCTCCTCCCTCACAGCCCTGCTGCTGCAAGGGAAAACTGAACCAGGACCTACCCCTGGCAACTCCCTTCTATGGACTCAGTCAGCTCTGACCCGTGGTCATTCATTTCTTCATCTACCAGAGCTAAGACACCCCACTGGCAGGAGACCTTGTTGGTTGAAAGAAGGTCCCACCCCAACACCCCTCGGCTTCCCACCAAGCCCAGGTGCCCTGTGTCTGCTGACGGCTCCTTTGGGTAAGGCCCAAAACTCAAACACAGCCAGAGACAACTCTAAGCACATTTTTATGCACCCCTGGAAACCAAAGTAATTATCAGAAAATATTAAAGTAACATTTTTTGCCTCCATCAAACAAAAACTTTCCAGGACCAAGACAATAAAAGGAGTGAGGCACATATAGAACATTAATTACGTTCTTTCAACATTCGCAATCAAAAGACCCTAGTTAATTGCTAATCAACACATTATCTGGGATAAGAGTGCTCCACCACTGACAGGCACATGATGACAACATCTGCCTGACACTTTGATCCCTCTTCATATTGAGAATTACAAAACCTGTTTTGACACTAGAGGTCAGCTCTCTATCCGTCTTCAATTCTCAGCTCCTTATTCCTGTGTTTCTTTAAATGAAAAACAAACTGTTCTTCCCAACAGGACACTAGAAACTTGGCTGTATCTTGGCTGCACTCATCTACAGGTCATATTTTGGGATAGAAAATAACAATGTAAACTCACTCACCTCCCAAAGGTAAATAAGTGGAGGTAGTTGATTGAGAGATAAATATCTCCTCACAAGATATGTTACAATTTATTATCAAATGTGAGCATTATAACATCTTTGAACTCTTTTAGCATAGTTCACACTTCAACTTTCATTATATTTCAATTTTGTGCCCAGAAGTTCTGCACAGGTGCAATTGTTATTCCCTGGATTTTTTACTTAAAAGATTTAGAATAACAGCCTGTTTTTAGGAGACATTTTGGCATAGTAAAACAATTTTGATTTGCATTTTTTGAGGTTTTCATCATGGCTTTGGGGTTCATTTTTCTGATTCCCAGAGAGTTTCACAGAAAAGAAAAAGTCAAAAGCTCTTCTGTCTGATTTCTGTATCTGCACAGCTGATCTCATCTTTTGTCAGATGAGGGCAGTAGTCTGGGTCCCTGGATCAGCATTCAGTTAGGAAGGAAATACCAGTTCTTCTTTCTTGATGCCTAACCCCCAGTAAATACTATGGTAAAAAGTAGTATTCAAGTTAACTGCCACACATCTAGTAAATGTGTACCCACACACAGCCGAGTGTGTGTTTAGAAACAGGTAAACTGAAGTAACAGAGAACAATAGTTATTATTACTTGTACTGTAACTCAGCTTTAAAAGGTTAATTTCATTCAGCTGCATCACAGATGAAATATTTAAATAGCCCATACCTTAGAACCTAATCCACAGATAAAATCTATCTAAATAAGTATTTCATGTAGAACATTGCTTTCATCGAAGGCGATCTCAACGTGGGAAAGTAAATCCTTATTTAACTATTTTCTCCCTAAGGTCATATACACATCAACTGAAGGCAATTCTTCAAGGACTAAAGATTCATAAACTCAGCACTTAATCTAGATAACAGGTTCTAAAGCTTCTCCCAGAGGTCTGCAGAGTGCTCCTATCTGACTTGAGAAATGCTGCTGGTTGCTAGACATTCTCAGGCAGCACTTGGGCAGAAAGTAAATTTCTTCCCTCTGATAACTGGCCTATTGCTTAACTAACTATAAATAAAGAATTAACATACTATGAAGGGAATGTTTTTTGTATATCAGCCAGACAGAATTTGCATATCTTTCTACACTGAAAAAAATAGTTATTAAATATATAACTTTGATAAGCATACTTTATATGCACATAGACTGTAGAAGGGGTAGAGGCTGATGGTGGTTTGGGGATGGATGACATCACACCACTCTCCATTCAAAACACCATTCTAATGATCTGTAGCACTAATGATGAAATCAAACATATTTAGATACCAATTACACCAGAATAGTTCACTCTTTCCATTAAAAAGCACAGGTATAAGATAGATCCTGTATATAGAGGTGTGAAGTGGTTGCTTTGATGATGCAAAATTCTGGCAGTGGAAGCTGGCTAGTGACAGGCAGTCACCACTCTTCAACTCCCTTTTTCTATATTACTGAGCTTCAGAAATACACTTCACTGCAGTGAAGCAGCTTTAACTTATACTGGCAGTGTCCTTCAGAGATACAGAAGTAATGCCCAGAACTGGCCAGAAAATACTGCCTTTGAGTTTCTCAGTAAGAGCATGACAACCTCTGCTTCCTGATTGTTACATTTTATGTTCCATTCTTTTCTATTTCACAACAACAAAGGAAGAGTTTTTATTAGGTTTCTGAGGAATATATAATGCTGGCCTTTGATGACACAGGAAAGGTAGCAATGAGCATTTTCCTACCATGTTTCCTTTTTAAGTTTGCGTTGGCACACTACCAACAACAATGAAATCTCCCCACAGAACAGGGAGATCAGGTACTTTGAAAATTTTCTAGGGAAGAAATTTTCTAAAAGGAAAAGACTTGTTTCTTTGGTCTCTTTTCTCAGTGAAAAGCTTTGTCTCAGGTCTTCCTGGGGAATTCATTAAAAAAAAACTTTGGGGGTGCATTTGAGCTAGACATGCCATTTCAAATTTTTCTAGCAGAAATGTAATAAAATATCCCCGGGTGCCATTACCCCAACAATGGGGAATTTTTTACAAGCTCCCTCTGAAAGGAAACCCCAAATCCAGCAGCTGTGGCTGTTGAAGATCAGTATAGCCATTTCTATTTATCTATCTGAAAAGCTGAGTGCCAGTGCAGGCTTAGATGAAAACACAGTGGCAACTGAACATGTTCTGACTCTGCTGTAAACTATCTGTTGCTTTGGGAAGTTCCTGGTCTTTATCTTCCTGTATCCCATGTGCAGGAGTTATTGTAATGGGTCACACCATCTTGTCTTTTAGATAGTAGGTATTCAGTTCTTATCACAGAGGAGCTAAGCCCTGTGCAGGCACATTGCAGAAACGTGAATAGCTACAAACTTATATTAAAGACTGAAAAGATGAGAGGGGCAGCCACTTACAGGCACTTGATTTAAGTAGAAGAGCAGAGAAGAAACTTCTCAGATGCGAGCTCAAAAACCAGCAAAGCCTGTGGGACTCACCTGAAAGAAGGGATCTTACCTCAAAGCCTTAAGAGGCTGAAGCATTCCTGTATTGCCTCTTTTTAGCCACATTTCACAGTGAAGGCTACTGAGCCAAAACCAGGAGAGCTTGATGTAGTTCTGCCATCAGGACAGGCAGCAGGAGAAACTCCTTGTGGCTCAGTGAAATCCAAGTGTGAAAGCTAAGCAGAAACACCGAATTCTGAGCAGACACCTTCATTCAGATGGATCAAATAGAGAACAGGATATGAGAACTTAAGTGATTTCTTGAGTAGAATGCCAAGGCAAGTGAGTACTCCAACAGAAATACCCTCTGCAGCAGAAGATAGATAGATAAATACAATGGCACATACATAGCACAGCAGAGTGCTCCCCAAGCCCTTTACCTTGATGTCATGTCCAGCATTTAATTTTCTCTGCACACTGTAATTTATTAGTGTGCATTGCTCATTCTTCCCTTCTTTGTTCTGAGATTTACCCATCTTCTGCAAAAAACTCAGTAGACAATGCCCCTCTTCTCCATAAGACAGTCAGATGCCAGGAAAAACAGGGTAAGAAACAACACAACATCAATGCTAACAATAAAAATCTTCATTTCAGCAGAACTTCTAAATAAAAGCATAGCTAAGGGATTTAAACCTACAGCAGTGCCTGCAACACTTGGGTGCTACAGGGTTTATTAACCTCCATGGGGCTAATGGGGTTCTGACCAAGTGATCCCCTCTAGGCTAACTCCATGGGGTTATAAATGCTGTTACCTTGTCCCATTTCCCCAACAGTCTTTGGGCTTCTCTGAAACCAACAAGATACCTGTAGGAAGCAGACAGTAGGGGTTGAAAAAGAAACAGGTTAATGAAGGGGGAGTTTTACAGTCTGTTCTGCAGTAAGATAAGACTTAAAACCATGAACCAAGTGTGAGGAGAAAAAGACCACCCCTTCTGTAGGGTGAGAGGAAACTTGGAGAAGCTGCTCAGCCTGCTGGGACTTAACAGAACTGCAGAATCAGAATGGTTTGGGTTGGAAGGGGCCTTAAAGATCATCTATCATTCAATAAAACAGGTATGATTCTGAAAACCAATGAGAACAACAGTCTAGACCTACTGCTTCAGGTGTTGCTGTGACAAGATTCATGAATCTACATGACCTCAAAGTTGGGAAGATGGCAAATCTTGTGCCACAGATTCAAGTAAACATTTTGGGTAAAGATGTTCCTCATATCTGAAAGGCTTAAAGCAAAGCTGGAGAATAGACTCCTCAATCCTAAAGCAATAACCATCAGCAAGTGCCAATTCCAATCACAAAAAAGGGCTGTTTCCAGAAGAACAGACCATCCACTGGTCCTGATGAGTGGAAAGCATCTAACTGCAGCAGAGCAAGCACATGCAGGAAGCAAGAGAGCCAGTTTGAAAATACAACCAGATCTACACCATCTTGCACTTGAAATCTACACATTAGAATTGAAATACAGAAAAAATAAGTGAATTATAACAGGATAAAATGCCCAAAGTATTTAAAAAAACTATGGATATAGACACAGCATATTAAACATATATTTAAAAAAACCCCTAAATTTAAAAAAACCTCTTTATATCACATTACATCTGAGCTCCGAATGTCTGGACAGCAACTGGTGCATTCCTTACTCAATGTATTTCTGAGTCTGATGAAAGAGAACAACAGAGTTCACAAAAAAGAACGCACCTGAAGAAAGGGAATGAAGAGCTAACAAGAACATCCAAACGTGGCATCCACCTGTTCTTTAGAAACATCCATAACTCCTCACAGACTCTAAAAATACAACCTTTTAACTCTGGTCTCTTCTCCCTTTCTGCATTCCATGCAGGAACAGGAAGCACCCAGCTTTCCAAACAAACACACACAGCTGTTTTCCATCTCTCAAGAAGGTCTCCAAACCACACGAGTGGCTCCATGTCAACTGCAACTCTATGAAAAGGGCCAACACCACAACTTCACACACTTCCTACTGCTGTCCCTCTCACCCACCCAGACTCCCTGCCCACGTTCCCAAGATAAGTGTCTGCAGCAGACCCATGGAATGCTTTCAAACCTCTGCCAGCTGGCTAGAGAATGGGTCTTTGAAACACACCTGTGAGAGGACAGCAGTAATTACCCATTCTTGACTGTTCTTAAGAAGACAAAACACACAAGCCCCAAATTGTTTACAAATTTAATGAGTTACAAACCTGCACTTTTCAGTACAATGAACTTGCTTTTTTTAAAAAAAATTACCAAGCTTTCAGCATAGTAGTTCTGCTCAGATATCTATAGTTTTTTAAAGAATATTTACAGAACTGTAACAAAAAAATAAGACTTAAGCGTATTAAAATTTAAGCAAAAAATAGCTCACAATTAAACTGGCAGTAAAGTAGTAACATCATCCAGCAATTGCTTTACAAAATCTGAACTTAAAATCTGAGTGCAAATCCATTCACATTAAAACCCCTGCAATTTTATTAATGAACTGATTTAAAAATGGGTTCTGTGACTGTTTAGATTATTTTCTTGCTCTTGCACTTGTTCTTGAGCTTGATCTTGTCTTCCTGTTCATCCCTCCAGCAGTCTGAGTGGCCCTTCCATCCTCTTCACCAAGTTCTTCCTTAGTTTGGTTTCTTTTCCCTTTTTGTAGCCTTCTATTGTCATCACTCTCTATTTGTACACAAAAAAAGGTTAACTGTAAATTTGTATCACAAATCAAAACATTTTACATAAAATTCAGTCTTCAGTTACATTGTTTTTAAAGGAAATGTCCCTCATGACTACATTTCAAAGATTACATCTATGAATTCAACAAACCAGTTACAAACCCCATACTTCTGCACATCCAATATCCTTTAAGACAGATCCCTGAGGACTTACAGCTATTTCTGAAAGTAGGTTAACATTAATGAGAGCACCAAAACCAATTAGCTACCATTTTAGCTAAAACTCCTTCTACTGATGTGTAAGACTAAAACATATCCAACACCAAAGAAAAATCCTGCAAAAGTGAACAAATAGCAACTGTTTTG
The DNA here is from genome assembly GCF_020740795.1 of Apus apus. Classification (NCBI taxonomy): domain Eukaryota; kingdom Metazoa; phylum Chordata; class Aves; order Apodiformes; family Apodidae; genus Apus; species Apus apus. Next base: position 2,316,266 of record NC_067285.1, read on the forward strand.
TGGCTCAGACAAAGCTGGAAAGTCAGGCTTTAACTATAAAGACTAGACACCTCATTGAGTATTTGGATAGCACAGGGAAGTTACACTGCTGCATGAGATCAGCATCAACCCAAGCACCCGACAGACACTGTCACTAAAATCCATGTGGGAAAAGATGACCTCCCTGGAAGAAAACATCCAGGCAGGTAGGAAAGCACCAGAAAAGATCCATCATTTGGCAAGAACATGTATCAGTACCAGGAAGCAGGAACTAGCAAGTTAAGGTTAAGCACAGACAATAGAACAGGTAAAGAGCCAAACAGACCACGCACAATTTGGCAGGAAATCCCTTAATACGTAGCACTGAAGATTGTTATTTCTAGTTGCATGCATTAATTTAATTATATTTTCTATACATGGAAGATACATGGAACTTTTGTTGTGTTTTTAATTCAAATATAGCTACAAGCTCTTCTAGCATCAACTTAAAAAAACAGTTGATGACAAGTAAAGGTCCTTCAAAACCTAGAGCTACAAAAGCAGGACCTTAGATGGTATTTAGGAGAAACAAGAACAATGGGTGCTACAAATGTGTCTTTATCATGTTCATTCATTATCACCTTCTTCTGCATAACTGCTGCATTTACTCTAAACTACAATTTATTTTTATGGACTGAGACAAAATATATTCTAGAAGAGCACAAAGACATTTTAGAAGCCCAAAAGGAAGAATACATGCCATGTCCCATAAAACCAATCCCCTCTACTTGCTCTGAGCTTGTAGCAACCTTGAAAGTACAAACAGAGGCCAAGCTGATGTTCATAACACCAGCTGCTCTCCAGTGTTGAAGAACACGGAGCCCAGCCCAGCCACAACTAGGCCTGAAATGGAGACAAAGTAAGAACTAACAGACAGGATTTTGCTTGGTGAGAAAAACACCTTTGTGGGTTTTTCCACTGTTTTCCTTTAATTCTCCAATGAGAGATTTTGCTCTCTATATTAAGAGCACAGCAGCCCACAGGAATCTTAGAATTTTGTACACATTATTGTTGTATCTTCAAATAACTTAGCTTTTCTTAGAAAATAGAAAGCAATTCCTTGCCTCACCTGATTTTAACTTCTTGGATGCCAAGTCATCTGCTGGCAACTGACATTTCCTTTTGCGAGAAGTGGACGTTGCCTGTTGTGCAGGGTTAACCCCTTTTCCTTCTCCAGACTGATGATTTTTTTCAGAACCAGTGGATGTCAAACACCCATTTTGGCTTTCTGAACTGGCACCATTCTCTGGCAAGTCACAGCTTTTACGGACAGAAGTAGAAGAAGCTGCCTCTGATGAGAATTCTACCTTTGTCCTTTTATTCCTCAATTGCCTTGTTTTTTCCTGGGATGAATTATTTTCTAGAAGTGTATCCTTGTCTTGCTTAAGGATCCTCTTTTGACCCCTACTTTTGGGCAAAGTAGGTTTTTCCCTAAGAATAGTGGAACTAGTTTCTTCAGATTTGGAAGAAATATTTTTCTTTCTGCCCACTCTTGATAGATTTTCTTTTGCAGTTGGAGCTACTTCAGACAGTATACTCTGCTGTTCTTCAGAAGTTTCATTCTTACCATCTTCTGGCAAGCCCTGAAGTGAGGTGGAACTCACCACCACTGAAGTGACTGTTTGCCTCAAGTTCCTTTTTGAGAGATTAATTTTTTCTTGGGGAGTAGAATTTTCCAAAATCAGCTTTTTTCCTTCCCCATAATTATTCTTTCTGCCACTTCCTTTTGATAAGCCCTGTTTTCCCTGAGCAGAACTTGTGGCTTCTATTAAGAGGGTAATTTTTTTTCTTCTGCCTTTTCTCAATTGATTTTCTTTTGCAGATGAATCCAAAGTTTCTAATGGAACATTTTGATCTTCTTTAGAAGCTTCTTCTCTACCATCATCTGCTGGCAAAGCACGTTTTCCTCTAAGAGAAATGTAATTAGTTGTGTGTGATGCCAGAGCAGTTTCCTTCCTTCTGCCCCTTCCTAATGGCTTCTCTTTTGCACAGGACACTGTTTCCAAAGGCATGGTTTGTTCTTCATTAGTTCTCTCCTCTTTATCATCAGTATCTGACAAGCCACATTTTCTCTGGAGAGAAGATGAACTTTTTGCCTCTGCTACTAGATCAATCTTCTTCCTTTTGTCCCTTGCCGACACATTTGCTTTTTCCTGCAAAGCTTTATTTCCCAAAGCTGAATTTTGATCTTCTCTCCCAGTCATCTTTTTATCATCACCTTCTAGCAACCCACGCCTTGTTCTGATAGAAAGAGATCTAGATGTTTGTGATGCTGCAGCAGCCCCTTGTCTTTTGCCTCTTCTCAGTGGCTTGTCTTCTGTTGAAGAGGGAGCAGCTTCCAAAGCTGAATCTTCCTCTTTTACAAACGCCTCATCTTTACAATGATCTGCACTCAGTGTTTGTTTTTCCATAAAGGTAGAACAATCTATCTGTGGTAGGGAATCAACTTGCTTTCTTCTGCTCCTCCTTACTTGTGAAGAAGTATTTGCTGAAGCCTCATGTTGACCACCTTTGCAAGTCATTCCATTGTCATCCCCAGATAAACTCCCTTTTCCTCCAACTGCTTTGGAACTGGATTCTTCAAGTTCAAAAGTAACTTTTCTACCTCCACCTCTTCTACGTGCAGTTTCACCATTTTCTGCTTGATTCTCCTGCAGAGTTCCAGATGGCTCTGGTTTAAGTACTCCCTGCTCATTTCTTGTCCGCTTTTGACGGCTATGAGCACGACTGGCACTGTTGGCAGCAGGTACTGATGCTGCAGCCATGTTGCTCTTGTCCTTGACATGGTGCTTATTCTGGATACAAACAGAGCCCAAAGAATCTTTGAGAGAAGATTCGTCCATTGCTGTTTCTGACTTAGTTTTGGGAGTAATTATTTCTAGGTTGCTTACATCTTCAGCAAATTCATCAGTCTTCTTCTCCAGAGAGTCTTCTTTGCCTCTCCTCCTTCTAGTTCTGTTTGTTTCTTGTACTGCACTCCTGTTCAGAGCAGTAACTGCCATATTGTTTGTGTCTCCAGAACATGACTCTGTCTTTAATAATCTTGGAGATGCCTCTGTTGTACTTCCCTGAGCATTTTCTGTTTCATCTCCCTGAGATACTTCAACCTCATTTTTGATGCATGACTGTGTTTCAGTATCAGCTGAAGTTTCCTCTGTTTTCTGAATGTTCCGTATGTTTTCAAGCACCATCCCGCAAATGTCAGCTTTTCCATCAGCTGAGTGCTTTCTAGCCCTTCTTAAAGACTTAACTCTTTTCTCTGCTATCTTTATTTCAAGCTTGGTTTTGCTTTCAGCTTCTTCTGCTGGGGCAGCCTCAGTATCTTGCTCACAAGTCTGTTCATCTCTTTTTATCATCTTTGCTGATGGGACTTTGCGAAGCATCCTTGTCCCATGAAGTTGCTCAGAAGCAGTTTGTTTAACTTGGTCATTTCTAGCTCTTCTTCCTCTTCTAAGTGGAATCAGTGGTTCTGTGTTTTCTACCTTCTTTACTCCTCTAGACTTCTTTGCAGGTGACAGAAACATTTCTTCACTGTCTTCTACACCACCTTCATTAGATTTGTTTTCAGGACTTTTTAAACCCATTTGTACTTGACAATTTTCAGCTTGAGTGCTCCTGGATGCACTTACTCTCTTCATGGTTGGATCACCTTCAGTTTCTAATACGCCATACACCTGCAAAATCTGCCCCATTGTCTCAGGTTCTTTTTGTAGCACTGAAGAATCTTTCCCACAAGACTCAGGATTCTCACTTGGATCTTTTAACTCCTTCGGTTCTTTCCTTTTACCTTGTCCTGATCTTTGAGTAGCTCCATGTGATTCCACAACTGAAACAGTTTCTATTTTTTCCTGAACAGGGTGCTGTGAAACCATTTCTTCTTGTATACAACAGTTTCTTCTCCTTCCTCTCCCTCTGTTTTTAGCTACCGCAGCTGAAGTACTGATTTCTCCCATCTCCTCTTGGTTGCTCTTTTTTCCCAGATCTTGCAGTTCTTTTAAATTCAAATCCTTTTCACACTGCTTTGCTGAAGTAGGATGTGCTGTCTTCCTTGATCTGCCCCTTTTTGGTCTCTGGGTAGACTGGTCTTCACTGGTTGATTCCTGCTGTTGAGAATCTTCACCTTGTGAAATATTTCTTGTGTCTTCTAAAACATTTTTCCCCCATTTGAATTTTTTACATAGAAAAGAGCACAAACAAAAGTTACACATGACAATGTATCAAAATATCAGTGAGTTCCAAACTGTCCTAGTAGAGCCTTCTTACTTGACCAAATCACACTTAATTTTACTTTAACCAGTTATCTTTGAGTGAATGTTGTCCCTGTTAGACAAGTGACTGAGGGGGAGGCTTTTCCTTTTGTCTGTGGACCCATGTGGGATTATTATTAGTTGTTGTTATTATTATTATTATCATCATTATCATTATTATCCATGTTAAGTGGGAGGTGTCCCTGCCCATGCAGGGGGGTTGGAACTAGATGATCTTTCAGGTCCCTCCCAACTCAAACAATTCTGTGATATGATTCTATTTTAAGACTATTCAAAAAAGCTTAGGAATTCTTAAGTAGTTATGGTGTAGAGCAGTAACATTCCCAAATGATCTCTGAACTCATGGTATTGTTTTTTAATTTATTGGAGGCTAAATAGTGTTGCTTGCAATAAATGTTCATTCTTAGTCAGCTCCTGTGTTTTGAGGGATCTCCATCACAGTGGCACTCAGAGATTTAAGATATGTTTTGGAAAGTGTCCTGGTTTGAGCCAGGATGAAGCCAATTTTCTTTTGAATATTTTTTTTTTTCCCTTCAGTGAACTATCTTACAAGCAGCACATTTGCTGAAACTAGCAGCAAGTTTTCCAGCCAGTGGAACGATAGAGCCTGAGTGTTGATAGATTCTGCTGAGAGACTAAGGGCATTTTGCTCTGCTGGTGGGATTTGCTACTTTGGACACTAAGGGAGCAGAAGACTCGTATCTACAATCCTCCCACAGGGAGGAGTGGACTAGACAGATGGCAAAATGGGCCAAAGTATTCCATCCAAAAGATACTTGGCATTTGGTATAAACTCAGGGATCATGGAAGTTAGGCCCCTTCTTCTTCCTTTCTCTTTCATCCATGGCCAGTGTCCAGAGAGGACTCCATCTATCCATCACTATTGATGGCCTTTGCCTTCCTGCCCCTCAAAACTCTGCCCTCAACTCCTATTTTGCTCTGCCACCATTTCCAGACATCCTGGAGCTGCTCACAGCTCAGGAGAGTGATGTGGGAGTGGCTGCAGGGAGGCAATAGGGTTTTGCACATTCCTGCACATTATTTTACAGTATTTCATTAAAGCTATCTAGCTTAGTTTTCAATCAGGAAAGTCTCTCTCCTTGTTCTCTCTCTCCTTTACCTACCTGTGTGGGAGGGGATGGTGAGCACTGTTGTCACTGGTTTAGTTGCTAATCCAGAGTCAAACTGTGACAGAAAGTTTTTGCAGGGAAAGATGATTCTAAGTGGAGATCTTAACATCAGGTTTTTTAGTGGCATATTTGGAGATGCCAGCTTCACCACACCAAAAAACTACTACACTGTTACTTCTGCACCAACAGAATTCCAACACCTGGTGCTCACCGTGGAGAACTGAACAAATTCCCTGAACTATCCACACTTTGCACTGTTTTTGAATTTTCTTCTAAACTTCATGATAACTTCATATTTTTTTTCCTCTAGATCAAGCAAATATATTTGTACCTACCGTGTTTTTGATTGGAATGTGTAGAAGGAGATGCACTGTCTTCTGGCTTAGAATCTGTAACATTTACTGATCTGACCTAAGGGAATAAACAAAAATCAATAAATGCATGTCTGACAGGACAAGAAATAATGGAGTCAACCTGTACAAAATTAATGTACAGTAATAGCTGAAAAAAGTCTTGTCAACCACTTTTCTCCAAAAAAGAAATCAAAGTTTTGTAACTGTATCCGTGTATCTGATATTAGCAGTAAATACATAAAACCTCATACTTGCCATCTGAGCCAGTGTAGCAGTTCTTAAAGTCAAAGACAACAGTACATAGAATTTTAAAAAGTATTTCTTGAATTGGTTGAGAAGTGTCCAAATGAGTGCTCAAGAGGTTTGGGGGATTGCAGCCAAATCATTTCAGTATTTCGTGGTTCACACGGGTGAGCTCTAGGCCCAGGGATACTCAACATTTTACCAGTGGATCTGGGAATGAATGTAAAAATCATTACTAATAAAATTCACAAATGACAGGAGTGATGAAGCTGTGGATTATAAGGTTGGAATGGTAGAGCAACCTCAGTAACATTCCTTCAAAGAAAAGTAGCATTAGCACAGGCCAATGCACAATGATAAAACCATCTTTATGAAAGAGGCATCCATCCAGGAAGCCATGAAAAGCTTGGGGGCACAGTGAGCAATTAGCTGATCACACAAGAACATGTTTTGTCAAATGCTTAAAGAAAAACAGCTTAAAATTTAACCTATAGGGTATCAAGCAGCTGTACAAAAAAAAAAAAACAACACAAAAACAACCAACCATACACCTTGCTTATGAAAAGGAAGGCTGAGAAAGGATTTGATATAAGCAATTTGGAGGGTGCTTTAAAAAGAACAGGAACAGATTACCAGAGAAAAAAAGTGTTCAGATTGCAATGTGTATTGAGCTCTGTCTGCCAGCAGGGAGGCAGGCACAGGAGAAGGCTACCAGGAAGAAAGATGGCCATCTTCACAGCCTTCACATCCACATGAAGTGCTCTTCAAGAAGGTATCTTTTCCACCAGAGGGAATGGGCATGGCCGATTCCCGCGCAGACCACTTGCGGAGCGGAGAGCCGGGCTTCCCGGAGTCTGTGAAGCCGGGGCAGAGCGGGCAGACCCGAAACTGAGTGGAAATTCTATCAGGAACCGGAAGGCTGATGTGTCGGGGACGCGTCTGAGAACCGCGACAAAATTGAAAAGTGGCCTCTGGGCAGCTCCTCAGAGCAGCGGCAGCGCGGAGAGCGGCACCAGCTGGGTTAGAGTGGCACGGCGCAAGCAATTTCGTGTGGGTCACAACACGACCAAAAGCCCCCGTGAGAAAGAATGTGGGAACTCGGGCTGAGCTTTCGTGCAGGTCTGGGGCTGCAGCGAATGGCTGAGCCTGGCACTGGTACCAGAGGGAGGCAGGGACACTGCTTGCGTGCGGTGTGAGCAAGAACGTGATCTGCACGGGCAGGTGGGTGAACTGAGGGAGGAGGCAGAGAGGTTAAGAGGCATCAGAGAATGCAAAAGCGAAACAGATTGGTGGAGCCACACTCTGAGGCAAGGGCAGAAGGAAGAGGTTCTGGAGCAAGTGATGGATCCCCTCCCCTCCTGTCATCAGAGAGAAGGAGGGAACTCAGGGGACAGGGAGGAATGGAGAGGTCAGTGAAAACACTCATGCCCCGCCCCCCCCACCTCCCAGCTGCCCTTGAAAAATAGGGATGAGGCTTTGGAACTTCAGGGCCAGGCAAAGGAAGATGGGAGAGGTAGATCCATCTAGTGCATCACCTAGGGCTTGTCACTCACCCCCACACCGTAGGACTTCTTCAGCTAAGAAGAAAAGGAGAATAATTGTGGTGGGTGACTCCCTTCTGAGGGGAACAGAAGGGCCCATTTGTCAACCAGACCCATCCCCCAGGGAAGTCTGCTGCTTCTCTGGGGCTTGGATTAGAGATGTTAAAAGGAAACTCTCTGATCTGGTGCAGCCCTCTGACTACTGTCCACTGCTGGTTTTTCAGGTTGGCAGTGATAAAATTGTCACAAGGAGTCCAAGGGCAATGAAGAGAGACTTCAGGGTCCTGAGACGGCTGGTTAGGGGCTGTGGAGCACAAGCAGCTCTTGCCTCCATTCCTGTTGCAAGAAAGGGTGAAGAGATAAACAGGAGGAGCCTGCAGATCAATGCATGGCTGTGTGACTGGTGCCATAGGCAGGGCTTTGGGTTTTTTGATCACAGGCTGCTATACAAGGCACCTGACCTGCTGGTGGCAGGTGGGATGCACCTGTTCCAGAGGGGGAAAAGGCTTTTGGGGCAGGAGTGCTCATTGACAGGGCTTTAAACTAGATATGAAGGGGGAAGGGGAGATAACTGGGCCTGTTAAGGACAAGCCCAAGAGAAACATGCCAGGGCTTGAAGGATGGTGGACTAGGGAAGATTCTGCATTTCATATGAGAGAAAGGATAGGTAAGTTTAGAAATCATGGAAGCACCTGAGAAGGGTCTGGTAGGAAATGGGGCCCACAGTGGAAAAAAATGTGTTGGAATCATTAGCTCATCTGAAGTGCATCTATACCAATGCACACAGCATGAGCAACAAATGGGGAGCTTGAAGCCATGATACACCAGGAAAACCATGACAGTGGCTATCACAGAAACGTGGTGGCATTCATCAAATGACTGGAGTGCCACAATTGATGGCTACAAGCTCTTCAGGAGGGATAGAAAGGGAAGGAGAGGGGGTGGAGTGGCCCTGTGTGTTAGAGAATGCTATGAGAGCTTGGAAACCAAGTATAGTCATGATGAAGTTGAGAGTGTGTGGATGAGGTTAAGGGCCAATAAAGCTGGTATTGCTGTGGGAGTCTGCTATAGACCTCCCAACCAAAGCAGTGAGGTGGATGAAGCTTTCTATAAGCAGTTGGGAGGAATCTCCCAGTCACTTGCTGTTGTTCTTGTGGGGGAACTTTAACCTCCCAGACATCTGCCGGGAATACAACACAGCAGAGGGAACATTCCAAAAGGTTCCTGGAATGAGTGGAAGATAACTTCCTTGCACAGCTGATAAGTGAGCTGACCAGGGAAGGTGGCCTCCTGGACCTGCTTCTGGTGAACAGGGAATATCTTGTGGGGGAAGTAAAAGCTGGAGGCCATCTAGGGCACAGTGATCATGAGATGACTGAGTTTTTGATCCTTGGAGAAACAAGGAGAGGGGTTAGTAAAACTGCCACCTTAGACTTCCAGAGGGCAAATTTCACCTTCTCAGAAGAGTGATGGACCAAGTCCCTTGGGAGGCGCCTTGAAGGATAAAGGAGTTCAGAAAGGCTGGACATACTTCAAGCAAGAAGTTGTAAAGGCACAGGAGCTGCTGTCCCCACGTGCTGGAAAACCAGTAAGTGGAATATGAGACCAGCCTGGCTAAACAGGGACCTTTGGCTGGACATTAGGAACAAAAGGAGAGTCTATGACCTTTGGAAGAGGGGACAGGTCACTCATGAACTCTATGAAGATGAAGTGAACCTATGCAGGGTGAAAATTAGGAGAGCCCAAGCACAGCTAGAGCTCAAACTAGTTACAGCTTTTAGGGATAATAAAAAATGTTTCTACAAGTTCACAGCAAAAGGACGATTAGGGAAAATCTCCATCCTTTATTGGATGCAGAGGGAATCTTAGTAACAAAGGATGAGGAAAAGGCTGAGGTGCTCAACACCTACTTTGCCTCAGTCTTTAGCAGTGGAACCAGCTGTTCCATGGATACACAGCCACATGAGGGGAATGAGGTCATCACAATTAAAGAGGAAGTGGTCTGAGACCTGCTACACCACTTAGATGCACACAAGTCTATGGGACCAGATGGGCTACATCCAAGGGTGCTGAAAGAGTTGGCAGACGTGATCACCAGGCCACTTTCCATTATTAACCTGAAGTCCTGGCTAACTGAGGAGGTCTAAATGGACTGGAAGGTAGGAAATGTAACACCCATCTATAAGAAAGGCAGAAAGGAGGATCCAGTAAACTATAGACCTATCAGTCTAACTTCAGTACCAGGGAAGGTCATGGAGCAGATCTTGAGTGTTATTAGAAGACATATAAAGAGTAACCAGGGGATCAGGCCCAGTCAGCATGGGTTTATGAAAGGCAGGTCCTGCCTGACGACCCTGATCTCCTTTTATGACCTGATGACTTGACTATTGGATGAGGGAAAGGCTGTGGATATTGTCTATCTGGACCTCCAAAAAGCACTTGACATGGTTCCCCACAGAACTGACATAAAAAAAACTGGCTGCTCATGGCCTGGATGAGCATATGATCTGTTGGACCAAGCACTGGCTGGACAGTTGGGCCCAAAGAGTGGTGGTCAATGGAGTCAAATCCAGCTAGGGCCAGTCACAAGTGGTGTTCTTCAGGGCTCAGTGTTGGGACTGTTTCTGTTTAACACCTTTATTGATGACCTTGGTAAGGACATCGAGTGTATTATCAGTAAGTTTGCAGATGACACCAAGCTAGGTGGGAGTTTTGATCTGCATGAGGATAGGGAGGCTCTGCAGAGAGACTTGGACAGATGAGATGGTTGGGCTAATGTTAATGGTCTGGGCTTCAACAAGGGTCCTGCACTTGGGCCAAACAACCCCAGGCAACGCTCCAGGCTTAGGGAAGTGTGGCTGGAAAGTGTCTGGCAGAAAAGGACCTGGGGGTTCTCATTGACAAGGGGCTGAATATGAGTCAGCAGTGTGCCCAGGTGGCCAAGAAAGCCAATGGCATCCAGGCTTGTATTAGAAATGGTGTGACCAGCAGAAGCAGAGAGGTGATTGTCCCCCTGTCCTCAGCACTGGTGAGGCCACACCTGGAGTGTTGTGTCCAGTTTTGGGCACCTCAATTCAAGAGAGATCTTGAGGTGCTGGAGTGAGGGCAGAGGAGGGCAACGAAGCTGGTGAAGGGCCTAGAGAATAAATCTTATGAAGAATGCTTGAAGAAGGATCTAAGAGGCCTAAAGATTCATTCTAACTGCAGGCTTCAAACTCTAAATCTGTTCCTTCCAAAAGCTAAATGAAAGTATTTTACCTTTGTTTCCTCTGGTGTACCAAACATTTCTGTGACTCCACCATAGTCCACTTCAGAATCAGAACATTTCTGCCTGGGTTCTGCCAGGAGTCTTTGCAGACCCACAAAATCATCAACTGCTTGATACTTCTCTCTTGGAGTCTTCACTAGTCTACTAATACCAAACATATCTTCTATGGGTTCGACCTTTTCCTTTGGTGTCTTGAAAATACGGCTGACCCCAATCATGTCTTCTACTGGTTGAGACTTCACCCTTGGAGTTTTCTTGATGAAACTAACACCTGCCACATCTTTTACTGCTTCCTTTCCTTGTACTGGAGTTTTCTGCAATCTTCTAAAGGCAAGTTCATCTGTAATAGGTCCCAGCTCTTGCTGTGGGGTTCTCAATAGCTGCTTTATGCCTGACAGGACCTCAACAGGCTCCAACTTCTGTTTTGGGGTCTTCATGAGTTGCTTGATTCCTGATAGGACCTCAACAGGCTCTGGCTTCTGCTTTGGGGTTTTCATAAGCTGCTTGATTCCTGATAGGGCCTCAGCTGGCTCTGGCTTTTGCTTCGGGGTCTTCATGAGCTGCTTGATGCCTGACAGGACCTCAGCAGGCTCCAACTTCTGCTTTGGGGTCTTCATGAGTTGCTTGATTCCTGATAGGGTCTCAGCTGGCTCTGGCTTTTGCTTCGGGGTCTTCATGAGCTGCTTAATGCCTGATAGGACCTCAACAGGCTCTGGCTTCTGCTTTGGGGTCTTCATGAGCTTCTTGATGCCCGACAGGGCCTCAGCTGGCTCTGGCTTTTGCTTCGGGGTCTTCATGAGCTGCTTGATGCCTGATAGGACCTCAACAGGCTCTGACTTCTGCTTTGGGGTCTTCATGAGCTGCTTGATGCCTGACAAGGCCTCTACCAGTTCCGGTCTTTGCTCTGGGGTCCTTAAAAGCTGCTTAGTGCCTGACATGACCTCAGCTGGCTCCAACTTCTGCTTTGAAGTACTCCTTTTTCTTCTTGACGTCACTTGAGATACTTCTTTTTCTGGAATTCTTGACAAACTATCCCCACTACCAATTTCTTCCAGCATAGTTTTTCTTTTTTCAGGAGTTTTTGTGGATACTGCATCAAACATAGACTTGAGAGACTCGTTCTCTCTTAATAAGTGATAAATGCCTGGACTATCTTGTTCCTGTTCTGCAGCATCTGAACTATTTAATGGTGACACCATCATCTCTCCTGAAACAAGCAGCAGATTGATGTAATTTGCAAAAAGAATTCAACAGAAAATCCAAGCATTCTAATTGCTGTATAACTAAGTAAAACAGATTCAAACAGCTGGAGCCTTCCAAAAATGTGCATCAACAATTGCCTTGATAATTAGCTTCTACAAGACAGAGCATACATTTTAAAAATTGTCTATAAAAATTATTCTTTCTTATTTATTCTGATATGAAAGTTTTCTGTTGTCCCAAAAATTTCCAGTGGTGCAAGTTTTTAATTGCAATTTCTTCTATGCTCTGAAGCAATACCAGACACAAATCAGAAACCTGCACATTAAAGAACATACATTTGACTTTTCTGACAACAAGAAAAAATAAATTACAAGAGATTTTTGTAAAATTTGTATCATAGAATGTCACCATTTGGAATGGACCCATAAGGATTAGAGAGTTCAACCCCCTGCTCCTCACAGGTCTGCCTAAAACTAAACCATAAGAACTAGTGTTCTCCAGACATTCCTTGGACTCTGACAGACTTGGTGCCTTGACCACTTCCCTAGGGAACCTCTTCCAGTGACTAACCACCTTATCAGTCCCTTTTCCTTATGTTGCCAGATGCTCTATCTCAGAACATCAGCTCTGCCCAGGCTTAGACTACTCACTGTCTCAAGCAGCAGACACACCTCTACCCCTAAATATACCTAAACATTTCCTTTCTTTTCAGGTAACAAACATACCAGATTCCTCAGGAGTCTGCAACTCAGAAATATCCACTGCATTACACGTTGGTGTAGAATCAGTCTTCTCAACAGTGGCCAAAGAGAATGTACTCCCATTCTTATTTTCTGGAGTTTGGAACATTTCAGTCATTCCTATAAATTATATTCAGAGAAATGAGGATATGCTTTGACAGAAGAACTACACAACTGGCAAAGTGGGCTACAGCCTCTAAAAACTTACCTGTGAAACTTTCATCCATATTCCTGTTTAGCTTCAAGACAGGATTTTTTACCACTTTAGGCACCCGTCCAGCTGTTCTGACTCTGGTGGCATAAGCTCTACCTACAACTATTGTATCAGGTGACTCTGCATGACCTGTACTGACATGACCTTTGACTTTTTTTTCTGGAGTCTGCACAAGAGAAAGAAGGAAAAAAAAATAATGTTAGTAACCAAAGTTCCCTTTTATACAAAATCTGTATTTTTTATGAACTGTGACAAAGACACCAACACCCATTTGGTATCATACTAAAAGCTCACCAGCTTCCAGTTTCTGTAGCAGAACACCTACGAGCTGTTTTGTGGTTGTGGAGAAACAAAAAGGAATACCTTTGGTGCCCGAGTTGTCTTCTTGAGAGGTCTTCCTCTTCGGACACTTCTTTTAACAGCCTTTGACTGTGGTCTTGCAACACCTAATTTTACCACTTCTGCCCAAGATTTTGCAACTAAGAAGAGAAATAACCACTTTAATTCTCAGCTTTATAAAGGGAAATTCATAATTTGTTTTTATTCCAACGGATTTGCTGCAGTCAGACACAGGGAAGTCCTTATGGTGTCATCAGACAACACCTATACCTAAGTGCCTTGTGAAATGCTTTCAGTTGGAAGACAGACTCAATTTCAGCTGAAGTTGATCAAGTGCCCAATCACCCAGCATGGCCATTTCCACCACAAAACAACAACAAAAAGCTCCACACAGTGTCAAACAGATGTTAGATCCTAGAACTGAGGGCTGATCCAATTGTGTCCTCTCTCTTTTTGTAGGGAAATAATTTTTCCCAATAGAAACTTGCCATAAGCCCTTCAGTCTCCTTCATTATACTGGAACTTTTCCCTGGTGGGACATGAGATTTCAACATCAGAGGAATGGCTTCTTAGCAAAACATATCCAGCTTTTCTTTTTCACCACCTTCCAAGGAAGGTTGTAGCCAGGAAATTACTTATTTATACTGCTTACAGCATTTAGATCTACACAGATATTCCCTAATTTTTTCTTATATCACCTTCTCCCTATAACATACTGTGAAAATTCCCAAAGCAAGGTTATCTTTACCACACCATCATTCTCTACTCAGAGGAACAGGGGAATTGGTTACAACTCTGGAATAAATGAAGCTGTAAGGTGGAAGGACATCTGCCCTGTTTCCTTGAGAAATAGGCTATGAGAAGACAGGCATCCTATACAATAAACAATTGTGTTTTTTTGTAAATAGAGATAAAAGGGGAATGCTGTTTCTGAAGGATGTTATTCTCTTGTCAGAATTGCTGTGCAAGTTGGGGAAAGTCTGTAAATAAAAAACTTTCAGAAGCTGTCATTGCTAGGGTGATCAGGATACGCAGAAAAAAAGCCAAGGATGCAAAAAATTACCTGAAAAAGCATTGGAAACACAGAGTTTTCTTTTGGATGCAAAGTAGACACCCAAAATTTATAAGAACTGTGGTGTGCTTTTCATATTCAAGAAGAAACTGCTGCACTGCTATCAAAAAGCACACATTTCAGAGAGGTGGTATGTCATAATTTTTTAAGTATTCTGATGCCATGAAAATGGACAGAACCACCAAAGCCACTGAAAAAAATAACCTAATAATTTCACTAAAAGAATAATGCCACTTCCAGCTGTAGTAACCAGGAAGTATTGTGATTTTATCTCATCATCTGATAATAATTATGAGACCATTGTTGGGACATTTTGTAGTATGTTGTTCAAAATTATAAACAAACAATGGAGACAGTAAAGAGTAATCAACATCCCTGGGTGAATAGTGGTGTTGGTGGGAAACTTGAAATTTGAAAGAATCAAAATTAAGTTAATTTATGAAAACAGATGACAAAGACACTTTATCTGTAAGTTTCCTCAAAGATAAAAATGTCAGGAGCCAGGGCTTTCCTATCAATGCTTCTGATGCTGCAAAAACTACCTCAAAGCAGTGTTCAATGTTTAAATACAATGGTTCAACTTCCAAAATATTCCAAATGACACCCAGTTATCATCCTGTTTTTCATTATGTATGTTATATATAATTGTCAGCAGTTCAGGGCAATCAAGTCCATGGATAAAGTTGTGAATTGTGCATAAAAACAAGGCATAAAACCCAAACTGAAGCTCAACTGCTTAGACAGTGCAGGTTTTCAAATGAAAATTGATGGAACTGACAAAATTTGATTTAGTTCAGTACTACTTGAACTTGAAGGACTTGGATGATCACTACTGCAACTAAACTTGGAAAGACAACCTTATTTCTACCGTTTTCCAACTTCTGAACATTTAGATTTTCGCTCTAGATACAGGGTTATTCATACTTTAGTAATTTGTTTTATGAATATGAGAAAATGTAACACTTTGCAATTCACAGTGGTTCACAGCAAGTAGAACCCCCATCAGAAGATACACTAACCATTTGGTGGCCTCTGCATAACAAAAAGATAGGCTTACTTCAGTTTTGGTCCTGTATTTTAAAGCATGAAAAATCATATTAAAAATTAACTGCTGAAACAAACCTAGTAAATTGGCACTAGAGGCACCACTTCTTCTTTTTGCATTAATAGCTGCTACAGCCCCACTCCTCCTCTTCATGGGAGTGACCTTCAAAGCAAGTTGTGCACTTCTGGTTAACTTGTCAGGTGTAGCCATTGACAAGGTTTTATCATCTTGGTTAACATTAGAAGATTTGGGTGTTTTCACTCGGGCACTACTTTTCTCCTTTGGATTCACAGCATCTGCACCAGCCTCCTTCTCTTCTGCAATTGGAGATGGGGTTGTGATGTGAGCAACAGAGAAACGTCCTTTTGCAGAAGGTGCTGGAGAGCCCAAAGGTAATTCAGGTGTTGCCTTCCCAGAGGCAGGAGATGAGGCAGCTGGGGACTTCTGGGCTAGTATTTTTCTTGGTGACATTTTTTCTTTCTGCAAATATTCAGTAAGTTCCTGGTAGAAAAAAGAAAAAAATACATAAAGCTAAAATGTGACTAGATATAGCTGAGCTGCAAATGCTCATCTGCATCTGGCATGTAAATACAACAGTATAAAATATCAGACCATTTGCAAAAGCCTTAAAAGGTATTTTCTGAAAACAAACTTTTAACAAGTTTAAAATGTCAAAGCAGTCTCAAAAGACACATGCAAATTCAATTGAATAAGTTAAGTGAACTTATTATTCCACTTCATTCAAAAGTTTTGTTCACAACAAGCACATCACACACATTTTCAGTAGTTTAAATCAACAGCAAACATATTCAAGCCTCTAGCCATCCCATGTGGCAGCAGCTGGCACAGTTTGCCAACAAACTACTGTTCTGTTTTCTGTTATTTATGGTAAACTGCAACTTTTAGACACTGCTGCTAAGCACAAACATGCAGAAACATACTCCTGCATATGCACCAGAATGAGCAATAGGTGTGAGGTGAAAGGCAGATCTAAATGGTAAGGTGAGCCCCTTCCTACAATGGAGAAGAAAATGGCCATTTAAATGTGATTCTTTCAAATATCTTTTTAATTTGCAATTAATTACAATTTCCACTTCCCAACATAGATCTAACAAGGTTTATTACTCATTGTTCATTAATTTTACAAGTCTTAGAATTTATAAAATCTGTTCCCATTGTCTTAAGCACTTGGTTAATCTCAACACTTACCTGGACTGCAAAGTGCTTCAGGCCCTGAGCTTTTTTCAGAACAGCACGTGGTGAGTTTCCAAAGGGCAAGCTCAGCCTGGCAGGAATTGCTCCTCTTTTAAGGGGGGAGTTGGGAGGCAAACTTTTATCAAAAAGCTCTGGACTCAGGTGACCACCAAAAGACACCCTCTTTCTTTTCCCCGAAGGCTGAAGCAGCAAATCACTTTTCCTCTTCTGGGATACCCTTTTCCTCTTGCCTAAAAGTAACAATTGAAAATATTTCTATATATCACAGAATCCAAATCAATATTTTAACCAGCACAGAAAACAGTGCTTACTCATGCATTTTAAAGTTGGAAACATATTAGAAGGCAACTTACCTTCAAGAAAAATAGATTCAACTGGGTAAACTTTTTCACATCTTGTGTTATTTTTATTGTCTATATAACTATGATAAATATTTTAGAGCTGTTATGTCAGCAACGAGTTCTGTGTTTTATGCAAGTGAAAAAATTCTCATAAAAACAATGAGGGAGAGGATTAAACATATTTACCTGATTCTTCTTCAGCCAGCGGGCCAGAAACACTCGTTTCTGTGACAGTCTCGTCTTTCAGTTCAGTAGCACTTCCAGAAGACCTTCTCTTTGAGGACAATCTACGAGGTCTTGTAATGCTGGGATCTTCCGAATGCTGTGTCTGATGATCCCCCTTTATGGGCAGCTCCTCCTGACTTCCACTCTCTTCTCTGGCTGTACTCTTGTTGTCATGCTCTGCAACATCACTTGTCTCCAATGCTTTTTCAGTTGGCAGCCCAGAGGTCCTTGGCCTGCCCCTCTTTCTTCCAGAGCCAGATTTCTGACTAGCAGGAGATGCCACTTTTGATGTTACCTCATCTGAAGCCAGTGTCTCTGAAAGGACACTTTTGTTTGCTATTTCTTTACTTTGCCTGCTGTTTCTTCTGGGACTCTTGGAGTTAGAGGCAGGAGTTTCAGGATGTCCATCTTTTGAGTTAACAAGGTTTGCCTGATCACAAGTTGCTTTCAGCACATCTTCTTTTACAGACTTTCGTGGTGTGTGCTGTGTACTATTTCGCCTTTGTTTTAAGCATTTTTCTGCCAAAGGTGGTTCTTGGAGGCCGTCATTTCTGCAGACTGCATCTTCTCTTTGACCTTCAGCTAAAGCTCCTGAAAAAGACTTACGTTTGAATGACACACGTCGTCCAGTTTTTGGAGTATCAGGATTTCCAGGAGCCACTCCACTGGTTTCTTTGAGAGGTGATACAAAACGGGACCGAGGACTCTTCCTTCTGGGTGCTGGTGCAGGCAGAACATATTTCTCTGCTTCAGAAGCATTTGTCATGTCTGTTGTTTGTCCTGGTTTATCTGCTGTTAGTGCAGAGCTGTAGATTTTCACTATATCTGGACAGTCCAGGCGTTCAATGGAGCACTGCCTCAGGGAAAATGCTGCATTTCCACCATTCTGTGCACTGGGTTTGGTTGGATCTTCAGTCCCTGTAGATTCCCCTGCTGTACTTAGTTCCTTAAGTCCGTGCAGGTGATTCATTTTACTAATATATCTTGAGACAGAAAGTCGAGGAGTTCTGGTAAAACTCTTCTTGGCAGAACTTCCCACAGGTGAGAACCGGTTAAATTCTGAAATGATGACATCTGTTATTTTACCAGCGTCAGTATTTTCACTTCTGCCTATTTCTTTTTCTTTCACCAGGCTTCCCAGAGCACAACCACATCTGGATGATGGAATCTGAGCACTTGGTTCTAGCACAACACTCTTTCCATCTTCTTTTGCACCTCGTTGAGAAACATTTCCCTCCAGCAGAGATTTTTTCACTTGAAAGTCATGCTTCAGTTTGTCATACAGTTGACTAAAAGGAGACTTTTCATATTGCATTTTAGTAGATTGCTGGATTTTGCATGAAGATTTGGGTGTTTGTAGTTTGACAGGTAAAGCTTTGGTAATACTTTCCTCTGTACTTTGCTTATTTTCATTGGCTTTGTTTTCTTCACACTCAGCATTATCTACAAAGGAAAAAAGCAAAGCACAACAAAAAAGCAAGATTCAGAGTTACTTTAAAACTGAAGAACTACAAATAGGAGCTCCATAAATACAGATAAAAATTCCTTCCTTTTTCCTCCTAAGACAATCAACCAGAGCCCAGGTTACTGTGAATAAAGTTCTGTTAACAATAACAATTTCTCTCATAATAGAACCACTACTATTGAAATGTTTGATGTAAATTTTAAATTGTAATCTGGAACTTATTCCATATACAGGTAAGGTATTTGGTACTTCACAATTCTATTTTTCTTCTGAATCAATGGCTCATGGACACCTTTTTCTAGGGCTGCCACAGACAAATCTGTAAATACAGAATTACCCAACCATTTAGATGGGCTTGCCACAGTTCAGCCTGGTTTTTGGCAGGGCACAACATGCATTGCACGAAGCGTGGCAGTGCTTTTTTTGGGTAAAGCCAAACAATAAAGCAAAGCCACCACTTCCCAGGTGAGAAAGCAAGTGACTGCACTTGTGCTGCCAACCCACTGCAACCTGCACACTGCATCCAAGGAGGCTGGAGGCAGCATGTTCCACTTGGTCTTTCCCACGAGGGGCACACACCAGCTAGCAGAGCTCACCTGGCATGATGGTTATCTGGTATTTCTATCTGGTAGATACAAATGTTGATACATGCTGACTTTTCTTAATTGTGATGGGAAATAAACCATGTGAAGACAAAGGCAGAGACCTGACATACATGGAAAAGCTGCCAATTATCTTCCAGCAAATGGAAAAAGGGGTGGAAGGGGAGGAGAGACATGGGTAAGACCAGGAAATCAGATCTTTCTGTGAAGCTTTTACCCAACCACAGGCACATATGACAGTATTTTTTTTTTACCAAGCTGTGGGAAACTGTTCTTTTCTCCCTCACGTAAGTTTAAACAAAATACCTTTTAAGCCAGCGAAGGCCTTCTGCTGATTACTGCCAGCTAATGGACTAAAACAGACTTGCTACTCAAGGACAACTGAAACCAAAACAACAGGGACAGAAAGGATGGGCGACCAACCAGCCGCTGCTGCCACCAGGAAAGGAGCTGTTGGGGACAAGATGTCGGAGGGTAACATCACCACACACACTCCTCTCCTCATACTTGCACACACAGTGCACCTTCTTAAGGAGGACTGAGGTTGGGCTTCCTCCCCCTCCCTTTGGTCCTCAACCCTCTCTCGGAGAGAACACCTTAAAAACACAGGACCTTTTGCATTACCTCCCTAAAGGACACTTTCTTACTGTATGTATATATATATATCCCTGGTAGCCATTTACAGTTATATTTTCCCTAAACATCATCCTTCAGTTTGTGTTAACCCTTAATAAACCGATTAATTAGTGAAGTAAACATTGGTCTCAGCAGCAATTTGTGAGTGTGGTGGGGGTGTGCATTCTAACCACCACTCTAAGATACAGTCCCGCAGTGCCCGTTCCTCTGTGAGAGGCAAGAGCCACGTGAGACCCTCAGGCTTATTCCAAAACCCCTCCACATCGGAGGGGGGGGAAGTCACGGAAGCACCTGACAGCCAGTAGCCCCCCAGTATCGGCTGGCGACACAAGCTGACAAGTTGCTCCCTTACAAGTGACAGAACAGTGAAGCAGAGACTGTTGTACTGTAGGGCAGTGCGGGGGAACCTGTCACCGGATTCCTATGACTAGAGATGTGCTCACAATCCCCCAGTGAAATGGTAACACTTGCAAACATGCCGAGTGTTCTGCACCGAGACAAACATTTGTCACAAAAATCAAACCTGCCCGTAGATAAATAGCATCCATCTAACAAACCTTGTCACTTCCCATGAAAATTAGCATTACTTAAAACAAGGATGAGAAGGTGAAGTCCTGGCATTTAACCAGCCTGTGGTCTAGATTTTTACTGGGCCTACATGAAACAGCCATTGTAAACTGTTTCAACAAGTAAAATTAAGCCTTGCTATGTATCCCCAAAATGATACCTGTTCCAGTGTCTTATTAGGGAAGAATACACGAGGTAACACAGTATTTGCCCAAAGGGATCCAGCTGTACTCTAAGTCAGCACAGAACTGAAATTTTAATGTTAACCACAAAGAAGTGAATTTGCCGTGATGTACTAGATGCTGCTGAGAAGTAAAATGGAACAGATAATTGTTTCACCTGCCAGTTCACCCTGTCAGTGTATTGCATTGGCAAGGCTGGTGTACTGAACTCCCTTCTTTACTGAACTCCTTTCTTAGCTATGATCTTCAAACACTGCATTTGCACAAATGACCTCAAGCATTACATATGGATTTTGACAATTCCAGGCTAACTGTTAATGTCCATTTGAAATTAAATTTCTCCTGGCAGGATTTGGCTTTGGGAAATGACAGTATCCAAGCATGATGAGACAGTACACTGACATAACCAGGTGTATTGCACACAGCCTGGAGAGTTTTAAGACATTTCTTTTGCTCTTTCTGACCTTGTCTTTCCTCTCATGCTAAGAACAAAAGAAGTTTAGAGGGAAGAAGAAAAGAAAGCCCCCATAAAATGGGTACCAACCTGAAGCATGAAGACTTTTAGATCCTGGAGTTTGTTTGTATAATTCCACTTCTGCCACCTGCTGAACATGAAGAACCTGTAAATTTGCACAATATTACAGCAGAGCAACAAGTGTTTTACAGTTTAGCTTTCAACTGCATATTGAAAACCGCCAGATGTACAGAAGTAGATGCACTGTTTACTGAACAGGCTTAAGCACATTCAAATTAAATTCTTGAATATTTCAAAATTTAAGAACCTTGAGCAAGACACACGTGAAGCTCTATGTGACATGAGTTTAAGACTTGTTTTATCATTAAAATATTAGCCCAAAAAGTGGCCATAGCATAACAATCTACACAAGCACATCTGGATCTCACCTGGCCAGACCTAGTGGAAGATTTTAATTTAAATAAGAGAACTATAACATTAAAAATAATCTTCTAGTAGAAAACTCACACACCAGCACTTGTCCCTTTGAGGGAGAAAACTTTGCTGAGAATAAAAAAATAAACTAATGAAAAGAAATTATTAAAAGATAGGCTTAGCTTGATATTTATTAATTCCAACAATACATCAGTGAAGTAGCACACAGAACACCAGATTATTTTTGACAAAGACAAAAAAGCCTATTCTCTAGGGCAAACTTCTGTATTTTAAGTACAAGGATAACCAGTGCCCATACTCTTCGTTTCCTGTACCCTTCCCTCTCTTCAAAAAAGCTAAGGATTATTTTTTAAAGGCTTACCTGTATTAATAGCATCATAGATTATTAAGTAGCCATTACTAGTCTAAAATTAATCAATTACAATTTTTTAAAAAGTATTTATCTAAAGGAGTTTATTTTCAAACAGAAAAGTAGTCTATGGCTGAAAAAATATTCCCAATAAGAACACAGAACACGGAAAAGGAATACCATATCCCTGCCAATACCAGCATATTTGCAAGAAATAAGCCCAAGGCCACAAATCACCTGCAGTGTCTCATCTTTTGGAGATCTGGAACGCCTCTTTCTTGGAGTTGACTGGACAGGATATTCAAATCTAGAAGAAATATTTTAAAAGACAACCATTTTTTGTCAAACAGCTGATGACTCAATTCCCATTAAGATACATGACCCAGCAATTGTCGTCCATTCCCAGCCACATACAGATATTACTTGTAAAGACTTTAACTACATGAAAGTACTTCTAAATTTTCCCCTACAAATTACTACCCTTGAAACAAAATCAAAATTATCTCTGTAGACAATTCCATCTTTATTGGTTTAGCTTAACATTATATGAAAGTGTTAAAAACAAATATCTTTAAGCTATCCTGCCTTCTGAAGAAGATTATTAAGACTCTGTAAAGAAATAGACTGGATTAACTTCTGCTTCCGAGGATGGTAAGAGAACATTAATTTATCCTATTTATCCACAGCCATCTTGTGTATCTTTGTCCAGCAGGAAGAGCCTGTGCCCACAAAGCTCCCTGCACACTCTGCCTGCAGAACAACACAGTCTAGGATCAAGGCATGACCAGTCTGTCAGCAGCACTTACCTGAAACAACGATCAATAATAGTTAGCACATCTCCATGCCTCAAAGGTACAGGTTGCTGAAAACAACTTCCATTCAGCTTGGTGGGATTTACTGTACTTAAATTAGTCAATATTGCCTAGAAAGAAAACAAACACTTCAGTAGCCTGATGAGATACAGCAATGCAATGCAACTATCATTGAAACACATGTATCTTACCTCCTTGTTTTCATTGACTTCAATTTTACAATGTTCTTTTGAGACCTGAGGCAGCTGGATGCGAATATCACACTCTGGTCTCCTGTGGAGGAAACACAGGTTGAGTTTCATCACACACAGAAGACAGAAAGATCTGACTACTATAGAGTTAGGTGACTTGGCAACTTTTCAGCTAGGACTAATACAGCAGCATGATACTTCATTACATTTGGCAACATGAAGAAAATTAACTACCTAAGTCTTTCAACCACAGGGAAACATAACAGGAGCTCAGACTTCCACAGCAGCAGAGAATCTGTATCAGAAACCAAAATGGGAAATACCAAAGTTCTGGAAAAAGTAGTTCACAACAAGCTGAAAGAGACACGTCTACAGTACTCACCTGGTGGTCTAAGACTACTTGTTTCCAGACTTGCAGAATATTTTTAGAAAATACCAGCTGTTAAGCTCACACTGAAGGGCTGTTTACTGATCAGCCTCTGAGTACTAGGTGGCTGGAGCTTTGCTCTCACCTCGAGAGCCACTTCTGCCTTCTTAAAATTGTTAGTAAGTCAAAGCAGCGTTTCAAAGTCTACACACTTTTTGTTTCTGTTTTTTTTTTTTTAAGCTGCTTTCTAATGCTTTTGACATGCTGTAGCTCTGGGGCAGCAACACTCAAGCAGAGGTCCTGTTCCCAGCAGTACCTGACACTCCTCATGGCCGCAGTCAGCAGAAATCAGTGCTTGCACCTTAGAGCAAAGCCTGTCCAAGCATCCCTGCTGGAGCCAAAGGACAGTACTGACCCCAGGGGGCTTCCAAGGGACTTCCACTAGGGAAGCTGATCCAGGACTGAATGGTTACAGTCATTTAAGATATCTATCAGTCAGCAAAGTGCTGAACAGACCCAGCTTAAGAGAAGCAAACACATTTTATTTGAAGCTCACTTATTTAAGGTCATCTAACCAAGTCCTCACATACACAATTCAGGTACATTAATTTTATCATTGAAGTAAAATAGCTGGATCAAGCTCAAAACTCACTATCATTTAAGTGTGTAAGTCCAAGTGAGTTTCAAGACTGGAGCAGAAGGTCTAAGTTCTTATTAACTTTTAATTTTAAATTCCAGATATTGGCTGATATTTTGCATTACTGAGGATTCTGAGACCCAAAAAAACCCTGAACAAAACTGAAATTTGAGAAGAGCATTGGTGTAGTGAAGATGATCAAATACAAGCCATGAACCCTTCTTTTCACTAGTCAATTATCTGGAAATTGCCTCTGGATAAAACAACACCATCACTTGTTTGGCAACAATGTATCCTTTGGCCAGAAACTTAAAAAAGAGTAGTTCTGGCAAGGAAAGGACAAAAAAGCAGTGGCAAAATTTCTAGTCTTACAGTTAACGTCAGCCCAGTGTCACCTTCCCTCCCCTGAAGATGATCCATAAAACAGACATTTATTTTTGCAAATAAGCATTAAAGACGTAAGCTGGATGAACAATATCACTAATATTGTTTCAATGTGTGCAAGTACTGAACTGATTCTCACCTTCCAAATAAACAAGAACTTGCAGTGAGTGGAAAGGTAATTCCATCAGTCCCATTCCTTTTAATCACAACAACATTCCCAAAGAGTGGCATCTTCAAATGTAAGGAATCTTACCTGGAAAAGATTATCACCGTTACTCATCCAAATAACGCTTTATGTATTTGTGAAAGTAAATCAATGTAACTGTTTGTTTTTGCTTCTGTTCAATAAGCTTTTCCCAGTGTACAGCAGAAGAATCTCAGTGCCATTCCCACATGCTTGGCTGTGTAGAAACTGGGAATTATTTACGTTGAGTAAACACTGTAATTGCAGAGGGGAAGCAGAAGGTACAAGCGTTTGGAGGAACCAGGAACTGGTGCCAAGAGCAGCCATCACGTGTCCAGGCAAACCCAGTTATATCACTTCGACATGGGCAGGATGTTTTGTTACCCATCAGAGCCCTTGCAAAGACTCGGGGCCAACACACGTTAGGTTCCATCCCACAAACAACTTAAAACGATTTTCACCTCAACAGTCGCTCCTCCCCGCTTACACCTAGATACGACACCTTGTCTTATCTGCGTGGAGGATCTTAGGCTTGATTTTAACGTAAGCCAGCTGATGATAGTTGTCTCCTGCTGAACAAGGAGGGCATGGTGGCGTTGCCACGGAGGAGCCCGGGCAGGAAGGCAGCTGAAAGGATGGCAGCTGAAAGGAAGGCTGGAGGTTGAGCAGCTGCTGGGATGCCCTGCTGCCGGGTACAGCTCCGAGGGCGGCGAGTGCACCTCTGCGGGCACGCACAGAGAAAGCAGAAGGAATCGCGTTTGACTTGCAAAAAACCCCAGCTCCCAGCGTTTGCTGCTCCGTTCGCTTCCAAATACGAGCGTGCCACGAAGGAAGTACCAGCAGCCCCCAAAAAAGCAAGCGTGGAGTGCACTACTAAATACGTTAGGAAGCGGCAAGCTAAAAACAAGGGCACTAAATGCGATTAACACCGATTACAGATCCTAGGGGTTGGAAGGGACCTGGGAAGAGCATCCAGTCCAGCCCCCCTGCCAGGGCAGGGTCACCCAGAGCACATCACACAGGGACGTGTCCAGGCGGGTTTGAAAGTCTCCAGAGAAGAAGACTCCACAGCCCCTCTGGGCAGCCTGTCCCGGGGCTCTGTCACCTTCCAAACTTTTTTTTTGCCGAGTTTCATACGATAACATATTTGCTTAAAAAAAAAAAACACAAAACAACACCACAACGAAACGCGCCCGAGGGCAAATCTGACAGTATCCTTCAGAAAAGCCTCTCCCCGTCGGCCTTTCGTTTTCCTTAACCCAAGGCGCCCCGTTAGCAGTTGCCCCCCCCGCTCCTACAAGCGGCAAAACCCCGCGGGAGCTGCGGAACCCGAACCGGACCCCGGGTGGGCCAGGGAGGCCGCCGGGAAGCAGCAGCCGGCCCCAGCTCCTCCCCGCGGGGCTCGGAGCCCCGGACACCGCGTCCCCAGGGCTCGGAGCCCCGGACACCGCGTCCCCAGGGCCCGGACGAGCCCTCCCCTCCCTCCCCTCCCCGCCGCGGCCGCCCCGGCCCTACCTGGCCCCGCCGAGGGGCGACCCCGCGGCCCCTCCCGTCAGGCCGCGCCGCGGACTGAGCCCGCCCGCCCGCGCGCGCCCTCGCACTCCGCCCGCCCGCCGTATCCATGCGCCGGGTCCGCAGAGCACAGCCCGCCCGCCCGTCCGCCAGCCAGCCAGCCCCGCCGCGGAACCGCCCCGCAACCGCCTGTCACAGCCGGCGGGACACACCGGGACTGACCGGGACACACCGGCCGCGACTGGCGGCCCGCGGCGGCCGGACTCTTTTAGCCTTACCTGACGGCAGCTTGGCGGAAGGAGAAAAAAAAAAAAAAAGCCGCACCACACCAAGCCTTCCACTCCCCCCCCGCCGCTCGCTTATTTTAAAAAGGCGCGCGGCTGCCGGCGATTGGCGGGAGGGCGGTCACGTGGGGGGGAGGGGCAGCCAATGGGAGGCAGGCGCGGAGGCGGTTTGGTTTCAAACCGCCGCCGTTCCCCGCCCCGCGGCGGTTGCGGCGGCATCTCCGGGGGGAAAGGGAGAAAAAAAGGGGAAAAAAAAGGGGAAAAAAGGGGAAAAAAAGGGGAAAAAAAGGGGAAAAAAAGGGGAAAAAAGGGGAAAAAAGGGGAAAAAAGGGGAAAAAAAGGGGAAAAAGGGGAAAAAAGGGACTCTTAGGGGCTTCGGCTGGGTCCCTAAAAGTCACCTCTCCCGAGAAAGCCTCAGGCCAGCATAAAAATAAAAGGGCCAGAGTCGCCTCACGTCGCTCCAAGCTGCCGCTTTCTAAACCCGATGTAAGCAGCTCTGCTTTCTGCGCTGGTCTTCTTGGCAATTGGGCGAAAACGTAAAATTGTGAGGCTTTAAAGGAGGGGGAAAGAAAAAAAATAAAGGAGAGCAAGGATAGGTGAGAGAAAGCAGCAGTAAAAAAAAAAAAAAAAAAAACTAGGATTTAAAATCCGTTTTAATCAGCCCTTTAATTACCTTAATTCATCTATAAACCCTCGGTTCTCGCCTCTGCTCCCTGAGAGGAATCCATTAAGCTGTAATCAAGAACCTGCAAGACAAACAATGGAGACAAAACACTGTATTTGGAGACAGAAATAAATAAAATACCAAAAAAATATATAAATAAATAAAATCCAAACCACCAAATAACTGGCAAGTAACCAGCGTTCAGCTCAGTCACACAAAGGTAGGAAGAGGTGGTCCTAGACAACTTCAGCATCATTCCCATCCTCGTCATTCCTTCGGCTCATGTTTTTGTCTTGCTATCCTGCCTTTGTAGGAACTTAAAAACTCATCTCCGAACAACGAGATCACCTCCTCGTAATAAAAAAAAAACCAAAACGAGAAGGAGCCATAATTTGAAACTAGCCAAGGAAAGTTCCTTGGGTAGAATCTCACTTTTGGGCCATGGTGCCCTAAAATCCAAAGCAGATTAGCTCCTGTTGCTGTACAAGTAGAGAGAAAAGATATTCAAAAATAAGCACAGACCCAAAGTACTTCCAGAAATTCTGAGTAATTTTTTTTTTTTTCAAACTGGTATTTTAAACATACCCTGCATGACATGCATAAGAGAGTCTGAATTCCTCGCAGTTTCCCCCTCTATTTCCTAGCCACGAAACAGCAACTGGTCACTAACGCTTCAACCTATTTTTTCATCTTCCCAGATGACCCCAGGGAAAACACCCTGAAGGAGCCGTGTGGGTTCCAACTCGCACAGTATTTTTGACGTGTCTTTCAAGATCTATAAACCCCAAACATCTTGATTATCTGCCTCCTTTAAAAAGCAAATATTAATCTCTGCTAATTTACAGCAACAACAGCCTTGCCCAATTCCTTCCTTTCTGCCCCAACACCCCACTGTTACAGTTCCAGCCCCGGGATGGCTGGGGAAACTCCAAGGGATAAAAAGGTTGTTGAGTGATGCCAGATTTTTTATTTTTATAATAAATACGCAATAATGAGGTGCAGAATCTGGTGACCTTCATTCCAGGTTGAACTTCTAGGCCTGGGATAAAGAGATACAGAGGGAGAAAGGCCTTTTCCAAGGTCATCCAGCCTTTTGTGCTTCAAAGGATAAAAAAAAAAAGCAGGTTTCTCACCCAACAGAACTCCTTTTGATATTGCTCCTATTTTATTTAATTACCTAGGCTGCCTCAAACACTATGTGATGGTGACTTCAGGATGTGACACACTTAGATGTAAACAGCTTTTTAAGTGTTTTGTGGTTTGTTTGGGTTTTTTTCCCCTTTGAATTAAATTACTCCAAAGTCTATAAGCTTCGGTGGGATTTTACTTTTTAGTTCAGCATATGAAGTCATGACATTATTACACCCCCAGCTTGTCACGACAGCTTAACTGCCTCTGGACACCTTGTGTTTAGATGGAAAACATTCAGACCAAGCAGAATCCTAACGCTGGGTATCATTGCCAATAAACAGGTATTAATGTCAGACCCTTCCCGGAGACCTTTGCAAGTCTCTTTATACCTGAACAACACGTTTACACCAGTAAAACTCTTTGCAAGCTAAATTCATTCCAGCCTCTCCCAGCCCACATCTGATCAAACTGAGCAAAGAGCAGTTCTGCTGCTCCACTTACATGGGCACTATGTTGACCAAAGCTTTGGGGATTTAAAAAATAAACAAAACCCTGTGGGGTGGCAATAACTATACATTCTGCCATAGCACCCAGCGGTTATTGGCACACTCACTGCACCCAATCCCATCACATC
This sequence comes from Apus apus, assembly GCF_020740795.1. Classification (NCBI taxonomy): domain Eukaryota; kingdom Metazoa; phylum Chordata; class Aves; order Apodiformes; family Apodidae; genus Apus; species Apus apus. The sequence continues at coordinate 2,344,992 of NC_067285.1, forward strand.
CCTCCTGTCTCTGCAAACACAAAAGTACTTCCAGGAAAACACAACTTGGAATAAAGGCTCTAAGCATGCCTTGACATCTGCCTTGAGGAGCAGCAGTGTCCTCTTGAACAGCAGAAACACAAATATTTGAAAAAGTAGATCCATAGCAGAGAAAAAAATAATAATTAAAAAAAGAAGACATTTTCTTCAAGGCTTCAATTTGCTGTTACATTAATTTGTATCTGTGAACGTTTAATTTGCCAGGAGTACAAGCTGAGGGGCACATCAGCATACCTGTCCAAGTAAAACTGCCAGATCTCAAAAACGTGCTGAAATTATTTTAAACCACTCCTTTTAGATTTGTCCTACAGACATTTTTACCTTAGTCAACCAATCAACAGGTAATTAGGAAAAAGACTCCACTGAGATCCAGCAGCAGGATCCATGGGCCTTTTCAGGACTTAATTATAACAGACAAAGGCCCCTAATCACTAAAGCAAACTGGGGCTGAGGTCTTGAGCCAAGAGAAGAACAAGAGCAACAAAATAAAGAGAATTAGAAAAATGAGCATCTTAATTCCTCACATGAAGATCCTCCCAGCAGCCCATTTGTTCCAGTTGCTGAGCAGGTGGTTTGGAAGCCCCGGAATGAAAGCAGCTCATTTCTCACAGATTTCTACTACTGCTGTTTTTTAAACAGAAAGCCTAAGAAAGCTCAAGCTCCAGCTGAAGCTGTTACTGCTGCTAGAACTGCCAAGACGGAAAGTTCAGGCAGAATTCCACCTGCTACGTGATGAGGGAACTGCCAACTTCTGCCAAACCAGTGCTCACGTAGCTGGGATTAGCAGGAATTCTGTCATCACAGATCAGTTCTCCATGGGATTTAATTTATGATCTTTTCATTGGACATTGAAAAATAGAAACTTCAAGATGCTCACGCTGTGTAAAGCCAAGTGCAGAGGGTAGCAAGTTGTTGTTTGAGGAATCTCGGAACGTTGAACTTTTTTGGCAGTAGACTTTCTTCAAATGATGGTCGTTACACTGACATACTGCATCTGAGCTTCTGTGAATGCTCCTGTTCGGACACAGAACCTAGTTTTGACAAATAATTTCATGTGTGAGGAATCTGCTTATGAACAAATGGGATATGTTTTCCAAAGTGCTTCCCACTCACATTTAATATATACTTTGAAATAATGAGTTTATTTTAAATGGGGAAAGAACACAGCACCACAAACTAAGGGAAATGAATTGCAAGAGATCAAACTTCTGTGTGGGATGGGAAGCACTAGGATTTTTAAGCAAAAACCTTCTGTACTTTGCAAACAAAATCAAAGCTCATCTCCAGGCCGAGCCTTCCAGCAGGCTGTTTTCACACCAAGCATTCCAAGCCATGGAAGATGACTGGAAAGAAAACTACACAATGTCATGGTGAAATATATAATCTTTCTAGTGGCAGTGAACACTCTGTACCTGGGACTGGGCATGTCCTTGTTCTGGGTCCCTATGCCTCAGCAATTACAAAGCCCCAGGACGAGTCAGATAACACACCAGTGTCAGTGTCACTGACATAAAACAATTAAAACCCTTTCATCTGGGAACAAAATTCCTACTCCTGGAAACTTTGCCACAGATCACCTGTCATCCTAAGGAGGGACTTTGCATTGCCCATTCAGCCCTTTTGCACATCTGCTGTTTGTGGAAGAGTCTGTGATTTGTGAGGGAGACCAGGTAGCCCTGAATCCAGCAGGTTGCATCAAGCTCAGCTCAAGCAGGCTGTCCTCCAGCATGGGGGGAGAGCTATTCCATCTGCTGCTTCCTTGGAAAGGGCTTGTACTTGATCCTCAGGCTACCACGTGCTTAGCATACAGATCTCAACTAGAAAACCCTCCTGTAAAATTTTGAAGCAAAATAACATAAAAGCAAAAAAAACCCCAATTATTTCTCTCCTCGTACTGGTGTCTCCAAGAGACAGGCACATAATCACTGACAGAGACCAGGTCACTGCCTGACCCTGCCACATCCCTGCTGCATAAATCCTCCTCAAGCTCTTCCAGGCTGGTGTGGTTTTGCTTCCTTTGCATCTCCCTGACTGGCATCAAGTCACAAATTAGATCTTTTGTTCAAATTTCTAAGTCGTTTGAGCGTGACGTTGATGGAAGTGCTGGGACAACTCCTGGTGCAATGGAAACAGGCAAAGGGAAAAAAGGATTATTTGTGAAAAGCATTTCCTTGGCAAAGTCTCAACCTGATTAATAATTTAGTAATTCTCCTACTCTGTGCAAAGTAGCACAGAAAATGTATAAAAGACAGTAAAACAAAGCTCTAAACTACAACATAATCCTTTAATACCTAAGACGAAGAACATTCATGGAGAAGTTAAATTGCTTGAAACATTCTCAGATGCACTGAGCAAAATCTCTGTGAAGGAAAGCACAGCCTGGACTTGACATACATGCCCTACATAGAAACACATCCTTGATCTTGCTTAGTTTACACTGTTTAAAGAGCCTATTAAAATAAATACATTTCAGGAACAGTTCTTAACAATGAAAATGTGTTTTTGAAAAGCAGGGTTTCTAAAAACATACCCAGAGTCAGCATCTCAAGATGTAAAATGCAGAAACTCGTTGGAGAAGTACAAGGTCTTTATGGTATTGCTTGGGCATGTTGAGAAGCGGGGGACAAAAAACCACCACCTAGTGCATGTTCTTATCAGAAGAGCCAAGAAAAAAAACAAAACCCAACAAAACACTGGAGAAATGCAGAAGGCTAAAAGGTACCGGTAATTAACCCAAAGCTATGATTGTAGACACGACTGCTAAAAGGTTTCATACCTTCTGTAGGGTTGAATTGTTTCCGTTTCTTCTGTTCTTCTTCTTCTGTTTTGTTACAGATTTGTAACAAATCTATTTGTTACAGACTGTTCATGGGCCAGCAGACAGCAGAGGGTGTCTGTGAGAAGAGCCCTTCCACCCACTGGATCCGCATTTTACTGTCACCTTCTCACCACAATCTCTTCACAGGTTGTTAGAGGCAAATGCAAAAACTTTACCACCAATACAGTATCTAACCAGCCGTGTCAGCTGCTTCAAGGAGGTGAAGATAACCTGATCCAAGCCCTTGCTACAGATTCAGCTTTGTTGTTACTAAAAACAGTATTATTTGTTGCATGTTAACAAAGATGCTTTTTATTGCTGATCCTGAGACCAAAACAGAAGCGCCCTGAGACGAAGACAAGAAGAAAGTCGTTCTTCACCTCATAGTTTGTAACCCCTGTTACTTAGCTTGAACAATCTGAAAATGGTGATTCTACTACACTGCTGGACAGTACCTTGTTGTACTAGAAATTGTGCCATTCTCTAGTATTCAATAATTATCATAGAATCATAGAATCTTAGGGGTTGGAAGGGACCTCGAAAGATCATCTAGTCCAACCCTCGCTGCTAGAGCAGGGTCACCTAGAGCACATCACACAAGAACGCATCCAGGTGGGTTTTGAATGTCTCCAGTGAAGGAGACTAATTATGATTATCAATAATTATAAATTAACCAATGGTTCATTAATAACTGACTAATTCTTGAGATTCCTCCACTCTCTGAAGCCACACAAAGGCTCTGTCTGTCTCACACACAGTTAACCTTCAGTGGGCTCACAAGCTGTGCTGCTCGAGATCTGCTAAAAATATATGACCCAACCACACAAAATATTGTACCAGTTCATCTGGAATTATTAAAAAAAAATAAAAATACATATATATAACAGCTTTTATAAGTAATGGAAAATATACTTTTAACTTAGTACTCTTTAGTGTCACAGTAAGAAGCAGCAATATTTTCCTGAACACCAATGTCTCCAAGGCTCTTGTATGTCAGTGTGGTGCATCCCTGTATTTAAAACTCCACAGGCAAACTCCTGGTTAGCAGATCTGCCTTGGTGAAGCAAAGACATCTGTCTCTCCAGGATGCTCATGCCTGCTACCTTTAGCAACTTACAAGTGAAGTTACTCCTGGCAAACAAGTTGCTACAGTTACTCCTGGATGGTTCCATTCAATATTAGGATCAGGCACTTGGTAAACATCCCCCAGCAGAGAGTTCTGTAGCAGGTGACCACGCAGTGCACAAGGACACGCAAACTGAAAGTTCTTCCAAACACGTGGGGGGGAAAAAAAACAATTAGAAAATTATCTGCATGGAAAAGGTACCTCCCAAATGTCAGGTGCTCCAGATGGAACGGGGCTCGAGAGGTCAAACAGAAATACTGCTTCATGAAATCACACCTGACAAGGAACATTCAGGCTTTTCAAATCTCGGTGACAGCAGCTTGACACTAGGATGGTGATCTTTCTGCATGGTTACTCCAGGTGTCCACCAGCCTCCCCTGCCCCTTGTTCCCACCGAGACCCTTCTTGATTATTTTTGGCACATGAGGCCCCATGTGAAGCCCACAGAGATCAACGAAGAAATTGCTGTTAACTAGAGAGGGCTTTCAATTCATAATGGCTGACACAGTTGAAGGGGAAGCTGTATTGTTTGGTGTGACACCAAGGTGTACCATGGCATTATTAAAGCTTACAGAGAAAAGCACAGAAAGGTTTGTTGTGCACTGAGCTCTCTCCTCTAACCTTCCCTACCACACTTCCACTCACCAGGGACAGCTGCAACCAGCCACAACCAGTCACAACCAAAGCTCTGCACTGTCAAGTCACAGAATCATGGATTATGCTGAGTTGGAAGGGAACCATCAGGATCACAGAACTGCTGGAGTTGGAAGGGACCTCTAGAGATCATCTAGTCCAGCTCTCCCACTGAAGTAGGATAACCTGGAACATTTTACACAGGACTGTATCCAGGGGTGTCTTGAATATCTCCAGAGATGGAGACTCCACAGACTGGGCAGCCTGTCCCAGGGCTCTGTCACCTTCACCATAAAGAAGTTTCTCCCCATATTTCAGTGGCAATTTCCATGTTCCAGCTTGTGCCTGTTGTCCCTCATTCTGACACTGGGCACTACTGAGCAGAGTCTGGCTCCATCCTCCCTGCACCCACCCAGAGATACTTGTAGACATGAATATGGTCTCTTCTCAGCCTTCTCTTCTCCAGGCTGAACAGTCCCAGCTCCTTCAGCCTTCCCTCATAAGAGAGATGCTCCAATCCCCCCATCATCTTCATCACCCTCCTCTGGACTCTCTAGTCATCAATCATCGAGTCCATCTCCTGTCCCTGTGCAGGGCACCCCAAGAATCACACCATGTGCCCGAGAGCATCATCCAAACACTTCTTGAAGTCTTACTTCTCACCACAGCCCGGGCAGACCCAGCCCTGCCAGCATCTGTCACGACTTGATGTGCACTTCACAGGCACCACTTCAGGTACAACACCAACCTGAACACGGCTCCCAAGGGGCTGCAGACGAGCACCGAACAATTATTTATCTCGACAATGGATTCCGACTCCTCCAGAATGCTTAATTTAAATGAAGGCACAGTACAGGAATGAAATTAAAAGATTTAAAGAAAGCAATACAGTTTGAGAATAAAAACGCAGCTTTGTTCTTGCATCAGGATGTATTAGATCTTGCAATTTGCATATACAAATAATTCAGCAACATTCACCGGCATTAAAAACACAGCAAGATCAAATTATAAATGTAATAAAAGAAAATAATAATAGCTGAAACTGTATAATACATACATATATTATAAAGATTTGACAAATTAAATACAATTTGGTTATTCAGAAAAGTTTCAACAGCTTTACATTAAAAAAAATGGTACGAGGGAAATGAAAACATTTCAAAACACTGAACATAGGTGGTCAGGCTCATTTTAAAAGTTTAAAAAACTGATACGTAAAAAGACCCTAAAAAACACTGCTAATTACAGGAGGCATTCTTCATTAAGGCCCAATTCAGCAAAGCACTTAAGGGATTGCTTCAGGAAGAGAGAACCCGAGGAACCGCAACCTTTTGTGGAACAGAGATGCCGTGAAGCCAAAGCTTAAATGCTGAGGTGAACTGGAACCTGCTCTAACACATGAAAACAGTCAAGTCACATAGTGACCAAAGCCACGCACAGATCAGAACGTACCACTTCCAATCAGCTGTTTGGCATTTTGAAGCAAACTCCATGCAACACAGGAAAATCTAAGAGAAAATCCATCTCTCTCAGGGCACAGCTCCCCTGTCACCAGGTGCTGCCGTGAGCCCTCCAGTGACCAAACACGGGCTGGAAAAGCAGCTTCTCCAACGAGGAAAAAATTATGCAGCTATACTTGTGACTTCTGGAATGCATTACAGGTATTTCTGTTTGCTCCTGGAGATGTCCATAGTTAGGCACTAAAACCTGAGTGCCCCCTTGGCACGTGACGTCTCCCCTGACTCCCATCCCTCCACTTGCTGTAACCGGGACACGCTGCAGAAGGATCCCTTGGAGCAACCCCCCTGGACAGGTGGAGCCCTGCTAACATCACACCCCCATTGCCACTTGCTTCATGAGGCAACTCCTAATCCAAGCTTTCATCTAAGGGACCCAGCAGGCTGTCCAACAGACAGATCATTTTTCCAATGTAAGCTAAGTATTTGGAAAGATCCCAACATTAGGATCTAAGGGGACCATGAAACAATGGGAATTTCTTCACATTATTTGCTGTCATCATTTAACCTCTGAGTCTCCCTGTGCTACAAATGAGCATACTGAAAACCCCACTGTGTTGGTTTCCATACTGAATTTATTTGATGGCTTTTTCAAATCAGATAAAGTTTTAGCATGCAGTAGTGATGTAAACTTGCTCAGCACTCGTTTCCGTTACTCAGCCCTTTTCTGTGGCTCGAGTGTATCTCCTCACAGCAAAGCTTTAAGTCTTTAAACAATCTTTTCTAAGTGCATAATTTACTGTACAAATAAATAGAGAAGTGCATCGATGGGAAGGCAAGAAGCAGCAGAGGGCAGTGTTCAGAGCACTGTGCTTAGACGTGTCCAAGCTGCATCCTTCCAATCCATGTGGAACAGACGGAGAGGTGGGAACACCTTCCCCTTTTCCTTGCATTGTCACCAAGTAGAGTGCCATTTGTTACCAGAAATGAAAAATGGTGATGGGATAAAATAGTGCAAGAACAGTGAAATGACAGTGTAAGTTGCTTATTTTGAATAAGGCTTTTATGTTTGCATTGGAAAAACCCAACCCAGTGGACAAGCCAGAACTATTGCATATGAGTTAAGTCATAAAAAGTACATGTTCACATACTTTGTGCTCATTAATTCATATATGCATTTTAAAGAGTGGAAAAGATATACTTTTTAAATTATTCAACATTCTGATGCCCTGGGATTTTTGGAATTTCTGACCCCCAAGCATATCCTGTTCAGGGCTACAATAAAGACTTTAAAACTTGATTTCACCAATTATATTATCAGTAGTACTTTCATTAAAAATATAGCTATATACAGTCATATACCCCTTTGAGATAAAGGAATCGTCCCTTTTCTGATAATATATATATGGGAGGGTAAGAACACTGAGGAGCTTTTTGCTACAATGCTAGCATTACACTGTTAGTAAAATGGTTTGGTCAAAATTTTAGCAAATACTGTTATTTATTCTGTTGAGCAGAATCTAGGCATAAGACTTCATCTCTTTCACCTCTTCTCAGAGAAGTGGGAAATGATGCACGTGCATCTAGAGAGACTTTACATCCATTTCTGACAATGGCTGTAAAGCCTCTTCAAGTAGACAAGTTCAGATGCTGCAAAATATACTCTTCTGATATGCAAAATATCCTCAAAATAGTGGTAAACTCCCATTATTGTCTTTCTAAATTCATTTAAGCTGGTGTAGTATTTAGGAAAGAACAAAATAAATGGACTTGGAAAGCTATATTAAATCAAACATTCACAGCTGTATTTATACTGACCAGACCTCACTGACAGTGAGACTCAAAGTAGAGCTGCCACCAACCTGGAGGTCCTCGAGACCCAACTTTAAAAGCAGTTCCACTTTTCAGCTGGACTGTGCATTATTACACCTGAAGGGCCACATCCTGACACCTTTACCATTAACAGCACTTCACTCCAACAGCCTCTTGGCCTTTAGTGAGACTATCTGTGAAATAAACTCCAGAGAAGTCAGCAGGTTATCAGAATGTGTCCTCAAAACCACTTCCACACTGAAGAAAGGTTTATGGCCAAAACACATTTCAACATAGGTACCACAATTCAGTTCTTTTTTTGGTATGAAATGTAAATCACCTGTGTAAAGCTTCAAGAGCTGGAAGATAGCATTATTGACAAATATTTATAAGTGGGAAAAAAAATAATCAAAGAAATAGACCTTCAGTAATTAATTTACTGTTATTTAGAATAAAGATTTCTATACCATCTTAGAGTGATAAACTGTATAGGAACATTATACTTTGCTTTAGAAGGTATTTATATTTAAGAAATAACTTTATACAGCAAATGCAACTTTTTAGAGCAAACACCAGGTCATATTTACAGTAAAGTCAACCATCAAAGTGACATGGAATAAATTAACAGAATGTACAACTATTTATACAGACAAATTAAAAAATAAGGCAGGAATTCTCATTTGAAGTTAGCATAATCCGAAAATATGTCGATGAAATCTTGTACCACTCTGTAGCAGAACTCATACTGTTCCTGAAAAGCAACAAAAAGGCATCAGTCAACCTGTCCTGTGGTGGCAGGGCACAATTCCTACCTCTAGACTATGGAGAAAATATCTACCTGAAAAAAGGGGTTTTGAGGTAAATTGCCTCTAAAGAAGTTCCAAATGACTGAACGGAAGCTGCTCTCAAAATACAAAATATCTGCGTGTTCATGTATTTTGCAAAAAAGGCAAGACTCAGAAAACCTGTTAAATGTGCATTCAATAGGGGGAAAGTGCCTGGACCAAGCTTCACCTGCAGATTGCAGGTAAGTTTAAACAAGTCCAAAGCCATTTCTCCCTTTCAGTGACCACCTGCGAGCTTCTGTAAGCCCAGGCATTTTGAGGTAGGAAAGAACAGCTGCTGATAGCTTAAAAGGCATTTACTTCCTGTGTTTTGTCACCTGCAACACTCACAACACCTGGTTTATCTGCCTCCAGTTCCTACCAGTCACAGCACGTTTGGCCAGGTTGTATTTTTAGAAGTGATATTATAAAATTAAAAGAAGAGATTTCTGCTAATACCTTGTACACACACAGCCACCATACATAATTCACTGCAACCTGCAAAGAAAGCCCTTTGATCTCCTCCCACAGGAATATTTACAAACACACATCCTCTGGCAACCACCCGGGTTGGTAAATATCATACCAGGGTTTGCACCATGTGTGGCCTTTGCAGTCGTAAGCTCTTCACAGCTTGAAAAACATCTAAGAGCCCTTCAGCCTTCACCCGCTCCAGGATGTTGCTGAGTGCTATGAAGGTCCCTGTTCTCCCAGCACCAGCACTGCAAGGAAAACACATCTGCTTGAGGATAACGTTTGAAAGAATAGTGATGGAGAACACCCAGACACCACCATTATCAGCCCATTTCTGTGTTGTGCTTAGCTTGTCACCTCAGAAGGCAGCCAGAATGAATGGAAATTAACTCAGAGCCAGGCTGGGACCAATGAAGGCTGCATCCTGACAGCTTCTGGACCGAGGTGGGAGATCCTGAGCTGCCTGCAGCACCTCGTGGACCCTCAGCTCCAGGAGTGAAGTAGCAGGCTCAGCACCAGCTGCAGCCAGGACAGCCCTCAGTGCTCCCACACTTGTGCTCTGGATGGACCAGAGCTCCCCCTTTAGACTTTACAGAAATGCTGTGTGATCAAACCCATGTTTTTCTGTTAGGCTACGATTTATACTTTTCATGTTTGTATACTATTCCTGGTTCAGTTATGAAAGCTTTCTTCTCCTTCCAAAGCAATTTGATAGAAAAGGTAATTATTTCAATGGCTCTTACAATTTCAGCTGTTTCTTGAACAGATGTATTAATATAAGGACAAACTAAAGCAGCACCACATGAGGCTACAGTACATCAATAACCTAAAACTGACTGATCTGCCTCTCTCTTGACTGCAATAAGTGACCTGATGCACTCCAAAGGAACTGCAGTTTCACTGCACTATGTTTGACTCAGTATCTTTCATCCTTACATCTGTTTCAGATCACAGCTCCATGGAAACAAAACATATTTCAGTAACTATTATCTGATTTATTATGACTAACTCTAGAACAACAACAAAAAAAAACAACCCCTAACCCAGTTTTCTTTATCCTGATTGCACTAATCAGGGACTATTTGACACCAAAAAAATCAGCTGTGCACTGGAAGGACAACAGCTTTGCCAGGGAATAGTTACTAAAAACAGGACAGGACTGGGAACGTGGCAGTGAGTGGCAAGAGCAGAAGGTTCACTGGATTGCTAAGTGAGAATAAGCAGAGGATTTATTACATTTACAATTTACAGGTGTTTTAACCACAAACAGGTGAATTGTAATCACATCATTGCTGCTACCTTCTTTCTGTCAAATACAAAAAAACCTGATCAGCACCAGCCTTAGGAAGAGACGAAGTGCAAACGTGTGTATCCTCAGCTGGATACGCGGAGTCTCAGGGGGGGGAAATGAAGAGATAGAAGGTATTAGCTGTGCTATTCCCTTCAGACAATTACTGTTATCAGATTAAAGACAAACACAAAATCTAACAAGGCTCAGATTTATCTGTAATTAGCTAATCTCCAGCAGCCATCTGTGCTTTCTAGAGTAACCCAGGAGTGATGCACTTCCAAACAGCTCTGAAACTGTCAGAAGATGAGGACAGAAGCACACGTGTGCCCACACCATCACACATGTGGTTTATTCATTTATGCCTAAAGAGGTAGGTAGGCAGAGCTTCCCACTCCATTTTTCATGCTCCTTCCTCCAGGCTCACTCTCCTTTCTCCCAAAAACTCTGTTTTTAGCAAATCCATAAAGTTGGGCTTTTAAAAATTAAGAATTTTTAGTATGGATGCATGGAAAACTAAACTGCATAGATAACCTCTAAATCTGACTCAAAACTTTTGTTTCTTACCACAGAAAGCTAAAAGCCAAAGAACATGCAGAATTGGGCAAAAAAAACGGATGTAAGGATCTCTAAATAACAGCAGAGTCTGTTAGAGTGCAGAAAGAAGGGGACTGTGAAGAGAGATGAGCTCCAGAGGAGGCAGCTGCAGACACAGACTTAGGACAGATGGGCCCTGAATCCTGCTGGCAACTCAGCCAGCAAAACCCTTCGACACCAGTCAGGGTTACATCTTGAGTCTACTTATATATCACCTTTTTTTTAGCAGCTCCTTAAACTGTTTGTAAATAGTTGGGGAAAAAAAAAAATGAATGGAAGTTCTCACAAGTTTGTGTGAACATTCAGAAAACTCAGTCTCAGACTTGAAATGTGTTTACTTATTCATAGAGTTACATTAATTCATATTTGAAGACTCAAGCATGACTCCATGCAGAAGTTCAAGTAACTCCAAAGTTGTCCTGTACAGGCTGACCAAGGAGGGACAGGAGAGAGTTCTTAATGCTAAAAATCCTAGAATTCATTTGGGTTTATTTTCTTGTTTAAATCAGTTTTCTAGTGATTGCAGGAGGTTTTAAAAATCAAGGACAAATGCATGCCAAATGGTTAAGCTGAGCCCTCAGAAGCTGCAAGTCTAAAAGCTCAGAAAAGTAGAAGCAATTTATACCTCAGATACTTTTGTGTGTTTCAGAGACATTCATTAGTTACTTTTGCCTCTTACTTTTACTGGTTAGAACTCCTGGATATTTTACCTGCTTGAATTATAAATCAGACCTGTAACTCCCTAGCAATTAAAAAAAAAAAAAAAAGGGGGCGGGGGGGCAGTTCAAATGTGTCAAAATGCAGAATCCAACACAAAATGCCCTCAAGTGCACCCACCCCTGGGTGAGGGAACTCACAGTCCCCTCCAGAATATGCATGAAAAGAGCAAAAAGCAGAACACTTCTGAAGCACAGAGGAGGAAACTCCAGCCATGAATGAGCACAGGCACAAGATCACGTCCCAAATGACCCACAAATCTGAGTCCTGGCTCAAGCTCCCAGGCTCAATCTGCAAGGACCTTAAAACCCAGAGGAAAACAGAGATCAGCTGCAACTTTCCCATCCTTAGCATCAATGCAGACATTTCCTCTGTCCTCCCAGCTCTCCTACCTGCTTTCCAGGACAGGAAGGCATGTTGCCTTCAGCTGAGATTAGGGATTGATTTTGTTCTCCTGATAGTTTGTAAAAACCAACAGTGTTTTGAGCTGGATAGAACATCTGGGCACTGTTTTGGTGGGTGTATCTCACAGCACTGCAGGAAACCTACAGCTTCCCTTTCCCAATCCCAGCACTCAGCAAATCTCACCTGCAAAATTATAACACCCCAAGTTACTAACACACTCGTGTTCTCCCAGCTATTCAGTGTTTGCTAACTTAGCAAAGACAAGTCACAAATCTTTCATGTAACCCTACTTTTTACTATTTTTCCTATTTTTTTATTGTCTTTCTGAATTTTTTCTTTCTTTTTTTTTTTTTTTTTTAAAAGCCTGCAGTCTGCTCCTCACTAAGAAAAGCTGCTGCAAAAGCAACCGGACTGGAGGAAAAGGAAGCTGGTTCCTTGGCTAATGGTGGGAAGGAGAGGTGGGTCTTACCTGCAGTGCACTGTAATGGGGTGGTTGCCTGTTTGCTGCTGCTGCTTTTGAACAGCTGCAATCAGGTCGATCATCCCTTTTCCTTCAGCAGGAATCCCGATTTCTGGCCACCCGTGGAAGTGGAACTGCCGAACGAGCCTGCTCTGCTTCTCCTGGTTACCCTGTGCAGGAACACACCACGTGCAGCCAGCTGTTCATTCAGAACAGAAACACACTTCTCACCTTCAACAGTGGGAGCAGGAATTTTGCAGCACTAGGGCAGAGGGGCTGTTTGCAGCCCGGCCGGCAGGACACTGGTCCCGCACACCTGAGAGCTGTCTTTCTAAATCCCCCTCCCACTATGCTGACACAGTTCTCCTTTTGAACAGCAACAATAAAACACTAAAAGACCCTGTGGGAAACTCCACTGGCTGCTTTGACCAAGACCTGTTTCGCCTCCCAGAATTTTCTGTTTTACCTCCCAGAATTTTCATGGGGCTTTAAGCAAATACGTTTCCTGTGTCCCCTCCTGACTGAGACAACGTTGCATGTTGATTAACCACATTTATCTGTGGGAAGAACTTCCAGCACTTAATAAGGTACACAGTCATCTTGGTAGATGCCTTCAAACGCAAAAGAAACCAACCCAAACCCTCATGTTATTTGAAAACCTCACCTGGTTGTACGTAACGAGGAAGTCCCTGACACTGATGGCATCTAACAGGCTGTCACTCTTTATTTCCACGGTGATCTCTCCGTGAGTTACAGAGCCCTCTGATGGCCAGTACTGGCAGCATTTTTCCTGCAAAATGGAGAGAATTGTGAACATTCCTTGGAAGTTTTTCCAGTTATCTGCATTGTCCTGCATCTCTGACAGAGGATGTGACACAGCATCACACCTGTGTTCAACATGCTTGGTAATGAGAAGATTAATGACAGGAACACAGCAATACAATATTCCTACAAAAGAAACCACCACATTGAAAATGGCTTAGGAGTCAGAGATGGCAAATGCTGCTTCAAAACTGATTAGAATAAAATAAGTAACTCTCTTCATTAATTCATGAGAGGTTCAGATTAAGCCACTGCAGCTTCCACTGGCAGGACAGGGAAGGAAGGAAATTTTCACAGAAGCTCTGTCCAGCTGTTCCCAACCCCCAAGCCACTGATCCATGTCAGGCATCCCTATGAATTTTGTGCTTTTAATGTGAACTGGGGCCTTTTACAAACCACCATTTTCATTAGTTTTTGTGGGGTTGCAATTCAAGCAAAAGCAGCATCCTTGGCCCACGCCAAGAGCAAAGCAAGAGTTCATTTCCAGGAAAGGCAAAAAAAAAATCTATTGCTAGATAAGGAGCAATAAATAGTTGATAGAACTGTGGAATCGTTTGGGTTGGAAAAGACCTTTAAGATCATCAAGTCCAACCATTAACCCAGCCCTGCCAAGGCCACCATTGACCCATGTCCCTCAGCACCACATCTACCAGGCTTTTAAACTCCTCCAGGGATGGGGGCTCCACCACTGCCCTGGGCAGTCTGTGCCATGGCCTGACAGCCCTTTCCAGGAAGAAATTCCTCCCAAAATTCAATCTAAACCTCCCCTGGCACAACTTGAGCCCATTTCTTCTTGTTCTATCAGTTGTAACTTGGGAGAAGGGACCGAGCTCCCTGGCTCCAACCTCCTCTCAGGCAGTTGCAGAGGGCGAGAAGGTCTCCCCTCAGGTGTTCTCCAGGCTGAACACCCCCAGCTCCCTTGTCCACCATCCCTGCCCATTTTCCAGGTGTTGAGAGCACCAGCTTTGCTCTGGAGCTGCAGCTGCAGGACACGTACCTGCTCCCTCTCCTGAACCTCCGTGAGCATGACGATGGTGTGGCACTTCCACTCCCACACCATCCTCCAGAAATCCTCCACCGTGTGTGGGAGCGGGCCCTGGGTGGCAATGAAGTAGTCCTTCTGGCGATAGCCCTGCCGAGAAAGGAGGGGAGGTGTTCATGTCGCGACATGGCCACGCCAGGGAGGAGGGGCCGGAGAGATCCGGGCTCAGCCGGCGCCTCCCGCTGGGTGACAAACCTGCAAGCCTGGCCCTGAGCCCACCCTGCTCCTCCTCGTTGCCAGGAACAAAGGAAAAAAAAAAACAACCCAACCCAAAAGCCCAATCCTGAATGATGCTTTGTGGCTTCTTACAGTCTGGGCTGAAGGGCTGAAGTTCTGGGGATCTCAGGTACCTGCAGGGATGTCACACCGAGATGATGTGCAGGCTGCAGTGCAGCCAGTAGCTGCAGCTGGTAACACCCAGCTCAGGCTGTGAGCTACACTTCTACCATCACACCACGCATGATCCTCAGGGCTGTGACATCCACAATCCCCAGTCACACAAACAGGATGTTACTGCTTAAGGAGAGAATTCTCCTATTTAAATGAGTCCTGGTGGAAGGTGTTGCCCAGGTTCCAAAAGGAAGCTGGGAACAAAGTTAGGAACCCACACAGGTCTGCCCAGTCAAACCCTGGCTCCCAAACATGATGGCAGCCTTTCCCCACCCTAAATACAGACTGGTTTTTTTCCCTTTTCAAGTCAGAAGAGCACACACTCCTTTTATCACCCTGAACACAAACAACCGAGCTGTTGGATGTCAGAAGTAGGGCTAATTGGTTTCACTGTTTGTTCAAACGCAATTAAGACTTGACTTTATAAAACTAAAGATTGTTTTAATTACACAACCATTTAAAAGAAAATTGAAAACACCAGACTGAAAAGTTTATTTGGAATACATATGGCAATCCCAAACAAATCAGCTACTGTTCTTCATAAACCAACCTGTGTCTCTTTCAAAAGACTTACCCAGGAAAAGCAAAGTATTTCACTTTCCATTTAAATCCACAAACATTTGTTGCACTTACATCTATGAAGGAGGCATTGATGTAGTCTGTGTACTCCTGCCCTCTTTTCATTGACAGAATCACCCTGTTAAAATCATCTGGAAAGAGAAAAATAAAGTTTAGCCTTACTTTTTCCAACTGTACATTGATTGAGAGAACAAAACCAACCAAATCTTTTATCTGAAAGCCAAAGGGTCTCAAATCTTATCCAGGATTTCTAAGAGTGTGGAAAAGGGCACTGGTTTTGTTGCTCTTGTTCCATTCCCACAGGATATGGCCAGCAAGGTCTGAAACTTTCATTTTTGGGTGCAGACCTTACAGCGCTGCTGCAGACAGAGCAAGGAACCACACGGGAAACACGTTGGCTTAAAAGGTGAAACTGCTGGATTAGCTAATTCAGTTCTGAAAAAATACCTGATCAAAATTCATTTGACATGGATAAAGTAAAAACCAAGTCATTACATTGTTTGCAGACCCTTTATAAGGGCATTTGATTTTACAAGGAGAGGACACTGCTGTTTGTGTCGGTCAGTTCTCAAGAAACTTCAGAGCAGAGATGCCTGCACAAAGGATGACAAAACCAGAGGGATGGCTAATGGAGACACCCCAGAAAACGTGCTCCAGCTGAAAATAAAGTAAAGCCCAAGAAATACCACCTTGGACAGAACAACCGTTTTGGAAGCATTTGAACTTTACGGAGAAGGGATTTTTTTCCCTTGAAGGGAAACTCGCAGTAACTACTTGGAAAATTCCAGTAACTTTTGGGAAACTGTATTTATCCACAAGAAAAAGTGGATCTCTTACATGGGATAATCTGGATGACTCTGGCTTTCTTCATGTTTGCTGGAAGATTGCCAGTTCTCATGTTTTCCTTCATTATTCGAACATTTGTCAACTTCTGCAAGAAAACACACAAGAGGGTGAGGACTCCCTGGAACAGGAGCCATTCCCCCTCCCCAGGTCCTGCACTCTGAGGGTGCCCAAGTGTCTTTTCCCAGGTACAAAACTTGGCCAAAGCAAGGCTGACTTGTCACAAAAGCCACTTCATTGTCCTGGCTATGAAAATTAAAAGAATTATTAATAAGAGTGATGTAATGTTTTCACTGATAGTTACAAATGTACACATACCCCAAGGCCCAGCAATAAAGTTTAAGGCTGTACAATGGAAGTGGAATTTAACACTTCATGTCCTTTTTTTTTTTAAAGACACTTTTGGACAGTCTGACTGTGACTTTCAGGAGCATGCCAGGATCCATTCCCTTTGGGAAGATCTAAGTTTCTCTCCTG
This sequence comes from Apus apus, assembly GCF_020740795.1. Classification (NCBI taxonomy): domain Eukaryota; kingdom Metazoa; phylum Chordata; class Aves; order Apodiformes; family Apodidae; genus Apus; species Apus apus. The sequence continues at coordinate 2,361,795 of NC_067285.1, forward strand.
GCAGCATGCCACCCTGTTTCTGGCATAATGAGGTTATGAATTGCTGTGCAGCTCTTCATAGAATCACAGACTGGTTTCGGTTGGAAGGGACCTTTAAGATCATCTAGTCCCAACCTCCTGCATGGGCAGGGACACCTCCCACCAGCCCAGGCTGCTCCAAGCCCCATCCAACCTGCCCTTCAGCACTGCCAGAGATGGGGCAGCCACAGCTTTTCTGGGCAACCTGGGCCAGGGTCTTGTCTCACATCCCTGGATGTGTTTAGATATTGTATAGATGTGGTGCGCGGAGACGTGGTTTAGAGGTGAATATGCTAGAGCAGGGTTAAAGGTCAGGCTTGATGGTCTTAAAGGCCTTTTCTAACCTAAATTATTCTAAGATGTTATGATCTTCTTTTCCCAATTTCTGATTAAATTAATCCTTTAGCAGGAAGAGAGAATTCCAGTTAACACCTATATGTCATTCAATGCTTTAGACCCATACATAGAGTAAGTATTTTAGCACAGCAAAAGTCCTAGAAAAGCTCTCCCTATCTCCCCAGGACAACAAAGTCTGTTTCAAACTGATCAAAAGCCATCAGCATGGCTGCTTTCTGCATGGGGGGTGGGTTTCTCCACTAAACATAAATGCCTTCTTGCCTTTTTTTGCTTTCCCTGACAGGTCTGGGTACTCAGCTCAAGGTGTGGAAACCCCACAACTCTCTCTGCAGTCCCTCCTGACTGAGTTAATGATCCCACTGGGACGCAGATCAGGCGCGTGTAACCCAGCACCCTGTCCCAGCAGGATCTGATCTGGCATCTAGAAAGAATAATTCCATTTCTCTTTGATAAACAAAGATACTGCATCTAGGAACAGGTCCATAAGACAATGTAACTTGAAATGAGCATTTGCAGACCAGGATGTTCAGCAAGGCCCCTTCACCTGCTCCACAGGACCCACTCCCAGCAAGCACAAAACAGAACAAGCTGCTCCGCTCGGATGGACCTTTCCTTTGAAGGTTACACTCTTCCTGCTTTGGAAGTACCTTTTTGGCTCAAATGTTTCCACACTTAGAAGCCCTATGGCAAAGGACTTTCATACTTACTTTAAACTCTTCCTCTAGCCCTATCTTGACCAGGTTTGGTGCCGCAGTGTGTGATGTTTGTAGATGTTTTTCTAAGGATGACACATCCAGCTCCGTGTCCCCGTAGAGGTAGTATTCAAGTAAGGCTTGATAAATGAAGGAGTATTGCATCTGGAACCAAAAAACCAGCCACATAAGCACACTGCAAAGCAAGGAAGTGGAACTATCAAATCAGTCATTCCATTTGGTCCACCAGCCACTAATTAGCAAAATATACCTTAAGCTACAACAGCCTTCCTGTTACATCCTGTTTAAGTGTCACCTCACTTCCCTAAAATTCCACACTCTTCTGCATGGGGAAACCTGGGCATGACACCTAAAGACAAGGTGCCTCGTGGTGGTCTTCACAGCCTAAATGTGCTTCTATCTCCTTCCCCAACCTCATCCTTCCAAGCTTTGTCCATTTCCCAACTACCCAGGTGTGCAATGGAATGGGACATACTGGGATGCACGTCAGAGGGGGAACACAGAAGCATATTTTAAATTTCACCACAAAAATTTGTCATTTCAACCCATACAAGTTCACTTACGTCAGTCTGAACCATCTGTGGACGCTGGTTACGGATCCTGGAAACAAACTCAAAGACATCAACCTTCTGCTCAGAGTGCATCATGTCCATGATGGCATCGATGACGATGAAGGTGCCGGTGCGTCCCACGCCGGCGCTGCCCGGGGACACCAACAACAAACAGCTCAGCTGGATTCCAGGAATTGCTCCAGCAATGACACAGGTAGAACTGGGGATTTTGCAGTGGTTTATACTGGACTGAAATACTCTCTGACCAACGGAATTTCAGGTTTTATTTCAGCAATGAGAGCAACAAAGAGGGGCCTAAGTTTTTAACATGAAAAGTCACCTCTTAGGAGGGCAGCAATGAGTTGCAAATTACACTACAAAAGCCTTTGGAGGAAAGTTCTACTAGCCCAGCTATAATAATTCAGTCTAAGACGAAGTTTTAGGTCTTTTTTTCTCAATTTTTATCTCGTTTGAATGCTTGCTGCCACATGCTACTTACATCACAGCTACTCGTTACAAGTGCTACACTTCCTAACTCTGCCGTCCCAAAATAGATTATTTTTTTATATAAATATCCCTCAGCAGCCAGGAGAGGGAGCACGATCATTATAAATGACACCAAGCCAGCGACTTCAGCTCTTCCTTTCAGAGGAAAAGGGCATGGCATCCTGTGCTAGGCACTCACAGCTCTCCTTTAGCCTCCTGTTAGCTTAACTTTGTCCAGCAACTGCTGTAGTGTCCACCAACACCTTCTGAAACATGACAAAAACCTCTACCCCCATCCTGGGGTGCCTAAAGATACACATCAACTTTTGGCCTGGAAACATCAGGCTTTAAATAACACCAGAAAAAAAAATAAATACTGCATACATAACAGGACTTGGCTCATGTTACTTTGTCCACACACTCTTAACATCAAATGCCCCATGAAACCAAAGCCCCTGAGTCCTCCTACTCCCGAGTTCTGGAGGAACAATGGAGATGAGCAGACCCATGGAGCACCACAGCCCTACACCAAAACTTCATGCAACCTCTTCACAGCGAACAAGCCCACTACAACCTTCCGCCTCCAGGTCCCTTTGCGTTTAACCCTGGCTTGGCAGGCTCCCCCCTCTCCTTGCCCAGCCCTGGCCCAGCACTCCCAGCCACCAGTCCCCTTGGCCCCTCTGCAGCCATTGACCACCACAGCTTCCACCCCTGGGTGGCCAAGGCTCCCTGCCCTCTCCTTTCACTCATGTTTGACCTCTGCCACTCTGGAAGAGTCCACCTTGAGTCCTACTGTCTTGACTCCCAGTTCACAGAGATTTTCTCTTTTCCTGGAGTGTCCTGGAAACCAACTCTGAGCGTGGGCTGCTCATACCCCCTTCACACTTGTCTTTCAGTGCTCAGGTCTGTGAGCTTTCACCCACCAGGCCCCAGGCTCAGCCTGTCCCTCACTTCTCTTCCCTGTGCCAATACAATTCCTTTTGCACATTCCTGTTCCCTCCCTCTGCCTCTGCCCCAAGGTTACATCACTTCATTCAATCCTTGCATGTTTCCGCTAGAGCTGGTAATGTCACCAACCTGGACATTCGCTCTGCAAGTTCCCTGATCTTATCCATCCTTCACCTCCTGCAGGGTGTCCCTTACTCAGCTGCTCCTCAGTTTACCTTTCTGCTCACCACAAAAACACATTTCTGAAAACTTCTGGCAAAATAAATATATTCTGTCAGAAGTCCTCCCCACTCCGTTCCATCCGCAGTTCTTCACTTCCTGAAGTTTACTCATTTCCAAAAGATTCCAGTTGAGCAGGTTTTGCTTGGAATGAATTAGGAAAGCCCACTAGAAGTGGAGGGTTACTCACTATCGATGAGTTTCCCTTTCCTTTCTGCAACAATTCAGCAGGGTCATTTCCTGAAGCGTCACGGAAATGAAGTGTCACCTCTCTCGTTCGTGACTTCTAGGGCAGGCTGGGGCACTGCTCTGGCCCCAGCACTGACACACAGCAGAGGCACTGCCCTCCCTTGGGCCATTATGTTTAAACCTCTGCTGATATTATATTAAGATATTTTGTCTTTTCCTTTCTTTTGTCTCTGTGCTGATCAAACTAGCCAGAGAACGTGAGTGCAAAGTAATGCTCAAGTACAAGTCTCCACAGACCATCATCACAACAGGCTACAAAAATCTCATGGGTTTCTCACAGGAAAGACTAAGTGAGGCTACTAACATAATCTTTTTCTGTTTATTGCTTTTCTTTAAGCCTCTTATGTGTGACACCTGGGAGAGAGGATGAATCCTAGCAAGGTCTGGATGGAAATGAAAAGGAAAGGCTGGCTTGGTGGGGACAAACAGGCTCTTTTGAATAGTACACTTGAAGGACTCCTGGGGAGTAGTTCTAGATGTCTGACACAAGCAAGAGAAAAGGAAACAAATACATGAATCTACAACCATTTCCTTAAAAACAAACCCCAGAAAGACAAAGCTGCCATTCATTTTATTCGAACCTTGCTAAGATGACTGCTCCTGAAAAGACACTTCTTGCTCACTCCTGAGCTTAGAGTTGCAAGAGAGGTGGCAGTTCTTCTTTTAAAACTGATTTGGAGCTTGTTTGTGCTGCCATTAACATAAGAACTTCAAACAGTTTAGCAGAAGCCTTTAACAGCAGGAAGTTCATGTGTTTGTGACCAAATGAGTGGGGTAGTGTTCTGTATTGGCATGCAGCACATTTTTAAAATTGCAGCATTTCAGTCTCCTCAATGCAAGTCTTTACTAAAAGCTTCCTTAGCATTTAAAGGACAATTTACAGAGCAAATTGCAACTTGTTTGTGGGAGAAGTGGGGGATGAATTCTCAGAGGAGCATTTAGTGGCAAAGGTCATAGATTTGTATTAGAAGTCTGTTTTTTTCTGACAAATACATATTTATACTACTGGATATTACTTATGATAAAAAAACCCTAACAAAACAACAACTTCTGTTTGAGCGTTAAAGTGACAGTAAAGACAGACCTTTTCATAGAGTCATCATAGAATCACAGACTGGTTTGGGGTGGAAGAGACCTTAAAGTTCATCTAGTTTCACTCCTCCTGCATGGCCAGGGACACCTCCCACCAGCCCAGGTTGCTCCAAGCCCCATCCAACCTGCCCTTCAACACTGCCAGGGATGGGGCAGCCACAGCTTCTCTGGGCAACCTGGGCCAGGGTCTCAGCACCCTCACAGCAAAGAATTTCCTCCTAATATCCAACCTCAGCCTCCCTTCTTCCAGTTTTAATGCATTTCCCTTCGTCCTTTCACTACAAGCCCTTGTCCAAAGTCCCTCACCAGCTTTCCTGCAGGCCCTCCAGATACTTTTGAAGTTGTTTACCCTGGGATCTGAAAAACCTTAACATACTATAGCCCAGTATATATATAAGCATATGTGTTTGTATATATATATACACACAAATATACACAGCAGCTTTGTAGCAAAATTAACATTCAGCCTTGATATTACACACGTAACTGCAGACCAAGTTAAGAGAACGACTGGTGGAGCACATACTTACCTACAGTGAACCACAATTGGTCCAGCATGGGCAGGATTCAGTGCTTTGACTTTTTTCAGGAATTTCAGCATCCCAATGGGTGTGAAAGGCACCCCAAAGTCAGGCCAGCTGGTGAAGTGAAGCTGCGTAACGAGCCTGGGGGCTTTACAGCCGTCCTGGAGCTGCAGGGAACAGACAGACTCAGGGTTGGACACTGCATGTTTCTTGCAAAGATTTATAAACAAACAGCTCTGGTTCTTTATGACTTTAATCCCTGCAACACTTAGAGCCTGATTCAAGGATTGGAAGTTTACAGTGTACGTAAAACACAAGTACAGAGTAAAATGAGCAGATATTCTTAAAGCGCAGCTTTCCAGTGAGAACTGGAATAATCCCAGGATGGGACTGCAAAGAGTGAGACTCACAATTAATGTTAATAACAGGTCAAATCTTAATTCCTCTTCCACTTATGAAATCCCCACGACACTTATTTATCAGCCTCAGATGAAAGTCACACAATTCAGCTCAAACATTCAGGATCTGCATCACTACAAGATGCCACACGGGAGCTTCTGACATAGCATGAAAAATGAACAGAGGGCTTCACCTCTGCTGACCAACTACTGACAGGTCCTAATCTGACCTACTCTTCAAGAATCAAAAACAAGACACCACAGAAGAAACCACAGCGGAGTTCAGCATAATCTCACCTGCCCTCACTGACCACAACCTCTCCTTTAGGTTACAAAGTGCATCTGTCTCAAGCTCAGAGCCTGGAAGCCAGGGATGAGGATGTTTCTTTCAAACTGGAGAAAGCCAAGTGGTTTTGAAAGGCTACCTGGTCTCCATCAGTGGAGATACAACCCCTCCTAACACAAACCCAGCAGAGATCATCATCAAATCACAGCCTGATCTGGATTGAAAGGGACCTTAAAGTTCATCCAGTTCCAATACCCCTGCCATGGGCAGGGACACCTCCCACCAGACCAGGTTGCTCCAAGCCCCATCCAACCTGCCCTTCAACACTGCCAGGGATAGGGCAGCCACAGCTTCTCTGGGCAACCTGGGTCAGTCTCACCACCTTCACAGGGAAGAATGTCTTCTTAAATCTTCCCTCTTCCAGCTTGAAACCATTCCCCCTTGTCCTGTCACTTCCATGCTCTTGTAAAAAGTCCCTCTCCAGTTTTCCTGTAGCCCCTTCATGTACTGGATCAACAAGTGAAACGCAGCTGGGTCCATTCATAAACTTCCCAGCCTTTCAGCTTCTCCACAGTAGGTACGTCTCTGTACTGTTCCCTCTTTCCCATCCTTCTTCCTGAGCACAGTTTCTCTGAGCATTTTTATCACTAGTCAGACCAAAGTGATGTCCATGCTGAATCAGCAGAGACTGCTTCACACTTTGGAATCTGTAACTAATGCTGAATGAACCCACCTGTGTTCTGAAGGGTTCTGAGCTCCCTATTTAGTCCTACACAGCTATAGGAGGTTCATCACCCCTCCCCAGTCCATATTGTCTTCACTCTGAGTTCCAGGATCATTGCACTACACACAGAGCACAGCCAGGTGAGGATCTCTAGCAACTTGCTCCCACATCAGGCTACATGCTGTGGGCAAGAGCAAAGTCCTCCCCACCACATCTCTTGTGATCTAAAGCTAATATCCACACATGACACAGAACACCCAAGCATACCCAAATTCACTCCTTTCTTTATCTGTGCAATTTGTCCCCAAAAAGGTCAAGATGCTGCTCCTGGTCTCTATTCCTGGCAGTCACAAGGAATGACTTTCCGTGACCCTTGGCCACAGCCAAGGAGACTGAGCAGAACCTCTCCCAACCTACCAAAGCACAGCAGGTGCAGCATGTGCTGGCCTGCAGAACTTGCCAGCCTGCCTGGGAGTCCTAGCACACCTTTCTCCACTTGCAAGTATGTTTCCTTAATTCCCTGGATTACTTTTGGGGAAACATTTGACACTGGAACTGGCTCCTCACCGACTGCACGCAGAACTTGCGGATGGTGTAGTCCACCAGGACGATGCAATCTTCCACAGACACCCGGATATTCCCATAAGTCCAGCACCCTTGGTCAGGCCAGTACTGGTGACATTTTTCCTGTACAAACATGCAATTAATTTTATCAAGTTTTCCAATAACCTGAAGTCATTAGCAAGCAGCGTATGGACACACGCACACGTGTATGCAGAGTTTCTGATCTGGCACAACACAACTTTAACACTTTTCTAGAGCTATTCACACTTAAAGGTAGGCAGAGAAGGTGAGAATAGCTTTGAAGTTGTTTTTCAACCTATCCAGAGCTCACCAGCTTCTGTTGGTTTGTTGTTTGGTTTGTTTTTTTTTTTTATTATGGGGGGGCCTAACTGTAGGGACTGCGGTGACGTGACTCTTTGTTTTGAACCTTTAGGTGCAGTCAGTGGGAAGTGCGAGGCAATCCTCATCTGGAGTTGCCAGGAACACCCAAGTTTAACAGAAGCAGCACAGCCTGGCTCTCAGGGCAGAGTGTGGCTTCTGCCTCCTCCCTCTCCTCACTACCACAACCTCCAGGGAATCAGGTTTTTTCCTCAGGTATATGTTTTTGAGACATTTATATCTATATATATATAAAATGAATCAAATAAGGACATAGCACGCTTTGTGTGAACAACTATCCCCCAAGGGTAAACAAAATAATGAAAACCCATATTTTATGTTTCTAATGATACATTCCCTTATTGTTTGTACTTAGCTTCTCAAATCTGAGAAGCAGGAATGAAGTTAAATGTTTTACGCTTGTTGGGTGCATCCCAGCATTCCACCAGTATGCACAGAAAGCCTCACACAAGGAGAGGAACCAGACTCATCTGAGGCACAACGGGGGGGACAGGAGGGAAGAGCATCACTCTCACAAGCGTGTTGGGTTTTTAATTGTTATGCACACGTGAACTCTGAAATCTAGCTCTCAGAAAAATGAAAAAAGTTTTAAACCTCATTTCCAACACATCCCACCCACAAGGAGGGCCTCACGCTGCAAGGAGAGCACAGGCACGAGGCCTGGGCTGTGGGGGCAGGACAGAATGAGCTACCAGAACGTTCTCCTTGAGCTCTACACATGTACATTTGCATCCTGGAAATTAAAATGAGCAGAAATGCAGCTGTGCTAAGAGGGGCTGGAGAAGGAAGTGGTCAGCAAGGTGACTGGCCAGGTGCTGAGCAGCCAGGGCTGCTTTTGGAGAACACTCCCATAGAGACACCCCAGAGCACATGGAAAGCTCCTCACCTCCTTCCTCTCCTTCAGGTTGGTTAACATGACGATCACAGCTGACTTCTGCTCCCAGATCATCCTCCAGAAATCATTAACTGTTTCTTGCTTGGGTCCTGCAGACAGAACACAGCTTTGCTCAGGAGAGGGGATTGAGACCAGCACCAACACTCTTGCCAAGAATTCTTTTCCCCCTTGTTGACAGCTCTGTGCCATTGTCTGCTAGCAGACCTGGTGCCCTGTAAACATCTCCATGATCAAATAACCCAAAGTTCATCCGACAGCACCAGCCTCTAAGCCATACATTAACCAGTTGTGTTTTCCTAGTCCTTTCAGCTTTTCCTGCCACTGAAGGAGCTGAGGAAAAGACCACCTGTGCTCCTGATCCCGCAGCCTAGTTCTCTGAAAGCCCTTTTCATCATCCTGGGACTTGCCTTGGCAACCTCATCAGTGCCCACCTGCATGACCACTTGTGGGTAGTAATCAGAGGGCTGCACCAGGCCTGAGAGTTTCTCAGTAACACCTCGCACTCACTTTAACTTAATTTAAACTGTAACCTCTAAATCCCACCTCATATTTTGCCACCATCCGCAGCTGAATGTCACCTTTAAAACACTTCTAAAATTAAATACACGTTGAGCCATAAGATGTACAGAATAGAGAAATGAGAATAAATTACCTTGTGCTGCTATAAATTTGTTCTTTTCATTGTAACCCTAAGGAAATAAATATCATAGTGGTTAAAAGATGAAAGGCCAACATGTGCTAGCAGAAAAATACTTATTTAATTCACAGTCAAATGCAGCAGCTTGGCCAGTGGAAAACTGTCAACTTACATCTATATATGATGCATTAATGTAGTCTGAAGGTGGGACTCCATCGAGCTGGGTCAAAATCACTCTGGAATGATCATCTGGAAGAAAACACATTTCAAGAACATTTGCATGTTACTCAGGCTGGAATATGTGACTTCCACACCAGCAGGAGGCCAGGCTAAGCACTCTCTTCCCCAACCAACCATCTCCCATATCGCTTCTGGCTCTCATCACAAAACTTTCTCCACAAGCATCTTGCTTTGCTCCCACACCTGCAGGTCACCAGGACTGCAGCTCTACAATACTGGAAGCCCAAACTCCACCATATTTGATTGCCCAACACTAACCTGAGACAGCACAACACCCATTTGATGTGGTGTAATTTGGCAGAACCCCACCAGGGCTCAGGATTCATAGCGACAGAAAAACCTACCGGGAGTTAGGGACACGCCACAGCAAAACTGGTTTTGCATGAACAGTTTATGAAGAACATTTGTTACCAGTGAAATTACATTACATGCATATTTTCAGCAAATTAACACTACTACCAGCACGCTCAGTGCCACAGCTAATTGTCTGATTTAAAAGAAAAGGCAATGCCTTACATGGCAGGATGTTTGGGTATCTGTTCTTCTCCCTGTTTTCTTCCTTATTTGCAATTTCAAATGTTCCCTGCACATATCCAGGTGTTAAGGACTGAAAAAGATAAAAACCCAGTGTGTTAGATATCAGCAACCTGTGCATCGTTAGGGACTATTTAGAGACTATCATGCACACACACTGCCTTGCATCCAACAAAATGAAACATCCTTTTATATATAAATATATATATATATTATTTTTTCCTGGCTATAAATTTCTTTACTCTAAAACAGGAAACCACGTCCTGGCAGATTTCACCAGAGAAAACAGAGTTCAGCAGCTTTGCTGGAGAAATCAGTAATTTTCCCCCCAGAGATGGCAGCTCCTCAGCAAGCTGTGAAGCTCGGAAGGGCCACGTGGAGCTGCCATCTGCTGCCGTGATTCACGGCGCCGCGACCCCGCCGCGCCGCTCCCGCAGCTACTTTTAGCAGTAACAGTTGGTTCAAGAGCAGAAATCCAGGTGGATGGTTAATAGCTCACTGCTAAGGACATGAAACACCAAACATCACGCCGGGACCTGCAGGTGAGTGCCCAGAAAGGGAGGAATTCGAAAATAAATCCTGAATTCTTCTATGTGAAAAGTCGCTGTATGAGCGCGAGTCCAAGTCTGCTGGTCATCAGCAAGATCTCAGACTGCAGATAAAATTAGTCAGGCTTAAAAAAACCCCAACAGTCTTGCAGAGCAATTAAATGAGGAAACAGAGAAAGAGGGAGAGGATGAAAACAAGGAGGTGCCTGAGGTGGAGCTGCACTTCCAAACAGAAGCTGCTGAGATGCCACCACCGTGGCCAAGTGGTCAATAGCCCAAGCTATAGGGGAGAGCAGAGGAAAAGGTACCATCCATCAACAGACATGGCACAAGGCTCCTGCCAGGTTCTCTGAGCTGTCCTTTCTCTGTGAATGCCATAAAAGAGAACCAAGGTTCATCAGATTTCTTGTACTGAACTTCTAAAACCCAGGGTTAGTGTCTCGGATCCCACAAAGACAAAATCCCCGTGGTTTGGGAATTCACAGCCACCTTCTTCCACCCTTCTTCTGCCTCCCACTTCCCCATCTGAATCATGTCAGGGAAGGGAAAAAAGTGGTAAATGACTGTAGAGCTCCAAGCAACTATCCCCGCTTGCCCAGTAGAGCAGGGCTTGGAATTTCCCCTCAAAACCAGCACTTCGTGTTGTCAGGGTAACATCTGATAAAAGGGGGGGTGTGGAGAGGACTTCACCACCACCACAGAGGAGACTGCAACATGCAGTTGCAGGTTTGGTTGTTTGGGTTTTTTTATATCACTTCAACTTGTGCATATAAGTACAGGATAGAGAGAAGGTTAAAAAAAAGAGTTTAAAAAGAAAGCTGCATTTAGCAAACTGCTCAATTCTTTGTTTGAGTGAAGCCCATGGTTCTGCTCATTAAAATATATTAGAAAATCCAGAAACTGAATTTATGTTTTGCACAGAAATAAATAATTAGCCCTTCAAACATTATTTCTTTAAACTGCAAAAGTCAGACAACCAATTCCCAATAAATAGTCACATAAGCCCTGCATTGTCATGTGAAAAATGCATGAAAAGTAATTATCTCTACAAAATAATCTCTCCATCCCCTGCTCCTCACTCCTCCAAGGCCCTGACAGCTCCCTAGAAACCTCCTCAAGTCACACTGCCCAGCTTGGCGTGGGTGTGGAACCCTGGTGCCAGGACATGACTTGTTCCACTGCTCCCACCCATCTCCAGAGGGCAGGATGTGACTCATGGGGGATGCACTTCACCACGTCCCCTCCATCACCCCATGTGTCCCAAGGAGCTGACGAGTCTTGGTGGCACTGGGTCATCTGCTGCCACCACAGCCTTATCTGCTGCCACCACTGCAGGAAGCCTGAAATCTCTCTGAAGGTTCCAAGGGGGCTTCAGATCATTTCTTCTTTTTTTTTTTTTTTTTTTTTTTTTTTCCCCTGAATGAACCTCAGGGACATCTTACTCAAGTCAAAATTAAAATTTCAAAAGCAAATCCTTACTGGAAGGTTTTCAGATGTTAATCTGAAAAATCAAGGCAATAAAATAACCATTAGAAACTTCAAACATCCACCATGAACTTCAAACAACCATTATGACCTTCAAACATCCAGCTCATCTGGTTTAGATATGATAATCAGAGGTAAGACTTATTTGAAGGGACCAGAGAGAAATATGTTTGGTTTTCAAATTTTTTTTTTGCCTGTGAAGAAAGAACACCTTCTTCCTGGTGCTCTGTGCCACACAAAGAAATCAAAGAACTGAAAAAATGAAGCAACTGAGGGTAAAAGGAGCCTCTGCTCCTCTGGTTAGTGTACAAGTGCAAGGTACTTCTTGAAGGTAATTTAGGCTTTAAGGATAAAATCAAAAGTATTGAAGAATACTGACAGGCACATAAATAAAACCCCCTTTCTATCTCCTGTGTCTCTTTGTCTATCAACACTTGTTTTGTTTCTCTTTTCAGCAGAAAAATCACTTGGGAATGAACTTTGTTGGCCGGTGCAGGTGCCTGGCCAGCACTGGCTCATGGGACTCACCATTTTTGGTCCAAATATATTTCAAATTCACAACAGAGCCCCTGGATTTGTGTTCCCAGAGATGTCCGAGCCCTGTCATGTTAGACCAGGCTGAGAGAAGCAAACCCCACAAGGGGCAGAGATCCCCAGCATCTCCTGGTCTGTTCTTTAGAGCACTGGGCTGTGCTCAGGACCCACCCAGGCACAGCCTCTCCCACCCAATGAACTGGACAAAGGGGACAGCTTTGGACCCAGCCAAAAGCCTCTGGATTTGGCACCTGTGGCTTTGAGGGGCAGGGAGAGGAGAAGCCCAGCTGGTGGGGGGGGATGGAGCTGAGTTCAGGGCTTCCACATGCTGGGGGATGCTCTGAGGAAGAGACCACCACACATGTCTGTGCTGAAGGGCTCATTTCCCAGCCCTTTTCCTTCCAGTGCTGCACTACCAGACTTCTGTTTGTCAGCCTTCCTGATCTATGCTACATCAATCACTCCACTCCTCAACTGCCTCCCACCCTTTCTTCCCCTCTCAGGCTTGAGCAAACAGCTCATATATCCACACAAGCAGCCACAGGAGATACAGCAGGGGAAAAAAAACAACCCACCACACAAAGCATGGAGCAGACCTCATGGACCATCACCCCCTTAACAGCTCTGATGGCTCATTTGTGGGGACTGGACCCCAGTTTTCCAGCTCAGCAGTTGTGTGCAGACAAACTCACACATTCACAGCATGAGGCAGAAGATGATCCGAGCAAAGCAGGTTTTAAAAATAAAAATAGATGGTTTGTTTCTCTCCTAACAGCAGAACAAATTAGTCAGGGGAGTCAAAATTCACAAGCACACATCTTGTCAAGTGAGTTTTCACACTCATATTGTTGACTGTGACAAATATCTCCACAATGCTCCCTCTCTGATAAGGCAAAGAAATTGTGTGTTTTAAATATATCATCCAACAAATTGCAGCTATAAATACACTACCAATTAAGAAGGTAACTCAACAGACTGACTAATCACTGCCTGCGCCGCCTTTGACAACTCTGGATTTGACATTTAAGCTGCTGCTCTGTGCAACTTGCTCCTGCTGGGAAAAGAAATAACAAAAAGTATGGAAAATGCCCCCAAAAGCAGGCGTGTGAGAGCAGCCTCAGTGTGCAGGGTTTCTCCATAGAAACCAGCTCTGCTGCAGCTCACTGGAGTCTGGGTAAGACCACAGGCGACTGAAGCTTGGTTTATAGGCAGAAAATAAGGTCTCCTTTCTGGTCAAGGCAATGCTTCAAAGAAAAACACCTCACAGTCAAGATACTTCACAGAAATGTAGGTGCCAGGGCAGAGGGTGCTGCAAACAGGGAAGTGATGGGATTGTAACAGAGAGCAAAAGGTCAAATCACAAAAAAAAAAAAAGTCAAACCTCCCTGAGGCTGTATTACAAGCCACAGTGTTTTTTCCTCTTAAGTACTTCCCATAGAGGTCACACACTCGGGCTCCTCAAAACACCCTCCACCACCACCAAGGAAGCCAATGCTAACCAGATCCATATTCAGTTTTCCTCTCTTCCAGCTTTCAGGCTGACACCAAAGACCTTCTTCAAACGTTAGCAAGTGTCCAACAGTCCATACATTCCAGACGTGGCACCACCACCTCAGTTTATGTTCCCAATGCTGTCCACATCAAGGGTGACCACACGTGACAAGAGCATGTCCGAGCAGCACCAGCACCCTCACACCACATGTGCTGAGGCTCCCAGACACCAGCCTCGGGCACCCAACATTTTCAAGAGAACTGTTGATATCTGGAGGTGCTCTGATTTCCCCCAGCAGCCATGCACTCCAGGTGTGAGGACTTACATTAAACTCCTCCCGGAAGAGCTTCCCTTCGTCTGCTGATCGCATCCGGATTTCCTCTTCGAGATTTTCTACTGGAATGGGGAAATACTTCTTTGGGCCTGAGGGAGACCTGCTGAGCAGCATCACCCTTTGCTGTTCTGTCAGTACAAAGAAAGAACGTGTTCAAGGCATGTCCAGAGCAACAGATAACGAGCTACTTCCGACTACAAATTAATTTTTATGCTGGAAGCTGCCAAAACCTCCTCCTCACATGAGACTTCAATCGGTGATAAAGCCGATTTAAAGGAAATAAAAAAAAGCAAAACCACAGGCCAAGCAGCTTCTCTGAGAAGATAATAAATTAAGCAGAACCACTACTGAGTAAAACCACTGGTTTCTGTATTTATGCTGGAATAAGATGTGACCAACTTTTATTTAGAAAAGGAGAAGGTTCTTTTTGCTGTTAAAGAGCTGCTCCACCCCAAGGCAGAGACAGCTTTTACCACCTATCACCAGGGATGCTGCTAGATTAATTCACTTGTGGAGGGGAAATAATCATAATAAAAACATCTTTAACTTGGCAGACAACAGGAACTCTGCACCAAGAGGAGCTGCTGCTCTCAATTGTCCCAGCTCACTGTGCACCAGCCCCATCCCACAGCCCCTCTGCAGCAGCACAGTTTGTTACCAGGATTGCTGCATGAGCTTCCTGCCACCTAGACCTTGGCTTACATCAAGAAATAAAGCCCCAGGACACCGTTATTCACTGCCCCCATGGCTCCTCAGGAGGCCAATTGATCACTTGGCATATAAGTGAGCATCTCCACAGGCTGCCTGGCAGGACAGCTGGAAAAAGTGGAGAGATCAGTTGGAGCGAGTCCAGAGGAGGCCATGGAGATGATGGGAGGGCTGGAGCAGCTCTGCTCTGGAGCCAGGCTGGGAGAGTTGGGGCTGTTCAGCCTGGAGAAGAGAAGGCTCCAGGGAGACCTTAGAGCACCTTCCAGTGCCTGAAGGAGCTCCAGGAAAGCTGGGGAGGGGCTTTGGACAAGGGGAGGGGGGGACAGTTTCAAATTGAAAGAGGGGAGATTTAGATGAATTATTTGCTGTGAGGGTGGCAAGACTGGAACAGGTTGCCCAGAGAAGGTGTGGCTGCCCCATTCCTGGAAGTGTTCCAGGCCAGGTTGGATGGGGCTTGGAGCAACCTGGTCTAGTGGGAGGTGTCCCTGCCCATGCAGAAGGAGTGAAACTGGATGATCTTTAAGGTCCCTTCCAACACAAACCATCCTGTGGTTCAGTAATTCCATGATTAAGCCCACTGTCTAGTGAAGACAAATTTTCCTTACAACCAAAGGCAAACAGAGGCAGACCACTTCCCCACCCGCCAGTTATGATGAGGTGGTTTCCAGCTGCAAACTAAAGCTCTGGGGGTGGCACAAGCCACTGATGGCCCAAGGACATCACCCGGCGTGGGGCCACCACGGGGATCTCCCAGCCGCGCCGGCCGGGGCTCCCGCACGCAGGCACCGACCCAAGAGGAAGCCAACGGGTGTATTTAGAGGTTTGACTTTCTCTCTGCCGCCACGTTTGCTAACTCACTCTTTGGTTCACCAACAACCATGTGGAACCAGCACAAAGACGCAAAGATGAACTTTTGATCATTTACTCTCCCTCTTCATTATGGCCAAATAATTGCTGAGCACGACGCGGGTGGCCCCTCCACGTTTGCTAGGTTTGATTTGAGCCCCAGAGAGCAACCCACCCCTTGGGCTCCCTGCTAACAGAAACAAACCCAGCACACGGAAAAAGCCAGTGCAAAACATTTTCAGTTCCTGAGAGTGCTTTATTTTAGTGCAGCTGGCTTACAGGACTGCCCCAGCTCATCCCCTTGATGTTTCTCTCTACATTCAGGGACCAGCCGGTTATTTCACAAAGAGTTAAGGACCCTTTTCACCCCCCTTTAAGAAGAAATCCTGCAACTCTTTCTGTGGATAGAAAGCTCACAGTGCTAGAAACCTGCATCTCAGCTGGCATCTTAATAAAACAGATAAAGAGCAGGAGGAACACGCACAAAGAAACATTTGCTGTACCACAACTGAAAGTGAAAATTATTTAAAACCAACAACTGAAAGTTAAGATTATATATACCCAACATATGAAGCTCCACTTTTCTTAACTATTTTCTCTTTAGTAACAGTCAGAAGAAAGTCAGAAGGAAAGCAAATCTCTCCATACCTTGTTCTTCCAAGATCCCATTTGGCATCTTTTTGTCCCCGGAGTTCACAACAGCTTTCCTGTGTCTTCTAAACCTGAAATACACACACCACATTGCTCTGGGTAACTAAGTATATCAAAAGGTAAGAAGCGTTTTCCCAAACCAATCTTTACACCAACCATGTAATCCTGGAGAAACTCTTTCTGTTCATCTTCACAGCAGCAGCCTCTTCTGTGCTGTGATGGAGGCTCCTGCCTCATCACCACGTTTCATTTCCTCGTTAGATCATATCGGAACAAGCCCGAGCTAGTTCTGCCCACAGAGCCCCACATGGACCTACCTGAAAAAATAGCCAGCCAACAGGATGAAAATGATGAAGACCAGGAGCAGAATCAGCACGGAAGTCAGTAGGTCCTTGTGTAAATTGTTCTCCTCGGTAGAGTCTGTGGATTGAACACTGCAAATGTGAAACTTTATGGACAGATTGCCTCATCTGGTACAGGAACTGTGCTCGGGGCACCAAAAATCTGTGCCTCTCTGCAATCAGCTGCTTGTACTTGCTGAAAGCACCACAAATTACTTAACATATACAAGGCTGAAATGGAAAGTTCCATTTCTTGCAGTTGTTTTTTTTATTTCTTCCTCCTTTTTTTACCCACTGTAAAAGCCCAACCAAGCTGCCTGCTCCAGGGAACATCAAGGATCTTTTTTAGAATGACTGGTTAAGCAAAGAATTTACACATAGTAAGTTTAATGGGTACAGGGTACTAAGATAGGCTGAGACAGGCTGAGAGAATTGGGGTGTTCAGCCTGGAGAAGAGAAGGCTCCAAAGAGACCTCAGAGAACCTTCCAGTGCCTGAAGGGGCTCCAGGAAAGCTGGGGAGGGGCTTTTCACCAGAGAGGGCAGTGATAGGACAATGGGTAATGGTTTTAAACTAAAAGAAGGGAGATTTAGGTTGGACATCAGGAAGAAAATCTTCACTGTGAGGGTAGGAAGGCGCTGGAACAGGTTGCCCAGGGAGGCTGTGGAAGCCCCTTCCCTGGAGGTGTTCAAGGCCAGGTTGGATGAGGCTTGTGCAGCCTGGGCTGGTGGGAGGTGTCCCTGCTCATGGCAGGGAGGTTGGAACCTGATGAGTTTTAAGGTCCCTTCCAACCCAAATCATTCTATGATTCTCTAAGATAATTGTGAAACCCACTCCAGAGGTTTGCTGCAGCACCCTCATGCACATCAGCTGATCCTCAGCAGGACAGAAATCACCCAGGAATGCCCTCAGTGTAGATTTCATTTGTTGATATACTATATATGGATATTTGCTGACATACTATCTAGTACATTTTATGTATGAGTATTTTATACCTATAACATTATATATAAATATAGGAGTGGGTAGGAATGATGAGACTTTCAATAAATACTCCCATTGGAGATTCCCTAACACTTTGTTTTACCTAGAATAAATTGCATCTCATCCTTCCATTAACGATGCTTTTACGTACATGACACTTTACATTTCAGTTTCATTATGCTCCTCTAACCTTTTCATTCTACCGAACAATTGAATATATAACACCTTAAAATAATGCTCAAAACATGTAGAAATCATCTTATGAGCACTCACTCTTCTAAAACTATGGCAACTTTTCTTGCTCCTGGCGTGTTTTTTTTTTTTTTCTTTTTAAACTATATTTACACACTTGAATGAATTCTTCACCATTCCTGCAGCAGTCATTCTCCTAACACCCCCTGCATTCACTCTTCCCTAAACTCTTTCTTCTTCCTTGCTTTTGGCAAATGCTTTTTGAAGAGATTTTAACCAGGAGACTTGATATAAAATACCATGAAAGCACAAGATTACAGTGAATGCTCAGGAGCAGGAGACATCTGCAATATTTTAGAAAGGAGCTCATTTGGATAAACCAGCTGGCCAGAATGGAGCTCTGTAAACCATCTGAGTATTGGTTTGTATCCCATGAGCAGCTGGAAACTCTCTGGATGCTCAGACAGGGTCTTTAGCCATGATAAAAATTCCTTTAGAGGCAGAGGTGGACTAGAGGCACACCCAGAGAGAAGGTGTCTCCAGTCAACATAATAGTGCAAAGAAAGGGAAGGCAATAAAATGCATTAAACTTGACATTTAAGTGGCATATAAAGACCAAAGTAATAGGCAGGACAAAATAGTAATGAGAAACCATCAGCTGACAGAAAATCCCTATTGGAAAGAACATCTGGATGAAGATGCATCACCAGGTTTAAAATGCTGGTGTGGTTCAGCAGTACCACACTGCATGGAAAACAAGGCCTGACAAAGGAAAAACAAACAAACAACCCACAAAAATACCTATTTTAATATCTATTTTATATCTATATTTCCCCCTCCTGGGCAAAATGAAGCCACTTCAGCCCACTTTGAAGTTTAGAATTTTCAGTCTGAATATCTTGGAATCCTCCGGGATTTGGGAGTTTTGTTTTAGTTCTCATCATTGGCTCAGTGTCAACATGACAAGAGGGGGGAAAAGTAATTTCCCTCAGTTCATTACACCACCCAAAACCCACCCATCTCTTCTGTTCAGATCTGATGTACCCACACCAGTGTTTCTGGGGTGTCTTTGGAAAACTCATTCCTAGACAAACATGGAAAGCCTCAATCCAAGCTCCTACTGGTCTCCATTTCCTTAGTTAATCATAGAAGAATAACAGAACGGTTTGGGTTGGAAAGGACCTTAAAGATCATCTAGTTCCAATCCCCTGCATGGGCAGGGACACCTCCCACCAGACCAGGTTGTTCAAGGCCCATCCAACCTGCCCTTGAACAACTCCAGGGAGAGAGCATCCACAAACTCCCTGGGCAACCTGTTCCAGCATCTCACCACCCTCACAGGGAAAAACTTGTTCCTAATGTCCAATATGAATATTCCCTTTTTAAGCTTCAGACCACTGCCCCATGTCCTCTCACTACACACCTGTGTAAAAAGACCTACCCCAGCTTTCTTGTAGGCCCCCTTCAGATATTGGAAAGTTGCTATAAAATCATCACAGAGCCTCCTCTTCTCTAGGCTGAATGAACAACCCCAACTTCCTCAGCCTGTCTTCTAAAGGGAGTTGCTCCAGCCCTCTGATCATTTTCATGGCTCTCCTCTGGACATGCTCAAGGAGTTCTATGTCCTTCTTATGTAGGGGACTCCAGAACTGGACACAGAATAAGGACCAAGCACTCCTGCAGTGACCGATGCAGTTCTCTGCATCAGGATCTCTCCTCTCCTCCTTATCTCACAAGAAAATTAGGTCAAAAACCCACAAACGGTGCCATCGTCCTTGCTGAGGAGTACATCTGGTTTTGAGGCCTGCAGTGGCACACCAATGGCTTCCCCATGGGTAAGGCTCCCTGTGGTTTGAAACAGTTGCATTTATCACCTGTATTTTTTTCCTCAATATCTGCCCTGGCCATTTTTTAAGTGTAGCTCAAAAATTGTAAGAGAAAGTTACAACCAGACTTGGGTCATTGTGGACTGAAAAGATCTTTGGCCAACACAACTGCCTGCATATTCAGTGGGATTTTAAGGGGAGACAGAAAGACCTGAAATATTTTGTTCATCAGTGTTGTCTCAAAAATTGTCAGCTGAAACATAAAATCATAGAACAGTTTGGGTTAGAAGGGACCTTCAAGATGTGAGTAAATGCAGGCAGATGATCATAGAATGACAGAATCTTCATGGTTGGAAAAGACCTCTGAGATCACAGAGTCCAACCATCAGCACAAAAAACCCCAGACCAATACAACCAACCACACACTCCATCAAAAAGCACCCACAAAAAAACCCCACAATCTCAAGCACTGGAGCATGTCCTGAAGTGCCACATCTACACGTTTCTTGAACACCTCCAAGGATGGTGACTCCACCAACTCCCTGGGCAGCTCCAGTGCCTGACCACTCTTTCAGTAGAGAAATTCTTCCTCATATCCTATCTGAACTTTCCCTGCTGCAACTTCAGGCCATTTCCCCTGGTCTTGTCATTATTTACCCAGGAGAAGAGGCCAACACCCACCTCCCCACAGCCTCCTTTCACTTAGTGGTAGAGGGCAATGAGGTCTTCCCTCAGGCTCCTCTTCTACAAACTAAACATCCCCAGTTCCCTCAGCCACTCTGTGTATGACTTGTTCTCTAGAACCTTCCCCAGCTTGGTAGCTCTCCTTTGGACATGCCTGAGTCCCTCAATGTCCTTCCTGTACTGAGGGGACCAGAACTGCACCCAGTGCTCAAGGTGCAGCCTCACCAGTGCCCAGTACAGAGGCATGATTATCTCCCTGGTCCTGCTGGCCACATCCTTCCTGATACAGGTCAGGATGCTGTTGGCCTTCTTGGCCACCTGGGCACACTGCTGGCTCATGTTCTTCCAGCTTGTCAACCAGCATCCCCAGGTCCTTTTCTGCTGGGCAGCTCTCCAGCCACTCCTCACCAAGCCTGTAGTGTTGCCTGGGGTTGTTGTGACCAAAATGCAGGACCCAGCACTTGGCCTTATTGAACCTCATAAAATTGGCCTTGGCCCATCGATCCATCCAGTCCAGGTCCCTCTGCAGAGCCTTCCCACCCTCAAGCAGATCAACACTCCCACCCAATTTGGTGTCATAGATGGTAGATGCAGATCTCTCCTGCAGCCACTGCCAGGGAAAAGTTCTCACTGCTCCAACACGAAGAGAGCTGTGGGCCAAAACCACAGGGCTTTCTGTTTACAGCCCCATGAAGAACACCAACCCAAGGGGATTTTTTTTTAGAACTACAATGAAATAGTGGTTGTCATCTTGAAGAGAGGAGGATTATGGCCAGAAGGCTGGTGGCAGCCCCTCATGCTTCCCTTGCCACCCACGAAGGCTGACTCATGGGTTCTTCCCAGCTTCATTCCCTGTGCCACAAGCCCCACCACCCAAACAGCTCTTTCTGGAAATGCATCACCCTTTCCTTCAGGGTGATGATGTTCCCACTTTCTGTATGTGTCAAAACCAAAACCACCCACAAGAAAAAAAGGGAACTAAGAGCAACA
Organism: Apus apus; assembly: GCF_020740795.1. NCBI lineage: Eukaryota > Metazoa > Chordata > Aves > Apodiformes > Apodidae > Apus > Apus apus. Next base: position 2,383,243 of record NC_067285.1, read on the forward strand.
TACACACACACATCAGTAACTGCCCCGTGATCCTCCTGCCACACTGTCTCCCAAACTTTGGTTTTCTTCACCCCTGGATCAGTTCCTCTGCAGGTGCAGGTAGGATCTGAACAGCAGAACAGCCCAGGAACTTCCTACCTGAACCAAACCCCACGAGCTGAATGTGAAACCCCCAGCTCTGGCTCCTGATCTGGCTATCACACAGCATTTAGCGTTTATCTCATGCTCTCCACACATTGCTTCACTTATCTTCAAAGGCACCCACTGACTTCTTAAAAGTAACAAATAGGGCATCAAAAGCTGCACCACTTGCTGCCTTCCACCCTCCTCCCTCTGAGAAATTCATTACCTCACTTGTTAATAAATCAGTAGTGGAAAGAAATTGTAAAGATGGGTGTGAAGCCCATCAAATATTCATGGAGTAAACACTAAAGGAATGAAAACATTTGGGAAGGACTTAAAAGCTTTATTATTGCAACTCCCAGGCTGCTTTCATATTTAAACTACATCACAAGTAAAAAAGTAAGAGGAAATAAAAGAATCCCAACTACAATTAATACTGGATAACTAATTAATATTTGAGTAACCAGGAGTTACTTGAATGCTACGGACAGGATTGTGTATAAAAAGTCTGTCACACATACTTGATAGCATCAAGTTTTATCTACCTGAACTATACATTTATTTATGAAAAAAAAAATAATAAAAAATACTGGTTTATATTTATTTAATACAGTTGAATACTCTGAGTAAATGGGAGTGCAGTTTCTCCAGTAAATGGTGTAATAAACCCAAGAATATCTTGATTTCATGAAAGAGAAATATCAAGGTAGCAATTTCATGGCACTCCTGCAGGAAGCAGAATGGTAGCACTGCTGGAAAACTGAGTCATTCAGACTTGGTATCCGTGTTTAATATATAAATAAACCCAACATTTTAATTTAACAAATGTTTAAAAATTAAGTCAGCTAAAACAATGACATGCAAGAAAATAGAACGATTCCTTTTAGAATCAAAAACATCTTATCTTTTGGGGTCATTCATCAAATTAGCTAGCAAAAGGAAAGCTGCAATTTTTTTTAGTACCCTCCAGTTCTTTCCATATTATTTTAAACTGAGTTTTCCTGATACTTCAAGTCAAAAAACCTTTTTCAGTTAAATATACTGTGTTAGTTCAATGGCCATCAAATGTACCAGATAACCCATTATCTTGAAACTTTCTATACAGCAACATATTTTCAGTGTGCACGTACTTGCCTATCAGACAAAACTCCTCACTGCAAAGTACTGAAGACTTTGGTATTTAGGAAAAACAGTCTAGTCGTACTAATAATTTCTAAGTTGTATCACTGAAATTAAGTTTTAATTAAAACACACATGATAAGATTTCTCTTATCCATCTTATCATCCTTAAATTCCACACAATTTTGAATTAAGCTTTGAAGACAAGCAGCATCTATGAAGAAACTCCCTTATTAGTAATTTAACTAAAATTCTGGGAAGTGACACATTGAACAAGTTACTTCCCTTTCCCAGTTCCCCATTTTTTCACGTATTTAGACCAACAAGAGTAACTTTTTCTACAGCTCCAGGTGCCAGATGAACAGCAGGGAGCTGACAACTACTGGACAGTATTTCAGCAGAGCCATTTATTAGCCATTTTATACTCAGCTACCTTTTTTATTTATAGCAGCAGTTAATTTCTTTTGAAAGCTCTAAGGAAAACAGCACTAGGATTATCAGCACTAATGGTAGAGCCTCTTGTTCCCCTGACCTTCCATGTGGAGCAGGGCTCAGCTGCACCTCCATGCTTCTCCTGCCTCAGATTTTGGTGGAAGAAAACACCTGACACTTAAATTACTACAACTAAGAACCAGAACAACCAAAGCAGCCACCAGCTGCCTGGCATTTGATTCTTGCTTGGTTCTTCTTTCATGAGGGCATAAAATTCACAGGCACTTTAGAAACAAACCAAAAAACCAGCCCACAAAACCCCTCTCCTATACAGACTGGATGTCAACAACCGTCACCTGAAAACACACCAAAATCTCACCACACTGTTTCCATGGGCACATCAACAGCTTTATTTCCCCTCAACCAAGCCCACAGAGCAGCTACCCCTATGGAATTCCCCTTCTGACATCAGTATGGCATCATGCCCTGCCACCTCCTGAACAGCAAACCACTGCCTGACCACACCACCCACCAGCCTAAACCTCCCCATCACAGAACATACTAGTAGAAACCAGTATCTTAAATAGAAGACCCCAACAAACCCTTAATGACTTGAGCCAGCCCCTCTCCAGGATGGAATGTGTTAGCATGTAGTTGTGGGAGGGCTTGAAGCAAGAGGAAAACACTCTGAAAACAGAAATAAGGAGGAACAAACGATGCTCTGGTGGATCGGTGAGCAGAGGATTGCTCTCAGGTCTTTGAAAAAGGCCTTGCTTTTCACCTGGCCTCACTTTATGCAGGACACCTGCACCATTACCCAGCTCCTCAAGTCTTCCCTCAGACAACTCGTATCATTAAAAAATACAGAACACTAAGACCATAGTTCCTCGTCATGTTTAAATATATTCATCCTGTTGCCTAATTGATAATGTATTTCATATTATCTGTGCCCAGGTCCCATCCTATTGGAGAGCTTGCATACCAGGCTGGAGGACACATCCTGAGCTTCTCCACCTCTCCCAAAGCTATCCTGTACATTTCCCATCCATGTGAAAGAGAAGGAACACGTACAGCACCAGTCACGTGGAGATCAAATACAGAGGTCACCTGGCCAGATTAGAAGCACATCAGTTGGGTCAAAGTCCTGGAATAATAACCAGGATGATGTCACCAGGAAGACCTCACTAGAAGTTCATCTCCACACCCACTCCCATCCCACAAACTAAGGGATGTCCTTACTTGTTGTTGCTGTAGGTTTGGGTAATTCAGTTCCATTGGGAGGTAAAGCTTGTGCCAACAGAAAACTAACACAGAGCAGCAGGAGCAAGCAGGAATGTTCCATTCTGGACCTACAAGAAAACAAAAACAAAAGGCAAATTTCCAGGTCAAATTACTATCACTTTTTTTTTTCTCCTCACATCAGAACAAAGCTAGAAGAAAAGCAAGGTTTGCTTTAGATGAGGGAAGTTTTAAAACCTCTTTTATACCCTCCCATTGCCTTACCACTTCCAGTTTTGATGGCGAAGGAAAACACCAGTTGTATGCACTAAGAATTCATCAAGAATGTTTCAAATCCAAGAACAGGAAACTAAGGCTCAGCCATTGTTCAAAGACAAGGACAGAAGTCAGGCCAGAAAAGTCATTCTCAGTAAAACACAGCACCAGGGACACTGAGGCAAGGAGTCCGGAAGTCATTTCCATGGATAAGAAGAAAACTCCTGAGTACCAGCCACTGGAATCTTGAGAATAAATGCAAGTCTTGAAAATAAATGCAAAAATAATGTAGTTTTGGTGGTTCCTGCATGTATGATATGTTCTGCAAAGAGCCTGAGTAGAAGCAGGGTGGGCTGTAGGGAGAAAAGAGCAGCCCAAAACCCCAGAGTGATCAGACTCTGCCTTAAGGGTCCAAGTGACCTTCCTTCACAAGACCAACACTTCTACACTGTGAAACTTCGACACACAATTTTGGCATCAAAGAGGCCTGGTGACCAAAACAAAGAGGAAAAGCTGTTACCACCAAGCAGACCAGTAACAACCGGAAAGTTCAAAGCACCTGTAAACAAGAGATTTTCCTTATCCCAGCTCGATCTCCTAAAGACACTTCAGAGATCAGTTCCTTTGGAGAACCCATGTGCCACAGCCATGGGTCTGAGAGCTAGAAAGCCTTTCAGAAAGCCTTTCAAACATGTAGAATTTCAGGGTCTGTGAGACCAGAAAATAATTTCCAGTGCCAAGAAGGTTAGAGAAAAGGTGGGATGAGAACGTGCTGCTGCTTTGAAGACTTGCAATATGCCAGGAAATGAATAGTTGGGAAAAAAATAAATGCTATTATTAATTTGCTGTACATTTACCCAGTCCTTAATGAACGTAATGATTGTAAGAGGCTGCCACCTCAGCCATTAGCCAGTCTTGCTCGATTTAAAAATATTGTCTTTGGCATAAGACACAAACATTACTGTCTGTGTTTCCCAAATGGCAGAACACCTCCAGATGGTGGCTCTACACCCATTGCTAAAAATACAACCATCACCATACTGCACAACCAAGCTCTCCCGTGCTGCAGTGTATTTCATATTACAATTTCCACAATATCTTACAAAGTACTGCCTAACAACAGAAAAAAAATAATCCAGGAAGCTGACAGTCAATAGAATAACCATTAGAAAATCCTGCCTTTTGATGTAAAATGGGGTAATCCACCAGAAATAATCTCTGAATAAGTTCGACTGTGTAAAAAACTTCTACAACAACTTTTGCACCCCCTTTTCACCACTCCCACACTTGTTACTCAGAAGTGAACCTTATTCCCAGCCTCTCTGCTATACCTAGGACTAAATTAAAACTCGGCACATACCTGCTATTCTTAAAAAAAAAGGAAAAAAATAAACAAGACTTAAAAATTCATTCTCTTGTGCTTTGAAGGGATGGAGCTGGGGTGGGAGCTGCCAGCACAGGCCCTGCTCAGCACCAGGACCCCCAGCTGCCTTCAGGAGCACACAGACCCTAAAGGAAGGTCATCAAATAATCTCACCTCATACTACAATTCATTATTGGTTTTCCTTTTCTTTTCTTTGTTAGATGCAGAACAGCCCTTCTGCCTGCTGAAAGCTCCCAAAGCACCCTCAGTTCACCAAGGGCAGCAGGATGCTCTCTATCCACTGCCCCTGGGATGCCATTTTAAATTCTTCCAAGTGTTACAAGAACACAGGAGTAAGAAAAAAAGGAACACCAAAGTAAAAAGAGAAAATATATTTTTTAAAGGGAAAGAAATGTATACAACTTCTTTTACATGGGAGCACACATTTGATAGCATTTCTTTATTCTTGCTCACCCCTTCTTGCAGTTTGGAAGCTCAGTGGATCTAGCTGAATATTTTCTTTAACATACTAAGTGCAGAAAGAACAAGAGAAAGTATTAATAGCATAAACCTTTATTTTCTTAAATGTCTTTTTTTTTTTTTTTTCTCCAGTCCAGCTTCCTACTGACAGATTTACTCAATCAGTTTCTTCTACTATGGTTTGTAATTTAAGCAGACAAGACATCTTATACCAACAAGCTCAGTCAACAGCCAGGTTAACCCTGAACTAGCCATTCTTGGGATTAGGTAATTATGTGTAACAGCTTAGTGTAAAATATATCAACGTTATGTGTGCAGACCTGGTCTGACAACTGACACCTGGCTTTGTTGGCAGGAGACCCATCCTCTCATTCTGAAACACTCCAGCTTTGAGAAATCACTTGAGCCAGGTCTAACCAGACAGGATGAAGTTTATAGTTTTGTATGGAGGTCACCACTGAATGGGGCCATACTGCTGTCATCTACATGAAGTTTTATAAACTTGGGCTGAGTTAAATGTATCTTCTCAGTCTTGTTTGTCCATTATAAGAGTTGAGTAAGAAGTGAATATTTAGATGTTGTAGGGGAAAAAAAACAACACAACCAAAACACAACCAAAACAGGCTATATAAAGAAAAAAAACCAAAAAAACCAAAACCAAACAACCAAATTTAAGATAATCACCTGCCCTAAAAACCTGCAAGTCACGGTGACTTTTTCTGTTCAGCAAAACAGTCATCCCCAGTGGAGTTTGGTGTAATTTTGGAAGCAAACCATAAAGTCCCAGTAGGGATACGCTGCATTTAGCATGATAAATAACCTTCCAACATTTCACAAGTTAGAATTCTAAAGCAGTAGGATGCTGGAAGCTCAACGCCCGCAGCAGCAGCTCACGTAAACTGAAGGGACGGGAAAGGAAGGCAGAGGATTTGGAAATCTGGAATGAAGCCAGAACAAAAGGGGCATCGACAGGGAAAGGGCTGGTGTTGCCAGGACTGAGGTGCTGAACAGTGCACTTGCCCCCACGATGCTCCATCCCCTTGGTGAAGGCTGTGGAGATCCACTGGACTGTTGGGCCACCAGCCCTGGCAGCTGCTCTGCTGAACCACTTCAGGGAGCGGGGCTGAGCTCCCTGGCTCGCGGCTAAACACACCCAGCTCTTAGGAAAAAAAAGTAAATAATACTATAATTGAGGTTGCTGGCAAGTTTCCAAAAGACTGGGAAGTGTCAGGAACATCAACCTGTCTCACAAAATTACTGTTCTGGGGGTTTCATTGATACAAACCCCCCCATTTTGTAGGTGTCCTCTTGGATGGGATGAAGTGCAACTCCAGCTTGCAGCCGATGCCGCAGCGCTTATCAAAAATAAACACTTCTAAACATCTCAATCAACACATCTGAAATACGAAGATTATGTAAATTCTGGGACCTCATTTTTGCCCAAAGCACTTTGCCTTTCTGCTGGCTAAAGAAAGGTGGGTTAAAACTTACAGCAAGCACAGAGGCAAGAGCCTTAGCTTTGCATGACTGAGCATGGCACAGGACCTCACTCGTGTAATTCTGTGAGCCTAAAAACAGACACAGCAACATTTTCCATCTTCAAGAGTGGAAACGGTCTGTTAAAAAAAACAAAACAAAACAACAAACAACAAAAACACCACACACACACAAAAATCCCCCCAAAACCTCAACAACAACTCTCCAGAGAGAACAGGCAAGTAGAAAAGAATTGTTGAACAAGAAAGGACAACAACACGCTACAACAGAAGCCTCATGTTGCTAACTCCAGAAAGAAAAAGCTCCAGGTGAAGACATCCACTGTCATTATGACCCAGCTTTGCTGTCAAGAAGCTGCTGTCCTGCCTGGAAAAAGAAATAGGAGCTGCTTTAAAAGCTGCAGGTGAATACAGTGCGTTTTTATCTACTTAGATCCTACCACCTCCAGCCTTTATTTCAAGGATATGCACGGGTAAATGCTCAGACACTTCAACTCCATGCAATAACATCTTTTGTAGTGAAGGATTCTTGGGGATTTCTGATTCTCTGAAGCCTTAAAAAGGTGCCAGAGGTTCCTGCTACAACCAGTTTTAAAAGTCTGCCTTGTCATAAATGCTTCTACATCCAACAGAGAACTTGATACCATGACAAAAAAAAAAAAAAAAAAAAAAAGAGAGGCTGTAAAATTGCACTGCTGATTCAAATCCTGGCAGGGAGGCAGAGCACTCGAAATCCAAATGCAATCCAACAAGGATCAGCTTAGAAGTCCAGGGAGAGTGTGAAGCCTGTGCACAGCTCATCCCAGCACCGGGATCGCTGCCACCGCTCCCGCGTGGCACAAGGAGATGTTCCCCAAAACATGAGGAAACAGCATTATTTTCAGGGATTATCGGATTAGTACACATGCTTAATTCCTATTTTTGCTGCAGAACTGAATCCTCATCTGACCTGACAGCTTCAGAATAAAGCCTGGGTTGTAGGAAAATATTCTATTGAAACCTTTGTCATTGCTAGAGCTGCGTGACTTCCTGCAAGAATCCAGATGCACAAGCTGCTTTAGAAGAGTTGAACAGACACCCATTCCCTGCATCCTCCTAATGCCCCAGGAGAACAGCAAAACATCCCATCCAACACACAGGATGGTGGAGAGACTGTTGGGTTTGGATTCTCTCACACTTTAGTCTCACGCACCTCAGGTTATGCCCCAGATTTTTCAGTGCTAAAAAAGTAGTATTAAAGGATAAGCACCATCAACTCACACAATGTCATTAAAATGTCCCTACTGGCTGACAAAGGTGTTGGCACTGGGACATTGGCCATGCCAAGAGCAAGTGCCTGCCCTGACTGATAAGGCTGACAACCGTCTAACCTAAACGACTGATGATTTATAAAAAAAAGAGAAAAACTCCAAAAAGGCAAGGGGGAAAACCATCCTCTCCGTCCTTCCTCTACCTTTTCTCCTTTTGCTCCCCTTGCTTTTCACCTGTAAACCCCCAAACTCAGCTGGTCCTGCTGAAGCCTCTGGTGTTTTCCTCCTGCTGGCCAAGGCGGTTGCCCTACCTGGAGCCAGCGAGCCAACATGGTGACATCCCCCCTCAGCTGGGAATCCCGGGCACTGGAAGCAGCTCCCACCTCTGCTCATGCTGACCACAGCAATTTTCTCTTTCCTGAAACTCTGGCATTCCCACTGTGTCTCCACTGACCCACCCTCAGCACACCAGGTAGTGCCGAGTCACAGTTTAACTGGAACAGCTCTGGCGTGACTTCATTTTTGGTTCGGGCTTTATTGCCCCTTGATGTCATAAGGAAGGTAAGAAAGCCTTACAGCAGCATTCCTGAGGAAATCAGTCATTTGAATTATGGGTTTTTTACAAAACAACTAGAAAAAGAAGTGCTCCTTTCCATTCCAAAGGAACAGGTGGGAAGTGGGAGCTCACATGAAGATGAATTCAAGACAGGTGGCTTCAAGATCACTCAATAAAGAGCAGAGAGTAGCACTGAGTCTTGAATCCCTGTAATCCTGGCTCAGAGACTGAGGGTGTCCTGAAACCCAGAGGAAAAAAAAAAAAATAATAAAAGGACTTGAGATATTTGCTGAGATGTTTGCAAGTGAGTTCAGTGCAGCCCAGCATGAAACTCGAGCAGGGACCTCTCTGCTTGGGAATCATTCCTGAAGTTCAGTGGCACACTCTGCTGCATGGCTGCTCCTGAGGCAAGTTAGAAAATACCCCATGATGAAAAGTTAAACTTCATCATTAAATTGTATTGCTTATGGGACCATCTACAGCACTCTCACCCTTGGGCTTCTGGTACATGTAAATACAAGCTTTGTTTCTGACCTCTTCAGGAAGAGCAAAAGAATTTAAGGGATAAATATCTAATAGTTAAAATCATGTATCATTTAACATAATGGTTCACAAAATTATAACTGACAATAACAATTCCTCATGTATTCCACATAAAAACCTGGAATGAAGATCATTTAAAGGAGAGGAAACGAACTAGATTGAAAGAATACAAATTAGAATAATCACTTACACATAAGAAATTGAGTGAGGCAAAGTACCAATTAACCGAAGAAAACGAACTCCCATTTAGAATTACCAAACTTGATAGACTGTCTCACTTACTTAGTCACTTGGTGCCTAATTCAGGTAGACAAATTATTACATTTGCTTTCATTTTCACGTAGGAGGAGGTCAGCACAGAGCACGTGTGTGACAAGAAGTGAGAGCAGTGTTGAGAAATGACACCTCGTGACGTGCCAGGGCCAGCACAGCAGCCACCTGCACGGCACAGGCACCCGTGGGCTGGACACAGCCTCACAGGGATTTATGGAGAAAATACATTATCTGCTCAACACAGTTCTGTTTGAAGACACAAACCTTAACAGGACAAAAATTGCCACCTTGTCAACCATCTTTAAATTCTCCTGACCCAACAGAGCTGGTCCTATCTGTCCTTCTCAGGAGCATGAGCCAGACTCCAAGCCCAGCCCACGGCTCACACAGCTCCAATCCCTCTCAATTAGCAACGCTGGGACCTCCAGTGACTATAAATCACGGGTTGTCACCAGCAGATTAAGCACTGCATTAGCAGCTCTGCTCTGAAAAGGATGAAATGACAGTGTGACAGTGGGGCTGTCACACCACCGTGACAAGGGGACGTCTGCCACATTCAAAACGGTGAGGGATTTTCCAATCAATCGGATCCTACAGATGCAGCCAGGAGCTGGGGATGGCAGGGTTAGATGGTGATCTGGTTTCTTCTGTTTTCTTGGAACTGTTGCTCACCAGGATTAGATTCAAAGCAGTTACGAAGAGATGCTGAGTGCTAAATTGTATTACATAGAGGATTGGTTTAGATGTCTTTAAGACCAAAGACATAATGAACTTTGCAGCCTTCATTTTGGACAACTGTGTGTATCCTGCTCATGCATTATGCATAGACGGCTTATCTGCAGCCCCATAGCTCTGGAATGAAGCAGCTGGCTGTGAAGATTTTGGGACATCTTATATAAAACTACAGAGGTCAGACTTGGAATAGTCAGCTTCCATACCGCAGAAATTCAAAATTAGGAAAAGAGAACACAAAAAAAGAGAAAGATCTAAAACTTCAGAGAGAGATGAAAATTGTCTTTAAATCCAAAACTCTTATTTCCATGCTGCATTAAAAAAGGTTAGGAGGATTAATACATTCTCTCACAGATGCTAATGTACTCACAAACGATTCTTAAAGGACCCTTTTGCCAGTTTTTGCAGCTCTCTGACCAGCTTTTGCAGGAAACAAGGATCCCAGGAGGTGCTTTTCTAAACTAGTTATACTCCATCTCCACCAGCTAGCACTGAGACCAGGGTGGATTGAAACTGAGCCAGGGACAGCCAATTCACACTAACCCGAATAAATTAAGTATAATTACTCAGATGAAGCCAGCAAGCACATTATAATGCATAAAATAACCCCCCCACCTGACGATGCAGGAACTAGCACTAACTGTGGATGCAGCATCATTTTCAGATGTGATGAGTACCATTATGGATGTCAGTCTTGCAAGCTCAGATCACTACAACCAGGAGCTAGAGCTTCCAAGTCAATGCACCAAGGACACTATCCCACAATGCTCTTACCTGACGTACAGAAAAGTGTTTAAATGTTCCTGAAAATTTAAACAAAATTCCTGTAGTTCCTTCCATTATAAAAAAGCAACAAAAAACAACAAAACAAACCCCCCAAAAACCACAACACACAAATACCTATGTTAATTTAAAAAAACCCAGATAATATATTTTTTTAAGATTCATATCTGTTCTGTTATGAACTGAGGTCTTTAATCATTAAAAAGGGTGTTAAAATAACTCCTACCTAAAGCCAAGTGTAAAGCCCCATGGTTTCAGTGTAATTCATTACATGAGTCATTTTTTATTTCAGTGTTTACACAACTGCAAGAGGATTAATTCTAAACATAATCAATACAGCTGTAAAGTGCTTAATAATACAGCTGAGCAAAAAGGGCCTTCTTTGCAAAAGGTCCCTGACAGGTCACCAAGGCCATCCCCTCCCCATTGGCTGGACAGAATATAGCTACTTTGGTTTTGACATGCTAGTGTGAAGTGTCTATCCAAATCTCCAGTTCTTCAGCATCCCTCAACTCTGTTTTCCAGTCCTTCTCTTTATTTAGATTTATTTTCCCCATGTAGTCAGCCCACTGCTCCTTTGCCACTCACCCAGAAAGATGGATTACCAGCTACTCCCATCTGAGCTTCCTGTGCTGGCAGACAGGCAGCTCCTTTTCATCATCTCTTCTAGCAGCAGCAGTTCTTTTCAGCCTCTCTAAACAGATCCCTTCTAAACCCCAGTAATTCACAACTGTCTTCTGGATCCTCTTAGTCCAAGGGCCTTCCCAAAGGCCCTGATGCTCTGGGTAAAGCTTCATCAGCACAAAATGCAGGGCGACAATCAGCTCTCTATCTCACTATCAAGTCTGCATCTTGTACACCTCATGGCATGGGAAGGCTCAGACAGGTCCTCTCCTGAGCTCTCCCATGGAGGGAAAGCACTTCAGCAACTTGCACAGTGCAGCTGATGGCTCCTGCTTCAGCCTTTGCATCTGCTCTGCACCTGCATGCTATCCTCTCCACCTGCATGCTGTCCTCTCCACCTGCATGCTGTCCTCTCCACAACGTTTCCCTAATTAGTCCAGATTGCTCTGCCTGCCATTAGTGCACCCCAGCCCAGCCATTAAAAGACACAATACATGACACCTGCTGTGAAGGCCACACACCTGCACTCTTCAGGGTAGAGTTTTTCCCATCAACAGCTGCTCTGAAAGCATCTGCTTCACCCCATCCATCTCTTTGAGATGGGGCAAACCCCCCCTCCAACACCTACAGGTTCTGCTGAGTTCCATAAGGCAAGTTTCACTGCCATGGGAAAAAGCCTGATACACCAGGACACGTCACTCCTTGCACATCTTTCCACCAGTTTCCAAGGGGTTACTGATATTCATTATTTCAGTATTTTTTTCCTGGAAATGGAGAAAAGCTGACCGGTCTGTGAGACCTCCAGCTCCTCATCTGCTTCCCAAAGCAGATTCATGCAATGCCCTCTGCCCACCCACACATCATCTCCTGGCCCCTGCAAGCTCCCAAACCACCCAGAGATCACTCCAGCCTGTTCTCAGATGAGGATTTCACACAGGCCACCTTATTTCAAAATACTTAACTTCATCTGAGTACAAATTTGCCCTTCCCTTGTTGCAGCCTGAGTTCCCACCCCTGTGCCCTGTTACCATCCAGCAGTGGTGGGTTTGGCTGCCTGACGTACTGAGCACTTTCTGCCAGGGAGGAGAGCTAAGCCACTGCTCTTCAATACGTTCTTCCACCTACCTTTAGCATTGCCTGAAGGACCACTTCAATCAGTGACACTTAAGCCCAACCTCATGCAGCCATCTCGTGACAGTACAGCTGTAACTGAGCAGAACATCAACTCTGCAAAACCACAAGTCTGTTCAGAAATCAGGAAATTCACAAGAAGTTGATTCTTCTCTTTTTGGTCCCTGGAAGAGACGTTCTCCCTCATGTCTTAGCTGCAATGCACGGTCCTGTCCTCAGACAACAAAGTGCAGCTCTGGGGAGAGAGCTCCTCGCTGCAGGAACAACAAACCTGAACTGAAAACACCAGGTCTGAGCCAAAACCCTGCTGCGTGACAACTTCAGCAGAAACTGGAAACCAGAACAGCAAATCCTAGAGCCTGATGCCACCATCGCTCCACCTGTACACGTCCTGTTGTCACCACCTCATAATGTCACCTTATCCACTCTCCATCCCCTGTGCCACATGCCAGCCTTGGCAGGTGACTCCACATGCAGGAACAGTTCTCAACCAACTGCTTCCTTGCAAAGCACAAAAGCTGCTGTAAAGGTATTTCTGGAGCTAGAGAATATTTCCTGATCTAAAGGAAGAGCTGGATCAGTTGTCCACAGAATTTCCATTGCTGTATTTCTGCAGGCTCGTCAGATAATCCTCTAACTTGTGTCTCCCTTGTAGGACATTTTTACAGGAAGAACAAACTATTTTCAGTTTACTGCCATTTTCTTACTTCTACAGTGCAGCTGGGTTTGGACTTACTTCCTTTTTATGACCACTTTCACCATTTCCTTTTTGCTAACGTGTCCAGTCACAGCACTGGCTGCTGCAATGCAGAACATGTCCTGCATGAAAATCAAGAACTGTGCCTTGTTCTCAGCCATTACCAGAACACCTTGTGGAAAGCAGCCATACCTGCTCTGGCTACTGCTGAATTCATGAAACTGTTAATAGATATTAACTACTGAGGGCACACCTCAAATCCTGGGGTCAGTTCTGGGTCCCTCAAGATGAGAAGGACATGGAGGGGCTGAAGCACATCCAGAGAAGGGCAATGGAATTGGGGAAGGGGCTGGAGCACAAGTCTTACAAGGAGCAGCTGAGGGAGCTGGGGGTGTTCAGCCTGGAGAAAAGGAGGCTGAGGGGAGACCTTGCTCTCTGCAACTGCCTGAGAGGAGGTTGGAGCAATGAGGTTGGTCTCCTCCCAAGTTACACCTGATAGAACAAGAGGAAACAACCTCAAGTTGCCCAGGGGATCTTTAGATTGGTTATTGGAAACAATCTCTTCCCTGAAAGGGTTGTCAGGCCCTGGCCCAGGCTGCCCAGGGCAGTGGTGGAGTCTCCATCTCTGGAGGGATTTAAAAGCTGTGAGGATGTGGTGCTGAGGGATGTGGGTTATTGGTGGCCTTGGCAGTGCTGGGTTAAGGGTTGGGCTCAATCTTAAAGGTCTTCACTAAGCAAAACAACTCTATGAGTCTGTAGTTCATACCACGTTGGCAGTCACACAACCAGTCACACAACTGAAAAGCTTCCCATCAGCAAGGAGCCAGCCCTGCCTTGGCCCCCGCTCCCCAGCACAGATAACATTTTATCAGCATTTTGCTGAACATTTGAATAACCCCAGCTTTGGAGCCTACGAAGAGGAGCCAATCTATTCAGTGTGGGAGAAAAGGCCTCATCTCACTTTTGGCAGAGGAGGTTTATCAATGGCCTGGCCTCCCACTGCTAACCTCGACTTGCTCCATCCATCCCTTTCCCAGCCCCCATCGCTGTCCCTGGGGGATGCTCACACCAGCCCCACTGCCAAGAGTTGCCCAGCACCCAAGCAGAGGGTCTAGCCGAGAAAGACCAAGTTGAGATTAAAGCACAGAAAATTATTATGGTGAAAATGAAATTAAAAAATACTGGATTATTTTAAAAAGACATGTTGTTTACCATTAGGTCTACGCCACGGCCATTTTGCAGTCCTATTTCATACCCAGATGTGTCTCTTGCTGCATAAATATTCATTGTCCATCCTTCTTGGTCTCATTTTAGATAAATAAAGATCTCTGCAGCAAAGCTCTGGTTTGCATTATTTACTGCTTTACCTGCAAGCTCACCAAAGGGCTGAGTTCATTAACACAGAAACAAGGAGAAGGAAAAGAGACTTATCAGACCAGTATTTTTCATGGCACTCAAACAATTCAACACCAACCAACAAAACAGTTTCAGGACTTCCGTAGAAAACCTGGCAGGAACAAATATTTCAGGAAAAAAACCTTGGCTGATTTTAAAATGTCATTAATACCTTCTGAACAGTTGCTACCCATCCCCCAAATCAATTATGTTTTACCGAGTGCATATGGAGAGCCTTTCAATCACACATAGAAATTTGCATTTACACGTCTGCAAGTTCCTAGCATCCCCCTCTCCCAACACGCCTGTGCTGGAGATTGAAGTCACAAATCAGGGTCACCTTTCCCTGTGCACTCTCAGCAAATCAATCTGTGCCACCTTCCAGCCAGGGCTCACACGTAAATTAGGAAAGCTGCCAGTGATTCGCAGGAGAAACCTTCCAGCAGCTGAGTGAAACACCAATAAAATCTTACAATTAACTTGAGAAGTTGCCTTTTGTTCCATCCCAGTGGTCCTTTTATTCCTTAGTTGCAGAGAACACATCATGGTACAGATGCTCCCTTGTAATAGATCTGTATGAATATTTATTAACATTCTTTAAAATTGCTTCCTGAAAATGAAGGCTAATTATACGTTATGGAAAACACATACAGAAGAATTAGATGCTGCACAACAGCCAGATTAAATGCTTGTTTTTCAGCAGCAAAGTATTTTATTTTGGAAGGGAGGATTGGAAACACAGAAGCACAAGTGTGCACCCTTGTCTACATACTCTGACAAAGCAGAAAAGGAGAACGTGGCACCTGAATGTTTGAGGATTCATCCCTAGGCACCTCAGGAAGGTGTGCACAGAAAGGAAGGCAGCAGTGTTACAGATGCAAGTTGTTCAGCCCAGCAGGTCTTGGAAACCCTACAGGTATATCCAAGGTCTAGTGCAGTTTTGCACTGCACAAATTCAAACCCAAACAACATCCCTGCAGCAAAAGCAACGCTCAAGCTCCAAGTTACAAGGCGGATTTCTCAATATTCCCCCCCCCCAGCTCTGCAGCAAAGTTGTCCGATGTGTACTTGGTTTTAAGCCTTCAGCTGCTTCCCATGCCCAGCAATAGAAATTTTAGCAACTGCATAACTGGAGAAATAGCAATGGCACCAGAGCCTTCCACGGCCTTCACTGACTCTCACCAGCTCTGCACCACATCCACACATGGCTGACACCCTCCCCCAGCATGTTCACTGGGACACAGAGCTGCCAAGACTGAAAGAAGGAAGTGTTCTATGCTGAGGGTGGTGAAACACTGGCCCAGGTTGCCCCAGAGAGGTGGTAGATGCTCTACCCCTGGAAACACACAGGGTCAGGTTGGATGGAGCTCTGAGCAACCTGGTCTGGTGGAAGATGTCCCTGCTCACTGCAGGGGGGCTGGACTAGATGGCCATTTAAGGTCCCTTCCAACCCAAACCCTTTGTGATTCTCTGCTACCTCCTGCTCACAGCAATGGCAGGCAGAGCTCAGAGGCAGTGTCAGAAGGGCTGTACCAGCCTCTGCTGCTCCCAAGTCCAGAGGGTCTGACAACACAAAGCTTTACATGTTCTCATACCTTTTGTCTTCCTACCACCCCACCCACTCCTGCTTACGCCTACACAGCTGTACATCACACTGGCAACAGCTCAGGTTAAAACAAGAGAGAGAAGGAAGGAAATATTTTTGTTTTCCTTAAATCCAAACCAGTTGAATGACCAAACTCACAAGCATAGCCCAGCCAACACTCAACCAGGGAAATGTAGGTGCCCACATCCTGAGAGGGGCTGAGGAGCAGTGGTAGTGAGCAGTGGGACAGGGCACCTCGTGCTGGCAAGGGTATCAGACCCAGCCTGGTCAGGAGCAGCTTGGCCACGCCTGCAGATGACACAGGCACTGCAGGAGGGTTTGCATGACTGTTCAATGACAACGACTGCTTCTTCACTGCGTCCTTGGAAGAACGTGCACATCTCTAGACCCTGATGATGTCCTGCAGACAGCCAGGAACCCATTCTTCAAGCTGAAACAACACGTAAACCCCAAGGCCTCCACCCCAGTCTCTCCCCTTTCATTAAGTGCAGAGTTATAACTATGCTCATCCCTCTTCTCAGCTCCTGTTATGACCCACATCCATATCTCTGGGCTGGCCAGCGTGGACCCCCATGTCAGCAGCAAGGATACACCATTCACACCCCCTCTGCCAGCCATGCAAGAGCAAGCCCGGGCAAGCTGCTGGGTTTCCCCACCACCAGGAACCCAAACAGATCTGGGAAAACATCCCTCTGTGGGGGTGTTTGGATAAAGCTTCCTCATGCTGAGCCAGCTGTATCCAAATATTGACAACTGCATGAACCACAATCTTGCAAAATACAAGACAGCCACACGATAAATACCACTTTGGGGATTATTTTTAAAGCTAAAGCAACAGGAGTTCTTGATCTTCAAACTAAGCTGCTCATCACAGAAGGGGAGCAGAGGACCATGCTCACTTCGTACTTCCCAGGGGCTCACAGAAAGCATCAGCTTCAAAACAGCACACACTGCACTTCCCAACAGGCAAAACCATCCATACACTTTGTTGCCCTTTCTTCTCTGCAGCTTGTACTTAAGAAGTGTGTATGTGTGGGGGTGTGCATCTCCAATTTTTGACAAGAAGTCACTGATATTTTAACTACTAAAAGTTACCCCGTAGTATTTGTCCTTCATACAACCCAACAGTCTCCTGAGGCAGCAGCCACAGCAGAACAGCAACGAAATAAAGGCTAATGAATGTGATGGCCACATGCTACCTGTGCAATCCTGCAGCTTCCAACCACAAGCACTTCCCACTGACCAGCCAGGCTATGTGGCAAATTAAATGCAGTAGAAACAATTACAAAACTAATGAAGCAAACAACACCAGATGTTGAGCTTACGCCCCAGATAATTTCATGTAACACCTGTTTTGTGACTGGTGTTGTGTGCCAGCAACGTGCTCAGAGATTCCAGGGTAACATCTGTTTTTATATTTAGCTGCTTGCTGAGCATTCATCAAAAGCCTGATACTCCAATTATTTATTTGAAAGACATGGCTGTGCTGGGGACAGGCAGCAGCCCTCTGCTCTTCCAGCTCCCCTGCACCAAGCACTACAGCAATTGCAGGGCCTGTGTGAGATACATATTGCAGCATCTGTC
Source organism: Apus apus (assembly GCF_020740795.1). Lineage (NCBI taxonomy): Eukaryota > Metazoa > Chordata > Aves > Apodiformes > Apodidae > Apus > Apus apus. The sequence continues at coordinate 2,400,924 of NC_067285.1, forward strand.
ACCAGTGTTTGCTATTTCTTCCTGTGACATTCACAAAGTTAGCAGATATATTTACTTTATATAAATAAATTTATGACATAGCAGCAGCAGCTTTAATTCAAAATAAGGATTTGGGACATGACATGCATCTGATTTTCTCACCCATTATTAAGTTCTAAGGCCTGTTAATAAGCCATTTATCTCAGAAGAAGATCATTACCAATGCAAATGTCTAGGGATAGTAAAATCCTTTACAGCCTGGAGCCTCAAGAAATAAATAGAAACTGCATTTACTATTAAAATTGAACTAGCAAGCCTCTGAGTTATTGGAAACATAACATCCAAGCCTGCAGTGTGGTTTGTGCAGGCAGCTCTCTAGTTGAGCCCCAGCAATGCAGGCACTCAAACCTGTCCACAGAAACCACAGGCATAGAAACCCAGACTGGTTTAGGTTGGAAGGGACCTTAGAGATCACCCAGTTCCAACCCCCTGCCATGAGCAGGGACACCTCCCACCAGCCCAAGCTGCTCCAAGCCCCATCCAACCTGCCCTTCAACACTGCCAGGGATGGGGCAGCCACAGCTTCCCTGGGCAACCTGGGCCAGGGTCTCACCACCCTCACAGCCAAGAATTTCCTCCTGACGTCTAATCTACATCAGCGTCCTGGGGATGCAGAAGGACAGGCCATCACCTGGGGCACAGCTTCAGCATCACTACATACAAGCAGTGCTCAAAGCATCAGCACATCCCTCCTCCTGCACTGAGAAAATCCAGTCCCTCCTGAATCAGCTATCTGCAACTTCTCATGGCTAACGGAGGAGTCAGGTTTCTTGGGGGAGAAGATTTATCTTTGCTCAAGTCTGCAAATGAAAAATTTGTATCATAAAAGAGAAACAACGACTAGAAAACAAAAGAAAGAAACAGTTAATCCTCAGAGGGAAACGCTGATGCGGGCTGGGAAAGCCAACAGATAAAAACATTACATTAGGAACGAGGTCTTTAACACTGTGTGCTCTGCAGCAGCTGGGGAGGTGAAATGTAGCAACAACCTCCTCCCTGCACTACTGGCTCTGACAGCTAAATACTGACTCTAGACCATGAGGGCCATTAGCCACTGTAACCATCCCTGCAGGAACACAGTGAATCTCCCGTAATTTCGGCTCAGATCAGCACTTGAATGGGAAAATACAAGAAAACCCAAGAAAAGACAACTGGGATAAGCAAAGCCCTTGGAGAGTCTTTCAAAAGTCTGAAGCCTTCCTCGATATTAAGCTTGTCCTGGGTTTGGAAAAATGAAAATGTTCTGGAAGATATTAAAACAGAAAATCAAATTTACTTTTATCACTTCAGGAAAAAGTCCTTCCTGAGACACGTGTGACACTTGGGAGTCCAGGCAGCTGCTCCCCTCTGGCACTGCCCAAAATTAACCTCTTTCATAGAATGAGAAAAAAGAGAGAGTAAGGAATAGGGCAGGAAGGTACAAATTAAATGTTTGAATGTTCAATCATAACACCCACACACCACTCCAAATTATTAGTGGTGGCCACATGCTCTTAAAAAAAAAAAAATTCAGTTAAGTGGAAGCTCAGAGAATGTTTTCAAAGTTCAGATTGTTGGACAAAAATCAGTCAATTCTGTTTTAAAAGGGAATAAAAATTAAAAGCCACTAAGAACAAAAGAGAAAATAGAGTCTGATTTAAAAAGTACTCCAAAATCTCTGAAGGGCAACACAGAGCCTGTGGCTGCTTATTCTGACATGACTCATTTCTAGGAGTCAAGAGTCAGAATTCTGCTTTTCATGCAATATTATACCTTCCAAAAATTTTACCAGTCTCTTCAAAGAAATGAACAGCAAGAAAATCCCAAACCAACATGTGATCCCTGTCCAGACAGCAAGTGAAGAGCAATCAGGGTTTTGCTGATAACCCAAGGGACCAGTCTGGCCAGAACCACAGAGCTGCCCCTTATGCCACCCCCAAAATGGCACAGAATGGCAAGGAAGGGGTGAGATTTTTCACTTTTGTACAGGACATCTAGTTTGAGCACTGCAGAATGGCAACAAACTTCCTAAAAAGGACATTTTAAAATATTTTAATTTTTGAAATTGTTTTATTTGATGTAAGAAAAAGGAACGAGAGCCTGGACCTGCTGTAATGCAGCAGAGAGAGAATCAATGTTTTATCACATGGGAAAAACATGTTTCCTTTTCTCTGGTAACCTGAATTACCTTTGATGAGAAGTTGTTGCTCAGTAGAATAGAATATCTCAGTCCATTTGAGTTGGATTTACAAGCCCAGTTTAGCAGGTGACCATTCCAGGCTGGATTCTATCAAATTACTTAAATCACTCTCCCTTTCCCCCCAGGTTACAACATACCCCCCAGGCTCTGGAATCAAACATGCCACTTGTTATCTAACTAGCTTTAAAATATTCTTGAATTAATGACCAGGCATCATCTCAGCAAGGTCTGCTTGCAACGGGACCAAGAAATAAAGAGATTGGAGGAAGGGAGGTACTGATAAGCAAATAACTGGTGAGATTTTGGGCTCTAGAACAATCCTGGACTGTTGTCTATCACTGTCCCTGTACTTACTGACTACCCAAGGACAGAGCCACTCTTTAGTATAAGCTGCATGATCTAAACAGTAAGCTTGAAAAAAAATTCCTATTATCAAGCTTAGAAAAAAAAAGGGTAAAGCTTCACACAAGTTATTTTTAGCAATGCTACTTGCAGTTACATTTTAAAATTGAGCTGTAAATTAGTATACATGGAGAAATGCTGCCTTCAAATCACACAGCAGCTGGACAGCACTGCAGGGAAATTATTCTGAAATCAGCTGGAATAAAATCTACCAAAGATGACCATGATCTCTGATGGTTACACCAAGAGCAGACACAGAGCTGCCCAACCTATCACCAGCTACACCAGTGGAGATGTCCTTTCCTGCCTCACCCACCTCCCACTCAACTCCAGCATCTCACTCCTACAGACCAAAAAACTGATGGATTCATGGTCATTCCTCAAGGTAGTGGCATTCACATTGCAAAGCCAGGCTCTTGGTGAGCTACAACAGACCATTTGTCACCCCTTCAGGTTCTAGCTGGCAGCGTGGACTCTTCTCCAAAATTCCCATTGCAGCCATCTCAAGAGAGCTCTGGGTGAATGCACAAGGAGCAGCATCTCTGCTCACTTATCCCACAAGAAAGTGGGTTGAGCCTCAGCTTGAAGATGCTCTGATCAAACAGTAAGAATTCACGTGGGGGAAAAAAACAAAACAAATTTTAAAATAAAAATACCAGCAGTTCCCAACAAGCCAGTTAACTGTCTTCCTTGTTCTTGGTGTTGGGGACACCCTTTGGGGTTGTATCCAAACCTAATCTACACAGAAATACAATCAATAAGAATGGTAAAACATCCAGTTTATGCAGTGAAAGTGAAACAGTCTGAAAAATATGTTAAAAGAACATCAATAGGAGATTTAAAGAAAACAAAACAACAACAAAAAAAAACACCTGAAGAAACCTGCTGCTGCCAGTGCTCCCCCAGGGAGCCCCTCTGAGGGACTTGTTATTTCTTAGCTCCCCTCCTCTAAACCTCCAGCCTTGTGAAGCAACAGCTTTCTCAGAAACAATCCTTCCAGTTTCATGCCACGTTGTTACTCTAATACAGGAAGTAGTCCAAAACGAAACTGAAGGTTTCCAGTTGTTTGTGTTTCACCTGCCACCAAGCACGTCCCTGCTCTGGCTGAGCCGTACCTGTCGTATCGGTCAGAAGCTGCTACAATGCTAAGACTGCCTTTTTCCCCTCTATTTTTAAAAAAATCACTGCTTTTGTACTTATAGTCGATACAGAGTCAAGACAGACATCCAGGCCTTGTTATGACTCCAAGCAGTCAGGGAAGCAGTATCTTGCTGAGCTGTGTGACAGCAGCGTGCTGCAGCAGACCCTTGAACTTCCAAGTCGAGGACCCTGCTGAGGAAGCTGGTGTCCCATATCTGCTCCCACAGAGGAACAGCCATCCTGTTCAGACACCAGGCTGGGGAAAAAAGGAATTTTTCCTCAGAATTTCTTCAGAATATTTCTTCAGAATAAGCACTGTAACAGTATTTCCATTACTTGGCTAGTTATCACTAAATTAAATTAAATGGTTTGGGTTGGAAGGGACCTTAAAGCTCATCAGGTTCCAACCTCCCTGCCATGAGCAGGGACACCTCCCACCAGACCAGGCTGCACAAGCCTCATTCAGCCTGGCCTTCAACATCTCCAGGGATGGGGCAAAGGAAGGATCATAGCATCAAAGTAATAAAACACAACCAGAACCACCAAGCTCTTAACATATTTAAGGTGCTAGCAAAATAATAAAGACTCACTCAAACCTATTTTCTGAATCATCCAGAAAAGCTGGTACAGATTTTGTGCTTTTGTGCTACTATTTACAAGGAAGGTATGCAAGACCTAACTAACCGCCCAAGAAATATCAATTCACAGCACTTGAAACACCTTTAAAAAATGTATTTTTAGGGAAAAATAAACAGTGCAGAATTTGTTTCTGGTCTATGTTGCAATAAGCAGGGGGAATATCAAGCAAGGAACAACAAAACCCCAACACGTCAATGCCCACATCCCTCCAGAGCATCCTGTTCCATCTGCAAAAGCACAAAGCCCCTCTGGAGCAGAAGCAAAGCGCCCACTCCCCTTTTTCTGCCCTTTCCTAATGACCCAGGTCCAAGAACTCTAACCAGAAGTTAATCCATTGCATAAAGAAGAGTAACCATCTCTGTTCTCATTCCATCCCCACAGGCCTGCTTACCTCACTAACTTACTGAGCAGCAATTCAAATGCAAAAAAGATTCTGGAGTTTGACCACAGTTCTGCCAGTACAGCAACTGCTTGGCAGCTCTGGGGACTAAACTGCAGAGCACAGCAACAACTTTTTTACATTCTCATCTCAAATTTGCTAGAAATTTCCTAGAAATTATGAGCTGTCCCACATGCTGAAAGTTTGCGTAATAATGTCCTTGCCCATGAGGAGCACCAGGACATCCAGTTCCTTAAGTGAAGGCTGGAAACCTTAAACTCTGTTAAAAAGAAAAATTATTTCCATTCTCAAGCGCAAATCAGAAAATGCAGACAAATTCAAAATGTAACTAAAAAAAAATAAATCCCACTTACCTTCTATAATGAATCTGCCCCAAAACTGTGCACCTCAGGCAGAAAGCTTAAGGTTGAAGCCTTTATACATCAAAAAGCACACAGATAATTCTTCTGTAACTTCTAACATTGGATGGCTTATAATTTTTTCTTCTAAATGAAAACAAATTTCGTTACTGGGACATTATTACAGTTGGTTGTTTTTTTTTTCCTTTCTATCTGAAAATAACCCAGTATTGTCACCTGAGCATCCCAGCTGTCAATGGACAATAGCCTTAGGCTCTGATCTGCAAGAACTTACCCACTTTGTAACTCATCAGAAATGAGCCCGAGTAGTAAAACACAATCTGTGGAGTGTGTGCTAGTTATTAACTTTGCAAAGATTAAGGTTGTGACTCCTGGCACTTAGGAGCAGCTCTCAGTGTCTGTGCTACACAGCACAGCCCACGTGCATGATTTCTCATGCAAGTCAGCAGAAAGCTCTCCTTAAATACAGGCTGTGGGCTGCATGGAAGAAACATGACAAAACTTCTGTCCCCAGATCCACACCTTCTCCCCACACCTCTGCAGGATGACAGGGTGCCTTGTGACAATCAAATGTTCTGCCTTACACAGTCCTCTGCTCCTTTCCACTCATTCCATGCTTAAAGGAAAAAAGTTACTCTGCCCCCCAAGATATCTCTCTTTGTCCTTGGCAGCTGAAAGAGTCTTCGCAGGCAGCACAATTTGCTGAACTTATTAATTTGATTTTCAAACTATATCAAGTGGGGCTCTGAGCAACCGGGTCTAGTGGGAGGTGCCCCTGCCCATGCAGCAGGGTTGGAAATAGATGATCTTTAGGGTCCCTTCCACCCAAACCATTCTATGATTCTATGAATATAAATAAAATATTAAGATACACAGCAGAGGGTATGTTTGCAGCCTCTTTAGTGCATTAGAGATGCCACTTACAAATGTGAGAACTTCAGACAGATAAAAATCACTGTCGGTAACATATAAAAATTATCGACAGCATCTCATGAGTAAAGAACAATGTTTCTCTACCTAGAGCTTCTGAGCCTCAAAGAAATTTGAACTGTTCCAGCTAAAAAATTATCTCCTCCATCTGAACGTTCAATAAAATTCATGAAAATTAGGTATAATACTCTGTCTAATGTGGTGCACTTTAAATCTGTTCTTACCTTCACCCTAAGTTATTACTAATACATGAACATCCAAGACAACAATAAATTGCAAGATAATTAAAGAAACTGTGTCATAAACACAGAAGAATGCAGGGCAAGTCCATGCAAAATACAGGTCCTTGAGAATCTCCCAACCCCTACTGATTTAGAACACTAAGATTAAGATCACTTTTATTTGAAAACCTCCCTGGAATGGAACAGCTCTCAGATAAACATGTATCTAGGTCAGTGGCTTCCCTGCCTTCTCCAAAACCTGTGCTACTTACCCAAAATACAGCAACCTTTTGGGTGGAGCTGAGCATCTTTTGAGAAAATGTATCATTAGTTCAGGCAAACAAGGTCATGCTATTTTGTTCTGATGGTTTCACTAAATAATTCCGTCAGGTTTTTTCTCTCTTCGGTGCCACCTAAATATAAATCCCAACTTCCACTACAGAAAGAGGTTTTCTGGTCAACTGTGGTGCTTATTGTGAACTAATAATGCTCCAACTTCAGCAGCAAGGTTCTTCTTGAAAACCTTAAGGAAAATCATCTGTGTCACTCACTGCTGCTTAACACTTTTATACCACAAGTTTTGTGTCTGCTGAGCTCAGCTTAGGTGCCAGGGACCTCCCAGCTATGGCAGTGCCACCTGCCCTGCTTTAGCACGGGCAGAGTCTCTTCTCATGAATATGCAAGTTAACTGCACAGCCCTCACAGGCTCAGGTTGCTTGACTACTCCAAAAAAGGCACCCTTCATCATTTAGACTGCTCTTTCTAGATGATGACTGCTTATTTATCTTACTCTTGACTATTCAATGTTTCAGCCTACTACGATACACATGCATAGAGGACCACACTGTGTCAAAGGGTGCAAATTGTCTGAAATGCAGAAATCTATCACCAAGAAAGCCAGGAAGAGCAATTATAAACATTGACAGCATAGGCAGCCTTCACGTACAGACATTTCAACATGGAGAGAGCTGGGGTTGTTCAGCCTGGAGAAGTGAAAGCTCTGGGGAGACCTTAGAGCACCTTCCTGTGCCTGAAGGGGCTCCAGGAAAGCTGGGGAGGGGCTCTGGATAAGGGCAGGGAATGATGGGATGAGGGGTAATGGCTTTAAACTGGAAGAGGGGAGATTTAGATTAAGCATTAGGAGAAAATTCTTCACTAGGAGGGTGGTGAGACACTGGCCTAGGTTGCCCAGCAAAGCTGTGTTTGCCCCATCCCTGGAAATATTCCAGGCCAGGTTGGATGGGGCTTGGAGCAACCCGGTCTAGTGGGAGGTGTCCCTGCTCATGGCAGGGGGGTTGGAAGTAGATGAGCTTTAAGATCCCTTCCAACCCAAACCATTCTATGAATGGATGATTCACATTGTGTAACAGCCACCCTACAGCACTGCTGGACCATTTGGTCCAGGAGACATCAAGAAAACAAAAGGAGTCGTCTGGGGAACGTGGAAGGTTTCTCCTGGACAACAGCAGACCTTGCAGCTTATTACCACTGACCTCCCCACAGGTTTTACTTCCAGCTCCAACACAGAAGCAGTGTGCTGCACACCTGTGCTCTGCTTGTGGGTTTTAAACATCACTGAAAAACCACAATCCAATTTGTTCAAAATGAGCAAAGTCATTAAGCCGCAATGAATATTTGCACTTACACGACCAAACTTTAAATGCCAGACATTTCTCAAGAGCCCCTGTTTAAAAAATAAAAAACACAAAACAAACAACAAACAACACAAAACCACACTAGGTTTAAAATACTAATGCATAACACGGGGTAAAGCCAAGTACAAAGTGTGAGTCGATCCAAGGGCAGCTGTCAAAAGTCAGATCCTAAAACAAATGCAAACGTGCAGTGGCAGGATCCACCCCCAGCAGCAGGACTTGACACATCTCTGTTGAGCTTCAGCAGGCTCCTGCTGGTCCCTGCCTGCAGCACAGCCATCAGGCACACCAGCCACCCTCCCAGTTGGGTGCTGTGGGCAAACTGGGCAAGGCTGCGCCCTGCCCAGCCTCAGACCCACACAGCATTTCCGCAGGGCGGAACAGTGGATAAAATTCATCTGCAGCCTCCACGTCTGCAGACTGCTTCCCTTGCTGCCTGCACACCCAGTGCTCCTATTCACCAGCTCAGAGTTGAGCAGGAGAGTGAGCTTTGTTTGCCCCAAAGAAGAGGAGAGAATTACAAATGAAATAACAGCACTGTGTTTAGAAAATAAGCTCTCTGTCCGCCGCAGTTAAAATTGTGCGAGTGTCATAATAGTTTGAGCTTCCTTGTGTAGAAGTATTATTTGCAGAAAGAAACCCACAACACTGAACATGGCCCATTCTCACATCACCAGCTGTACTGAAGAGGATAGCATCAAAAAGCTTCCCAAAAAAATGCAGCATAAAGATTCTGCGTCAGTCTCTTGCCCCTGGGCTGAACCACCCCTGCATCCCTGAGGCTCCTCAATCCACACAATTCCAAACTCCCAGCTTTTACTACTCCCAGCCCCAGTACATGCAGATACTTTTTTTTTGCTGTTGTTGGTTTGTTTGCACTGTGAAAGAAGAAAAATAGGCTTTTTTCACCAGAGATTAGGAAAATGAAGTTTGGAAGATGCTGGGTGGCCTCCTTTGATGTGAGAAGTTCACACTTCACCTTCTGTTTTCCTTCCTGGATATTTATACCCTGTTGGCTCAGACAACTGAACACCAGTTTGATACACCTCACGACCTGCTAAAGTGAAGCTTAGATCCTTCTTCTAAAACTGTGTCCATGGCACTTGGCTCTAACATTTTTTTTCTTCAACACTAACCACAGTGATAAATGAGACATCTTCAGTTGAGTTCTCTTAGTATTTGAGCTGGCTGAAGAGAAGATACCAAGCAAAATTTATCACTTCCATAATTCCACAATATTGCCTCAAAAGGCAAGGATTAGTATTTCAAAGACACAAAGAAATTACAGACCCTGAAATGAATGGGCTGCAAAATCTAGCCCACCAGTGTTCTGAACTGTGGTGTGCTCAGCTCAACCTAGGACCCCTGAAAGAGGGGAACGCTCACATGTCATCTCTAAAGATACAGATATAGATCTGAAAATGCAGCTTTATGGCTCATTTCTTCATCAAAATCAAAACTACAAGGGAAAACAATGAGACTTCATACACAAACAATTGCTCAAAAATACTTCTGTGATGCATGAACACTCATTTCTAAGACAGCTACAGGATTTTTGTCTTTATACGCCTATAATCTTGTGCTCTCCTTTTAATCAACATGCAATACATTGCTTATCAGAAAAGAAGCCAGTTTGTATCTGGCAATGAGGCAGCACCACACATACACAAAAAGCAAGGCACCCGAGAAAGCTGGGGGAAAGGGAAAGGATCATATTTTAATTGAGGACAAAAACTTTGATCCAGGCAGGCTGTTGCTTCTCAAGGAAGGTGAACACACACAGCTATCTGCAGGTCGTTTGAACAGGACACGCTTGAATATTCATTTGCATCCCAGAATAGCTCTGCAGCCTGTGCTGAGAGAATAAATATACTGTCCAAAAATTATCTGCATTGTGACCACACGTAAATGACTTCATTCTACTGCTTTAATGATGAGTAACTTCAGCAAAACAGCAGCTGTGCACAATTTCTGAATGCATCTGCTGGAATGCACTTGGATACAGCTAAAACCAGGAATTCCCTATGGGCAAGACATCCAGTGACCATGGGGGAGGGCCTGTCTTATGCTCTGGGGAGCAGCCTAATGCTCACATGCTCCTGGAGAGGGGAGCAGGAAACCTGTAACACTTTCCTATTCCGTTCTTGTTAACCAAAGGATTATGATCCTTTCCCATCACCGTTTTTCTAACCACTTCAGCTAATTCAGCCAATACATATTTATTAAAATTCTTCATGCAAACCCAGCAAAGCCTTGAAGTTTAAGCCCAAAGCATCAAATTTCTCTTTAAGTCTTCCTTGGGGTTGTTTTAAACGGGTGTTTTCTGTAGTCTCATCAGTACTGTCATAATCTAGACTAATTCTGAGGACTCAACTGCGAACTCATAGAAACGTTCAAGATCTTCTGAAAACGTCCCATTTTTATGTGAACTTGGGAACAGTTCTTTGAAAAAAAAGTAATTTCAAACTCTCAAGCAAAATCTAATACCTACCAACACATTTGTCAGGTGTCCCTGGTGTTGCACGTGCAGCTCCTTGCAAGCAACGTGTCTCTTGTACCAACCTGCCCCATACTCACAAACAGCAGTGATCAAAGTAATTAATCATATATAAATTATCTGTTAAGTCTATACTGATGATCAGGGGCTATAACAAATGTTATTGGGAAAATACCAAAGGAAAATAAATCCCCAGTATCGAAAGAAGACAACAAGGCTCTGAGGCTGTTCCACCTCCACTCACACACAGAGCCCACAGGAGTGAGTTTGTCTGGAACACTAAGGTTTTCATCTGCAAGCCAAGCTGACAGCAAACACAGGTTCAGATTCTGTTGATCCAGGCAGTGAAGCCCGAACAGTCATTCTGTGACAACTGTAGTACCTTTGATTTTGCATTTCATTTGTGCACAGGCCGAGCTACTCCAAGTGTCACATCAATGAGCATCACATGGCTGCTACAGGAGACAAACACTGCACAGGATTATCACCTTAAATAACCACCTGAAAGGCAACTACTGCCTTTTTTGCAGTATCAAGGTCTCTTCTGACCCCACAGACTAAGAGCAACAGAAAATGAAAGGTTCTGCTTCCCCAAGACCTTGTTTACACCACTTAGCCCCCCGGTACATTATTCTGTGCATGACATTCCCATTCTCATCCCAACCTTTCCCTGTCAACTGTTATGCTTTTGTTACATCTTGCACAGCAGTTGGCTCTCTTCAATTACTGCTGCAGTTTGACATGGGAACAGCAAGTTTCTGTCACTGTACTTCTCTCTTTCCACTCCAGCACAGGTTCAATGATGTTTGCTCCCATTCATCTCTGCTACAGCCAGTGGGGGTTTATTCACCAGCACAGCAACTTCAAACTAGACTGAAAATTTTACTTTGAGAAAAACAGAAGTTCTTTTAAAGTGGAAAAGATCGTTGTTCAGTGGATTAGGCAGATGCATCATCAGAGGGACAGAGAAGAAGGGCAACCCAACCTTCCCTCGTGTCTGAGGATGCTCTCAGCAACCTCTTCCCTCCTCCAGATAGTTCCCTCCACGCTCATGTCAACATCAGCTTCTCCAGGAAAGCACCTATTCTTGCCTCCACCTGACAAGAATTAACCAAAAGTCTTCTCAGCAAGAAAGAAGGAGGAATTACACAACCTTTCTATATATCTTCACTACACACTCTCCCCTCATAATCTAATTCCTTCATTTAGTGCATTTAAGAGATACACAAGAAGGCAAAACCACAATGAGATCTACAGACCAGGCAGTTCTTGGATGTAACACTTGGCCTCACTCAGCCAAGCTTTTAAAGTAAAGTAATTTTAAAGCAATTCCATCATTCACTGGAAATTGCAGTTTAGTTTGCTCAGACTTTCAGTAGCAACCCAATTCCAAACAAAAACCAGTAGATGGCTTGAAGATGGAGGCACATCTCCAGGTGTGTTTTGCCCAGTGTTGCAGTTCAGATGGAAGAGAAGTCCTTAGAGGAGACACTTGGCTGCTTCTCGTGGGTGTTTCAGCTCAGATTCAGACCTGTGTAACACCTATCTAGTAATCCTCACACAGCTGACACTCGGAGAAAGAAACTTCACAGTATAGTGGTGGGAATAAGTATTCACTAGGAGAATTCCAAGAGCTCAAACCCCTGCATTTTCCTTCTATGTAAAAAAAAAAAAAAAAGAAAAAAGAAAAAAAAGAGTGAAAGAAGTCATATCTCCTCAGAGGAACATGACCCTCCTGGAGAAATGAGCTGCTGTATTTTCCCACCAGTGCTTGGAATAGAAAAAAAGTGGAAGCTGATGACTAAAGGAACAACTAAAAATATCTCAAGTAGTCTTGATCTGGAGAGTTGCTTGGCCTCATTGCAATCACCAAATAGCTTTTTCTATTTCTGCTGCTAATGCAGGCAACAAAAGTTCATTTATTCCAAGATGAACTCCAAAAAGCACTTTTCCCCCCCCAGTTAATGACAGTTCTTTCCCTTTGTTATAGTCCTGGTTTTTGCCTGCCCTGAGAGCAGTAAACCACTGCCTCACTTGGTTCAAATATGGCTTGAGGAAAGCAGGGGAAACGAGAAAAATCCATCTCCAATCCATCTTAGTCTCCAGACTAAGAGAAGGAGAAACCTGCACTGGATGGGAGCAGATGGATGCCAGACTGTTTCTGAGATACAGCTGTAATTGTGTATGTTTAAGCAAATTCAGGAAGACCCACAGAAGGAAAAGTCCAACACATAAAACAAGGCAACTCTGGTGCCAGCCTCATAGGCTGGTGGCTCCTCTGGCACCTTCACAGGTTCAACCACCACGTGGTATCAGAGGTTTAAATTCAGTTTGCAGGTCAAGTTGGGAGAAAAACTGCAGCCTGTATAAGAACTCCCCACAGCAGCATCAGCAGACAGGGCCAAAATGCTACAGTTTGCCATTGCTTATTCAGGAATAAAGTTCTTCTAAGTCCTTCTGACTTTTACCCCCCTTTTTTTTTGAAAGGAGAAAAGAAAGAAATGGTTCAAGGGCTGGACTTCAATAAAAAATGGCAACATAGCATTTAATTAGCAGATAATTTCAAGCAGTGAATTTAAAATAAGGTTAAAAGCATCACTCAGGAGGAAGAGGAGGTGGTAGATACATGGAAACTGGGAAAATACAATGAGAAATCAACCATGAGATGATGAGACTGCTTCCCCCGAGCACAAGTTGGGCTGGCAGGGAGGAAGGCAAACCCTCCTGGATGCCCACGGTGTGGCACACCAGAGTAAGAAGCACTGATGTCCCCCAGCCCAGCTGGGAGCAGATCTCATTCCTACATTTGCCATTTGCCCCATCAGCTATTAATACACAAACCCCCTTTTTTATTCTTTTGCTCGGAGATTGACAATGTGAATTAAAAAGCAGCGTGCAATGTTAATTAACAAAGAGGTGTGAAGCAGCAGCATCCAGGAGCAGCAGTCTGGCAAGAGGCAGTGCCTGATGGCCAATCCAGCTATTGATCCTCCTACACGTTTCTGCCATCACTTCTGCTGCCCACAGATAAACAATCTAAAGAATATTTGCTTTCCAATGGCAGCTGCTGTCAACAAGTAGGCATTTCCTGTCATACTTTCTGCAGAATAATCCATTATTTTATGACATCACATGGTTTCGAATCACCACCCAAATTCCTGATGCCATGGCTGTTGAGAAAATGTCCACACATCTTAAAGCACTAAACATCCACAGCCAGGCAGCATTCAAATTCTTCTCAATTCTTTTCAAGAGGTGGTATTAGAAAAAATTGCTACTCTCAGAACACATTCACTAAGGAACAGAAGAAAAACTGAATGAGATTAATACACAGTAATAATAGGAATGATGCTGGAGCACAGCCTTGAGCAGTATTGAGCACACATGGGGTTTGAGTGCTGTCCAGGGTATTTACAGCAGGTTTTGTTACAACCCACAAAAATATCATTTTGCAAGGATTTCCAAACCCATTTATTTCTCTCATTCACTTTGCAAGTTGGATTTTTTTGCATAAAGGAATGTTTTTTTTGTGTGAGGATAGGATAAAAAAAGGCAAGGTGTTTTCCCATCAGCCCTTGACAGCTGTTTCTAAGCCCCCACGTGTAGAAAATTCAGAAGGGGGTCCCATTTTGGAACCTCCTTGGATTATAAAACCTGTAACAAGGTTGTAGGTTTGACCACCATGTTTAGAGATGCTGGCCTATGTCATCCAAAAATATCCTTTGGTGGAAAATACCTCCTGATCAAATGTGGATTGTTACCATGGGAATAAGCTTTTTGGACTGAGGCTGCATCTTGGACTCAAGATCAAAGAGAATTAGATTTCTGTTTTGGAAATAAAGAAATACGTTAACTTCAGAAAATTTTCCAGTATTTGCACAGGACTCTCAGTTCCCAACCTACAAGCTTTATTTTCACAAAGACACCAGCAGACACCAGCAAGAGCAGAGCCTACAACCTGGTACTGGCTGGCAGGCACACGTCCTGCCCTCACTGCCCTTTGGTGCCAAGCACCAGCAGCAGCCACCCAAATAACAAGGTAGGGAAACTCCTCCCACTGTCAAACCAGTTGCTCTCTGAAAGGGAAGGGGGTTTATTTATTTATTTGTAATAAATAAATAATTTCCTTTTATTTGTTGTTTTTTTTTCCCCCTGCCCCAGGGCTTATGCATCTTCAGGTAAAAAGGAAGCTGGCAAGAGCTCCGTGTCTGCCCGAGCCATCTGTCTCTGCCTGCTGGAAACCTGCTGGTAGCCCAGACTCACGTGGAGGTTGCACCAACACAGGCTCCCCGTGCTTCAGAGGCCGGGTGTCCAGTTAGTCCCTTAGGTGACATTTAGGTCACATAATTCCCATTACACACTGAGAAAATACAAGCAGGGGTGTGTTTAGGGGGAAAACGCAAGGACGGGGGGGGAAGCACATTTCACATCACAGGAGGAGCACAAGCCAAGGCAGCACAACGTTCCCAGGAACAGCTCTGTCCCTTCCCAAGGGATCACGGAGATACTGAGGGGCCCCAAGGTCCCGGACATGGTGCACAAGGACACCTGGGGTTGCTGATCCCACCTGAGTGCTTGCACAGTGCATGGCTGCTCTCAGGGTTTCACCGGGACATAACACAGAAGTCATTTGTTATTGGAAAACTCACCCCCTCCGTGTCTCCCCTTACCAGCCAGCACCTGCACCCAGGTACCACACACCTCCAGGCTCATCTCAGAACATAGATTTTCTTTTCATATGGAAAAGTTCCATACGAACTTTCCAGTTCTTGCTCAAAGTGCAGTTTTGCAAGTATCAAGCCAGATTTTTATGCATCAGAATAGTATGTTCCCGTTGCTTCTTCTGGCAATAAAAATACACTGCCAGTATGATATAGCTCATTAAACAGCAACTTTTTAATAAGATAACTATAAAACTTTCAGATGAGCTCAGATTCCCTTAGGCTAAAGAAACAAACTTTTAATTTTAGTTTGTCAGATGCAGAAGGACACTTCTAGCTTCAGAGAATATGAAACTAAACCGTCAACCTCACCTCCTTCTAATAAATAACCCTTTCTAATTAAACAGGTTTAAAATAGTATCACTAATCTCCAGTATGAAAGCAGTATAATTTACAAACACAGGTACTAGTATTTTTTGCTCTTTTGTTTGTTTTTGCAGTTTCATCTTGTATTTTGAGTAATTTTGAGTTACTCACCCTGTAACAAATGAGTTTCTCTAAAACAAGGAATCTTTCAAAGCAATCGGTATTTAAAATACCTCCCGAGTTCTCTGCATTTCCTGGTCCAGGGAACATTATCTTTTTTCCCCTGAACATTCCTGACCACAATCACTCAAAGCACAAATACACACCTATACTTTTAAGCCCAAACCATAGTACCAGCTTCACAGAGATGAGTCACACACACGTGCATTTTAGGGTAAAAAAAACACAGGCACAAGAGACTAAGGAAGGAGATGCTCCAAATTGTATTTCCAACTCTTTTCACCCAATTAATTAATATTTTGCTGTTCTATAGTCCCCCCTATTTTGTATTTATATTCCTGGAGAGATTACTTGAAGTCAGTCAATGGACAGCATCCTGAAAGTCATTTTGATCCATCTGCAGCCCTCCAATCTAAATACACAAGTTCAACTATATTTCAGCAAGACCCGTGTACAAGACATGTTCCCTCCATGCCAGCCCTGTCTCCAGTCCCTGCGTCCTGCACCCCCAGCCAAGTCCTCCTCTTCCAGCAGCATTTGGGCAGATTTACCCCTGCGTGGCAAAACAGGAGACACTCAGCACCCCCTCTGTTTCCCCTCTGTGCTCCCAAAGACAACACACATCTAGAAATACAGGCACACTTGGTTCAATTTCTTTATACAAACCATTTCTTTTTCCTTTTATTTACCTGCTCTCCAACTGATGCAGAGACACCCGAGAACACACACCACTGCTGCCCCACGGGACCCATTTTTTCAGATGGGTTGAATCCTGCTGTCTGTCAAACTTGTCTTTTATATCTTGTATATCAGCCAAAAAAAGGGTGAGCTTTTATATAGGACACATCCAGGGTGCTTCTATAGTCCCACCCTGGCAATGGAAACCCTGGTTGGTGAATATTTTGCTGGCAGTTTTAGCATGTGATAAGTGCTCATTCAATGGAATAACCCAAGAGGCTCTGGCCACATTATAACATCAACATTTTCCTCCCGTGACTGGAAAAGTAAACGTTCAGGCTGATCAATGACTGGCCCTCTCTTTTTTTTCAACAGAGCAGCTACTGAGAACCTGGAGATGTATTTCCATCCCAGGAAAAAAACAGAGAAGATCTACTTGTGGTACAGGGAAACAAAACAGTCAATATACAGCGCTCAGTCTCCTCACACCCTGCTTGCAAATACTAAAGGAGAAGGGAAAGAAAAGTTACAGGAATATTTGTTTTCTGCAGTTTTTCCTCTTCCCTACAACTCAGCATGCTCCCACCCAGCCTGCTCCCCCCAGCCATGGGGAAACCCAGCCCGGGAAACTTCTTGAAACCAAGTTTACAGCTGGTTTTGATGACCTGCTGCCATCCTTCAGATGCCCCTGTTCCCACCCCCAAACGCAGGTTCCTGCATGAGATTAAATTCAAAACCCACTCTCCACCTGCTTTATTTTTTCACAGGTGTAGGGAAGCATCTCACAAGAAAGGAGAGGACAGAAATGTTGTGTCTGAAAGAGACACACAAACCCGAGACAGCAGGTACCTCAGGAAAAAGTAACCAGGTTTTTATCTTCCAGTCAAGGTACTTTTGACCATATTCTGTTTTCAGAGTTCAGCAGGCACCAGGCAACTGTTGCTTGACAGGGATTTGAGGGAATCAGGAATTGTGCTCTGAGAAATGGCAAAGCCAGTTTTAAAGCCTGTTCAATACCCAAAAGCAAAGCAGTTACTTTCTGGGAAGCCACCCCAACTGAGGGTGTAACTCACACACATTTTGAGTGGGGTGGTAGAAAGAAGAGTCCCATGTGCTCTGGAACTGTTTCCAATAACAACAACAAGAAGGTTTTTTTCTTAGACACAATTAGCAATGGCTAATGTGGAAAAATCCAAAAGGCAGCAGATAAACTTGAGTTAACCAAAGTCTCAGTAAGGCTCATGAAGAACTTGAGGCCTCATTAGATGGAAGACTTGAACTGATTTTCTGGCAAGAAATCTTTCTGGCAGTTGTAAAACCAGCAACAGGTAGCTCTGGTTTTGCTAGATTTAAATCAATCTTAAAATCAATCTTTAAATCAATCTTGCATCAAAATAAGAAAATAAGGATAATCAGCTCATACAGCTGTGAGCACAACGTGCCCAGCAGAACCCCACGCTCTTGCAGTGGGAAAGATTATCCCACAGACCTCAACCACAAGAAGCTCTGAGAGGGCTTCTTCCCATCTCACACACCTTTCAACAGCAAAAAAAATGAATATATACATATATCCTATGTACAGCATACCGCAGTGATGGAGAGAAATGGAGCCAAGCTGCATTTACACACAGCTCTGCAGCCTGACTCGAACACATCCCTTCCTTCTCCATCCCATCAGGCAGTAGCTACAGAAACCTGTCCTGTGGCCTGCATATTTTGTGCTTATGATCTGCTTTTCCAGCTGAAGGCATTCCTGTGCAATTTGGTGCAAGTTACCTGTCTCCTAAAACTTATCCTGGCCTTATCAGAAGTAACACCATAGCAATTCTCAAAAGAAATCCTATCCTCAAGTCTTCTCCCTTCTCCCTCAAGTGTACCACAAACCAAAGAACCACAGCTGTGTTGCTGAAAAAAGAAATGAGACAAGGGGATTGTAACTCATTTCCAGGCTCCAGATCATTTTGCACCCATCTCACTGTCTTAGTTTTTTGGCCATATTACAAAACTAGGTTACAGAAAGATATATATTACAAATAAATACATAAAATTGCTGGAGAGCAGAGAGCAAAGTCTAATTATCAACAAAACTGGTGGTAACTAAATTGACTTAAGTCAATACTAAGTCAATACTACTCTGCAAAAAAAACACTTGGAAGCAATGACTAAACCAAACATACAAAATCAAAACACACTGACTTCCAGGAGACCTTCTGTCCACAGGTCAAATAGGTGAACTATAAAGGAAAGTGTATTTGTGGGAGAAGGGCAAATTAAGTCAAACATCCTATGAAATGAACCCCTCATGTCTGAAGAGAAGCTTTCCAGCTGTCACCAAAACTGCCAAGAAAGCTTTAAAACTTCATGGAAATAGCCAAACTCTTTGCCTTTTACATCTCCTGGCTGCTCAGGAATCACCCCCTCAGACCAGGTCAGCAACAGAAAATGCAGATGTTCACGACAGACAGAGGTAGACGTTTGGCTGCTAACCCCAGGTTCAAGGCAAAGCACGTGCTGACACTGGGGGGCAACTTTCAGGAAAACAGCAGCATTTAAGAAAAAAAAATCTGCCTGCGAAGCTACACAAAACCCTGGGACATTCCTTAACATTTCTTCTATGGAAAAATGGTCACTGTTTTTGCTCATCCACATTCTAGAAACTTTGTTTTCCCTCTCGGGCACAGGGCTTTGATTCTTTCAGGGAACCAAAGAAAGGCTTTAGTTAACATAAAAAGCAAACCAGATCAGCTTACAATGCTTCCTTAAGAAAAAAAAAAAAACAACACATCCTTTCACAGCATGCTAATTAATAGATGGAACCACTATTTTGATATCATGATTAAGAACAGTTCATTTTCAGCATTCTTCTCAACAGCAGATCAATTTAAGATGCAATTACCACCAATGCGATTATCTGGCAATTTGCTCACTAAATGACTTTCCCAGATGTGCCACTGAGATAAGGCACTGCCTTCTTTAAAGTGCCTTTGAGCTACTGAAAAATGAACCTGCAGGGAGCAATTTTTAAACAACATATATCTTGATTCTTCAGTCACAAAGCAAAACTCCTGCTTCCCAAGTGATGACAACAAATGTGAAGGAGGACGGGCAAAACACTGGGTTTTTTTCCTCCTTATTTCACAAACAATAATCACTAATAAGAACACTGTGATGGAGGACACATCCAAAGGATCATTTTTGGACAATATAAAACTGAAGCTCTTGACTTCATTGCATTTTAACCAAGTGAATCACTCATTCCTACCCCTCACTCCTCCTGCTGTAGCTACTTACTGGTTTTCACAGCGGTGCTTCACAAGGAGCTGCGCTGGCGCCTGGGCAACAGAAAGAAAAGAAATCCATTCTCCAGGGATCTGGAAAAAGGATAAACAGGGAGGTGACAAAATCTGCATGTGTAAAGTTATTCATTTTGGTCAAAGTTACCAGTTCCTGATCAGATTTTGGGGGAAGATATCACACCACTCTATCATGGCCAACACAGATTTGTAAAATGGGGAAATGTTGACTATACACGCACCTGGTCACCTCTGGACTCAGTAGATAAAAACACCTTGAGAAGATCTTGCTGGCTCTAAAAAAGCCCCTGGCTTTCTGTCCATCCCTGAGGACCAACCCACTGCATCCAGGAGCACTGATGGCTCACAGTGCTGCCAGAAACCTAAAGGATCTGCAAAGTCACCAACGAAAGCTTGAGGTGCCCAGGCAGGGCTGCTGCTGTCTAGAGCAGAGCGTGATTTCTGACCAACATGCAGAGGTTCTGGTGCTCAGTTAATCCATGTACTGTACCCACAGGAGCTGGTGGCAGTGGCTGACAGCTATGGCTGTAGCCACCAATTTTGTCCCTCCACCTCCCAGCACTGATCATGAAGCACTTTTCTAAATACTGCTCAAAAATGGCCACAGGAGCTTTTGTAGTGATTCATTCATCAGCCTTTCAAAAGCAACAGTTCTCCCAGCAGAGTTTAACTGGAAACTTATCTGCCTGCCCTTCTGTGCAACTCCCCAGCCTTTTACTTCTATGAAGATCTAAGCCTAAATACATTTTCTGCTGATAACCTGATGCCTGCAGAGGTTCCTCCTCCTGTTCTGTGAAGGGGAACCCCTCCCTGCTTCAACAAAAAGATCTGAAGAAAATCATTACAGTTCCATGATTTCTGCCACTCCTCAGCCTTCAACATGCTCCTCTACATATGCAAACTGCATTACTAAATCACAAAAGTAGACATATTGTAAGACACAGCTGTACCAACTTCACCAAAACTGACTTATTTCTCTAGACTGAAAATTCAAAACAGAGCAGAACTGTGTGTTGGCTTTCTTATTTATGATATTTACTTACATTTACATACATGTGTCACAGCTACCAACAAAGATATATAGATATAAGTCTTACTTGCTTTGTAAACTGTTTCTGGTGTTGGCTGCCCTAGTTTAATGGGCCAGGAACAGCACTCTTTTTGATATAAATACTACTATGATGGGATGAGCTTTTTCCAGAGGACATGAGGTGGTGAGTGACCAGTAAGATGTCAAAATCATCTTCTGATTACTGAAATATGGAATCACTTCTTAGTTTCTGCAAAACCATGAACTACAGACTGTAAAGGTGCTTTAACCAACATGAGTTTTACTAGTGAGTCAAGTATATTGATCAGATTTACATCACAGGAAAACAATCCTTTCCAGCTATAAGCAGAGCTCTCAGTCTCCCCTACAGGTTTGTTTTTTTATAAGCCTTGATAGTTTTAACATTATGGATAAATACAATTTTACTTTCCTCCTAATCCACGGAATTGTTTTTGATCTTCAGTATTACACCAGCTAACAGCACAGCTAAAAATAGAAGCACAGCAGTACACCTGCTTCATGAAAATTAATTTAAAATATAATTCAATCAATGTCTGTAACCAGAGGATGTTTTCAAGTCGTGCAGTCCCACAGAACAACACAGAACTGCTGAGATAAGCTACACTATTCTGTCAATACAGACTCTGAAACATTAAACATATCCTTAGACTAATCATCATGATTAATAACAATGAACAAATTAAGCAGATTGATGATAAAATATGTCAGGATCTCCAGCGTTTTGGAATAATGCTACACATGCACCTGAGTGCAGCTGGGGCTGCTCACAGATGTGAATTCCTTTTCATTACTCATTCAGAGATTAATTTTTGGCATTTTTTCCTTAATTCACAACTAACAATAGCAAGTCACTCAACAGCACGTACAGCTTCCTGGCCAGGATTTTCAGTGGGCATCAATGCTGAATGACACAGTAACTTCAGCTGAGAAGGACCTTTGGGGGTCACCCTGCCCACTCAGAGCAGAGCTGGGCTCAGGCTGGTGGGGCTCCAAGGAGGGGATGCTGCAGCCCTCTGGGCTCCTGTTCCCATGCTGCCCACCACCCTCACCAGGAATTTTCTTCCCCCCACATAACCAGTTGCTTGTGCCCACTGGCTCCTGCCCTGAGCCTGGCTCCATCTTCTCCATTACCTTCCTCTGCAGGCTGCAGTTCAGTCCCCACCCCATAAGCCCTCTCCCTCTGGGCTTGTTCTTCCCATCCTCATGCCCTTGCATTTGACTTTGGCCAGAACCAGGAGGCTGCTCGTGACCTGTTCCTCCAGCTTCTCGACCTCCCTCTGCACAGCATCCCTGCCCTCCAGCAGAGTATCCCCTCCTCCCAAAACCAGGGCCATCTGCCAAGCTGCTGAGATCACCCAGCTCACTGGCGGAGATCTTAGATGTGACCCTACGGCTGAAGGGTATCCAGTGGAAAACGATGTGTAAAGACCTTCACTCTCCTGTTTGTTCAGATTAAATGAGGAACAGCTGCTGGCAATTCGACTTCAGAGCCTGCTCCCTGCTCGAGAGCAGTCGGAGACACTTCATTTTGATCCCATGTGTCTCCCACAATAAGACGATGAAATCACACAAAATCCTGACTGATCTCCTGGAAGGCCCAGAACATGCCAAGTTTCACTATCTACCTTACACAAACTTCCACAGACATGAACTTATTTGGTAGTCTTCATGACAAAATAAATAATTTTTTTAAGGGTCTTGGCCAAGGTAAACAGGAAGAAAACAGTGTTCAGAGGCCAGGCCTTGCATGCCTTCCATGCTTTTGATGTACAAAGGATGTTTGTTAGACTGGTTTAAATGTACACAGAATATAAAATCAGGACAAAGTTAACTAACATCCAAATGCATCTTAAAAACAACAGAACAAACAAGAATTGCTTCTTGATTAATATACAACACTTTTGAGAGCTGCAGTTATTTCAGCTGACTTCAGTCTCTAATGTTTTGACCACTGGCCACCAGCACTCTGGAGAGACCAACTCACAAGTGTCACTGCCCCTCAAGGCAGCAGAAACAAAACAGCTCCACTCAGATGTTCACTGCAACTGAATTCACTTTTAAAATGCAGATTCCTCACCCTGCATTCACACATGCATTAAAAGGGGTCTGCAACTATCCCCTCAAAAAAAAGAATGCTTGAAAACAGTTTACATGTGTCCCCCTTTTTCCACTTGGAATTCATTAATTGAATCTACTGAAATGGCTGCAAGTTCTGTAAGAAACATGCCAAGTGATTTTAAAGTTGCTCTTAAGAAAGCTAAGGGTGACAATCTTGCTCTGTTGTATGTGATGGTGTTTTGATCCTGCACACCAGTTCATTTTTGGCTGGACTTTTGGCAGACCTGTGGTTTCTCCGAGCTGGTTTTGGTGATGTTAGAGAGCTCCTTTTTCCCTTGGTTCAGTATATTTTCCGTGTCCACTTGTGCCTTTTGAGTGTATCTATAATCTGTTTGTTACTAATTCAACACTGAATTTTAGAGTAATAGAAATTGCCATTTGGACTGCAGGAAGCTACAGTGAGGTTTATGATGCATGGCTTTAAAAAAAAAATAAAAAAAACAAGAAACGTGATATATGATTTACCACAGGTCAGTCTGCCACCTATTATGGTTGTCAGTTTGTTAGATCATTTGCAGTTGCAAGAACCCAGGAGCCATATCAACGTCTGATGAATGTTTCAGGAATCCCAGCAGCACTCTTAGCTCTCTTGCTACTCTCTTGTGTTTGCCTCAGTTGCTGCTTACAATTACCACTAGTGATTGCTCCATGGGGGGGAGGAGGAACCAGTGCAAAAAGAGGTAGGAGAGCTGAGAAAAGAGCTTCTGACCACCTGGTCCAAGCTGTGGAAAGCTGAGCCCCAGATTAGTATTTCCAGGGACTATCAAGCCAAGTCATGAGTATTTCCTAAATGTATTTCAGAACAGTAATTACGAAAATTACTTTTACCCGGCGCTCATTAAGGAACTTCCTTTAGTGCAAGAGATCACAACAACATTGAAGCATTTGCTGCGTGTCCAGCTTTAGACAAACCCACAGATGAACTCCTGACCATAGCAGCGAGGTGAAGCTGTACCAGACCAGACCAAACCCTGCGTTATCTCAGCAGTCTCCCCTCTGCACAGCTTCCCCTTGTGCCTTCAAACCACAGCTGCACCCATGGGAGGCAAGCACAGCTTTGGGGCTGGTGGCTAAGGCTCTATAATGCACAGGCACTGCTCTGCACCCTGTGTCCTGAAGCAGCACCTCGGGACAGCAGGATATGTCTCTTTGACCGAATTTCCAACACGACAGGCACTTCAGTTGATGCCTGTGTCCTCCCAGGGGCAGTGAGACAGCAAAAATGCCATCCTCCTGGGGATCATAATTCACACCGATGCCACATGGTGGTAGCACTACTAAAGGGATGTCCCTCCAGGAAGCCCATTTCATCTAAGCTGCCTGGAGCCAAAACAAGACAACACCACCCTCGTTTCAAATAACATTTTGCACTGCAGTTTTACATAACTTTTCTCAGTTTTACAGTCACTTTTCTCACGTCTGTGCCTAAATGCAACACTGAAGCACAGCAGATGTCACACAGGAGCCTTGCAAAGTCCTCTGAAATATGCAACTGCTGTGGTTTTCCCCACAAATGCACAAATTTCTTAAAGCTGTACTTGGAGAGCTGCTGTGAACTCCACCATCTCAAGGCCTACACCTTCACAAGAAATCAGAGAACCACTAAGGTTGGAAGGGACATAAACAATCATCTAGTTCCAACCTCCCTGCCATGAGCAGGGAACCCCACCGCTAGACCAGGTTGCACAAAACCTCCTCCAACCTGGCCTTAAAAACCTCCTGGGATGGGGCAAATCCCCCCCTGCACATTTCTTGGGCTCGGATGAACACAATCCCAAACCAGTCACTTACTGGAACCCATGTACAGAGAGTACAGAGGAACAGAACACAGCTGTTTCATAAGGTGGTTACAACCTTCTTTCTAGTTCAGTCAAATGTCTTACTTGAAGTTGAGTCAAATAAAAACCAGAAGAGAAAACAAAGGAATGGAAGGCCTTTTCAGCTTCACTTTGCAACTGTCATTTATACGTTTAAAATACAGTTTTCCTACTGCCCAACATGTTTTCAGAAAACAAATCCATGGGTCCTCAAGGCCCAAGTTTTCATGCCACTTAATGCTGGAAACAAGCCACACCATGTCTGAAGAAAGACTCAATCACCAGCAATCTGCTGTCCCCATAAACTGCAGAGGACAGAAGAGGACGTGGGGGGAAAGGAGGAATGCCTGCCCTTGGGAGACACTTTTTCTTACAGTGTTCTTGACCAAATACCAGCCTTCACATGTCCCGTCTCCTCTGTTGACCAGTTCTACCCGCAAATAATATTGAGAGTTTATAGTTTGTCTGTAGAGCAGGAGATGGGAAAGAAGTTTGGGAGATAATGGTGGAAGAAAAACAAACACAATTAAACCCCATAAGCCACAGATTGAACCATTCTAGTATTACGGAGGGAAATCCTACAAGTTAAAGTTGTTCACTGGGATCACTCAGTTCTTGCTGCTCAACTGCAGCCACCACCTCTACCTTGCCTGGACAACTTCAGCAGATGTTTGCCAACAGATTACAGAATTGCAGCTACTGCAGACAGTTAGGTCAGGTCATTTTTCAAATCATACATTAAATACCCATGCAACAATTTCAACCTTTCAAAAATTAACCCCAACCTCTTCCCGCCCCCCCCCCCCCAACCCATTCTGAGTGAAACTGCTGAGCACAACTATCCTCCTCCCAGATCCTGAGCAAGTACTGTGAACTCCTCATGAATAACTCCTCCGTAGAAAGGAACACTGCTGTATTCATTTTGGAAACAAAAACGGCATTGTAAGAAAATATGCTGCTCACAATTCTGGTGTAATATTCCCAAACAACAGTATAATGTCAAAAATGGCATTTTCCTTACCCTGACTTGAACAGTGAAATTTCTGGCTCTCTGTAAACAAGCAACAATTTCAGATTTTCCTCTTCGACAGTAGAAGACTCATTTTTTTTCAAGACACTATTTTATTATGAAATACATGTCTAAATTGCTTTTGAGGACTTTGCTGGTTTTTTCCCATTTAAATTTAAACATTTAAAACTCATGGTACAATTACTGAATTTCTACAGCTGCCTACATTGTGCAAAAGCCCAGGGTGAAGTTCTGCCTCCAGCCAGACCACAGGTGCTTATGAAATGTCCCAACGTTAATTCAGAGCTTTCTAAACTCATGAGCATTAAAAAAAAAAGTATCTTAGCATCTCTGCCACTAGAGTTTATGCTTCTTCCGAAACAAAAAGAAGCAACAAAAAAGGAACTTCCTTCAGATTCATCCTTGAGGCTGCATTATCCAGACTACTCCGTGGACTTCTTCAGGTTTCTGTGCTGATCATCAGGTTTAATTACACTGCAAATAACCACAAAGAAATAAACCACCACAAAAATAATTAAAAATAGGAGTATCTACCAAGTGATGACCCTATTTCTTCTGTTCTTTAGTAATTATTGTGGAGTAACCCAGTAAAATGTGGTGCATTCTGGTCATCTTTAGGAAAGGTATTTCTTCATTTCTGAATATTTTTATTTTAAAAAGGTATTAACATGACTTTTTTTTTTCCCTCCAACATAATGAGGTTGCAAAAATAAAGCCTTGGCTATCTAAGTATATGGTTCAGATATGGAAGGTCAATGTTTACTCTTAGGCCTGCAATCTCATTGTGATTAAACATGCACAACTGCAGTGCTTTAAAAGCTGCAGTGTACTGGGGAGCTGAGGTTCTGAAGCTACTGATAGATAAAAAAGGAGGGTAAAGCTCTTCATCACCCTTAACTTCAACGTGCAACCTTAGCACAGCATGAATATGGATTTGGCATTTCATATATATAATCACAAGTTTGTACGGTGCCTTGGGACCTCTAAAGAAGGCAAAGGATAAATGAAAATAATTTTAATTAAAAGCAAATTAAAGGGTCTTCTAATCCAGGCAGCAGTAGTAAATCCATGGAGACTTTTTAGAATATGGATCCTTGAAATCACATTGGTTAGAACCCTCCCTAATTCCAGCTTCCTTCCCTCACTTCCCCCCAAAGGAGGCTCCAAATCTGCACGAGATCAGGTTTATTATGAAAATTCTGCTCTAGTTTCTAAAAAAAGATGTTGCTCTAGTTTCTGAGTGGCCAGAAGCACTAGCAACCACACGGAGCAAATAAAAACAAAGACATAAGAAAGTGAATGTCTTTTCTCACTGCAGGGGAAAAAATATAAAGGAAAGATTCTACTTTATGCTTTTAAGAAGTCATTTCAACACTGATTAAGAAAGCTGCAGTTCTCCTTCTTGTCAGGAGGCTTTTGAAATACAGCTCAAAAATACACTAAGCAACCACATACTCAGATGTTATCACAGAAATGGCTTCATATTGGACAAGGTAGAAGAATGTGTAAAAGTAAAATAGACATTATTACTGTAAGCTCATTCATTACTGTTCTTACAGCAGGTCTCCCACTGGCTGTCCCTAGTTCATCATTGCCTACAGCAGTAAAGAAAAGAAGAAATTTACAACTATTACTAAAAATGAACAGGAATCTAAACCCAGTAATATTATGCTCATTTCTGTCTAAAAGGCATTTTTACATATATTTATCCCATTAAGCGACTGAATTCCTCCATTAAGAGGAAAAAAAAAACAACACCAAAACCCAAACCACCAAATCCCAACCTTCAGGGAAAAAATCCAAACAACTGAACAAGAGGAACAAAAAAAGAAAATGGGCAAAACGCCTGGAGAAACACTGCTTTGATTCTGACACATGGGAATAAATGGGAAAAATATGCAGCTAACCCTCTTTTTTTTTTTTTTAAATCAAAACATCTTCCATCTCGTGTGCAAATTTCAACAGCTGAGGAAGCATCCTACTCAATCTCCCCAAAGTGGTGTCAGCATGTTTTATGTAAATACTAGTTAACAAGGGATGTGTGTTTGCAGGAAACATTTTAGGGTTCTGCTTTAGAAGCTCTGCATTTACCCTCTGTGTCGAAGGAGAAATTGTAATTCTGAAGAAGATAACAGGAGCTATACACTGAGGACACGAGGGTTGTTTTTCTCCTCTTTTTAAATAGCCAGGATATATTTGTTATTGAAGAGTTTTAAATAGTTATTTAACAAATTATCAGTAGAAAAACTTGATGACTAAGCTCTGCATCAATGAGTGGCAACATACGTCTTGAAAACAACTTTATTTTGCAGCATCCAGAAATAATGGCAGGCTTTGATAATATGCTTGTTCTGAAGGGATTGATGAGACCAAGGCAGTTTCCCCCTGGCACAGTCAGAGAAGTGCCACCCAAAGCACCAGCATGAGATGCTGAGTGGTATCCCTGCTCTCAAACAGGGATATCCAGATGAGGCAACAAATTAAGGACATAACCTCAGGCAATGCCCATTCCCTCTACCCTACTGGCACAACTGGCCAAGGCACCTACTGCAACCACCCACAGCAGGGACAGCTCCTTCACAGCCAGCCATGCTTCTGCAGAAACATGGGTCTCCTGATCCAGTTTCATACTGATTTAGTAAAAAATTAGTTTATGATTCTTGCTATTCAGTCATTTTACTTTTGTCTTTGTGTGGTGTCTTTATGACACAAACCACCAGTTGCAATGCTGGCATCTAAACCACCATGTAGCCACAGGGGATGATCTTTCCAACGTCCCACTGAAAGGAAGCACAGCAAACAGCACGGGGAAAACAAGAGTGCAGCGTGCACATGAATATAAACAGCAACAAAACAATGTCCCAGATCAGAGGCTCTGTCTTTCCGTTTTTTTCTCTTCTTGTCTCCTCCCCTCCCACCACTTCAGCCACTCTGCAGGACCCCACCACTGGTGCTGGCACCACTGCTGGCTGGAAGACAGCCCGAGGAACTACCTGGGTTAAAATAAACTCATTTTAAAATTTGAAAGCAAGAACCCTGCAGAAGGAAAATTTCCCTGATCTGATTTACAGCCTGCAAATAACACCATCATACACCCTCAGTGAGCTGCAGCTCAGGGGCACGAGTAAGTAACTGAGGACAGGCAGAAACCTATTGACAAATGTTTGCTGGCAGAAGACGTTCATACAACCAAAACAGCCTTCATTGAAGTTGACAAAACAAGAGCACTGTTAGTTCATTTATTTCAGCCTTTGCTTGTCTTCTCTCTTTAGTTTGTAATTTTTCCTGTCCAAAAATCTCCTCCGTGTAATGGCTCCTGTGGGCAAAGGGAAGACACACAGACCAGACCCACCAACAGCGATGGGCTGAGCAGCTCCTCTGCTGCCACAGTCATCTGTGCAAGCACCTCTGCTGCCACAGTCATCTCTGCCTCGTGCTCAAGTAAGCTATGAACCATTTGACTTTAGAATAGTTTTTTTCAGTGTACTGCAAAGAGAAGCATTAACGGAGGTTGCCCAGAGAAGCTGTGGCTGCCCCATCCCTGGAAGTGTTGAAGGGCAGGTTGGATGGGGCTTGGAGCGACCTGGGCTGGTGGGAGGTGTCCCTGCCCATGCAGGGGGTTGGAACTGGGTGATCTTTGAGGTCCCTTCCAACCCAAATCAGTCTGGGATTCTATGAACCCCTTTCCTATCCCAGAGACTGGCAGTGCCAGGTCAGGTCTGCTGCAGTGCACACCTCTGGGAGCAGGATCCAAGCTGTCAGATCCCTGATAAGAGTTAACAAGTTATTTCCTTCAATCCTCTCTTCCACAGCCTGTATCATTCAACTATACTTCACAAACATAAATGATTGTATTAAATATTCTTTAAAGAATATATTTATCCATCAACTAGGGTGCCCATAAAACCTGTTCCAAATGAGATGACAAGTCAGTGGATGGCAACTTTTTTCTCCTCAGAAGGATAACTTCCAGGTAAGTCCATACAATCTCTCATTTCTGAGACATTAAGTTTTATCACAACAGGATTCTCACAATCACACACCAACAGCAGGAAAAATGTAAGTATCTCCTTCATCTTCATTCCAGCACAGCCTGGCTTAAGTCCCAACCATTCTATGATCAATCACTAAGATTCAAGTAACTATTTTCTCATGTAACATTGCAGTTAGATGACAAAATAGTTCCTTGAAGATGGAGACAAGACTTTCCCCTCCCTTATGACAGCTATAGTTAACCTATAGCCTTTTCTTCCTTTCTGTTTAAGAACAAATGTGACGTGAATAAACTTGTTTCTCTGCCTTAGTGCTGAAGAAACTTCCAGCTTCACATACCGAGTCAACTGAAGAGGACCCCTCCTTGGAGACCTGTAAACGTGCAGGAAGGACAGCATCCTCCTGAGACTCACAGTGGAGCTTTAAAGAGCAGAAATTGGTTCCAAGCTTTGTAACACTGAGGGGATAAATAAAAGCTATTGCCCTCAGGGAGCATTTAATGTTTGCATTTAAACAAAGTTCCCTTCATCTGAGTACACTAAATATGTCCCACAGGAACCTGATGTTTTTGCTTGGACGGTGCTACCCTAAGACCTTCCTGCAGGAACTGAGAACCATGATTTGCCTTATGTGAGAGATGGAAACCCAAACTCGTATCAGTTTTTGCCTATTTCAGCTATTCTTCCATATGATTATCCAAAGAGAAATGCTAAACTTCATTCTTCCTGATGTCATTATTACTGCTGGCTCCAGGAGCATGTCAAATGCTTGTGTTTGAAGACTGGGTAAACAACCAGAAATCCAGATGCAAAACAAAAACCACCAGCGGGAGGGTGAAATAGAAACAGATTAAACTCCTTTCAAAGATACCAGATTTCATATGGAGTATCACTCACTATTTTGCAAAAACATGATGAGGAAGCAGTTCTGCAGCTTCAAGCTGAAACAGATCATGAACACAAATACATGCTCTGGGATGTACTGGAGTTGCTCGAGGCAGAGGATGACCACCAGTACTGTGACACCTGCCACCTCCAGGATCTCGTAACATCCAGTGCATATCTTATACACCTTTTCTTCAGACTTAAGTCCACATGTGACAGGGTTTTAAAGTGACAGTCTTGACTCTCCGTGAGCTCTTCTGCTGCCCCACTCTCTTCCACTCCTTAAAGACCGGAGAGTTTTGCCCAGCTGTTGGCACAGACTGTCTGTTTTTCCATGAAGAAAACACCCTCTGTGACTTGGCTGCTTTCGAAGGCTCAAACAACAGAGTGTCTTTCAGATGAACTTTTCCCTCCAATACTAGCAGTCAGATAGGAATTCAATATAAACACCACAGAGCTGGAGATCAGTCATCTTAGAAAGGCCATTTCTGCTCATATGCTCTTCTCTCCCACTTGCTCTGAGACTGAAACTACACGAGGGGCAGAGATGGTGATGGGACCCAGCAGGCATGTCCCTCATCAACAGTGTTGTGAATCACTCAAGAGGCTGATGGGCCACCCCAAGAAAGACTGTCCTCACTCCAGGGATGTGGCAGAAAAATCAACACACAGTCTCTTGGGTCATGCATACTCTGTTACATCTCCCTGCTGCAACCACAACTCCCAGGGAGATCCGTTTCAGGAAGAGAGAAAGTGACGGGGTCCAGTATGAAATCTCCCTGACTGTCCCCATCATTCAACCTAAAATTTAGGGCCCTCAGGAAGCTGAGAACTCAGAGCTATGACCAGTTTAGCAGCTTCTCACTAGGTTAATCCACAGCTGGGAGAAAACCAAAGAGAAGAACCACTCCCAGAGCCTTTAGAAATGAAATGACAACACAAATGCTGGAAGATGACTTTCACCAAGTCAGCAAAAACTCAAAACATCAACAAAACACCTTATGGCAACTCTTACCTCTTCTTTTAATGATCATTTCCTATCTGAAAACTATCCTCCTCACTCTAACACACATGAGATACAGAAACCAAACATGATCACTGAGTTGCTGTCAAAATTCTTTTACAGGATCCTGTGCAGAACTTGCCACATGACTGAACAAACCTCATCGGCAAATGCGGGTTTTGGAGAACAAGAGATACATGGAAAGTGCTTCTCTTTACAGTAAACACAGGAGGAATAAAGAGAGATAAACCCTTCCTCAGATGCACAGATGTACTTGCTGCAGTAAAAGTGACTCAGTCAAAAACGTAAGAAGGCTCCTACACAAACCATCCTCACCTGGCTGGCATCAGAGGCACTCACAAAATTACACACACAGCACAAGCCTCTAGAGGAACCAGCAGAGAATGCCACCACATTACCCCAGATGTCCACCCATCTTAGTGCCTTCACACCACGCAGTCACATACTCAATATGCTCACAATAGCACACGTTACTTCACAGTATCAGTACACTTTTGATTTCAAGGGTGGCAGAAGTATTGCTGAAATAGAGTCTGCACAGACTAAGTTGGCTCCTGGCTGGTCCTCATGGACCACCAGCAACTGAGGTTGACTCAGCAGGAATATGCAATAAATTTGTTCCATTTGTTATGCAGAAAGATTGTAAAAGGAAAATTAAAACCAGCCGAGTTGTGTTGTTTTTTTATTAAACTGTTACCAGTAAACATGTTGTTGAAGACGAAAATGGAGATAAGGTATCCACAAAAGATGAACTGAAATGAGAAGTAACATCACCCAGCCAGCCCACCCACGTGCAGTGACAAGGGCTCAGCACTCCCACCAAGTGAGTTCTTCCTTCTCTTGTAAAAATAGCCCCAGAAAATGCCCCAAAGCTGCTAAATTAAACCCAGCCAGCATCAAACCAGACTGCTGTGTCCAAGTGCCACCCAAGTGCTTTCCATCAGGCTGGAGCAAGGGATTCCTGCCCACTCCAGGGCACTCAGTCAACATGAAACTATTTAAAATAAAGTTTTAACAGATGTCTATGGAATAATGCCTGCTAATATTATTCAGGGGCAGAAGGAAAAACAGTTTGGATTTGGATCTCTGGACCACATGAGCCCTTGACATAACTTAAGTCCCCTCTATGATCCAACCCTGTAAAGGTTCCTGCTTTACTCAGATGCAAGACCCAAACCATTATTTTAAAAGATTTGATCCTGCCTGGTTCATGGACAGACACTCAAGATAGTCTCAAACAACATCCACCATCTCATCCTCCCCTCAATGCTCCTCCTGCAATGCTATTTATTTGCATAATTTATTTTCCTTTTCTACTTTCAGCTTTACCTTCTGGCAGGACACTGACGCTGCATTAGCTGGTTTCATTTGTGTTGAGAATTAGTTTTTGCTCAACTTTTCAGACCCCGCACTGCACCACTAGCAGAGAAGCTCTTCAGGCATTAAGAAAATAACCCACACCTTGAGTTAAAAATAAATAAATGAGGGGAAGCAGAGACATTTCCAAAATAAGGAATGATAGCTGGAATTTTCTTGGAATTTTCTTCTATTGCTCAGGATATCAGGTCAGAAATATAGAAGGCTATTTCAAAATAAATTAGATTAGTAGAGTCCCAGAGGCTCAGTAACAATATCCTTTCCTCACTGTCCTCACTTTGCTTGGAAATAAAGCACACAAATGATTCCAGTGTTTGAGAAACTTTATAAACAGGCAATGCTTTGTTTGCCCAGCCTTCCAACAGAAATCATGACAGCATAAACCTGCTTGCATGTCTTGGGGAAAAAAATAAGATAAAATGAACAACTGCCAAATCATCCACACACAACATGGGCTACAGGGTCCAGTACAGAGAAATCTCCTATTTTTGGGAGCCAGCAACACTAGGGAACTGCTGCCATAAACATCACCCTTGCTTCATTATTTCACTTTGGTCTTAGTTAAAATAAACTGAAAAAAACCCAACCAAATGAAAACCCAGACAAAAAACCAACTACAACAGTGCTGTCCCAAGAATCCCAACATTAATTTTACTGCCATTATTACCACTAACTATCCTGGTACAGCCTTAATTTGGTCAAGCTATTTACCACAACTTAGGTATGCAGCTATTCTAAGGACACAGTGTTTCACAAAATCATATTACCAAACAGCATGTGTTGCAATTAAACATGAGTTTCAGCATTTAAAAACTCTGATCAAAGAGCTGGCATGTGATGCAATTGTTTAAGTGTTTCCAGGGAGATTTAAAAAGCCAGAAAACAATAAATACTTAAAAAGCTAGAAAACACCTGTTGGTTTTAAGAGGCTCCCATGGGAGTTCTTCAACATGGAATTAGAAATTACACGAGTGCCTCTGAGGTTTCTGAGTTATGTTTCCTTTTGGCCCTGAAAATTAACAGAATTTGTTTAATGCTTTTGAAAACTGATAAACTGCTGATCAACTGCTGCAAAACCCTGAGCAGCTAATTCTGACAAGCCACCAGCTCCCAGTCAAAGCAGCACTTCTGAAGTTCACACATTCACACATGATGTTCACACATCATTTCTAGCTTTTGATTTCAGTCACTGAAACTACCCCAAAAATCCCTCCTTTCCTTCTACCTGTGACGGCAGTGTTTTGAAGCAGAGTTTATATTCCATAGATACCATTAATCAATACACTTATAATCAATGCAGTATTTAAAATAAATACATTTTTTAAAGACCAATGCTCCAAGGAATACTTGAGGAAAGCATTGCACCTTTCTGATCTAATGAGACTTTTAAAAAAAATATAAAACCTCATTTGCGAGAAAAATAAACATACAGAAAACACAGCCACGAGCCCAGACACTGAAGAGTTGGTACCACCTGCCTGTGCCTTGGGGAAGAGGAGACTTCCCTACGATGAAACACAGCAGTGCTGAGCAGGCTCATTTTCCCCCTGGAGCTTTGTTGCTTCTGTCCCCGAGGAGAAGCGGAGTTTCTCCGCAGAGCTGCAGCTTGCTGTCAGCCCCCGGCTCAGACCCTGAATAGCCGCAGTGTTCGGCGCCGCGGGCCGGGCGAGCTCCCCAGCCCCTCGTGTTGCCCAACACAATGATGTGTTTGTGGGTCCTCGGGCCAGGCTTGAGCAGCAGCCTGCAGGCAGCAACAGATGCGCCTCCAGCACCTCCGGCCAAGAAATACTCGACGGAAAGAGCGTATTTTCTGGAAAGTGTCGGCTCCTTCGTTTCGTTCACACATTTTTAATCAGCTTCCAATAACTCCCGTCAAAGCCGTGGAGTGTCCTGAAGGGAAAAGCAACCGGGAAACATGCCACAGCACGGCCAGGTTCAGTTCATTAAAAAAAGGAGGGCAGATCTTGCTATAAAAGTAATTGTCATGACAAAGTCTTTAATGCAGGGAAGGATACATTTCCAAGGTGTTCCCTGGATTCAGGCTCGTCTTCTCCAATGCCAAAGCAGGAAAGCCCACCGTGCTGACTAGCTGCAACCCAGCCCTGTATAGTGTTATACTGAGAAGGTGGTGACCAGCAGAGCCCGGAACCCACAAGTCCACTTCCACCTTTCAAACCCTGCCCTTCCTGTGGGTTTTCATCACCTCACCCATCTAGACCCAGGCACCACCACAGCCCTTGCTTGAACTCATGTTATCTGTTCTCTTCGTTCCGCCTTCCCCCAAACCACTTCCTGACACAAACCACCTCCACCCTTGGAAACTAAAAATCAACAGGCTCACGCAGCTTTTATCAAGTTATCAGTGTTATTCGTATACAAGAAATACTCCATTAAAATATTTAGTCTATTTGCCTTGTTCTGTTGGATTTGACAAGTTTCTTTTAGCTGTAAGAATCAATCGCTACTTACGTATAGACACAGATACATAAAATGCACATTACCCAGCACTGGAATCTGAACCACTAATCTCATGTGCTCCCTTCTTTCATCAGGTAGGACAAGTGTCTTGAGACAAGAAGTGCCCCCAGCACAGGACAGAAGCCCACAGATTGTCTGAATTATCCCTGCAGAAAGTTCTCTCTAAGGACAGAGCTTAAGCAAACCAGGCTGCTAGTTTAGGGGTGCAGTGCTAGGGAGTGCAAATACCCAAGGTCACAAACTGGGGAATACAAGTCTACAAATTTCAGTAAAATTAAAAAGCAACGTATCTAGGTTCCTAGAGGCTTTAATTATCTGACATTTACAAATAATTTGCCTCTGAAAACACATGAATACATTACATTACTCTTGGAAAAACCAGTGTATTGTACTTCAGGCTGGTAAGCGCATGACCAGCTGCACACCTCATGCACTGATACAACAGTTTGAAAATTCACCCAACCATCAAGTTTCCATCCTGATCCTAGGAAAAGCTGCAGTGTTAAAACACAGCATACACATAAATTCCACGTTCTGCATCTGCCAACACCAAACAACCATGGAGAGGCAGTCCCAGGGGTGTGCCTGCTCTGCCAGAAGATGGGGTATAGCCTCCTTCCATCCCAGCAGCAGTCAGACCTGGTCCCACACACAGGAAAATAACAATAGTTCACACACCTCCAGTGTGTAAGAGAACTATTGCTCTGAGTGGCTGCAGAGCATCTTTCATCCTCCTTGTTACAAGAATAACCTGACTACTGGGGGGAAAGCAGAACATCCCAGTTCCAACTCTGATGCTCCACATGTAAGGAACAGAACACCACACAGCACCTACTCTCTGCCTAACTTCATTTTTTCCCACCTGTTTATTAAGGGAGCATAGGAACCCGAGCAGCAAAGCACTATCAAAGGGGCACATCACTCTTTGAAGGACAAGGCCCTTCAGGTGGGAGGTTTTTTGTTTTAAAAAAGTAAAACACAATATAAACGTTTTCCCTAAATGTGCTTTTATAAAAGCAATGTCTTTAAAGTGATCCTGCCACAAATCTTACTAACAGCTACCTACTAACACTGCTCTGCTGTCCATTTAACCTTGAATCACCAGCCTCTATTTTGTGGCTGTCACAAGACACACCAGCAGAGAGCAGGAAATGAGGATATGCTACTTTCTGTAATACAGCCCAGAAAATTACTGAAAAACCACTTGAACCACGACAGGCCCCTGCTCTGTGTTTGCTGCAAAGATGAGGGTTCTGTTCCCAGTCACACGAGGGCTGTTCTGGGGTTCAGCATCACAGGGTGAAAGCCCAGGGATGAGGAGGAGGCAGCTATTCCCCTCCAGGCAGAACACAGGTATTTTGGGGAAGCAACTGACACATGCTAGAGTCACTGACAGCTTCAGAAACATGTTTTTCAAGCAGCTTAACAGGAATCTTAGAATGGTTTGGGTTGGAAGGGACCTTAAAGCTCATCAGGTTCCAAACCCCCTGCCATGAGCAGGGACACCTCCCACCACACCAGGCTGCACAAGCCTCATCCAACCTGCCCTTGAACACCTCCAGGGAGGGGACAGCCACAGCCTCCCTGGGCAACCTGTTCCAGTGCCTTCCTACCCTCATGGTGAAGAATTTCTTCCTGATGTCTAACGTATATCTACCCCCTTTCAGTTTAAAATCATTAGCCCTTGTCTTATCACTGCCCTCTCTGGTGAAAAGCTTCTCCCCATCTTTCCTGTAGGCCTCTTTTCATCAAGTGTGATGAATCCAATCAGTGATGAGGATATTCATTACTTGGATGCAAAGAAGGTTGAGAGTAGCAGGATGGAACACTGCCAGAGCCTCCCACCAACACCATGACAAACATTACTGCATGTTTAGCAATACATTAAATAAATAAGCTGAAATCCATCAGCCTTTCAGCAGGTCTTTGCATGGTAGCATCATCATGTGAGATGTGAAAAGGTGCCCATAGCACTGTTAGATAAATATGGGGCTGTGTAGCAGCACAGGACAACAGCATGGTTTACACTCAGCTGCAAGAGAACATGACAGCCTGGAGGTTTTGCAGGAGGCTACATTGAGAATAATAGAATGGTTTGGGCTGGAAGGGACCTTAATGATCAGCCAGTTTCACTCCCCCTGCATGGGCAGGGACACCTCCCACCAGCCCAGGTTGCTCCAAGCCCCATCCAACCTGCCCTTCAACACTGCCAGGGATGGGGCAGCCACAGCTTCCCTGGACAACCTGGGCTGGGGTCTCCCCACCCTCATAGGAAAGAATGCCCTCCTCATGTCCAACCTCAATCTCCCCTCTTCCAGTTTTAATCCATTGCCCCTTGCCCTCTCACTACAAGCCCTTGTGAGAAGTCCCTCCTCAGCTTTCTTGTAGTCCCTTCAGATACTGGAAGGCCACTGTGGGGTCTCCAAACTTTAGTAGAAGATACTAAATTGAAGAGTTTGAAATACATATACATTCGAGTATGAAAGAAGGAAAAAAAAGAAAGAAAGAGCAGCTTATAAACCACCTGCAAACCCTGGTACACAGCTGTGAATGCAGTTCCAGCTGAAAAACTGACAAAAGCCTGCTTTCCCCCCCCGGCCCCTGACAGCTGGGCATGTTCCTGCAGGACAGTTCCTTCCTTTCCCACGCTCCGGAGCGGGCTGGGATTCCAGCTCCCGCGGGGCAGCCCGGCTTGCGGAGCCACGGGCACTGGGAACCACAGCCAGGGCTGTCCCCAGGTCACACTGCAGCGTTTCTAAGGGGCTGGACAGCTTCTCTCCACTGAGGTCCCCTCTCGGCAGAGCACAGCCAGGCTGGATGGGAGCAGTGGGTGCTTATTTATCCACTCTCCAAGAAGCCCAAGATGAGTTTTACCTCCAAAAATAGAATCGCTGGAGGGTCCTGCCTTGATACAACAGCTAAGGTGAATAAATGCAACATCTCAAAAACCAAAGGACGTTTCTTATTCTCATCTATTGCTGGCAAAGCAAGCACTGCACACCTTTCATCCCGTTTTGCAAGCTGGGTAATTTCTCTTTCAAAAAAAATTAAAATCACTGCCCTCCCCCAGAGGGAATTTTCTAACATCGTCTTTTTTCCCCTTTCAGCATTTCATAACCAACCACCTCTAGGTCCAATTTCAATAAATACATACAAAGCAAAACTGTCCTTCAAGAACAGCTTCAGCACCAAAGCATCCTGCATAGTATTAATTCCTTAAAACACCAGCAATGAGTGGTTATCCCATGGGCAGGCTGCAGACAACTAGCAGCAATTCCCAGGCTCTGGGCTCTCTGGCTCCTGACGGTCCCTGGGTTTCACATCTCTTTTACACAGTCCCTGAAGAGGAACAGAAGGTACCTCCAATTCCCACAGAGGCAATACCCACTGCAGTCAAGCATCAGTCAAAGTACAACACCTCAAAGCAGTCAATCCATTCTCAGGGGGAACAGTACAGTGCAAGCTGCTACCAACTTCACCAGCAGTATTTCACCCTGGTTTTCCCTCCTCCTCAAATCCAGAAGGTGCCACGGGGGCTCAGACACTGCAGGATCTTTTGCTTGCCTTTTTTTTTTTTTTTTAAAGCAAAAGCAACATCAAGAATACAGCTGCTAAAACTGTTACGGAAGAGCCTGGCAGATGAAGAAAGGGAGTACCAAAAAAACCCAACACAACTCAAACTAAAAGCTACTGTGCACAATTAACCTCCTAAAAATAATTGTATTTAAATATAACATTACTAGTGGGAAAAGCAGCATGCAGACCCACTGGTAGGACAGCAGCAGACAGGCAGAACTGAGCCTGAAGATGTTAACTGCATACAGAGCTACAAGACCAAATATGTAATCTCTTTTGGAAGGCATTAAGCTTTCATTTTAAAGAATAAACTGCTAGCCAAGGGCCTTTGGAAATGTAAACCACTGTTTACAGAGAAAATTTTGAGGGTTCCATGATTTTTCAAGGAAATCATTCAAGTTCATTCCTCTGAAGAGCCTGGGAAATGAGGCCAAATTTCAAGGGCAAATAGTTTGATATAGCACAGCAATTCTCAAGCTTTTTCAGCACTAATTACAACTCAATCAAGTCATGGGTACACATAACTTCTAAGTAACTTCTGCAGTTTGCTAAAGATATTAAAAGAAGACAAAGTGAAGACACTGACTCCTAAGAGCTTTCCTGCACATCGCTCTGTATCCCAGCAAGTCATGCTGTGCTCAAGTGAAGCAGAGAGCGGAACAGGAACAAGTCTCCTTGGAAAATCCCACATTAAGAGATTACCCACTATCTCAACAGCACATCTTCCTACATTTATTTCTATTAGTTTAAACTAAGTAGTGCAAATAGGTCATGACTTAAATACAGTTCCCTGTTTCCACCTCTTCCTTTCCTCCCTGCCTTCCCAGAAATATTTAAGTCACTAAAACTTCCTCTCCCCCAACTGCTGCCAGGAATTGGAGAGGTGCTGGAGGTGGGAGGTTAGCCAGTGAAAACCAGATTACAATTAAGTGGTGTATCTGTGGCCTTGAAATGTGCCCTCAGCTGAGTTTTTAATTTGGCTTTTCAAGACTCATCAGCGCATGTGTAATTTAAAAGCAATTTGAAGCAGCAAGCTAGGTAGTTTGACTTAATATTGATGAGCTTCTGACAACTGCGAACAAAAGGATAATATGAGTCCATTTAAATTCATCCCTGTATTTCACAGGAAAACCATATCATTTTAACTTGGTTGTAAAAAGGCTTTTCTTCTGCAATACAAAACCTATTTCACTACAGTTGTGCTCTCAGTAGCAATCTGCAAACTTTGCTCAGCTGTACCAGATGAGTAGAAAGACCAGCAGCAGATAAATGAGTATTGTTGAGTGATTAAAGGTTTTAAGTGGCATTGTGCAGTGACATTGAATCCACCCATGAACCCCAAATCTAAATTAGCAAACCTCAGACAGTACCTGACACCTAAACCCACAGAACACGGGATACAAACATTTTTCACTGCTGGCTTAAATCAATAGCCTGCTACTCCTGAAAAAGCACAGCACTGCAGCTCCAGCAATATACAGCAACTAACAGGAGAAACAAGGCTGGGAATGTCAAGGAAAATACTGATCAAAGGACAAACAGCAAAGAAAACAAGAATAAAGGGCAAAAGACAATAAAAATGGAATTTACAAAAAAACCACAACAACCCCACCCAAACAATCAAGGTGAAGGAAGGGTAAATAGATACATTTGAATTGCACAAGGTTGGTTTTGTTTGCTTATTTGTATTTTAATGTGCAAGATTAGTTGGGAATTCATTTGAGAAGCAGCTACAGGCAAAGAAATCAGCATGTGCAGTGATAAAATCTCATTGGATAAAAATAATTTTGTGTACATTTGGAAAGGTTCACACTCTTCTAACCGAGTCTCACAGCATTGGAAGTCTGAAAATTGCAACCGAAGGTCACTAGGAGTGAGAGCAGACCTAGCACTGCTCAGGCAAGTGAGAAAGGAAAGTATCCTAATAAGTGATGGTCAGTTCTCTGCAGATTTTACACAGATATGCTTAAAAGCTGCCACATTATACAAAAAATTAATTTAAGGACAGAAAGGGTGGTTGAAAGGTGAAACAAATTAAAATGCATCTTATGTAGTAATGAAACCTGCTCTGAAGCGAAAGAATTACAGGTCTTGGAAAGGAAATATTTACAGATCCTTTATCAAATATATTGAAAACAAGAGGGTCTTGACCACAGTTTCCCATCACTGGCTTCCACAGGTTCTCTCTCCTTGGTCAAAGAGTTATCCTTCATTGCTGATAAAAACTTTTGTTAAAAGAACCGAGGGAAGCAACAAATTATGGGAGAAAATGCCAAAGACAACACAGTCTGAACCTTCTGGGGTGCAGTCCCACCCTTGAGAACACAAGCAGGCCATGGGCACCAGGACCTTTAGGTTGCAACCTCCACATTACAATCCACATTAGACCAACCACCTCCACAGGAAAGTGGTGTTCAAAAGCATTATGCTCCCACCATTCATCTCAGTCTGGCTGTGCTGGCTGACAATCAAAATTACTCTGCTAGTCTCCAATCAGTCCCCTGCAAGGGGCACTGCCATGAACTCCAGCAGCAATCATTTTAGCTAAGCTCTCTTTAACAGTTATTTCAGATGAAAGAGATATCGATTTTACTGAAGAGGAAGAAAACTCAAGAACCACAACAACTAAAGAAACACCCAACCATCAGGAAACCTAAAACCCATTGGTCTCAGAAGAGTAAGATATTGTCAAGAATTTGGAGCTACACATTTCATTCTGAATTACCTTCTAATACCTCCAAAGCAACAAAATTGCAAGTAGGAGAATATCTCTTAGTTCATCTAAATCCCTTGCTGTGGTAGAAAAGTTTATCCTCCAGCTTATCCATTTTGTCCTGATCTTTTTAAGTGAGATCA
Organism: Apus apus; assembly: GCF_020740795.1. Lineage (NCBI taxonomy): Eukaryota > Metazoa > Chordata > Aves > Apodiformes > Apodidae > Apus > Apus apus. The sequence continues at coordinate 2,442,809 of NC_067285.1, forward strand.
GTTGCACCACTTTGACTTCCCTTGAAAATCTGCTAATCACTTACTTGTTTTCTCTTAAGAAAACCTAGTACTATTAGATCCAAAGCCTTTCCAGACTGTGTTGTTTCTGGTGCTTCTTGATGCTACTGCATCCTGGTTTGTGTGCATTATCTTCAGGGCACAGCAGCACGATTGGGAAGCCTGGTCAGCTGCTGGGGCATCTTGGCTCTCTTGAAAGAAACAGCTGGGATAGAAAAACCCACGACTGAGTTGTGCCACATGTTCTGGTGACGATAAGCTGTCACTGCAAGCAACAGACCATTCCAACAAATTTCTTTCCAGTTTTCTTTCTTCCCATAGCCAGGAAACACCTTTGAGCACGGGTACATGCTTTCTGCCTGGGCAAGCACTAAATCTCTGCAGGCAGCTTTTTATTTTGCCACTTCCAACAGTGAGTCACTAGCCAAGAGTCAAAGGAAAAAGGGCATTTTTAGGGCATCACTGTTCAACAGAAGATTTACTAGACAGACACAGCACTGTCCATGGCAAAGGCTCCCATCCACATGCTGCAGGGACCAGGACTGTCAGCGAGGCCACTTGTCCTCTTGCTCAGTGCCAGGACCAGGAGGACAGAAAACAGCAGCCCTTAATACTACACTTGTTCAGGGAGCTGCTTCACTGAAGATAATCAGCTGGCTGGCTGGCTTAGGAAGAAAAATCTGAGCACCCTGCAATCAAAACACAGACCAACAGCATCACCTTCTCCTATCAGCAAGAAAATCTCCTATCTGTTCTTCCGTTTCCCAAAGGCATCCTCTGCAGGCAATACAAGAGGATTTTGGCAGGCAAAAGGACATCACTGATGGAATTATTACACCTGCAGTAAGTCGACTGAATTATAAAGCACAAGACTGTGCACATGCCTTAAAAATATGTTCAGTGTTGCGAATAACTCTAAAATAAACCCTGTACAAATGCTTCAACACATTGCTGCTGCTGAGCTTCTCCTGATCTGCTTTATCAGTACCTCATTTCAGCTCTGCCTTACACAAGTTTTCTGGTCTGTTGTCCGTATATATTTTAAAGACATCTACATTTCAGCAAAAAGTGTGGAATAAACACTGGCTTTTTTAAAATAATAATTAACCCTTATAGCATTTGGGATGAAACAATATCTATTATCAGACAGGACAAAGACTACACCTGGATGAAACCCTGTGCAGAAAGGCATAGACAATAAGGAAAAAAAAAAACACAAAAAAACCCACAACAAAAAAACCCAAACATAAAAGATTTCAGTTAAAAAGGATGCAGAAAGCTGCACAGAGCAGCCTGGTGGCTATTGCCACTTCTCATTCAGCTTCAATTCTGCTGCATCACATCCCAAATCAGTTAAAGCAACATCTGAATCATTCCCTAAGACAGCTCTAAACCCATAAAACCAGCCTCACATACTGGGTGCCCATAAATGCTGCGCCACAAAGAACAGGTAATTCAGAACTCTTTAATAATATATCAATTCCATTTACAATACTTTTGATTAGGGCACCAAATTATATTTTAGGTTACAGAGGGATTCTGTATTTCATTAATATTCTATCAAGAAATCAATAATGAAATGTCTGTCAAGAAACAAAGACCTGCTCCCTGCAGGCATCACAATGGCAGCCCCCAGGTCTGGCTCCTCCATCCCTGCTTCCTGGGCCACAGGATCCAGTATACAGTGGATGTGGAACCAGTAACTAGGTTTAAATGTGCACATATTATTCACTGAGAGCACCGTATTGCACTGTTCTTACTACACTACTTATACATGAATTTAAAATAGCAGGTAGTTCCTTGAAATGCAGCATCCGGTGACACTCCGGGATGGGGTACGTAAACCACGTGGTTATCTCAAAACTCAGACATGATGAATTACAGTAACAGGCCTCCCATTCTAAACAGGCAGTAAATTTCTTTGAATTAGGATGCACCACTCTTGCTAAGTCTGACAACACGCCCGAGAGCCCATTACCCCTGTCAGTAAACTCCAACAGAGAACCGTGAACTCAGCAGTCTCTTCACCTTGCCCCTACTGCTTCCTCTTGTATATAAATTAAAAGGCCAGCATCGTCCTCCCAGAGCAAGAGGTCTGACTGTGGGCTCCCCAGCTGCCCAGCTCACTGCTGCTTTCCCCATTCTCTGGGCAGGAACAAGACCACAGCTTGCTCCCACCTCTGCTCCACACAGAGATCAGCCACAGTCCTTTCCCACCAACCCCTCTGACACCAACGGAATAGCTAATTCTAGTAAAAAGATGTTTTCTTGCCAACTGCTTTTGCTGACACATTTTCAGGGTACTTCCAGCTACAAAGCCATTTACTTTCATGTTTCTACATAAAGGCAAGTTTTTTTTTTTCCACTAACACATCTTCATTCACCTGCTGGTGGCCTCCAGGTGCTCTGGATACAACCTCCAGACACAGGATCTCTAGCTGGTGTTAAGCTCCGCCATAAATCTATGCTGAAGAGTATTTTGGAAACAGAGATTGAAACACAGTATCACATTTACCGAGAGACAATAACATCCAGAGGAGGTACAAACATAACCCTCAGCTTCTCTACGCAACTGAACAATTGCTCCTGCAGAACCTCCCCCTCCCTCAGTGAGCAGGGGGAACTGCATCACATCAGGGAGGCAAACACCCGGTATTCCTTTTTATCTTTGCTTTTCATCCCACACAGCATTCAACACTGGCCCCAGCTCTTTTTTGTTCTTCACTACAATACGACGGACCTGCTCCAGTATCTCGGCGAGCAAATTTACAAGACACCATCCAACATGAAGAAATATGTAAGCAACTCAGTGGAGCTGACTTCTCAGAAAGCACCGAGGATAATTGTGACAAGGCAGCCTTGCACCACAGACTTCCTACAGCTCTTCTTTGCTTTGCAGTTTGTCAGCCCATGTCCACCCATTTTTCTTCACATAACCTCTTAAATGAAACAGAAAAGGTCACCAAGTACACCAGTCAAAGTACTCCTACAACGTGCTCTAACACTAGTTCAGCCAATGATGCAGCTCTGCAGCTTTTGTCCATTAACCAGTGACCCAAAAAGAACCAAGTTCTGGCACAACCAAAAAGCATGGGATGGGAACAGTGCTAGGCAGGTATCTTGCCATCAACAAGCTTAATTCATGAGAGCAGGTAGTGCTATAATGAAGCACACACTGTTCTGTGAGAAAAATGCCAAGAAAATACCAAGTTTGATAAACCCCGTAAAGCCACAGCGGTCACCTTCCAGTTGGGAACACACAAGAGGCTACTCAGCCCATGTAAGAAAAGGACCACAACTCTGCCCACCCTCTGGGCAACCCAAGGGCCACGGCTCTGCCCATCCCCTGCTTCAACTTCCCAAGAACCCACGTGGAAGAGGAAGGTCTTACACAGGCCTCAAACCTGCAGAGTCCCCAAAGCATCATCTTGCAGCTTTCCCTAATTTCAGCCCACATGGTGCATTTCTGACATCGTCCAAGCCATATAATTCAGGAGCTGGGAACGCCAGAGAGGATGGGGGAAGAAAAATAAGACCAAGAAACGGAGGGATTCAAGACAGCTGTTCTGGTGGAGGGCAGCCCTTAGGTCATATAAATGAAGCTGGATAACAGATAAACACAAACACATGAAGTAGAAAAGAGGAAGGGAAGATACAAAAGCAAATTAGGACCTAAATGTGCTAAAATTATCCACTTTGCACCTGCACTTCACAGGCTGAGGATAAATTACTGTAGTCCAAACATCATCGTCACACTGATTTGAGGTATTTAAAGATCTCTGGGTTTATTAAAGATGTCTCAGGCATAGGAAGCTTTTAAACTAAGAAGTCAGCTTTTATCTTTTACTCTGAAGAATATATTAAATACATATAAGGCACACAGAGTCAAAGCACAGCCAGCAAGGTACTATATAATTCTTTTACTTGTGAGCAAAGGCAGAGCAAATTAAAGGAACCAAACATGACACCCACACCATTTCGTTTCTCACATTTCTTCTCCCACATTTCTAAAACACCTGATTTTGTCACTTGAGAAAACAAATGCTTTTAGCTTGACTCCCTTCCACTCCCCCTAAGGCAGAGTCCCTGTCTGTGACGTTTCCATCCACAGGAGCAGCCTTACTCATCTTGGAGACCTCAGGCCCAGCTTGTCCCACCTCCACCCTTTCCCTTTCGGGCCACAAATGCCAACACCCCCCAGCACAAAGCAGAGGCAACCTGCTCCTGGGTGCCATCCTCAGTAATTAGAGTTCATTACCTCCCTTAGGGACTCCTCAAGTCCCAACTTCCACCTCCAGCAAGGTCCCACCTGCATCTTCCCACATCAAGATTTACATGGTTTCATTTGTTACCCAGCAAAGCAAACCAGAAACTTCAAATGCCTCCTGGATGAGGACAGCACATCGTGTCCACCTAAAAAGCCTCTTCAAAATGACATCAAGTTTCCAGCTGAATATCAATAATTTTCATCAAAAGTTAATTTTTCACAAGCTCCCAAAGTGCAACGTGCACAGAAGCTAAGGTTGCTGTGCACATAATAAATATTTTTCAAATCTCAGCCTCTTTATTTCTACTTCCCAAGTTTTCTCCGAGACCTTATGACGTTTTAAGGGGAAAAAAAAGCTCAATAAGCAATGTCATTTCTTTTAACCCAGCAGTCTCTACCCCATACGGATCAGACAGAGGCAGTGGTTTAGAAGCAAATCACCTCACTTTATGAAAACAAGCCAAGGAGACAATAAGCACATGGAGCCTCACAGAAAAAAATTAATTCAAAAAAATGAGACATCATTTCCCAATTAGAAAACATTGTTCGACCTCACAGCAGACATCCATTAATCCTTCCTACAAACCACATGACTAAAGTGCAAAAAAATGCAATGGTGGGAGGCATGAAAAGTTGCCTTCCCATTATCCTGGTGAGGTTTATCATTACTTTTCCCAGTATGTTAAGCAAAACCATAAGCGGGGGCAGGGGGGGGGGAATAACTTTGGGTCTGGAAGTAATAGACTTGTTTGTTTGTTTGTTTGTTCCCATGAAAGCCTCATTTGATTTCTGTTTGTATTTGAAAGCACGAAGCTGTTTACCCCGAAGGGGCCACCGGAGGCATCACGGGCAGCACCGACCCCGGTTCCTCGGGTGACCCCCTCCCTCCGGACACCATTTGGGGCCAAATCGCAGCCGGCCAGTGTTGTAGGAAACCAATAAAAGGCACCGGTGGGGACACGCGGGTTTTAGGCATCAATTTAGGCAGCGTTCGCTGAGCCCAAGAGAGCGCGGGTAAGCTGGTGCACAGCCCTGTCCGCCCCTCGCCCACCGCTCCTGCCCGTCCCAACAGACCCACTGCCCCGCTCACCTCGGGAAGGGCTGGGTAACAACCCTGTGGGAGGGCTGACAGGAGATAAACGCCTTTTTAAACCCGACACTTACAAACGAGCCCCACGCTGGAAGCGCTTAGACAGCCCGGACACCTTCCTTCCCAGCCGGGTGGTCTCGGAGACGAGTCCATGCGGGATGCCCGGCACGGGGTGAGCGGGGCCGGCCCGTTCCCTCGGCCCCGCTGCATCCCCCCGCATCCCCCCGCATCCCCCAAACCCCCGCCTTCCGTCACATCCCCCCGGCCAAGGCAGCCGGCCCCTCCACGCCAGCCTGTCCGCAGCCCTCCCGGCGCACAGCGGAACGTCCCGGCGGGGGAGCCAGCACGGCGGCAATTCCCCGGGATGGGGCATCCCAGGGAGAAAAGGGGGCATCCCAGGGAGAAAAGGGGGCATCCCAGGGAGAAAAGGGGGCATCCCAGGGAGAAAAAGGGGCACGCGTGTCCCCGGCCCGCCTCGGGGGCAGCTCTGAGGACCGAACACCCGGGGCCGGCTCCCGCAGCTGGGCGGGGGAAGGAGCAGGAAAACGCCGGGAAGCAGAGCAGAGGGAGCTGCCGGGTCCCCCCGCCGGCAGCACCTGCCGCCTCCCCCAGCCCGCCTCCCCTTCCCTCCCTTCCTCCCTCCCTCCCTCCGTCCCGCAGCCCGGTGCCGGGCTCCCCTCACCTCCCGCTCCGGCGGCTCCGCGGGCCCCGCAGCGGCGGCGGGCGCGGCCGCGGGACGCCCAGGCGGTCTCCGGCCCCAGGCGGCGGCAGCGGCAGCCGGGCAGGAAATTTCCCCTCCCCGCCGCCTCCTCCTCCTCCTCCTCCTCCTCCTCCTCCTCCTCCTCCGCCCCCTCTCCCGGCGCCGCGGCGGCGGGTCCGGCGCCGCCTGGCGGACACGGGCCGCATCGGCAGCGCGGCCGGGGGAGACCCCCCCCGCAGAGCTGGGGCCGGTCCTGGGGTCCCCAAGAGAAGGGAGGACGCGGGGATGTTGGAGAGAGGCCAGAGGAGGGCACGGAGATGATGGGAGGGCTGGAGCGGCTCTGCTCCGGAGACAGGCTGGGAGAGCTGGGGTGTTGAGCCTGGAGAAGAGAAGGCTCCAGGGAGAGCTGAGAGCACCTTCCAGTGCCCAGGAAAGCTGGGGAGGGGCTTGGGACAAGGGCAGGGGGGACAGTTTCAAACTGAAAGAGAGGAGATTTAGGTGAGATATGAGGAAGACATTCTTCCCTGTGAGGGTGGTGAGACCCTGGCCCAGGTTGCCCAGGGAAGCTGTGGCTGCCCCATCCCTGGCAGTGTTGAAGGGCAGGTTGGATGGGGCTTGGAGCAGCCTGGGCTGCTGGGAGGTGTCCCTGCCCATGCAGGGGGGTTGGATCTGGATGATATTTAAGGTCCCTTCCAACCCAAACCAGCCCGGGATTCTATGCTTCTGTACAAAACACAACAAAACATGGAAAGTGGCTTCATCCTGGCTCAAACCAGGACAGGTCCCTTCCAACCCAAGCCGCTCTGCAATTCTCCTACAACAGCAAAGTTTCAAGCAGGGCTGTGGCTCCACTGCCTGGCACAGTAATGGATACTACACCAGCCAAAATTTCAGAGATCAAACCCACTCTCTGCATTCTGGAAGTGTCTTGTTTCTTCCTGCACTTCCAAAGGCAGTGCTGAGGGTGAGCTGGAGCACAAGGGCCCAGCTTTTGATGGCACAGAGTTCTCTTTGGGCAGCAGGTGTGAGGTCGTGCATCCTCCTTTCCTGAGATCATCCACGGTGGGTGGATCTGAGGGTCCCTGTCAGGGTCAGACAGCCTCCAGCATCCTTCCCCCACCTGCTTACCCAACCATGGACATGCCACCACATCACCAGGCCTGGGGGGGAAGGGACAAGTCTGAGGCCTTTTGCACCCACCTCCCCGTTCAACTAAACCTCTGCAGCAGCTTGGGCTGCACGGGGCAGATGAATCAGGACGGTGAAACCCAGAATAGAAACATCAGGCTGAAAAGTAGGACAGGGAGGAGGGGATTACTGAAGGGAAGGAGAGAATCAGGGAGTCTGAAGGCACATCTTGCTTTCTTTTGTCTCCATCCCTAGGAAACCACCTCTTGCAGAACAGGGGAAGTCTCCCTGCAGAAGAAATCTTTCCATCAGGAGGGACTTGTGCTTATGTTACTTTCAAAACCCCGTATCCATGCACACCGTATTTATTTTAAGTGTAGCAGAGGATGTCAGACAATTTGGGGTTGTATGAAAAGACCACTGAAACAAAAATGTTAGAACGTCTGTGAATATTTGTGTCTTCTCTGGAAAACTTCATTGGAGCCTAATCATGTCCCTCTGGCATTGTGTTGACTAGGAAACAGCAATTGAGTAGAATGCTAAAATGTTTCAGCAGCCATGGCACTGCAAGTGGGCACAGCACCAGGAAGGCGTTGGATTTTAATGAACATGTTTGCAGATCAAATGACTGCAAGTCAGCAATTTTCTCACTAGTAACCATTTGCAAGAAACTGTGTATTAATTTAAATGACTGCTTATATCCAAGCAATAAAAAGGAATTATTATACATGTTGGATAAAATTACTGCATTTTCTAGCAGTGCAGAAATTAAAAGTACTATTATACCGTGGTCGCAAAGTTAATTAGTCATGAGAAAGAAATATGAAGCTAAAGTTGTACAATACAGAACTAAAGAAAAGGCATTTTGTGGTTGTTGATGTGCTATTTGGGGGAAGGATTTTCTGTAGATGAGGGGAACATCTAAATAAATTGTACAACTGTGAAATAAAGTTACAAAAGACATTTCATCTAATCTTTCTTGCTCCAGCACCCGATACTCAAATCCTAAAGAGAGACATGATAGAAGATGACAGAAATTTAGCCTTGCTAACCCACTTTGGTGCTTCCAGCTCCTCTTTCTTGCAGTCACATCCAAGATACTTGTAAGATGGGTTTCTGCTGCTGGTATGTCTCGGGATACACTAATGAGCTGGAGCCAACAGGAGCGAGCAAAGCCTGAGGCTGATTTTATCTTCAGTTGCTGGCTAGAGAAAAACAACAGAGTATGATGTTCTCTGATATAGGGCTTTACCCAGAAAACTCCACAAAATCTAGGGACTGGAGATCTGAAGAATGGATCCTCTTTAAACCCATTTTCAGTTCTCCCCAGACAAGGTCTAAAGAGAATTTATGCTGTTAAGAAAGGGGAAGGGATGAAAAATGAAGCTGCTGGGGGCTGTGAAGCAATTTAACTACATTGTCAGAGGTTATTTGCTTCATCCGAAAAGAAAGGTAAGAAATTGGAAGACTGAAATACCATAGCAAGAACAAGCTAACCAGTAGATGTCTGGGTGTTTACCACAACAGAGCTTCAAGAGCAGCTTTTCTTCGTCCATCTCACAGTCCACTGGTCATCTGTCTTTTCCCTCTTTCCATCATAAATCAAGCGCATTCTCAGAGATGTCAGCTCTTTGGCAGCCATTCCACCCTTGCTTCCAGTTTGCCTGAGGAGCTGCAGGACCTCCGACAGCTTCTGGCAGGTCCCAGAATCTCCATCCCTTGTTTTGCAACGTGGAAAGAGTATTATTCCAGTGGAAGTGACGGGAACTTCCCCATGAAGAATTGCAGGCACTTTGCTACTCTCTGATACAAAAAGTGGCTTCTCTGCTTCAAGCTCAAGGAATATGGTAGGAAAGAGGCAATATTCGAACACTAAAACATTATTTCAGCATGACAGTGAACCTGATAGCACCGAGTCAGATAAAGTTGTGTTTCCTGCTTCTACAGAATCACAGAATGGTCGGTGTTGGAAGGGTCCTCTGGAGATCACCTAGTCCAACCCCCCTGCTAGAGCAGGATCCCCCAATTTCTGTACAGTGCCTGTAAACCCAAAAGAAAATGATGCCTGGTCAAAGCCATGAGAGAAAGAATTTCAGGGAGGAGCCTCTATAGTCTCATTAAAGAATACAACGGTGAGTATAATCCTGCCACTCCCCTTCACTTAGAGAAAAGCTCTCCAAATATTTACCAGGCTTGCTGAGCAGTGGCCACTATACCCTCGGTAGATCTGTCTCCTCACTGACATACTGGAACACAAACTGTACGTGTACTGAAGAATTGAAGAATTTAGAAAACCAGAGGCAGCACAGCAAATACCAGATACAGACATGTGGATTCTGTCACTGCAAATACATCTCAGCCTAAAAAATATGGAAAAAAACTCTTTTAAACTCCAGATAATTGGGTAAAAGCATGAGATCATGTAACATCCCAGCAGTAGCTAATTTAATGACTTCAAAGAGGCATTTGTTTAAGATTTTTACATTTGGAATCTAAAATTCTGAGTATCTATCTAGGATTAGATTTAAGTATTCAAGACTAGATAACTTCGTAATTGTTACAGAAATGGCAATAACTAAAAACCTGCCCTGCCAGCTCTTCTCTCCATCTCCGCCTCCAGGGTTTGTTCTGAACCTTACAAACCTTGACACAGCTTCAAAGCCACATTTCATGAAACTGAAAATACTGCAAAGGCCATGTTTTCTGTTTCTTACAAGGCTTTTCCCCCCTCCCACTCTCCAATAAACTGTACTTGACCCCTCATGAGTGGCAGCAGCTTCCTACCTCCTAAACACATTGTTTTACAGTTTTGCAAGTCTTCTGAGGTGTGAAAAAAGGACACCCTCAGACATCTTAGGCTTCTATGGAGCTCAGCTGGTTTGGTAATTGCAGTCACTGACATTCAGGATTAAAGAAAAATGGAAAACACCTCTACGCTTTCAACATTTTATTTTAAAATATGGTGTTTGTTTTTTTTTTTACCCGAGTCGCCAATGCTGTTCAACCTCCCCCCAAGCATTTTGTGACTTGGAAATGAAGAGAAGCAGGAGGAGCAAGAAGTCATGTTCACTGAGCTGCTGCCGAGGTCCAGGTCTCCTTCACCCACCTTGGCAGGTGTCGTGTGACAAGTTTTAGGAGATAAACTTTCCAATGGAAGAATTAATTTCTTATGACAGCTGAATGCTGGCTCCTTTCCTGATTTCAAGATCTTTGAGGAAAGGTCATGGCAAGGGCTGCCCCTGCAAGTGCTGATGTTCTGTTTGGGCGAGAAGCGCTCATGGCAAGAGGAGGAGATCCTGAACGAGGCCTTTCCTCCTCTACCAAGACCAGGCTTATTTGGCCATGATCCCTTCAAGCCTCTGAGTACAAAACACAGTTGTATTGTGAATATATTCTAGGGTAGCACAGGTTGGGCCTAGAGCCACCAGAACAGACACCAGCTAGCTCACCCAGATGGCAAAGCAGAGGAGAGTTCTTGAAGCAGGCAACATTTTAATAGAGGATTTTGCTCATCACACATTTGTGTTGCTACCAGTGTGGTGGCTTTGGGATCTTCTCCCTTTTTTCAAATTTATTTCCCCGTTGGAACCCAGCAGTCACTGTTCCTGCTGACTGCTCATGGAGAGGGATGCTGCTCTGGAGGGGCCAGAGGCAGCACAATATTTCAGCCATCACCAATACCAATATGCTCCAGGGTCAGAGCAGAGAAATCAATAACTATCTAGCAATGGAGTTCTCAGCTGAGGAGATTTAGTCCCTTTCTGGGAAGAAATCCAAACAACATTGAAAACATGTTTGGATTTTTTTTTCAATAGTGCTGTAAAAAAAGGTCAGAGCAAGAGAAGAATGAAATCAGAAGATGGATTAGCACAAATTTCACCACACAGCAGCACTGGGTCTGGATACACAAAAATTGTTGTGCTCACATCCTTCTAATTTTTCCAAACAGTTGTTGCAATAATTTTGCAGTTCAGTTGAGCTGCAAATTTTTCATCTCCAGCTACAATAAAGTTCATGATGGCTTATTCGATTTTCCTCACCCAGGCCAAAAGGCATAAACAAATCCCTATTTCAGCCACTGCTCAAAGTGCTGGCTGCAAAGCTTCCAGAGAATAAAAATAAATCAATCTTGCTCTTAGTATTCTATTATACATTTATAATCATTTCTTTCATTTACATTTTATCCATCTTAGAAGAGGCAACATCTCTAATGCATGGCCTGACCCTGCAGTGCTGCACATTCTTCAGTCTTGCATGGAGCTTTATGGATTCCTTTTGGGTCCAAGTATAGCTCAAGGATCTTCCTGTCTCAGATGCTGAGCTCCTCTGCAGCTAGACATGGGAAATGGAAAATAAAAAGGATGCAAAAACTTGGTGTGATATACAAGTCTGTATCCCAAGGGTGGTGTCCAGGGAAAATCTCAAATATCAGCACAACTGCCAGCCAGTCCCACTGTTAAATCATCTTGCCCTCTGCCAGTATTTTTTTTTAAATGAAAGATTTTAAATATATGTGGATGTATTTTTATTTTTTTTTTAATCACCAGTTGAAACAATGGAAAATAATTTGCAGTGGTTTCCCCTGGAGTGTTCCTGGCTGCTGCTAAGCACACCTGCCTGTGAGCCAGCTGGGGCCCAGAGGATGGCATCCCTCAGGAGGTGGTGGCATCCCTCAGGAGGTGGTGGCATCCCTCAAGAGGTGGTAGACAAAGCAGCAAACCCACCATGTGATTTATTTTTTTCCCCTCATATATAAGAATGTGTTTGTAACACAACAAAAATAATCTGTAGGAAACATTTGCAAATAAAACCTGTCGCGTTACGTTTTTGTGACACATCTGGTTGCTTCAACTAACTTGTACATAAACATAGGAGAAATACTAGTATATTCTACCTTTAAAAATACAGTTGTATCTGCAATTTTAGATAGCAAAGAATTCCAAATCTCTCCGAGTCTGATTCACAACCAATTACTCTGATTTTTCTGTTGGACTGTTACGCAGGGCTGAGCCTACATTAGGGGGTGCAGAGTCAGTAACGTGCTGGTTGGGAAACATTTTCTCTGAGTCAAAGGAAACAAATCTCCTCTCTTTCCTCTCTAGTGATGAGGCATGTCATGTCAAACTGCAGTTTTCATTACAAGTTATATGATGCTTTTGAAGGTAGCTGTGAGGAAAAAAACAAGGCACAAGGAATCTGTACCACTGGTGGAGAATAGATTCATTTCAAGGTGACAGGGAAGAAAAAGGCAAATTATGGTCTCATTTACGGAGCAGTTCCCCTGGTTGCCAGAGAGCTTCAGCTATTTGAGCCACACAAATTTGAGCTGAGTCACTGAAAAAATCGAATATAATTCAGCAAGATTGCTTAGAAAGGAAGTAGGGACTACCCACTACAGCTCTTAGTCTCTGTTATTTAGCGTCGTTAAATATGTGCCTGCTCAATTAATTTAAATTTGCTTCTTTCAGGTCTGCCAAAGGAGGACCACTGAGCACCAGCTGAAAAATTCTACCCCCTCAAAGTGAGAACCAAGACAAATTTCAATTTCTAAAAAAATAGATTTTTTTAAAACATATTTCAGAGGGGACAAGTGGCACAGCACTTTTACCTCAGTTTATTAAAACACGGCCTTGGACTATAAATACTTCGACTATGCTCTTAGTGTGACACTGAAGGGTGAATGAAACTATTGGATTAATAAACCCGTAGAGGTGAATCAGTCCAATAAAATTTACATGTAATAGTGTGGTTAAAGTTTAACTGAAGCACTGGACAGAAAATGAGAGGCAGGGCTCTTGTTTCTTTTTCCTTCAGAAGGACTGAAAAGTGTCCCTTTGTTGCTTAAATCATACACTGACTGATTTCTGCTAGGCTACATATGTTAAGTACATATATGAAGCATATAAATTACTTATTAATAAACTATATACATTCTTAAAAGTACCACTCAAGTCCCATGTCATTTCAAAAAAAAAAATACAGAAGCCCATATAATAGAAAAGACTGGTTGTACATCTCAGAAATACTGTTTCAACTGTGATTACTGCTCTAAAGTTCAGAATCACCCCAGAACAATTATAGTATAATATCACAGTGTTCCAAAATAAAAAGTTATTTTCTCCTAATAATTTATTTGCCATTTTAAATGTATAAAACTTTACTCTCTGTGTGTCTTTACAGTACAAACCAGTCAAGATGGCTCAATGGGTGGATGATCCAGAGCCACAGGTTCAGTATAAGATGGGATAATGACATTGTAACTAAGAGAAATAAAAGCTAATAGAATCTCTTACTTATCCTGACACGTATGGAGTTATTGCAGGAAAATATATGGAATTTAATTGTTGCAGCTCTTCCTTATAAAATTATTGACAGTAGATAGAATCTCCTTACCTCTCCAAAAGCCAGGGCCAACCCTACTCTTCACAAAGAGCACCAAGAATTCAGAAGAGGTCTCAAAAGAGGTAGTTGGCTTCTGGTTAGGGATGCTGAGAACGTGAACAGAGAAGGAACATTTTCATTACTCTTTACCATAAAACATTAGAGACAAAATTTATTTCCAGCCTGGTTATCAGCCCTTTCAAAAGAAAAAGCAAGAACAGACCAGAAAATTTTATCAGGGAGTGAAAAAAAGTCTCCCTGGCAGCAGCAGGGTGAGCTGGGAAGCTGACCTCATGGGCATCAGGCTCTAGAAGATGCCTCCAGAGCCACAGTCTGAAAAGCTACGGTTGAACAATCACAAGTCACCTTCCCAGGATTCCTCCTGGCCTTTGCTGGGCTGGTTGTGTTGTCCCTATGGCAACTCCTTTTCTCCAGATCAAAGTTCAATTATTTTACATTTTTATTACCTCTGCTGTTTGCTCAAAGTTGACCAGAGGAACTTTCTGCTGGCGCAGCGAGCAGATCCCCGGTCGCGAGGAGGAGGAAGCAACCTCATGCTAAGCTGGACTAAAGAGAAGAAAATACCCTGAAGAATCTCAGTCTGACAAAATGCCATCCAGAAATAAAACTACCATGTTTGCATCTGCTTTTTTGACCTGTGTTTGCTCCTTCGTGGTCATTTGTGTCGTGCTGGCCACTCAGAACTGGGTGAGGAGCGATGTTTACTTTTCTGGCACGAACTCCACCGTGACCGTGAGACTCACCTACGGACTTTTCAGAGGTACCTGTGAGCAGCTGGTCGATGCTGGACTTCAGGTTTCAGAACAGGGTTTCCCAGGTGAGTGGTGTTATGCCTAGGAATGGATGGTGTCTTCTTCTTCGTGCAGGTGGTGGTGGCAGGAACCGCAGCTCATTCTTACACTCAGCTGTGACTGTAACACCAAGTGAGAACAAGAATCTCTGTAAAGCAGATTGGGGGTTTAAGTGGCAGAAAATAAGACCTCAAAAAGCCAAGAAATGCTGCAGGGCTCTTGCCAGTAGCAACTTAGTTACCTGTGATCTTAACCTATGTGTTAAAACAAGGGAAAAATACAACATAGGAACTTTGTGCAAAATTGATTTTAATTTTCAGAAGCTTCAGTGAGGGACAGAAAAACAACATCCACTTGTCATTTTGGGAAAGGATTACAAACCTAATTCCAGGACTTAAAAAAAAAAATAAATTGTTATGTTAATTGTTTGATTTTAAAACATTCTGCTACCTACTATCAAATCAGCATTTTTGTAGGAGAAGGTTTTGTGAGGCTGCTGAAGGGAAAAGAACACAACACGTGAACCAATAGTTTAGGTAGATATGCTGTTCGTACCTGTGGGGGACATACACATTAATGACCATATTCCTTTTTTGCCCCCCCCCTCTCTTTAAAAGCACACGATTCCATCTGCAAGTGCTACTATCAAACTTCACCATTTAGTTAGAATTTTCAAACCTCATGTCTATTTTTTTGTTCCTGCTGGACCGTGCAACATGGATTACAACATGATTTGTCATCCTTTAGAAGGCTCTTCCTTCCTCACCCAACACATGGTTTCAGGTGACTCGTCCATCATCATTTCCAAAAAACTCTGAGATGAGCTTTGGAAACAAAGTTAGTAAAATAATAGTTCATCAAAGATCCAGCAGATTCAAATTAAGCTGTATCTTATGTTGATAGGCAACGGGTCTTTTTGTGCATCTGCAGTTCTTGGTATTTATCTCAGTGAGAGAATTATGACGGGGGAAAAATTAAAATCTTTAAATAGTCAAGGGTGAAAATAACTGAGAATAAGTGATGAGAGATGCTACCTAGGAATGAAGCAATATTAAAAAATATGGGAAAGAAAAGGAGTTTTACCTCGAGCAACCGTGGAGAAAGTTAAAAATCTGAGTCTGAGAAGCAAAACATGAGGAAAAGGAAACCAGGAACAAGAACTAATTCACACCAAGTATGAATCACAGACTCAGTACTGATTTGACATGGTTCAGCAAAGATTTACTTAACTCTATGCACAAGTAGCTCGACTGATGTGAAGAAAAGCACTCACAAAGCCCAAAGGTAGAGAAGCCTGAAAGTTGTCACAATGATCAAGGGATTTGACTTGTCTTCCTGTCTCACTGAGTTCAAAGCAATAATGCTGATACACTGAAAGTGAAGAAAGCCAGGCAAAAGAAACTTAATGAAAATTTGCGAGAGTAGGTCAAACTACTTGGAAGTATGAGATGCACTTTTAAAGCAATTTTTAAACAAAATTTAGTACAGAAATTTTATCCGTACCAACAGGCACCCAAATTACCACAGTATCACATAAGGCAGTTTCCATTCTAACAATTCTATTGTGGAATTTCTAGTGGGAGGTGTCCCTGCCTATGGCAGGGGAGGCTGGAACTAAATGATCTTCAAGGTCCTTTGTAAGCCAAACCATTCTGTGATTGGCACAAAAACCCTGAACACAGCAGAGCTCCTAGCAAAGGGCAGATCCTGTATTGAGATCTTTACATAGCAAATACAAAATCATAAATAATTTACTTACAGTCATATCAGACTAATCAGAGTAAATTTTATAAGAGCAAATATACATTGGTCAAAACAGTTTATATATGATCGTATCTCTGCCTGCCAGTTGGCTCAAGCCCCAAACCTCGTGTTGTGTGGGGAGACTCTTGCTGATTTTAATAGGGTTCCACCTGAAACCAGGAGTCCACCCACAGAGAGATGCCTGCAGGATGGGGGTGCAGCCTGGCAGGGATTTGAGGACATGGTTGGTCTTTGTCTGCACAGCAGCTGACAAAACCTAATCCCAGGGCCCGGGCACGACCTCCATGTCAAATATTAATTACAATCAATGACAAGAACACTTGCCTTAGTAAAGGATTTCAGTTCTTTGCATGGTCTACATACATTTTGGTGGTGGTTTCCCCTCACCAGATTTAGGTCTTTCTGCTTGTCATTTGCGAAGTGTCGTCTCAGTTCTCACATGTAAGACATTCAGGGAGGAACAAAACAAGTGAGCTGGAGGAGTAGTTGGTTGCCCTCAATGGCTGCTGGAAGTTGTGCTTTTTGAATAGTCTAAAATGGGATTTGCCCACATCCCTCACTAGTTCAGCTGGGCATATATCCAAGATTGAATGAACCCATTTTAAATTAATTCTTAGACTCTCTACTAGGCATTATTGTCACATTTTACATTAAATATGATTCTGTACATTCTTGAAGTAGAAGAAATACTTCACAGAAGTACATACATAATATTTTTTAAATTCAAATAATCTGAACCTCCTAAAACAAGAGTCTTTTGTTTGACAACGTCCCTAAGAACATGGATTGCCTGTGCTCTGCAGAAATGAAGTGCTGTGTTTTCTCCACTCTACCATTTCAGACAACAGGTAGATGAGTTATGAGCATCCTTTTAAAACCCAGCATGGTCTACTGTAAGTATGGCCTGGCTGGGCATCTCTGCTGGGCACCCTGAGTATGTTTCTCAGATGGCATTTTCACATTTGGGTGTGAGAAAAGGAGAACAGAAATCACGAAGGAATAAATCAAAGAGGATAACTTGCAGATAGAGAGCACTAGTTAGCAACTGTCCAGGTTGGCTTTTATTAATGGCCATACAGAAGTAGGTGAGCAGCAGCCTTTCCAAAGACCTTATTATTTTACCACAACATTCAAAGAAATTTCCAAGCATGAAGATGAAAGAGAAACAAAGGAACATGGTGTCTGCAAGTGCACAGCGCATGAGCTGCCTGCTCGGGGTGGCCTCTTTCACAGGCTGCCACGAGCCACCTTAATAGAGCAATAAATCAATAGAGCCACTCCAGAGGCTCTGGGGATGAGCAGAATGTTCTGGCAGAACGTAAAACTATTAAATAACTCAAGTCCTTAGAGGCCTCATTAGCTCTTTTAATGATTTGTCTTAGAAAGGATCTACCTATCAACATAATAGTCTGCAAAAGAGCTTGTTTACAGCCTCACTGGTTTCCAAGTGAAACATGTAAATATTTTGAGGGAGGTGCAGGAAGAGGCACACCCAGAGTCCTGTCACATCAGGGTTTATCCAAGTGCTGGGAACCAGCACATGAGCAATTCTGAAATTTGCTCTGGGACAGAAGCATCCATTAACTTTCCAGCTTTCAAAATGCAAAATGAATGCTTGAAAATTGCTGGAACTTCATTATTGCCATCATCAGTTTTTCAGGTGTGCTCTGGGATCTCCTGACAAGTAAAAAGCTAGGCTGGACTCCACCTTGGTTTTGTTGTTGTTGTTGTTGTTTTTAATGAACAATACCTTATGTGCCTGAAAATTGAGCTCAGAAAAGCTGCCAGATCAGCAGTGCTTGGCAAAGACCTCCAGGCTGGCAGCTGGATGTTGGTCCCACTCAGGGCAGGAAAAGTGAGGGGAATTCTATCCAACCATACAAGAGTTAAAGATGAAAAAATATATGAAGATCTGTGAAAAGATATATGAAAAAAACACAGGAAACTAAGGAAAGACCTGTCAGAGGCAAAACCCTCCACTTGCCTTCAGGAATTTGGCTATTTTACACTGATGCAGAGGGGGTTTTGTTTTGATTTAGGGCTTTTTTTGTTTCTTTGGTTTGTTTTCCTGAGTAGACTTGGTGATCTCTAAGATCTTGGTCTTTTCCAACTGCAACAATTCTATGATTGTGATTATGCAGCTACTTCTGATCAGCTACTGGAGATTACTTCAGTTTACACAGACTGCTTTTTTAAAAGAAAAGAAGAAAACGTACCTTCATGAAAGGAGCAATTTATTTATAACCTTTAGTCTTGCACTGTTGCAGGCGTCCCTACACCAGGAGGAGTCTGACAAAATTACATCCCCTGAGCTGTAGATCAGTGTCAGAGATAAACAAGATCAATTAAGGGGTGCAGTAGGTGCAGCCAGTCAATTCTGGAGATGTTCTGAGGGAGAAAATTAAGTGAGGCTGCCAGAGGGAAATTACACTAACCTGTCTGATTCCAGAGTTATTTCTTGAATGAGGCAATGCCCGGGCAGAGAGGCTGCTGCAGCACCAGGGCATGGCACAACCAGTGGTGTGCTCACATCCCTTCCATGCAGTGACGTCTCCTAAATGCCTGTCTTTGCTGTTCTTCTAGGAGAATTGCTTAAATTTGCATCTGATTTCCATAAAACATCCTTACCTGCCATTTCCTCATGCAGAAATTAACTTATACCAGGAATATAATATGAAACAAAAGAGAAGATCTCCTTTTCATTTAATTCCAATAGCTCTTCTCTTCTCTATGTGTTTTTTCCCTTTTTATGGGGTTTTTACTATTTTTTCTGCTATGTTCTCTCCTGTTTATGCACTGAGTATTCTGCAGTAATGGCTTTGTATTAAAAGCAGCATGTGAAAGAAGTTTCCCCACAGATGGCTATCACAGCACCCACTTGAATAGAGCTTGAAAACACTGTTGTAATTTGTTAGAGGGTGAGGCAGCCACAGGCACATTGGAACTGCCTTTTCAATCTTTACATTGAGAGGAGGAAAACAATACATTTCAATGCAGCTATCCTGCAATTACACTTTGAGTGTATTCATCCACATTTGTGCCTCTTACTGTCAGCAACCTATCAAGTAACTAGAAGGATTTAGGCAAAGACAGTAAGACTGATGGATGCAGCTACAACCACCCCACGCAGCAGCCTCTCTCCGTCAGCTGCAGGAAGCTGGAGCAAAAAAGAGGGGTGCTGGGAGCTAAGGTGCAGGACTTCTTGCCACTGGGCCTCAGGAGGGGAGACCTGGAGTGCAGGAGCCAGCAGCTTGGGGGTCACCTTGGTCCCTTACCAAGCCCAGGGCCACCAGCCCTGAGCACAAAGCGACAGGCTCCCGGGAGCCACAGCACCCCACACACTTGGTCCTCCTGGTGGAAACAAAGCAGGAGTTTCTTCTTTCTTTTAAAAAAAGGGAGCAAGTACTGCCTCCACCAGTTTTACTTCTATTATACAGAATGTGAAAAGAGTCAGAGCTAGTCAGCTCAACCATGCCTGCTCTGTCCATGACTGATCATGCTCACTTATGTTTCTCCTACAAATGCACCTGACCCTTCCAGCCTAATGGCTTTACTGGACTTTTAGAAGCTGTTCCCCATGTCAGATTTGTTCCATATGAGGGGGACCACTGCTATATTAAAAGGAAGTAATCTACAATTGGAGCCAAGTTTTAGATAGGCACCTGTAGAAGTCATCAGACATCTCAGGAAGGATAGGCAGAGGAACACCTAGCTTTCTGATCCCATTTAGGCATCAAATTTCTGTCTAGCCATATGTGAAGAGGAAATATTTCCACAAATATTAAAGAAGAGAAGTTTACTACCCAACCCAATGCCCAGGAGGTTTGTATGCCTGCAGGATTAGCAGACAGGCAATTATTTCAGCCTAATGCTCCTCCACCCTGTTTTGGGTTCATGTGCTGTGTCCAAATCTACTGCTCCTGCTACAGCCAGATCTCTGCAGATCAGCCAAACCTCTGGTTATTAGATCTCAATTACAACCATGCCAGGAAGTGATAAGGTGGTTGGAGCCCTCGGGGCTGTGCTGGGGAGGTTGAGGGTCAATGCTGAGCTGCTGTGTTTCAGTTGCAGGAAGCCTGAGCAGCACCAAGACGAAAAGCACAAACACAGCAATTATTGTCATTCTGGCTCTCAGTTTACTGTCCTCCCTCCTGAGCTCTGGATTTACCTGCACTAATGTTTTCAGTAATCCCTACCAGACGTTTTTGGGACCCATCGGAGTCTATACCTGGAATGCCTTAAGTGGTAAGTAACACATCCTGTGCCAACCACCCTCTGCCCATCACCCTAGGGATGAATATTGCAATCTCATTGACTTCAAGGTTAAGAAATATATAACTACGGCAGAAAACATCTGGAAAACTATTCTGTTGGTTTTATTTTCTAACAGTGTCTGCTAGGACACCTGAACACTATCTTTTGATTTCCAGTACGATAGTATTCTTTACTTGAAGTGGCACCATTGATCAGTAGGAGCCTGGATTCACTGGTGGCAAAAACAGAAAGGAAAAAGCCCCAGCAGCTGTAGCACCATTTCATACATGATGTGCACCAAGAACAGAGTAAGCTGACGATTACTGAATAAAACCATAAAAGAAGTGTGCACTGGATATGATTACAGTGCAATTTGTAACCTCTTTAAGAACTTATGTCACTATTTTGTGGTATTTGTAGCATATTTGTTGCTAGGTTACCTACATACCAAATTAGGTCTCAAGGCTCTGATCTATAGGATGGACTCTGGCTTCATACCTGAAAAATGTGTTGAGCAAAACACATCTACAGCAGTCTTACCATGGGGGTGGCAGTTAAGAGGACTGAGTCATGGCAAAATCTATTTCCTTCTCTAAAAAACACTTTCATAGATCAAAATAAGGTTTAACATCCCATAAACAGGGAAAAAAAAAAAAAGGTAGAGATGCAGAGGTGTTAGAGACTTTGAACTCAAACACCTCCCTGGAGGGGTAACCCCTCCTTCACCTCCTGTGCTTGACCCTGGCTCTTCCAAAGCACCTTCCTACCCTCTTCATCTTGCCATGGTAATCACTTCAGCTCCCACACTCAATTTGTCTCCAGAGGATCATGTGTTCTCCTAATCATAGATTTGGACTAATACAATTTTCTTGAAAGACATCTGATTACAGAGTACCTCAGCGTGGGCATTTTGTCCTTCAAAAGCTCTTCAGGTCCAAAGATGCTCAGAGCAGGAGCAATGTCCTGTGCTGGGGGCACACTCTGTGAGCTGCCTGCTCCAAAATCAGACCTCGGTGGAGAGGGACTTGAATAGGTAAAAACAACCTTACTCATAGTGATTATAGGTGAGGATGTGAAACCCACCCCTTTTTTCATGCCCCCAGTGCAGGGGGGTTGGAAGTAGATCATCTTTAGGGCCTCATCCAACCCAGACCATTCTGTGATTCTATGATTCTCCAGCTGTGGCTAATGCAGCATATAAAGATAGATGTTGGAACAGCTGTGGATGCCTTGAAGCACAATCAGAGAAGTGAACAGAAGCCTAAGTTAGATGATTCATCAACTTTTGAGACGACCAGGTCATTGTCTCATCATGTAAGTTGCTTATTTCCCAAGCCCAGCACCCACCCATGGTGCAGTCTGCATCTGCAGGCTTTGCCCTGAAATGACAGGACTGTGGGCTTGCCAAAATAAGTGCTAGTGAGAAAGTAACCCTCACTTTGGGTGAGGGTTGTGGTCAGACTTTGCAGCCATGTAAGTGCTGTGACCTGGAAGTCTATTTTGCCATGAGCATTTTAATTTTTTTTTTTTTTTGAAACATCATCATTTTATGTGTGTCTTGAAGGTTTTTTTTATTCTCCTACCAGATGGCTTGAAGGTAGAGTGACCTCCTGCAGAAAGCTGAACCTGAGTGAGAACATCTGTAGGACAGTGTAGCTAGAGGGGAGGAACAGAAATATTGTCACCAAAGTTCAGTGGTTATACCTGTGTTAGCACTAGGAAAGCAGAGATGGAAGAGCATTATTTAGCTAAATGCCAAAGTAACCAAACTCCACTCGTGTTCAGAAGGCTACAGGAAACAGATACAGATCCAATAAGACATCTCATTTCAGCTCATCAGAGTCTTTGAGTAATTTGGGTTGGAAAGAACACGAAGTGTCTCAGTTCTTGAGCAAAGCTGGGCCAACCTGGAACACAGACCAGGTTGCTGAGGGTTTTATCCAGCTGTGGTGCTGCACGCCCCATGGGTCAGGGCTCATGCCAAAGAGATGTTCTGCAAATCACCCAAGGACCGAGTATATTATACTCATCAGAACTAAAGTCTGTGAAAAAAAATGTGCATTCAATGGCCTTCTCTAACAACTGCCAGTAAGAATCTGTTCATTTTAGCAGAAGATCTTGTTGTCAACATGAAAGCACCAGGCAGATACTGTTAGGTGGGACAAAAGTCCTTTAAACACCCTCATATTTTTCCAATGGAAAAATACTAGATTTATCTTTGTCTTAGTCCAGGCATCCTAACCAATTTAAGCAGAATATTTACCAGTAGCTGCATAAATAACACCACAGTTTCATCTGTGACATTTGCACTTGTCTTTTCTAGGAATCTTTGTACTTGTAGCCATGATTCTTTTTCCTGTGAACACAGAAGCAAATGACCTCTCTTTAGAACTGGCCCAGCAGTGTTCTTCTTATGGAACCTACCTGGGGGCTGCACACTCTTATGGATATTCATACTGGATCATGCTGCTCATCATTTTTCTGAACATTACTTCTGGTGCCATCATCTATTTCTACGACCACGCAAGGTACCATAAGAAGAAACAACAGGAAAGACCCATTGAAAATGCACCAAAAGATGGCATTCTGTTTTAAGGACACCACTGAGAGGAGGGTGTGAAGGAAAATGGCTATTTAAAGTGGACAACCACAGCTGGTCATTTCCATTCCGATTGAAGCTGTGTATATAGCTCGCTCAACAAAACAGTGTCTCCAAAGGAATTGGGTTTTCTCTTTGTGGCAGGTGTTAGTGTAAAATTTACAAGTTCCCCTTGGTAAAAGTGCTGCCCAAACCCCTCTCAGTAGGTACAGCCTGAAGTGTGTGATTCCAGCATCATCCTGAAGGAATGGACCTCATGCACCTTATGACTCTGCTCCTCCCTAGGACAGCTGTGGAATTACACTCCTAGAAGGGTTTCTCCTCTCCATGCCACCATCATCAGCTTTCCAAGACAGTTGCCTGCTTGCCCTCACAGCACAGAGGAGTTGGTGCCCACCTCTTGATTTCTGGACAACAGGACAGACCCATGGTGGCTGTCCTGGCTCTCCTCAGGGGTGCACCAACATCAGCACCTGGGAATGCATTTCTGCTTCACCCTTTGGGTCCAAATGTGAAGATCAGACATTGTTCTGGTTGTCTATGTAACTTGGGAATGCAAGGGGCAGAAATAATGCAAACACTGGGAACTCTAGAGATAATAATGGTTACTCAAGTATTGGTGCTTCATTCTGCCCTGCAGTTGTTATTGCTGTCCTTTCCCTGCTTAGGGATTTTCTCTTGCAGGTTCCTCCAGCACTGCCCCAGTGACCAGAGCAGGCTTGCAAGCTCCTGGTCATAGGCAGGAGTCTGAGCACCTGAACAAACCTGTGGTTGATCACCTTCACATCAAACCTCCCTTGTGTGTCCAGGGAAGGGGCTGGAGCACAAGTCTTATGAGGAGCAGCTGAGGGGCTTGGGGGTGCTCATCCTGCAGAAAAGGAGGCTGAGAGGAGACCTTCTTGCTCTCTGCAACTGCCTGAAAGGAGGTTGGAGCAAGGCAGGGGGTTGGTCTCTTCTCCCAAAGAAGCAGCAATAGAACAAGAGGAAGCCGCCTCAAGTTGAACCAAGTGAGCTTTAGGTTGGATCTTGGGAACAATTTCTTCCCTGAAAGGATTATCAGGCCCTGGCACTGGCTGCCCAGGGCAGTGGAGGAGTCTCCATCCCTGGAGGGATTTAAAAGCCTTGTAGATGTGGTGCTGAGGAACATGGGTCAGTGGTGGCCTTGGCAGGGCTGGGTTAATGGTTGGACCCAATCTTAAGGGTCTTTTCCAACCAGAATGACACTGATTCTGTAACAGCAGCAACTCTGCCCCTGGCTGTGCTTTCTTTGCTTGCTGCTTTCATCCATGGCTGGGGTGGCAGAAAGGGCAGCATGAGGATGGGCCATGGCCTCCAAAAAAACAGCACAGGAACCCTGTACCTGTAAGTTATTAGTTGCTACAAATATTATCAAATGCTGTTGCAGGTTATTTGTGGACCCTTGGTCACTGTTGACAGCAAAGCTGCACTTTGAGCAGGTGTGGCCTCTGCTTTCCCACCTGCCATGTCAGGTTGCTCCACCACAGGTGCCAAACAGCAAGTTTTATTAGCAATGGTTTATGGCCAATACCATCCCTAGGCCCAGGTCAATTAGTATTTAATTAGTATTTAATATGCACAAAAAAGACAACTGTAGGACTGAGTGGAAGTGGGGAGCTCCCTCCCTGCCCCCCAGGGACAATTAGCAGATGAATGTGACCTTGGGACAGATGCCATGGTGCAAAAATCATGCTCAGTGCACATGTCCCAGGAGAAGTGCACCATGCAAAGGGTTCTCAGCACCTTCTGCTCCTCACCTCTGCACCTGGCAGAACAATTTCTTTATCTCCTGGTTTTCCTTTACAATATTATTTTTGCAGTCACATTTGATAGCTGCCCTAGTATGGAAGAGAGGGTCACAGAGAGGAAAAAATAAAAGGCATTTCTGAAGAAAGGATGAGAAGAAACAAGATACAACTTCACTATTTATGTAAAAAAAAAAAATAAAGTCACAGCATTAAATTTCCCAATACTTTATGCTTTTCCATCCTGCTTGAGCACTTGACTGAAAAGTATGACAAGGGAAGAGCAGGGGGGCAGGGGGGAAATAAAAGAGCATTTCTAAGACTTGAGGGATGGCAGAGGTCAACACAATAAGAGATGTTTTCTGCTCTCCACTGCTGACAAGAGCCATGCCTACAACTGCTGTAAACATTGCAGTTAAAGCCTCCCATTCCCTGCCAGCAAAGGTGGCCCAGAGCCAAACACTTGCCAGTTTTGCTTTGGCTGCTAAAATTTTCACACTGTTTCAGCAGGCAGCTGCCAGGGTGGTGCTCAGCCAGCATCCATCACACAGCACAATTACACTTCTATCAGGCACTTGCTGGCAGAGAAAGAAAGTCATCCTAATAGAATAATTCCAGAGGAGTGGTGGCTCCAGCTTGGAAACACAGTGGCTCCCCATTGCTTGGGTGGTTCTGCTGCACTCGGGTGCTAATTCCCATAGAAGAGGTGGAAAAAAACCCCAACATTCCCACTTGTGTGTGTCCATTTGAACCACCTAGCTCTGTTAAAACAAAACAAAAACAAAACTCAGTCTGGAAGTCTCAAACATCTCATGGATGCCAATTAGAGACACAAGTCACCAGAAAGTCACTGGGTAGTGAGAGCTCTCCTGTGTCAGTGGGAACTGCACCATGTTGCAGCACTAAAATTAAAAGTTATAGGTGGCTAAAAAGGCTACCCTGACATTCTTAGTCTGTTTGGGGTTTTTTTTTGCAAATTACAGGTGAGAAACTCCTTCTCAAGCTCATCCGCTCTGCCTTTTGCTACATACTTTCTGCTTCATGCAATGGTGTCAGCTTGGCAGATGTACCTGGTGGGGGTTTAGCAGCTGGTGATGAGGCCAAGAAAGCTGGCAGCTTCCTGTGGTACCAAGCCCCAGTGCTCCACGGAGTGGCTGCTCACATATGACACTTGCCCAGGTTGCCCAGGGAAGCTGTGGCTGCCCCATCCCTGGCAGTGTTGAAGGGCAGGTTGGATGGGGCTTGGAGCAACCTGGAATGGTGGGAGGTGTCCCTGCCCATGGCAGGGTTTTGAAAAAGGTGATCTTTAAGATCCCTTCCCACCCCACCTAGTCTGTGAATGTATGAACTGGCTCCACTGACAAGAGTGCCTGACTGCAGGAGACAAAATGTCCAAGTTGAGTCTTACTGGAGAGCCCAAACCCAACCATTCTACGATTCTCAAGTCACCCAACCTTGGCCAGGCTGTTGGGGAAGCCCAGGGAGAGCAGCTGTGAGAGGCAAAGCCAAGAGGAGAGGGGAGGACAGAACATTCTCACAAGCTTTTCTCCCTATATTCCCCCCAGAATGCCACAACAGCCCCATAAAGCATCAGCCAAGCTCCATGTGCTGTGGGGACAGATGTATTTTATAATGAGGCCACAGAAAGGTCAATCATCAGGTACCTGCCTGGATATGGAAGCTTCTGCTCCCAGTTAAATGGCAAGTTCTGGAATTATCTGTCTCCTGAGAACAGAGCAGGCTGCCCAGGAGTCATCCAGGACAGGGCTGACAAAAGCTTGGGATGAACAAAGAGAAAGCTAAACAGTTGAGGTGTCCATTTGCTGAACCAAAACCTCCTTAAGAAGGGATTGTGCATTTAAGTTACAGGTCCTTCCACCAGAGGAATCAAAAAAGAGAAAGAAAAAAGGGAAGAAGAAAGGATGCAACATGATCCAACCTTTAATTTAACTTTTAGAATATCAAAAAGGAATTGGTCTGGCTCTTGCCTACCAGACAACCTTTGAAATGAATGGAGCTGTGTTTAGGACACTCATCCTCTTAATGAGGACAAATTCTAGCAGTTTACCCTTAGGTAAAAAGAAACAAGCTTGCACTGTCAGCTTGATACACTCTTGAAAGAACTATCAAGCTCCCATCTTATCTGCGCCCAAGGTAATTTTACACATTCATCACTTGCCAGCAGTTGAAGCACGTTGCTTTTCACCAGGAGCTGTGTCTGATCAGGTCAAGGGGAGGATCCAGGCTGAAACCAGCAGGGTAATGCATCCTGCCTCCAGCTGACAAGGTCCCAGCTCCAACCTCACAGGAGGAGGATGCCTGTGATGTGCTCCCTTGGCTGGCACCTCAGGTCTGCAGGTGGCTTGGGAACACCAAAACCCAAGCTGGACTCCTGCACCAGCACAAGTGGCTTCTGCTGCCAGGCAGGAAAGTGTGGGACATGGCAGCAAAGTGTGGGACCTGCTGTGAAGAGGACAGGAACCCATATCTCACTGCTGCTGTTGCAAAGGCCAGCTCAGAGCTGGAGAGGAATGAGAGGAGGATTATCCAGCAAGGCAGCCAGCAGCTCCCCACTGCTCCCCCCTCCAATGGGCATGAAATGGCTCTTTTCCTTCATCTCCACAAGGAGAAACACCAGACATCCTATTACTCCCAATCCATGCTGACAAGTTGCTCTGACTAGGTAAAGAACTTGGATGCTCCTACTCTAGTCATCATGATTGAAATTCCAAGTCAGAGGTAATGGGCACAAATTCCTCCTGAGGAGATTCTGATGGGACATAACAGGAAAGCTTTTCACAAGGAGAGTCAGCCCTTGGAATAACATCCCCAGGGAAGTGGTGGATTCCCCAACATTGAACACTCTTAAGATTCAGCTGGACAGGCTGCTGGGCCATCTTGTCTGGACTGTGATTTTACCAAGAAGATTTGGATCAGATAATCCTTCAGGTCCCTTCCAACCTGGGATTCTGTGATTTTAAAATAATCACATGCAGCATTATTTGCTAAGACATCCCCACCCCAGCAGCCCTGGTTCCCATCCACACAAGATCCATTTCAGCTTTTATGGCTCACTCAAAAGGTTTGACACCAGATAAAAGTCACACCAAATTCAACAAGTGTGGAAGTGCTGGATAAAGGCAGCTTTTAGTTTGAAAACACAGAAGATCCTCAATCCCTGGTAAATTAGCAGTTACCTTAATGTTTAGCAGCAGCTGAAAACATTTAATAAGACACATTGCAAACCTCACAGCAGGCAAAGGCAATAATTTCTGATGCAGGCACATCTACTTGACAGCACGGCAGAAGCTAGTTAACTTCACAAGTGCAGAAAAAAAGAGCCAGCACAGCTTTGCTGTTACCCACAGGCAAAGAGACTCAGTCAATAAAACCAATCCCTGTCCCCCAGGAGCTATTCAGCTAAAGAGTCACCAGGCTCCTGCTATTTAAAACCCTCTGCTGGTGGGAGAGCTGCCAGCATTAACAATCGATGGTCTAAATCAAGCAGAGGATTGCCAGCATGCTCATGATTACAGGGGTATCAGGGAATTAAATATTCCTCTTCTAGCCTTGTGGTAGGGTGGGAGGGTGGATGAAAGGAAGGGGTGAGGATCACAGAATGGTTTGGGTTGGAAGGGACCTTTAAAGGCTATCTAGTCCAACCCCCTTGCAGTGAGCAGGGACATCTTCAGCTAGATCAGGTTGGTCATTCCAGGTCCAACCTGACCTGGAATGTTTCCAAGGATGGGGCATCTATCATCTCTCTGGGCAACTTGGGCCAGTGTCTCACCACCCTCAGTGTAAAAAATTACTTCCTTACAAGAAGTCTGAATCTTCCCTTCTCCTGTCACTACAGGCCCTGCCAAAACATTTTTCCCATCTTTCTGATAGGACCCTTTAGAGAGGTGGTGGAGGCCCCATCCCTGAAGACATCCAAGGTCAGGCTTGATGGGGCTCTGGGCAATCTATTCTAGTTGGAGATGTCCCTGCTTATTGTAGGGGGATTGCAGTAGATGACCTTTAGAGGTCTCTTCCAACCCAAGACATTCTATGGTTCTATGATGAGTTTTCCCCAAAAGTAGCCTCCCCAAAGCCTTCTCCAGGCTGAACAACCCCAGCTCTCTGAGCCTGTCTTCCTAGTGGTGTTCCATCAATACAAATCTGATCAGAAGGATCATTTGGATCATCACAGGAAGCATGGCAGTGCCACCCCACTCTGGGACACGAGTCTGACATGTCAACTGAGCACAAAACTTGGGGCTCAGACCACTGCTGCAGAAACATCCCAGAGGAACCCCTGCTTGCAAACACTCTACTGCAAGGACAAGCAAATCTTTTATATTAACTTTAATGTCCCCGTCTGCTTAATCTTTGTCATCCATGCTCCTTGGTGAGCTTATCATTCCCTCTGCTATAGAGCAGGCACAAGTTAGTAGCCACATTTCAGGGATCATCCCACCTCTCTCCTATCTGCCCATTTAACTTTTAAAAGCAATCTATGTAAGAATTGCAGAGGTGTCCAGTGGGGACCCCTTTAAAGTTGTCTCGTGGAGAAGATAGTGTGGTATCTCCTCATCTTCACTGCAGAGCAGCACTGGGGAGGGGGGAAGCAGCTTCCCAGAGGAAAGCCAGAAGGATCTGGTATGTCCATGTCTTAGCTGTCCATGCTCAGATGCCAAAGGGATATAATCAAAGTGCTTAATTTTTTTTAATAAAGCAGCTGCAATTAACTCCCCCTTCCAGGCCACAAGGTACAGGTGGTGGTGACAGACGTTTCTGTTTAATCTTGATGCTCTCAGTCCTGAGGGCAATGAACTCCAGGCATTACTGGGCTTCTGCTGCTGGGGAGCAGTTACCTGCTGCCATCAAACCACGTCAAAATGACCTCTGGGAAGAAAAGGAACTGAAAAATAAGGAAGCCAGACCCCACAAAAAGGCGTGCTCTGCAATAAATCAGGACATTGAGTTACCCTTCCCTGCTCATCCTGGCCAGCCAAACTCCCGTGCCTTGCAAGACCTTTGCTGGAAAATAAGGGGGATCCTCTCGGGGACCCAGTGACCACTTTGCTCCCGGTCGTTCTCCTCGGGAACCATGAGAGGGCAGCAAGCTCCTTCCCAGGCTGCCCTGCCAGCCTTGCCTTGCCTTTTCCCCTCTTTTGCTGCGTTTTCCTTTGAAGGGGAGAGTGAAAAAGAATAGGGGGGGAAGAGACCTGTCTTCACTGTCTCTGCAAAGGCAGCACTGTATTTCACCTCCTTCTCCGAGACCCAAAAACCAAAGACAAAGCATCACCCAAACTGCAGGTGACTTTGAGGTGCTCTCATCAGCAGCCCAACCCTGTGGGCATCCTGCAAACAAGCACCAGGGGTGCAGCCTGGAGTGGTGGTTGCAGGTACATGACCACTGGTAATGGTTTCTTGGCCAGTTCCCAATATTACAAGAGGCAAAATGCCAAAACAAACAAAAAACCCCTGAAGCAAGGAAGTCCAGAAGAGATTCTGAGCCACTTAGAGCTGCTCTAAGATTCACCTGATAGATTTTCTCTATGATTATCTATTCTGTATGCATATAATTCTGAAGTCACACAATATTTCTTGCATAGCATCATTTAAAGGAACAAATTGCCCTTCAACATGTTACTTGTTCAAGGCATTTTTTCACCATTACTGTGATATATTTAAAGAAGGTGATTCAACCTCTGTTAAATTTGTTTCCCCTAAAGAAAATTAAGAAAAACACACCTGTAAAGCCCTAAAAAAAAATATCTATATCTTCCTGTGCTTTTCCAGGTGCTCTCTGAAGATGTGAATAGTCTCTGCAGCTCATTGTTGCTGCAGCAAAGTGCCCTGTGTTGGGACAGCTTCATCTGAGGGAGCTTCCACCAAGGTGGAGATCCTGCAGTGGTGCCCCAACTCACTCTGGGTTTGTTTTCATGTGTGTTATTACATGTTAAAGATCAAATTCATCTCCCAGTGCTCCCAGCTGCCAAGTGGGACCATTTGAGAAGAAAGCTGTTATTCTGTGTAGAGAAACTGGAGCGATGGGAAGGGCTCACAGAGTTTTTGCAGAGCAGGGCCACACATCAACGTGCTGGTGCTTGGCCTGTCTACAGCCCCGAGGAAGCTGTCAGTGGTGATGAAGCCACTGAAAGATGGATGGTATCCTAATTACAGGAACTTCAAAGAAAATCACTAATTATCATAAAACTACAGCTTAATTTCCTAAGGACCTTGGGGTGCAGCCTAGGGATTGCCTTCATCCAGCCCTGCTCTTATGTGCAGTATTTCTGGCCTCCTTTCTGAGTCTGAGGGTTTCATATGTGAGAGGTCATGGCAAGGAGAGGGGAAAAAATATTTCACGTGAAGTACCAAGAAATGATGGGTTCATAGTCAGTAACCCAAAGAAATGAGCAAATCTAGGGAATCCTTTCATTGCACTGTCGCCAAATGCTCCAACAGAAACTGTTTAAACAGGGGCTTTGGGCAGTAAAAAAGGTGCCCTTTTAATGGTGGTGGGATCATGCAGAGGCTGGAGGTCACCATGGCCATTCCAGGGGACTCCTGCTGTTCAGCATTGTCACATTCTGAAATGAAACTGGGAGAACGACCCACCCATTTCACATTTGATCACTCACCAGCATATTTTAAGCTGACTGTTCAAGGCTCTTCCCAAACCTTAAGGTGACTTTTGAGTCTTCCTGACAGGAGGATGTTGCAGCACAGTGACTGAAAACTGCTGCTGCCAGGGATGAGCTGCTGCATCTTTGTGCTGGGAACAGCTCTGCTGGCTTTATGCCAAGTATTGGGAAAGAGGAACTTTCATTGACTGGAGTGGGCTTTGGATCAAGCTGTGAACAAATTAACATGACAAGAATGGGGATCTGCTCATGTTTATCCTGTAAGGGGAAGCTGATGGGGATCAAAATGTCCTCACTAATCTCAACTTCCTTTCCCCACCTCCTTTTAAAGAGGAGACAACACGGATTAGAGAGAGCCAGGAGCAATTTCTGCTTCAGCCATCAAGTTCTCCAGACACTTCTGCTCCTTTTGGGGGAAAGAAACAAAATCAAAACCAATCCAAGAACACCTGCATTGAGGTAACCTAACAATGCTGAGAACCCAGCACCTTTGCATACACATCCCATCTAATTCTTGCCATGCTGATACTCTGCTGAATAGAAAAGCACAAGTGCTTAAGCACAGCAATTATAAGCCAGCTATAGTGGTGTCATCCTTGGAAAAAGCTATAAACATTGCAGAGTAGCCATAGTCAAGCTCTTCAATAATATACATATATAAAGTATTGTTCTCAGAGCTAGATCACTGCTGTATTACAAGTACATTGGGACTACTCAAAAAGACCTATTTATTCAGGTGATTGTGGCAGGACCACACTCAACAGGTAAGATATGCATGAAGATCAGAAGTGCTCAGCAGGCTCCTAGGGAATCTTCTCTGCATCACAGCTCAGGAGTACCTGCATGTGCAGACCCTGCTGCCAGGCAGTCTTCCCCATCCACTTCCTTCTGCACCGGAGGGACAGAAACAACAAATCCCCTCTACTCCTCAGTTTCCTGACTTGCTCAATCACGAAAATGCATTCAATGCAGTCTGATGAAACTCCTAAAGACAGGCTGCTGTCCCCTGGGCAGGCAGGACCAGGGGCACACAAGGGACACAGAGCTTGCCCATCCCTGCTGGCCTTGGAGCCTTCCACCAGTGCTTCAAGGGGATGGTTAGCAGCAAGCTGGCAGGAAGAAACAAGCTTTTAAGAACAAGCCCACGTATTTATCAGGTTTAACAGTCTGTCTGCAGGCAGGAAACGACAGCAGAAGAGGCTAACTGAAGAGAGCCATGCTGTACACCTCGAGTGATGTGTTGGCTTTGATGCTGCTATCAAATCCCCAACTAGCCAAGGGAAAACTACACAGAAAGCACAAGGAAACTTGCACAAGAATAACCCTGCTGCTGGCTGTGGAGGTCAGAAAAGTGTGAGATTTGAGCAGCTCGACAAAGCACACCTCTCAAGTAGCAATCTCTAATTTATAGAGAAGGTTTCCTGGCCCATCAATTGCCTTTTTACTGGCCCAGCACATTGCTGGCTGTACAGGTGTAGAGATGAATGAGAAAACTGGCAATCCATATTCATCCATCTTCATTTGTCTTCCATGAAGATGAGAAGATAAGTAGGGCCCTCATTTCCCAGCATGAGCCCCTGCTCACTGGTACCAGTCACTTATCACTATCTCCCCCTGTCCTCAGCCCTGACCTTAGAAGCTGGGACATGCTCAAGTGCCCACAGTTCCTAGATTATTATTTTTATTTAATAAGGTTGTTTCATTTTTTCCAACAACTTGCTCGAAATGAAACTTTGCAGGGGAAGAGGAAACAAAGAAAAAAGCAACACAAAGGGAGATCATTGAAAACAATATCTAAATGAACACACTGGTTAAATTTTCAGTGCTCTTTGCAGTCCCCTCCATTACAAGCATCCCCCTGCTCCCTGCAGAGTATATTGGATTTTAATAACACCTCTAGGTTTAATATGAGATAATGAATGAAATGTGCCCACAGATGCCAAAGGATGCTGCAAGCAAGTGCACATTCAAATTATTTCCCTGCAGCCAGAGGGTGACTAAAAATTCCATTATTGAAGCCAAAGAAAAAGAAGGTTCCTGAAAAGGATCCATAACTTCTGGTTAATTCTGGAGTGACTATTCAGATCCTTTTTATTACACCCAAACTGAAACTACTTTTAGGCAACTTATTGCTATTTTATTTAAAGCAGAGTCATGGAACAGGGACCTTTTCTGTAGATGATGCTCAGCTCTTCATCCCTCTTAGAGAAGGGAGGATGTCATCACTTATTCCAAGAGACATTCCTTAGTATGAACTTGAGAGAATAAACCCTACTTTTATTTCATCAATTATACTGATTCATTACACGTGTCTAAAACAATTTAAAGAGCAATCTTTTTCTCTAGGAAGCTAGCAAGTGCCAACCATGCAGGATGCAGAAGCACTCTTACAGATACACCACCACCTGATACTTCTGAAAAGCAAAGCCATCTTGTGCACAAACACAGTGTCCATGGACTGCTGTCCAAGATTAATTTCAAGACTAAATATGTTCATCTGCAAGTCATAAAGCATCTTGAAGGAGGTTGTAGTCTGGAGGATTTTATTCTCTTCTAAATCTCAAGCAGCTGTAGCTACTTGTTAGCATTCATTAAGGGTAAGAGCACTCTGGCTCTCATCTGTGGAACAGCTTGAAACCCAAGGACAGTTTTCTTTCCCCAGGTTGAAAAAAGAGAAGTTCCCTCTGATCAGATAGTGCAGTGGAACCAATCTAATTATGGCTGAAACCCCCCTCCCCACAGTTTCAACATTTTGGAGTTAGTTTTTCCATAGCTCACCCAACTAAGACATGCACCAAAAAATGTGGGAGGGGATGTATCTACAGACATACACCAGTGTGCTCAGATGCTGTGGTGAGGGCTGCTTTTGTCCAGGGCAGGTTCTCCTCCTCCCCCCACAGCAGGTGCTCTGATCAGTGATGGGGAATTTGCCTGCAGGGAGGTGCTGCTTCCTCCAAATCCTTTGGAGAAGAAGATATTGAAACCAGCACATTCCTTTATGGAAGGGGCAGACAAGTCTAATGTTGAAAACCTCACAAATAAAAGGACTCAATTTGTCAGTGTCAGGATGGGGCAGTGATCTTTTTTCCTTCAAGCAGTAAAAAAACCTCTCAGCACCTGATGGTGCCTATCCCTGAGATGGGATCAGATGGAAAGAGGCTGTGTCCAAAGTTTGTTTTAATCCTGGTTTCCTAGAATTCCAAGCTCAAGGCTTGTAAGCCTGGTTTATTCTGTCTAGCACAATATGCTGCCTGTTCTGTTTCCCATGTTTTAGCTCCTCTACAAATCTAACACCTTGACTGCTGCTCCAAAACTCTTAATTCTGGCACCATTCTTTAAAAATAAATGGAGGAGACCATCAGACACCAACCTCAGGGGATATGCAGATACATTAGGGGCAAAAGGCTAGAGGCACCTAGTCCAGAAATGGTGCTTCAGAGAAGTTCTGCCCAGGGACTGCTGAGTACTGAGGTTCATCCATCTGCAGCTTTGAAGATCCCCAGAAACCTGCAATTGCCTCTTCATGAGATCCAGACCTGTCCTCCATCTTTTAGGGACATGGTTTAGTGGTGGACTCAGCAGTGCCGAGTTAACAGTTGGTCTTGAAGATCTTAAAGGTCTTTTCCAACCAAAACAATTCTATCATCTGAAGGAGATACAGCTTGATGTCCCTCCTGTCTTGCAGGGACATGCTCTGCTCTCCTCTAAGGGAGTCTGCTGAGCTCTGAAGTACCAATAGTTGAGATTTTCTTAAAGGAGATGAGATGTCCCTTTTGCCACACACCAGCCACGTGTCCCCATGGTGGTGGGTACACCTGGGACAGTTATGGGCAAGAGAAGAGAGCTTGGATCCCTTCAGCAAGCAATTAAACCCAAAGCAGCTCTGCCACTTCTCAGCAGAAAGGTCAATATCTCCCCTCCCGACAGGCTCAACTGATTCCTGTTGGTTTGGCCTCATTTCAAGCAGAGTGTGGAAGCATTTGCTGGGCTTCCATCTCACCTCCAGCTGTGAACCCTCCCTAGTCCTGGACTAACTCATCCCTGTCCTCAGGGCTGCTCTGCCAGGTCCAGACTCTGCCTGTTCAAAGTCCCCATGAAACCCAGCTAACTCTGGGGGAGGTTCAGCCTTTGAGCAGAGTTCCTGTGCTCTGCTGGAGGTGGTCATGCCTGGAGGTTGGGCAGTGTTTGATCAGACCCATAAGCCAGGTCTTCACAGCCTGGCTTGGATTTCACATTCTGGGCAGCTGCAGAGCACTCTGGCTTCTTGTGTGAGTCACAGGAACTGAGCAGTTGGCTTTTACAAGCCCATTGTTGCATTTTATACCACTTTTAGAGCTCCTGTGTTTAGGCAGGGAGAAATAAGGAGAACTCCAGCTGATTTTCCCACCCTGGATGTCTCGTTAAGAGATATCAAATCTGCTTCAGCTTTGTTATAAAAATGACTCAATACTTTTGCTTCAGTGCATGAATAATTGTTACAAACCAAAAAAAAAATGCAATTTATCAGCTAAGTGAGAAGCAAAGCCCAGATGATTCATATCAAACAAAAGAAAACTAAAGGCTCTTAGGAAGACACTGGTATTGTTAGAAAAACCTCACCAAACAGCTGAGACATCTTGGCCATAGCCCCCAGGGGAACTGAAGGCCTCTGGAAGCCAACCAGATGCTTTTAAGGGGATAAATGGGCTCTTGCATTGACCTCAAGAGCCATGGTGCAGGAGCAGACTCACTGTAGGGCACTAATGAAGCACTGTCACCAGGCCAGTGCCCTGGCGTGCTGAAGACTTCAGAAGAGCTGTGACTACATCTCATCAAGGCAGTCTGCAGTCTGTTTAAATATATATATATATGTAACAAAGAATTCAGCAATGGGGTTGTGAAGCAGGCAAAGGCTGAGAGGGTTTCAAGTTCTCCTCTAGCGCCTGAGGGAACCTTGGATGAGCACAACAGGGTGAAACAAAGAATGAAGAAGCAAAGGTCACGGAGGTCTAGGGAAGGGGTGAAAGAGCACAGGAAACTCTGAAAAGGGAGCAGAGGCATGGAGGGATGCCATAAGATCAAGACTGGGAGATGGCAGCAGCAAGTCCTGCCCAGCACAGCTCACAAATGGTGGTTGAAGTATTTTAACTGCGGACTGCCAGGGGCTGCCACAAGGGTCTGAAGTTTCATTTACCAACAGGCTGCATTTTCCTTTAGAAGTCTCCTTTGCTGCACTACCCCAAACCTCTCCAGTCAGTCCAAACTCAAAGCAAGGAAGCCTACAATGAAATCATGATCTGATGAGAAACCACAGCTGCTCTGGAAGCCACACAAAGCTGGGTTTTGGGTGGCAGCTGCAGCCCTGGTGCTGCCTTAGCTGGCAGGACCTGACCTACACCTCTGCAGTCCACCCAGAGAAGGTGCTGCAAAGGCCAGCACAACACTCACATGTGGAAAAGCTTCCTTTTTCCACTGCCCCAGGATACAGCCTCCTTTTTCGTGGTGCTCCATCATGCCTCAAGTTTCTATACATCAGAGAGAGAGAAAAAACTAAAAAAAATTAGGAAATAAAGAAAATTATGTTACTGAAGACTCAGCCTCTTTCTCTAGGACCTTTCCATTCAAAGCTCTCAATAACTCTTTGCTCTCTGAGAGAGAACTCTTGGATTGCAAAGGAGTATCCTTTGACTGGCACTTCTCCAGCCAACTCCATTTATTGAGCTTCTTTTTAGAAGACTTCAGGCTTGGCAGTTTGGGGTTTGGCTGTGGCTTTTTCTTAACATCTCCCC
The DNA here is from genome assembly GCF_020740795.1 of Apus apus. Lineage (NCBI taxonomy): Eukaryota > Metazoa > Chordata > Aves > Apodiformes > Apodidae > Apus > Apus apus. Next base: position 2,479,988 of record NC_067285.1, read on the forward strand.
TCTGAATCAATTAAAATGCCCACCATTTCAGTGTCCTATCATGGGCTTTTGAATTGTCACTGGTAGAAACATGCAAAAAACAACTGCAAGTCCTAAACCAGAACCATGTCAGAAAACCAACCCCAAAGTGGAGGCTGCAGAGCTCAGATCTGCTGCTGGATTCTTTTGAGAGCTCAAAACACCTCTCAATTCACAAGTAGAAAGTTTGTATGTAGTTTGAGTTGTAAACTGTTATTCAGCCTCAAGCGTAGACCTTTCTGTTGTTTGTGCAGATAGCCCAACAATTTGATTTTCTGTGCTTAAATAATCCTTGCTTGGAGTTGGAGCCACAAACCTGATTAGTGATAATACCTGGAAAACCCTAGGTACTGCCCAAGGGATCTGCTTATCCCACGAGCATTTTCCCCAGCAAACAAAATCAACCAACTTAGTCCAAGTGCCCAACTGCCTCATTTCAAATCCAGGGGGATCCACACAGTGTGCAAACCATGCAAGGTGCCCACAGTCCATAAATAAAACTTGATGCAGAAATTGTGAGTCCTTACTTTGTTGTTTTCTCCAGGAGGAGGGGAGCTTTTTGTAACAGCATCTCAGTGAAAAGAAAGACCAAGCACATGAGGAGAGAGTCTCATTTAGGGTCAGTTTAATAATACTGAACTCATACATCACAACTATTGTGAGGAAAAGTAATACTTCACATCCCTTTATTCCAGCAACACTGCCAATATAAGAAAATGGGAGCACATAAAATAACTGTGAGAAAGCAAGACATGGAGAGCACATGAGCTAAACTGCATGAAGGAACAGAGTTAAAAATAACAGATTTCTAAAGAGATAAGGTTGTTCCTCTGACCCCTAGTGACCCCAGAGAGGTACTAATTACTGGGCTGCTAATACCTTTAAACCAAAAAAAAAGTGTTAATTCAGCCTGGCAAAGGATTGCATTGGCAGGAAAAGGACTGGAAGAAAAAAATATATCAGTACCCCTCTGTTTAAAACACCAATTCATTTTCAAACCAACTTAAATAAGAAGTTACAAAACAAGGTGTCAGCCTGCTTGCCTTTAAGATTCACAACTTAAACCATAACTCGGAACTAAACCAACTCTGACCACCAAGTTACAGCACTAAAAGCAAACAGGACTACGAAGTTTGTGATCCCAAACTCTAGTCACACAATCACCGAATGGTTTGGATTGGAAAAGACCTTAAAAAATCTCATCCAATTCCAATCCCCCTGCATGGGCAGGGACACCTGCCACCAGGCCAGGCTGCTCCAAGCCCCATCCAACCTGCCCTTCAACACTGCCAGGGATGGGGCAGCCACAGCTTCCCTGGGCAACCTGTTCCAGTCTCTCACCAGCCTCACAGGGAAGAGTTTCCTCCTACTGTCTCACTTGAATCTCCCCTCTTCAAGCTTTAATCCATCCCCCCTCACTACAAGCACCAGGAAAAAGTCCCTCTAACACCAGGCTTCCCATCATAGGTTATACAATCTGTCCAGATAAGGATTTCTCAGTGCAATCACAGGCCAAAACAAACTGCTTTTTGGTCAGATGCAAGAGAACAAGTCATTTGTGCCACAGAACTGAAAAGATCACAAAAGACTTTCTGGAGCAACACCAGTTTGCAGCTTCTCTCCTCCTGCAGGTGCTGGCAGGCCAGAGAAGTCCTGCTCTTAGACCTTCATAGTGTTCATACCATTATTTTCTCCATTATTAAGTTAACTACAATACTTTGCAAGGAAAGGACAGATGTGCAAAACAACTGGACTGAAAGAGATGTAACCCTTTAGGCAACTATGAAGAAAAAGGAGATCTTTAGGTTTTGGGTCCAGCACGGAGGAAACTGCTAACACAAGGCTGGAGGTGGCTGCTTCACGGCCTCTCCTTGGATGATCCCTAAGTGACAGCTAAAAAATATAAATCAACAAGTTTCACTGCAGCAGCAGTTGGATTGGTAACCTCCTGCCTTTCCCTGAGACTGGCACAGCTGTTCTGGTGTTACTGGAGTGACAAAGGCATGAAACTGCAAGCTGAGATAGTTCTAATAAACATTCCAAAGAGCCAAGGGAAAGAGGAAAACAAGTAAGTAAAGGTTCTTAAAATAGTGCTCGCTGGAGCATAAAGGCAGATGACTTTCTAAACTAAACCATCAGGATTTGCAGAGCCCTGACTCCAAGGTTAGCTTCCCTCCACCTGCCCATCTCTGAAATGTGTTTTACCCTCTGGTGCCAGGTACAAAATTACACCCTCTGTAGAGAAACTAGTATTTCATCCCACATGGGAAACATTTGGGCAAACGTACTTTCTGAAAGAAAAACATTTTAAGACCCACAAGTATTTTGCCTGAGGAAATTTCCTCTTAATCTCAGCCCTGACACCTCTCAGACACTTCTCAGCACTTTAAACCCTACAGGAGGCCAGCAGCAGCTCTTCCCAAGGTGTTCAGTTTCTCCCCACAGATTTTTGCAACGATTATATGACTGCAGATCTGAAAGGCTGCTCTTCTCCTTAAGTGACAGGTAATGGAAGGGGTGTGCAATAAGGGGCTGAACAAAGATGTTTCCTCCAGAGCAGCTTCTTCCCCCCTCTCAAAGACAAGTGATTTTTGCCTGAAAATGGGGTACAATTCTCAGTTAAAACTCTTTTGAAGGAATATTTCATAACAAAGTATAACTGCTTATTGGGATTAGACCCAATTGAGAAAAACAATATAATTTGGGGCATCAGGTGACAAAGCAGGTCAACAGAACCAAGCAAGGCTTAGACAAATGGGCTTTTTTGGGTGACTCCAGCTGCAGCATGGGGTTCCCACCAGAGGAAAGAGGGTATCCTAGTGGGAGCATGGAGGGGATATCTCTGCAGGAACATGATCTCCTCTTGCTGTTCAGTCTCTCCTGCCAGACACACACTTCTGGTTGTGTTGCAGATGCTGCATCTGCACGTTCCTGAGACAGAAACTCAATCTGTTCATATTTTCATCTAACAGAAATGTCTATTTCTGCAAACAGAGAAAGCGAAATGTCTGAAAAACTCTTTGCTATGTAAAGGACAAAGTCCCCTAGCTTCTTTATCAAAACATTGTATTTGCATGGTAGCATGAAATCACTGCTGCAAACAAGGAGCTGGGCCATGCAAAGGGGCAGCCTGGATTGTCCCAGGTCCTTACTTTAGAATCTCAGAATGGTGAAGGTTGGAAGGGACCTTAAAGCTCATCAGGTTCCAACCCCCCTACCATAAGCAGGGACACCTCCCACCAGACCAGGTTGCACAAGCCTCATCCAACCTGCCCTTGAACACCTCCAATTTTAAACACCTTTATTTTAGCTGTATTCAAGTATGCAGTGTTTGCATTTTCTCACATATCCCTCTCCTGCTGTGCAGGTTTGAGTCTTGGGGAAGGAAACTGGGTTTTGGCAGCCCAAGGCTGTGACATCCCTGCCTGCTCCAGGACTTCTGGAGGGACAGTGGAGAGTACAGGAGCTGTCAGCCCAGAACCATGCCCCGTTAGCACTGGGCTTTTTATTAAGAGTATTATTTCAGCTGACAATGCATGACAAATTACAGCAGTTCTGAAAAATCAGCAGATGAAGTTATGGCACTTACAGCAGATGGTAGATCTTTTATAACAGAATGAGAATATATTGTGAATTTCAATTAACGCATTGGAAACTCAGAGCCATTTAAACCCTTTTCAAATTCTTATTCACTCTGGCTTAACCAATTCCACCATGCAGTATTTTCTGTCAAGATGAGCTGCTTTCTGCATTTTCTCAGGTGGGAGATGGGAAGGACACTCTTGTCACAGCCCAGACACGTGCAGTCTGCTACTTGTTCTCAGTTTTCCACCTCTGACACAAAACAGATTCCAGGGATATGAAAAATCTGATTTCAGTAAGGAGAGAATTATCCTGGAGTGGAAGCTTTATAGCAGTAACTGTAAAAATATTTCCAAAATGGAAAAAAAAAAATCCCATTTGTATCACCATCTGTAAGAGAGAACTGTTGTCACCATGAATTTCCAGTCCCGAAAAGCAGCTTTCCTTCTTCTCCAATCTAGAAATTGCCTTCACCTACTCTGAACTCACTTTAGCAGCTGAATTAAAAGATCAAAGAAGAGATTTTTAAGCATTGTAATATTTTTTGATAGACTGAAGCAAGGTCCTGAACTCGATATCAATGCCTGGCACTTGGTAGGCAGACAATCAGAGAAATACTGTACAGGTTTTTTTCTAATCGGTATCGAATTCCCAGGTCTCCTAGTTTCTAAGGAAACTGGAAAACCAGAAGGTAGAAGCAGTCTCTGGGTAGAGGTAAATTAAATAGCTCTTTTATGACAGTCATTTATCACCACTTCCCAGCTCTTTCACTTTGGCTCTGCCCATGTGTTTTAAGCATCGAGCAACTTGTGTCTCAAAGAGAAATAGGGTGAGGAGTTGCCATGAGGGATCACACAAGGCAGGAGAAGGCAGCTGCCTGCTAAAGGTGAGCTGAAATTAGTACCCAGGATCAGTACCCACATCCTCACAGCTAAGAATCACTGGTGTGCAACCAGTTTGGTCTCTGCCACAGCAGGATGTGAACCTCGGGATGGGAGAAGGAAACACACACCTACTGTTGAGGCAAGTGTGGAAATGGAGCTGCAAGTGGGCATGAATCAGTGCTTACAGTCCCCTGGCTCTGGAGAGGCCAGATCTCCAGTTATTTTCCAGATCTCCTCTCGCTTTCCTTCTTCAGTGCCTTGTTAGAGGCATTTCAGAGGCTTTTACAACCCATTTTCTGTTCCATCTCACAACAGCAGCTATAGTGACAGTCAATGGAAGGCAAGAGGTCCATCTCAATCCAAGAAAACCACAACTAGCAGTTGCATTGAAGTGTTCAAGGAACTAATAAAGCATTTCAATCAATTGCTGCTATCTGGGGTTGGAACTGAATGACCTGTAAGGTCAACAAAATCATTCAGTGGATTCTGTGCCCCTCGGATCACCAGGAGCAGTGGTTACACTTTGCTTGGAAAAGGAAGGTTTTCCATTGTAATGGAAAGCAAAGCAAGATCTCCCTCTCAAGCACTCACCCACAGCCAGGAATCTATTTTCCATGGGAAATGGAGACACCAGAAGCTGAAAGTAACATTTTGGTGGAGGGCACAGCACTGAACTCCTTTACAATTCAGAATGTTTCTGCATTTGCTGCCTGGGCCAGAGGTGACAAGGCAACCCAACATCATTACTTCAGATTATATTGACAGTAAACATTCTGAAGCTGTTTTAGCTGTAACATAGGGAGGGAAGACAAGTGTCTTCATGGCATTTACAGCTTTGGAAGAAAAAACAAAACCCAAACAAGAATTCTGTGTGTAAATGTTTACAGTAAGTGATGTCTTCAGAGCATTTGAAGTTGTAAAACCCATGGACCACACGACGGACATCACCTCAGCTCCAGCTCCTTGCACAGGCTTTCTGCTGTAACCCAGGAGATGGCACAGGACAAAATGTGTCCAAAAGAGTAAAAGCTTCTTGGAATAGGTGAGAGGAAAAAAGGTAAATCTTTCATCTGCAAGTTACACCGGACATGATCGGTTCAAGTACTAAGAATTGCATCAGGAGAGGAGACAGGAACCAACCCCACCTCCACCCCCCAGAGCAAACCAGCACCTGCTGCCACCCTGTGAAAAAAGGTGATTTCAGACAGGTCTGTTTTCCCCTCCCCAGGGCAGGGCCAGGTCAGGCTGTCCTGCCCCACATCCCTCCCCACAGGCACCACAAAGCTCATTTGAGCTAGTCAGGCTTAGAATTGATTTCCAGAGTCCAGAAGTTAAGTGACAAGAGACATAAATCAACACAAGCAGCACTGAGAGGAGAGGGAGGGCACGGGCTGTGCTGAGGATGCAGCCTGCAGTTTGACTGAGGATGCTGTACCCACACAGCACTGAAAAACTGTGCAAAAAACCACCTGTAGCACCAAATCTGCCTTTCAAGGGTCTTTCAGAAAGGATATGGACTATCCAAAGGGCCCATTATTAGCCTTTTTTTGTTGCTGTTGTTCTAAGCTATAAGGAATAAATGTCAGTATTATTTTATGCTGGCACAAGTTAGTTCAAGGCTGGCATCTTACTTTGACAAGAGGGAAAACCAAAGGGCTGCTTACATTGCACCCAATAACAGCCATGAAATAGCACTGCAGGACATTCTGAAGCTAACACTGGTGTGCATCAGGCTAGGAAGATTTCAAGCTGTAAATCCTTCCCAAGAACCACTCAGTAAGGCAAGCTGTCAGGATTTGGCCTGGATTTTTCCACCTACATGATATTTTAAGGGAACCTGGGCCTTGCTGGAGGCTCTGCAATAGGGTGGCATGATGTCACCTCAGGAGGCTTTCATCCATCCTGTACAATTTGTGACAGTGTCATGTTTGGGTCATGTTGCTTTCATGCAAGTTGGCACCTGATGGGTTTAAATGACTGAGGTGTAGATGCTGTCTCAGATGACTCACAAATACTACTTTTTACAATCTGAAAGATGAGGTGTTTTCAATGGTCCCAGTGCACAGTTCTCAAGAGCCTGATCTCATTTAAAGAGCAATCCAAGAATGACACTAATCACTAGGAAAGCTCTTTCTATTTTTAAATTAACCTGCTCCTCAGAGCCATCCAGGTTGGATGGGGTTTGGAGCAACCTGGTCTGGCAGGAGATGCCCCTGCCCGTGCATTGGGGGTGGAATTAAATGATCTTTAAGGTCCCTTCCAGCCCAAACCAGTCTGGGATTCTATGACACCTGGATCAGAACCACAAGGACTGAGGGCAAATCTCCAGAGCTGGAGGTTTTTGGAGTGCAATCAAAGGAGCATCCTACCCATGTAGGAAGGGAGGAGCCACAGCTTCTGCTCCAGCCTCCCCTAAAAAGGCTCCTCTGCCCCATAAAAGCACAGAAACAAAATCATTCCGTGGTTTGGTCTGGAAAAAAAAAACAAAACAGCATTGCCCAGACATGACTGATCAATGGAAAGAAGCTGGGTGGGAGCCACAGACAGATCTTGAATGAGAAGCTTTTCAGCTCTCCTGAAACATCAGCTTTTAGCCTTGCCTTTCCATCCAGAAGGGCAACTTTTCCCCATCACTTCACCCCCCAGCCAGAGAGTGAGAGCTGGGCTTCTCTGGCAGCCAGTGGGAGTGTAAGGAGTGCAGCACTTTTTTGCCAGGCTCCAGCAGCCCAGGGGGTGCTATATTCTCTATTATTTGACTATTCCACACTCACACTACTCAGATCTGTCCTCCCAGAAATACTTCTTCAGGTAAACACCACAACTCTTATTCCCTGGGCAGTGCAAAACTGCCTGACAGAATTACAGGCAAGCTGCAGTTTCAGTAGAATTTAACAGTCCAGGGAACAAATGAAGTTGCTCATACACAGTGGGGCAAACTCAGAGCCCAAAACCAAGTCCTGAGGTCACATTTTGGGTGCATCCCTGGGATGTGCCAGCGACTTCCTACAGGCTCCTGGCACTGTTCTCCAGCTGTAAGCTCCTGAGCTAACAAGTGGAAACAAACATATTTCTACTTCCTTCTAGGAGACAGATAAAACCTGGAAAAAGGGGTTGATGATAATAAATAAAAGATAGTTAATTAATTTTTGATGGCCCTGAGCTACCACAGCATTCTAGGCATTTCATAAGCAACATTAGAAGCATAAGTCACACAACAAAAAGCACAGGGAATTAGAACAACATTAAATATTTAATATTTTATGACTGTATCTTGCCAAAAGTGTGTTCAAGTCTTATAAAGATGTTTTTGCAGTTGTCACCAGGCAGATTATCATCTAGCAGGAGAAGGTCATGCCAGGTGGAGAAGCTACACCACACACATTCTGCTCCTTCTTCAGACAAAACCTACACAACCATTTTCTCATCTCAGAGAGGATGAGGGTGCTCAGGAGGACACTGGGATCAAGACATAAAGCTCACAGAGGTTTTTACCTTGTAGACAAACATGACATGCTGCATGCAGAGAGATACTCGGTTCCCCTCCACTTCACCATGAGAAGTAAGGCTTTCTGAGGGACACACAGCACCTCATTTTGGCAATGAGGCTGTGGGCTCTGGGTCACAGCTAAAATGTACCAGTAAATATCAGGTTCCATGGCAGAAACTCAAAAAGGCAGAAGCCAGCTAGCTCTGGTGGCACCGAGAGGATCCAGACTGCACACCTGAAAGCCTTTTGTGAAGCAGAAACCAGATTCTCCTCATCATCCCTTACAGCTATTGAAGCAAGGCCAAAAGAAATGCAATCATCCACAGAAAACCCCAACAACACACCTCGGCTCATTTCACTCAGGTTTCAAGAAGATTCAAGTGCTGCCCAAGAAGAACACATTCTCTTGATGCTCTTTCAAGTCGATAACATTTTCTACTACTGCTTTCTAATTACTTCAGAAATAAAGCTGCAAAATGCTACAGTTGCTGTAAGAACAACAATCATCTTTTAAAGCTTTTTGAAATGTTCATAGTAAAAAAAAAAAATCTCATGCTCACAAAAGTAATAAAAATTAAGCGTCCATAGAAGGGCTGGACATTGAAGAAGTCAAGCATCCTTGGCAGGTTTTCACCTCAGGAGTACAGATCAGGCTGATACCAGGTGGAAAAACTGAGGAAGAACTGGGAATTGGAGGAACACATTTCCAAACCAGCCTCCACAGGGTTTCTAAGCCAAAAGGCTTCAGAACTTACAAGATTCATTTACAGTGAGAATTTTTCCTAAGCAGCTCAGAGCATTTTGTTCTTATTCCTCACAACAGCTTGTATTGATAAACCTAACAACCCTATGACATAAAAAATGAGTTGGAGAGAAGCTTGGACAAGCACACAACTCCTAAAGTCAAGGTCTCACAAAAATAAATAATTCACAATAAAATAGGGTGCTAGCAAATCTACCTCTGCCCCCACTGAGTATTTCAGAGTCCTGGTCCTGGTACAAAGTTGCAATGAGCAGAACTCCTTCCTTATTCCATACCAAGAATTTTACTTTGAACATTGAGCAGGGTCCATTGATTCATTTAGCCCTTGCCTGGTTCATCACTCCCTGATAAAAAACTTCTCAAATATGGAAAAGGAAGACAACATAAATACAAGACACAGGTACTGACCTTTCCTTTGTTGAAGGGCTCCAGTCGTGGCTCCCACAGTGAGGATCCCATCCCAAACTAAGCTGGTTTTGCTAAAAAACTGTTCCTAGGAGCTCAGAACCAAACACGTACCATGACCGGTGTTGCTCTGAGTGAGGAGCTGCTAGAGAAGCAGGAAGCACAGGCCAACTATTTAGCACCTCTTATTGCTTGATTGACAAATCAGATCTGGGGAGGGAAAAATGGGAAATCTTGGTTAGATGAGCACAGGCTGGGAAGGAACCAAAAGAGAATGAGCCACAGCTGGCCCTGTGGCTTGGCCTTGTCTTTATAGCTAATCAGGTGAATCCTGTGGGCTCTACCAGCTAACTGAAAAACAAAAATGAAGACACTGTTGATCTTTCCAAATAAAGAAACACAAAGCACAAACTTCATGTCCAGCTACCAGCTGGCGGATGGATTCACTGCCAGCAGATTTCTGAGAGGACTTTCTCAGCTAGAGTTTGACCTCAGAGACACTCAATTTAGGACTTTTCAATTTTCAGTGTTTGCTCCAGAATTCTGACAGGGCTGGAGACCTAAATAGTGAGTGTTTCAGAAAGCCAAGTGAGATGTACTAGTCCAGATCTGAGGAGATTGTAGTCTACCTCTGTAATTGGGCCCATGATCTGGCAGGTCCTCTCTGAACTTGTGCTGTGTTTTATACATGTCAAAAAGATGGGGATGTAGTTTAAACGTATTTGACTCTAAGTCCAGGTTTTTAAGGATAAATCTTTGCCCGGGTGGATGTTGCCCAACAATTTGGGCAGGCCCGTGCTCTAAAAGGATTAGATATGACTTTTCTTCTATAAATACTTTGCACCACTCTGCTTTAATTCACCCAGGATTTGGCTCCTTGCTGGTGCCTGCCAAATTCCACTCACTTTTTAATTTGCTTGTTTTTTTCTTCTCTAACCAATTGCTCTTATTACCTTCTGGTTACACAGTTCTGGGAGCAGCTTTGTGAGTGGGGTGGGGTTTATTGTACATAGTAGAGCATTTCTTTATGAGAAAACTTCCAGCTGTGAGAAAGACAAAGCAGAGAACAATTGTCTGGTGCCCGGGTCCCTGCCCACAGGTGCTGCTGGTGAGGACCCAGGTGGGGACGTGGGGATGGAGGACATCTGGAGCACGGTGACACTGGGCCTTGTCCTCTTCCTTAGGAGGTTTCAGTTGCAAGTTTCAGGGCCAAGATTTTGGTAAGAGTGTGAAGTTATTAAAAATAAATAAATTATTATTTCAGTAAATGTTTTAAATACCATTTTACTTGAGATGAAAGCTAGAGGGCAAGGCAGTCCCTGAGTGAAGAAGGAATGAGGTGTGATATCTGTAATGGAAAACTGTACTTCAAGGTGTCTATGTTTAACTCGTGATCTGCAAGGTCCACTTCCTTTATTTTATTTTTTAAATTTTAAATAAGTATTAAGTATTAAATAAATAAGTATTGCAAGCCCAGCTTTTAAATCCCACTGTTTATCTGCAGGGAAACAGAACAAACCTGCAGCCCTTGGCTGTGATGCTCCTGTCTCTGCCCATGGGGTGCCCAGCACCTCTTCCCCACCCTCCTCCCTTGGAGTTCCCCTCCCTGCTGTGTCAGGGAGCTGATCCCTGGAGGAGGAGCTGGGCGTTACAAGGTGCTTCCACGGGGCTTGCTCCTCCTTCCTCTGCACCTCAGGGTGGCAGCTGTAACCTCAGACTGCCAAAATGAGCTCCCTGAAGTGATTCCCCTCCTGGGCCACTGGGGTGTGAGAGGAGTGAGATGCCTCCCAGGGTGTCGAATGTCTCCCGGGCGTGCTGGGGCTGGGCAGGCAATAAAGCCTGGTCCATAATATTCTGTGAGACACAGGGACTTGGGGTAGGCAGTGCCTGCTTCCCAGTTCCTAGCTACAGTGAGCCATGCTGAGCTGTATTTAATCTCTCTAATATCTCAGTGTTGCCTTAAGAAACGTGCAACTCCAGGTCTCCCCTAGAACAAGTGAACGCGAAGTCGAGCGTGTTGCTGTACCCAGCGTGTTGCTGTACCCAGCGTGTCAGGCCTGAGCCCTGGCAGAGGGGCAGTCATTTATACTTGGTAGGCAGCATGTGTGGGAGGGCTTAATTAATGCAAATGCAAGAAGCTAATTTCACTCCAGCTATGGTCATTAGAAGCCTTTGATGTGAGGAATTTATCCACGGTGACTGATGACATGTGCTTGTGGAGATAACTCGGTGAAGCTTCATTTTACCAGTGGCCATGAGATGCTTTCAAGGGCAATATTTGTTTTAAAATGAGAAGCTGCCACCTTGATAGAAAATAATGATCCTGAAAGGCAAGAGCCAGCAAGTGATTGCAAAAAGCAGATGAAAGCACAGTTGCCCTCTGGAATGTCACATGAAGTTCTCTTTGAGCAGTCTGTCGTCCTCAGCCAGGTACCAGGAGAGTCTGAGATTTCAGCCTCTCTGAAGCTGCCCATCATGAAGATACATTGAACTGCAGGAACAAGACATTTAGATGGCAGAGATAATCCCAAGCATCTTGTCTCAGCCTCAACAATGAGCATAATTCAGCTCTTGAGATGAATTCTATCCAAAACACGGACAGAGCAGGACTGCTTCTTGAAAACCTGTGTCAAATACGGCATGTTTGTGGCATACTTCAAAGAGAACCAAACCAACTTCCAACAGAGAAGGAAATGTGAAACTGTGAATCCCTGTAACCATGAGGGCTCAGCCTTGAACGTTCATCTCAGAAGCTGTCTTCCCAAAAGTTTGTTCCCCAAACAAGCCTGCAGCAGCGGTTAAAAACAAAACAACGAAAACAAAGTATCACGGCTGAGGAAAAGAAACAGAGAACACCCAGAGGGATCTCAGCCCTTGGTGTTATTCAGCTTTTGTTGGAGTCCCTGCAGAACGGCACAGGCGCCTTCAGGGGCCGTTTCCCTCCCCTCCCTTTGCACCAAGCACAGTACAGCAGCAGAAAAAAAATAAAGCTCCTTTCTTCATTTCTATCCCCAGAAATCGCCTGCCCAGCTCCTCATGCTGACCTTGCTGGAGAGAAATCCTGGGTCTCAGCCTCACCTCAACACTCCCACTTGGGAAATTTTGACTCAGGGAAGAGAATGAAACCACAGTTTCTAGGCAGGTCTAAAAGCAACTGGATGCTAAGATCCTCTGGGGAGAGGGAAAGTTAATTAACAGTGTATTAACTGGATAGTGTCTTTGTGGAGCCTTGGAGTTGCCAGCCAGGGCCATTAGTGCCTCATTTAAATCCTCTCCACAGAGCCATGTCCCCTCATTTTCAGGGCAGGTGTCAGCTGCTCATTACATATTTGGATTTCTTCAGAGCTTTTTTTTTTGCTTTTTTTTTTTTTTTTCCTCCCCTCCCTTGTTTTCCAATCTCTTTCATTAAGAGGATTTAATGAAATACTTACTGCATTAAGAACTCCATCCTTGCTGCTGGATCATTTTTCTTCCACAAAAACTATGTCAAGATGAAAACAATGTTACATCCCTAATGGGATCACCCTGGTACCACAGCTACTAATCAGCTTTTGCATGACTTGAGTTTTTTTTCACAGCCAGATGCTTTGGGGGTATTTTTTTCCCAATGCCTCCTCTCTCCTCCCAGTGCTCTATTTTCCTTCTCTTCTTTTTATTTCCCCCATTTCAAGAGACCCCTTTTACTCTTTGCTTCTTTTGCTTTCTTTTGGTTTCACTGATACCAAGGAGAAATCTCTTCTGGGCAAGACATAGTCCTCCAGGGCTCTCAAAAGAACAGCTTGGCCCTGAGAGCTGTGACACAAGAGCTAGATCTCCATGGAGGTGTCTTGGCACTGCTGGGGGCAGAGCAGCAAGGGACATTCAGTGAAGCAATTTGGGTTGTGTCAGTAAAATACGAATGCAATTAAATGTCTCTCTTGCATTTCAAGTGTCATTCCTGTTTCCTACATCCCACCATCTTGCTGAGCAGAAGGCAGGAGGGGTGAATAAACTTTTTACCTGCATTATGAGATAAAGTCATGAGTTTCTGCTGTAATTTGGTGAGAAACAGGGAGAGTGAGTATTATTTTCAGGATCTCAGGAGTGTGACAAATATTCAGAAGCAGGAAATATCTCACCCTTTCAGCAAACCCTTTGGTTGGGTTATTTTATAGCCAGCAGGATAAAAGTGTTGGGGCTTATTCAGAAAATTGATGACTACTGGTAAAAGATAGCATCATTATTTGGGTCACTTTGAATTATAAAAGTCATCGTTGTACTCTTGGCTGTGACCTGTTTCCAGAATACAGCATTTGAAGTGTCACAGCTGGATGATGTGTGGTGCACTTAGCTGACCTCTGACTCGAAAAGTATCTGTCTGTAAGATCATACCCCAGGGATGAGAAGTGCAGGTACCTTCTGGGGTGTCCTGGATGGACACAGTGCCGGGAGGAGGGCAGCCCTGGCACGGCTGCTGGGGAGGAGGTCCAGGCTCTGCAGGATGGGGTCCAGGCTCTGCAGGCTGCCCACACCCTTCTGAGACCACAACATCACCGTAACCTTTCCAAAACAGCAGGTGGGAAGCTTTGGAAAAGCAAATTAATTTCCTTACGCTTGGACAAAAAGGAAACTGGAAATTACAGAATCTGAACCAAACTCCAACATCGGGTGAAAAACTCAGAGTCATTAAAATGTCTTCTCCTGCACAGAATCGTTCTGGTTGGAAAAGACCTTTAAGATCATCAGGTCCAATAATTACCCTGGCCCAGCCAAGGCCATCACTGCCCCAAGTCCCTCAGCACCACATCTACACGGCTTTGAAATCCCTCCAGGGATGGGGACTGCACCACTGCCCTGGGCAGCCTGGGCCAGGGCCTGACAACAATTTTGGGGAAGAAATTGTTCCCAATATCCAATCCTGACTCCCCCTAAGCCTCCAGCAGCTCCCATCACCCTCTAGCAGCTCTGCCCAGTGGGGACCAGCCTGGAGCTCATGGCAGTGTCATGGCCAGGCTGCAGCCCCAAATGGCCCACCACCCTGCTCAGGGTTGGGGGTGTCCTGGCTCAGCCAAGCAGCTCTGGGTGTTTTTGTTCCCTTTTTTGGAGGAAATCCTGGGACAAAGATTCTTCACATGCTCCTTCTGTGGCTGGAGTGACCCCTGCAGAGCTGAGCAGCTCCTGATGGCAGCCAGAGCCCCCTGGCTTTGCTGTGCCCCAAGTGCCTTTGTACCCCTTCCTTCATCAAATACATCAGTATAATATACAATATATAATTTTAAGATTAATACATATATATAATATTATATAATCAAATCAATACAATTTCTTATCTTACACCATATTGATATTACCTCGTATCATATCACATCACCTTATTGGGACTTAAAGTAGGAGGGAAATAATATTTTTTCAGCTCTGTGCTTGTTGTCTCACAGCTGGGAGATGGGAGGGAGAAGGAATTTACTACGTGGGAAGCTAATTGCTGTAATTAGTTGTTGAGGAAGGGAATAGTATATTAAAGTATCAAGGTTTGTCACTAATGTGTCAATGTGAAACAAAGCATCAGAGGGCACAAGTAGCAACTTGACTTGAAATGTTAATGAGTCCCACCTTAGCAGTAGATAAAAAAAGCAGTTTATTCTGTGCCTTTAATACTGCTTTATTTGAGTGCTGAAAAGAAATACTAGCATCAGTTTGTCAGTCAGTGTTCTGGCTTTCCAGTCAAAGGTAGATGGATAAATCCCCAACTGATGCAGTTTTTTTAAGCTGGACAATTAATAAAAGTCAGATACAGAATGAAAACAGATTTGTGTGTTTAAAGCAAAGGTTCAGGCTGCATCCTATTGTTTAAAATAACCTAGTGTGTGAAGCTGTGCCCATCCCACTGGATTAGCAAAGCCAAGAACACTTGGCAGACATGGATACAGACTCCAGGTGGGACTTTTCACAGCAATGATGCAAGCTGCTTTACCTAGCATGAGGTGGGTTTTCTTTTCTTTCTATTGTTTCATTTTGTTCAAAAAGTACTTCAAAAGCTGCTGCTGGGCTGTACCTATGTGGATTTTAAGACATCCACTGTGAATTTTTACCCAGAGCAGCACAATTTGCAGGGTGGGCAGGCAGAGCCCGAGGCAGAAGCCACAGCTGGATCCCGCCCTCCCAGCACTGCCTCCCAGTTAGTTCCATCCTGCACAACCCAAACACAGGCTGAGGATGGACACTGCACCAGTAGCCACAGCCACACCACACCCAGGAATACTGGGGGGTTTTAGCACAGCTCTCCTGGCAGAGGCTTCCCTGTGCTCCTGCCTTTTCCTGAACGTGTGGAAACCCCCAACCTGGGGACAACCGAGGTGCCCCCAGTCCTGCTGCAGCCCTGGGGAAGCTCCCTGGGCTCTGAACTTGGCATTTTCCACTTGCTGAGGGATAATTCTGCCATTTTAGAGCCTGAAAGATCAATATTGCTGCCTCATTGCTCTTGTGCTGGAGAGGGGCAGATACACCATGTCTCCAAAGAACACCACCCAGTGCTGATAAATGGTGTAAAATGAACAACTGGGAGCTAGAACAGTTAAATTTAGGGTGATACTGGTATCTTCCCAGAGGGGCTTAGGAGGGCAGGTCAGCACAACACCCATGTACCATCGAGGATGTATGTTCATAACACTTCAGGAGGGGTCTGGGACCCAACCTGCATCAATGAGATTGCCTGGCAAAGCAGAAGCCCCCTGGTGTGCAAGGAGGTGGGAGGGCAGCAGAGGTGCCCAGGCCACATGGCAGGTTCCTCAATGGGATGGTGGGAATGTTGACCTGTGGCAAGGATCTGAGGTCTGGCATCAACTGGATGGTGACCATGGGCCAGAAGGAAAGGAGGTCTCCAAATCTGTTTGCGTACTGACACCAGTCCTCATCTGGGATGGCCCTTATGGTTCAGGTATGGAGAACTTTGGCTGGATGATGAACAGGACACCAGAAGAGTTCAGGCCACTAACCTGCAAAGGAAAGGACTTCTGCTGTCTTGCATGTGCCTTTGGATTTGTTAATTTTGACATATTGAGGTCAAGTTGCCTTAACCGTGGTGTAATTTCAGGAGACCTGGGCAAGCAGCTTGTAGAACCTCCACTCATGCTGGCCTTCTACTGTCAGCAGACTTCTGCATGTATAAATTTTCCTCTAGAAGGGGGGGATTACCTGCCAATTTCTTCTCCTTTACCCTGGCCTTGCCCTGATGGCTGGAATTAAAAAAAGGTTCTCTAGGAAGCCAGCAGAAATGGAGGTGACTGGTACTGGGGTAGTGTCCTGTTACCCTCCCTGTGTTGAAGGGTTGTTGGTTTTTTTTTAAGCTTTCTTCTGTATTTCCATGGCTTCCAGTGTTTGTAAGAAATCCAATGCACCTACTCATGATATAAGCTCAGCCAGGGAAACACTTAAAGCAGTTCCTTGACCTCAAGTGGGAATTAAATTAAGCACATGCTACTCTTAATAGGCATGACTTTCTGAACAACGTCTTCCTCTGAAAAAGGACAGTGTGATTTCCTGGCTTCCCATCCTGAACCAACAGCTTAAAAACCTTTATTCATGTATGGTATCTCAACAAACCATGAGATGCTTAATTATCTCATTACAGAAACCAAAGTGGGACAAAGAAATGTGAGGGGAGGCAGTGAGCCCCAGCAGGGTTACAAGGGGAACCTGGAGGGTCAAGCTGTGTGATTTGAAACAAAACAACAAACCTGTGGTTTAAAATTGCTCATATGAATCTGAAACCTTTAATTAAAGTATTAAAACTCTTCCTTCTTAAGGCTGTTTCTCTCTCCATGGCAAGCCCAACCCACCTGCCTGCATTTCTGTACAAACACAGCTTTCCACTGCCAGAAGAGATGCTTACAGGACAGATTTTTTTCCCCAAACAACTTTGTGATTTTTTTTGTTTGCCTGTTTAAAGGTGCCTGTCTTCCAGAAACTATACAGAGGAAAAAGGGAATAAAGTGGAGCTCTCAGTCCTTCTGGCTCCTATTTTAGGTTTTACAAGACAGTACCTGAGCAAACTCCACTTTGTAGGCTGCTCACCTACAAGCTTTGGTGCTGTAAAGAGCTTTTAAATAGCTACTAGTCAATTTAGGCTTTAGGAAATTTGCCTTAATGTAAATGAGAAGCTCCAGGGTAGAGTTATAAGAAATTTCATGGAATTCCTGATAAGATTTCTTGATCTTTCACAAAACACTTACAGGAAAAATAAACATACTAAAACCAAACCAAACCAAAAAACCCACCAGAACCAGCTAGAAATGAACAATAAAGAACTAAGTTTGTTTAAAACCTCCTGGCTAACACAGCAAAGAGCCTATGCTGCTCAGCTGCTGTGCAGGGAGCAGGTGGCCACACTAGTAACTAACTGCCCAGCACCTGAAATGGTTTTTTGTGCATGGGCTTTTCTTAGTCTGAAGCAAAATTAATGAGTTCATCTCAGCAAAATGATGGAAAAACTCACCAGCAGCATGGTAACTCATCGAAGCAGCAACATCTTGCAAGCCCATAATGAAAATAAATTAAAATGTATCATTTCTATCAAAAGCTGACAGTCATAAATGAACTGAGCTTTTAGCAGAGATGATAGTGGGAGTTTCTTCACCAAGCACAGCAGTAATCACCCTAAAATTAAAAAAATAATAATCTTCCACTCTTCTGCCTGGTAATGCAGGTGATAAAGAAGGGCTCTCCTTAAAAACAGAACAGCAAAGAAACAAAAAAATTCCAGCTAACTCATGTGCTGTCATTTTGAAAGAAGAAATTAAGTTTGACCTTGTGAAAAGAAGAATTTAATCCTTGATAGATTCAAGCTGGGCATTGTAATAATGCCACAACTGTACACAGAACTGGAGAGTTTCAATCCTTACTACAGCCAGATGATCTTAGAGCCAACACCAAATACTGATCTTATTAGAATTCAATTTTTCCATTTCTTCATCATATTGTTTCCCTGATGCCACCCCCACTTCTGCAGTACTTGATTCAGCACTTGCTGGAACTGGTGCCCTCCACAACCAGCCTCTTCTTTGATTCAGTTCATGGTATTATTCATAGGATCATAGAATCATCATAGAATCAAAGGACGGTTTGGGTTGGAAGGAACCTTAAAGATCACCCATTTCTGACCCCTCCTGCATGGGCAGGGACACCTCCCACCAGCCCGGGTTGCTCCAAGCCCCATCCAACCTGCCCTTCAACACTGCCAGGGATGGGGCAGCCACAGCTTCTCTGGGCAGCCTGGGCCAGGGTCTCACCACCCTCACAGCAAAGAATTTCCTCCTAATGTCTAACCCAAATCTCCCCTCTTCCAGTTTAAAGCCATCACCCCTTGCCCTGTCACTCCCTGCCCTTGTAAAAAGTCCCTCCCTGGCTTTCCTGGAGCCCCTTCAAGTACTGCACACCACCTCAGCATCTCCAAGTGCCCCCTGCCCAGCAGTGGGCCAGGCAGCTGGCACTGACAAATTCAGGTGCCCACATGAAATCCCAGACCTGAATGTTGGGAACAGGGACAAAGAACCCGAATTCACATGGGGGGGGTTGCCCTCTTGCTCCATTTAAGCAACATTTCTTGCCATTCCTGCAGGGTGCTTGTCACCCCCCAAAAGCAGTAAAATATGCAGGACCCCAGTCAGGGAGGTGCTCCAGGCTGGGCCGTGGCTGCTGTGCTGGATGTCACCTGGGAGCACAGGGAGAGGGGCTGGTGTGGGGTGGATCTCTACCTGCAGGGGCAGGTTTGGTCCCTGGGCACTCCCAGGACACGGAGGGAGCCAGCAGGAGCCTGAGGAAGCAGGCACGGTGGATGGAGATGGATCTCTACAGGTCACAAAAAGAATCCCTCACATCAAACCTGCTTCCACCAACCATCTGCCTGTTGACTTTCCTCTGGTGCTGCTGGCAGTGCCATCTCCTGCAGCACGGGTTGCCACACCACCTACTGCAAGGGATGGAATTACTGCTACTAGTACAGAAGCCTTGCTCTCCCTTCAGCCCTGGCTCTGCTGCCTCTGGGGCACGGACTTGAATGTGCCAACTTGGTTCATGTCCTGGTTTTACCTGTGCAGTACAGGTATATAAAATGGAATGGTCCCTGTTCTGGTTTGCCAATAAAGAACCTCCTGGGAAGCAGTGTTGTAATACAGTAAATCACAGGGAAGCCATAATGTTTAACAAGGATTAATTGCATGTAAGCATCAGAGCTGAAGGAAAATTGAATAAAAAATAGAAATAAATTTGATTTATCAGATCCTGTTTGCGTTTATTATGGACTCCTCCTAAGTGATAATCACACTAAAAAACAGAGAATCATTGCTTTTGCAATTAGATTAAAATATAACTAAGACTGAAATACAAGGAAATCAGCCCAGTAGAATAATTCAAAGGTTAATTCCTTAATAAATGAAAAATTCTGGTCTTTCCTTTTCAGCTTCTCTCTGCTTAGCCAGTGAGAATCTCAGGGATAGACTGCAGCTGGATTTGGGAACTTGCCCTCAGGCTTTTCCATTCTTCCAGGCTGATCCAGCAGACACCCCACAGGCACTGTCTGCACCAACCAAAATCCCTTGCAGCCTCACCCCCCAGAGGACACTGTGCCTTCCCCAGGCTTCCTCCAACCCCTTTGGTGAAGAAAAACTTGCTAAGCAAGCCATGCACGGTTGTTCTTCTCTTTCTTATAAAGGCCAACACGGGTCTCTAGAGTAAAGAAATTCTGAGCTTTTTATCATATTGAACTCTATCTGCATAAAGAAACAGCCAGGAGCTACCAGAACTAGGTTATTTCTTAAACTTTCCCTAAAACTATTGATGTAATGTCCAAATCTCCAGTGCATCCTGGCTGAAACAAACCATGACCAATACTTAAATCCTTGCTCTGGTTACTCCCTCAGCCAGCACAACCTTTTCAACTCTACTTACAGTTTGTTGTGAGGAAAATGGTGAAAATATGAGCTCTTTCCTTTCCACCCACCCCTAAAGAGTTGATACCACAGGAGACACCAAGTTGCTCTTCACTTCAGCAAAGGGTGGTCTTATAATGTTCCCAAGATCAGGAGATACCAGAAACAACATCTGACTGCAGGAGCTTCCCATGATGCTCTTACTCGTGTTGGACATCTCACCACACATGCACAATGTCTTACGCCAGGCCCAGACCCAGGGTGTCTGCAACAGCCAGATCATTTGATCAGAGGTCTCTCATTCCCTACATCATAGAATCATAGATCATTTGGTTTGGAAAAGACCTTTGGGATCATCCAGTCCAACCCTTACCCCAGCCCTGCCCAGGCCTCCACTGCCCCATGTCCCTCAGCACCATCTCCAGGGCTTGGAAACCCCTCCAGGGATGGGGACTCCACCCCTGCCCTGGGCAGCCTGGGCCAGGGCCTGACAGCCCTTTTGGGGAAGGAATTGTTCCCAGTATCCAATCCTGACTCCCCCTAAGCCTCCAGCAACCTCCCATCACCCTCCAGCAGCTGTGCCCAGTGGGGACCAGCCTGGAGTTCCTGGCAGTGCCATGGCCAGGCTGCAGCCCCACGTGTCCCATCCCAACATCCCATCAGCCGTTTCCACTCAAGTCTGCAGCTGCCCAGTAAGCCCAGAGAACTGTTGCCTGCTGCAGTTTTTCCTTTGTGCTTAGGGGGATTGCAACTTCCCTGCTCCCATTAGACTGATTTATTTTTAAAAATCCTCCTTTGCTTTCCAATACACAAAACCAGAACACAACAGAAGCACAAAGAAATACAAATGCTGGTCTCCACATTGAATCATCATCTTAAATGGTCCCTGAAGAAAAGTTCTGGCAATGTGATGTGATCCTTTCACTGAGTGATCCGTGGACTTCTCCAAGGCAGGACCCAGCTGAGCTGTTAACAAAGACCAACCTGGGAAAGCCTGCAGCCACCCAAGGTCTTCCTCTTGGTGTTTTGCTGCATGTTCAAGGTACTGCAATGGCATATTGTCCCAGGGCAAACAGTCTGGAGGTGACAATATGGAGTACAGCTCATATGGCTGGATCCAGAGCTCTGTAATCTGAGGCAGAAGAAAATGTGAGTTGCATGAAGTCATTTGTTTCCCAGCTCTGAGGTCAGAGTCTTTGCTGCTGCATCTCAGGAAGGGTCCTCTGGCTCTACCAGGGCAAGAGTTTCTCCATCCTTCCTACTGAAAATTGTGTGCCCACCACTCCTTGGAAAATGAACTCACATTTCAAAGGCAAGTCCTTAAAATACAAATGCCAACCAAAACACAGAGCTATTTTCACCAAGAAATTTACCAACAAACCCCCTTTTTTTTTTTTTGGTAAAGATACAAGGCTCTCCTCTCCACTCTCTACATGACTTACCACAACCCTCAGCCACCTAGGAAAAAAAAAGCAGCTTAAAATGCAACTAATTGCAAAGATAACAGAGAGCTTGAAACCTTGAACAGGATTGTACCTGCTTTGAAATGGAAACAGGGACTAGAATTTAAATGTCTCCTTATTCAGTAGTCCCAGAAAATAACAAGAGCAAAGACATTCTGTCTGAAACATTTTAAAAGCCATATCAGAATACAGATTCTTCTTGTATACAAGGGGATTCTTCTTGTATGAAGCTTTTTTAAAATAGGAGATTAATAAAACATAAATTCACCTAATAAACCTACACAGGGTATCAGCTGACAAGTTCAGTTTGCTCTTTATCTCACCCCAGGTCTACTCAAGTTGGGTATTTATAAACCAGATACTTGGTAATACTATTTATTACATATTGGGGCAGGAAAAACTTGACCTGTGCAGTCAATTCTTCCCTTTTATCAGGGATTCTGACACTTTTAATGCTCTTAGACAGTTGTGTTTATGTGGTGTTTTGTTTTTTTTTTTCCCCTCAAACTTGCTTTATAGTTCTTTTACAATGCACAAAAAGTTTGAATTACACAGGTTTCTGTTTGGGGTTGTTTTCTCATAAGCAACAGTAATATTTTGTGGGTTGTTTTTGTTTTGGTTTGGCTTTGTTTTTAAAAAGCTCTATTTTTGTCACAAGTGAGGAAGAGTCATCTGGAGGAGGCACAGCCAGAAAGGAAAAGCAACAGGTTGTAGAGATGAGAATTTTCTTTTCTTCAAACTCAAGGACCTTCAAAAAAACAGCCAGAAAGCAGAAGGAAGGAACAGGCACCAGGCACTGATAAGCAAGCCAGGGTGGCCAAGCCCCTCTCATTTGAAGTATTTCATAAAATGCCCAAACAAAACAGCCATGACCAGAGCCTGTTGCTGCCACTCTGCATTTTTCCAAAGCTTCATTTAAAAAAATGTAGAAACCACAGGTAGGTGTGGATGCCATGGATAAATCATTGGTGTTTTTACACCTTGAGCAGCAGGTCCCCACGATGCTGGCAGTTCCACAGGGAGTGCTGGGCTGCACCAGGACACCCAAACCATGGGCTACCAGCACCCCACAAGCTATCATCAAGGAGCTGAGTAGGAAAACCAGCAATTAAAGGAGCTCCTCAGCAGGGATGGGGCTTAATTGTGGATGCTTGATTCAATCTGAAATCCTTTGGACAAATTGCTGTCAGCTCCACAGAGACCATCTTTTGTGATTGGAAAAACAAAAGAGGTTTTTTTTACACCACCACAGACGTGGGTGCCCTGCACACCAGCCTGGTCCCTCCAGGAGTAGGGTCTGGGTCTCATTCATCCCTACACCCCAGGCTCTCTCCTGGCACCTCTGGAAAATCCAGGCTGCAAACCCAGCACTTACCTCCCTTGACCCACCTGGAAGGGCCGATGCAGGCGATCTGCGTCCAGCAAAGGGCCCCTCGGTTGCAGGCTGCTTTGCTCTGGCGGTGAGAAAACCACCCCGGGCACCCACACGGCAGGAGGTTAAAGCCTTCCCAAGGTTTTGGTAGGAAGAAATACGGCGGAAAGGGAGGGAAAGCAGCACCCGCGTCCAGCCCCGACGGCTTGGCTGGGCTCCCAGCACCACCCCCCGCCACACACCCCCCTCTCCTCCTCCTCCTCCTTCTCCCCGTATCTACAGATGATCTACAAAAACGTACATTTACTCGGTACAAAAATATTCCTCTCTCGTTCCTCGGTGCATCCCTGGGAGCTCCGGTCACGCCTGGGCCCCCGCCCGGCCGTAGAGGGGGACATCGGGGGGGACCCGCAGCCCGGCGGGGCAAGACCCCCGCGGGCCCCCGCTGCTGCTGCTGCTGCCCCCGGAGCCTTCGGCCTCCGCCCGCCTCTTCCTCCTCCTCCGAAAATTGCCGTTATCGAACATTTTCTCGCAGTTGGGGTCGAGGGTCCAGTAGTTGCCTTTGCCTGCGGAGAGACGAGCCCCCCCACCCCCGACACCCCACGCCTTGACACCCACCGCCTCGGGGGGGAGAGAGGAGCCGGGGAGGGGATGGACCCGTCCCCATCACCCCCTTACCCGGGTCATCCTGGTCCCGCGGGACCTTCTTGAAGCAGTCGTTGAGGGAGAGGTTGTGGCGGATGGAATTCTGCCAGCCCGCCTTGCTCCTCTTGTAGAATGGGAAGTTTTCGGCCACGAACTGGTAGATCTGGCTCAGGGTCCGTCGCCGGCCCGGGGCGCTGTGGATGGCCATGGCGATCAGAGCCGAGTAGGAATAGGGAGGCCTGGCCGGGCGAGGACACTCCTGCAGCGGCGACCAGCCCCGCTCCGCACCCGCGGAAGCCGGCGGGGGGAAAGCGGGGGCGGGCAGGAAAGGGGCGGCGGGGCCGCTGAGCCACAGGTAAGGGTTCGGGGCGGGAGGAGGCTGGGGCCGGCCCGGAGGGTAGGCAGAGGGGCATCCCGCCACCTCCAGCAGCTGCTGGGCTGGAGGGGGCGGCTGGGGGGGCGGCCCGAAGGCCTGCATGCTCCGGCGGCTCCGCGGCCGCTCCGCGCACCCGCTTAAGTAGCGCGGCGGGTCGGGCACCGCGGCGGAGGAGCGGGGCGGGACCCCTGGGGCCGCCCCCCGGCCACGGGCAGGCACCTGCCGGGACATATCCCCCCCAAAAAAAAAAACACACGGCCCCCCAGTAAATCACCGCACCCTTCACGTCGGGCATGGCCGGACTGCGCTGAAAAAGTTTCCTGGACAAGAAGAAAGAGAGAGAAAGAGAGAAAGAAAGAGAGAGAGAGAGAGAGAGAAAGAAAGAGAGAAAGAGAGAAAGAAAGAAAGAGAGAGAGAGAGAGAGAGAGAGAGAGAGAGAAAGAGAGAAAGAGAGAAAGAGAGAAAGAGAGAAAGAGAGAAAGAAAGAAAGAAAGAAAGAAAGAAAGAAAGAAAGAAAGAAAGAAAGAAAGAAAGAAAGAAAGAAAGAGAAAGAAAGAGAGAGAAAAAGAAAGAAAGAAAGAAAGAAAGAGAAAGAAAGAGAGAGAAAAAGAAAGAAAGAAAGAAAGAGAAAGAAAGAAAGAAAGAAAGAAAGAAAGAAAGAAAGAAAGAAAGAAAGAGAAAGAAAAAGAAAGAAAGAAAGAGAAAAAGAAAGAAAGAAAGAGAAAAAGAAAGAAAGAAAGAAAGAAAGAGAAAAAGAAAGAAAGAAAGAGAAAAAGAAAAAGAAAAAGAGAAAGAGAAAGAAAGAGAAAAAGAAAGAAAGAAAGAAAGAGAAAAAGAAAAAGAAAAAAAGAAAGAAAGAAAGAAAGAGAAAAAGAAAGAAAGAAAGAAAGAAAGAAAGAAAGAAAGAAAGAAAGAAAGAGAAAAAGAAAAAAAAGAGAAAGAAAGAGAAAAAGAAAGAAAGAAAGAGAAAAAGAAAAAGAAAAAAAGAAAGAAAGAAAGAGAAAAAGAAAGAAAGAAAGAGAAAGAGAAAAAGAGAAAGAAAAAGAAAGAAAGAAAGAGAAAAAGAAAGAAAGAGAAAGAGAAAAAGAGAAAGAAAAAGAAAGAAAGAAAGAGAAAAAGAAAGAAAGAAAGAGAAAGAGAAAAAGAGAAAGAAAAAGAAAGAAAGAAAGAAAGAAAGAAAGAAAGAAAGAAAGAAAGAAAGAAAGAAAGAAAGAAAGAAAGAAAGAAAGAAAGAAAGAAAGAAAGAAAGAATGAATTTGGGGGAAAAAACCTAGATGGGTGGGAGGCGCTGCCATCTGGGACCACCTTCTGCATCCCCCCCAAGCCGGGGCACCACATCTTGCACACAAGAGTCTTTGTGCTGCAGGGAGGGAACTGCCAGCGAGTCTGGAGGAGTGAGAAAGGTGCTCAGACCCTCTCTGGAAAGGTCTCTCGGAGAGTGGGGAACAAACTGAGGGTTTTCCGGGGCTTTGTGAGCTGAGCTTTTGCTGTGTGGGTGCAGATGACAGCACGACCCGATCCTGCTGCATGGGAGAGCTCCAGCAGTAGGGCTGAAATGTCCCCGTTTGGTGTCTCATCAGGCAGTTCCTGAACTTGGATTCTCCTGGGCAATCTCTGCCTGACTCCTCTGCAGTGCTGAGGGAAAGCAGCCTGACAGGCCCAGCTGTCCCCTGCTTCAACAAGCTTTGATTTCCAGCAGGTAGCCACAGCTGCAAGAGATCATCAGCTTGCTCTCCCCTGTTTCCTCCAAGTCAGGCACAAAAATAACGACAGTTTGGAAGTTTGGATTCCCCATTTCGCCACGTGTGCCCCTCCACAAACTCCTCACCCTGAACTCCCCAGTTCAAATGAAGTTCCTTCCACCTGCACTCACAGAAAGCTGGGTGCTCAGCTGCACCCCACCAGCACTCACAGCTTCCAGGCAGAGCCCTAACAACACCCTAACACCAATAAATCACTGAGAAAGTCTGGTGCCCACACACTGGGTTGCACGGGAAAGAAAAGGATTTTCCTATTTTACTACCACCATCATTAGCTTCAATAAAATTCACACTGTGCTTTGAAAGTCCCTGGCAAACCAAGCACCTGTTACAGCTTTGGTGGGATGTTGCAGCCACAAAAAAAATCACGTGTGTGACTTGATCTTCACTTTTTTTAACATATGCATGTCTATAAAGATTTCTGCATTTCTTACTGTCCTGTAAAACCAGACTTACAGTTTATTTTTCCTCCCACCAGTGTTAAAATAGAAGAAAATAATCGAAAATTGGTCATCTTTGATAGAAGACATAGTAATTTGATGAAAAAATTATTTTAAATTACAATTCTGTGTGTTCTTTTGCTACAGAGCATGTCTGTCTTCTGGAAATTTCAGACCATTTCTTAGAAATACAGCTGAAAGGCATGGCTTTATCAGTAGCTATAGCAAATAAAACACAAATGGGGTACTGATCTGTGGTAGAGAATTAAAATATTTCATGTGGCATGAAAGAAAGGCAAAGAAAACAATCTCCAGGTCTTAATCGGTCCATCTGTGCTTTGGGTCTGCGAGTGCAGGTGTGAAAGTACATCTGCATCACTAGATCTTTGCATTTTCAGTATCATTCTTGTGCCTGAACTATTTTATTTTTTTTTTATTCCTAGAATATGTTATTTGTGTGTGTTGGCTCTGGCATTCCCATGGCAGGTTTGTCTGACCCGTTCCCTCTCCCTGGGAGTGGCTCAGAGCAGTTGCTTCAGGGGTGTGAGGAACACTTGGATCAGGTTTCTTCCTAATGGAAGGCAGTGGACAGCTTCTGCCCTGGAGCATGTTGGAACCCATTGTGCCCATATATATATACATATAAAATATATATATACATACACAAACATGTAGGCTTATGCCAAGGCAAGGATTTGTCTCTAACAACCTCTCGGAGCCATCCCAGAACCCGCTCCTGGGCTGTACGTTTACATCCTCACTGGGTGGAAAAAAAGGTTAAGGAGCTGAAAACCATTTTCCTACGAATGTAAAGTTTGCCCCCAATGTTCCCATATGCACACTGCAAAATTAGAAATAGCTGATTCATAGCACTGACAGGGTATTCACTTGCTTTAGGCATATTTTTAGTGTCTTCAAATCTCAAAGGTGCAAGACCTGATGCTCTTTCCATTTCAGTGGAATTAGTTTGGGGAACAACCTGACCCCAAACACTAAACTGAGCGTTATTTCCCTCCACTTATTGATGAACTGGAGACATCCAGCTGACCTCCAGCTATCACCAGCGTCATGGATGCTCCTGTTCCTCTGAGAGGCTGGCTTGTTTTCTGTGGCATTGCTCGTCTGCTCACTGTCTGTGTACCAACCCCAGCTGCACCCACAGGGGAAGCTGTAACCTGTGTTTGCATCCTGCAGGCTAGAGCAGACCAGCAGAGAGACCCTGTTTGTGCCAGCCTGGTGCCTTGTGCCCAGCTTCAGTCTGGGCTGGCTGGATTGTCTTACAAGTTTCAGACACCAACCATGGAAAGAAGAGAATTTATTCTATTTTCTACATGTACATATTTACAAGTCTACAGAGGGCTCATTAAATTCTGCCTTTCTCAGCAAGAGCTGCCACCCGAGGACGTGAAAATCCACATCACACATTTGTTGAAGCTGGCTGCCTTCTGCTGCACACAAGCCCTTCCACTAGGCAGGAGCAACCCCCAGCAAACACCCGAACATAACTGAACTCCTTTGCAACAGCCTAACCCACGGGAAAAACACTTCTTCCTAGGGAACGTGGAGCTTTTTCCAACTTCCCTTTCCTTTCCCTGGCGTTTCACCTGCCTTCCCAGGGGGAGGGAAGGGAGGTGGAGGCACGGACAAGGGGCAGCAAGCTGGGCGGCGGCTTTGGCAGGTCTCTGGTAGATGTTTCAAACGCTGTGGGAGCATTTCCAGCATTTTATTTCATTTATTTTATTTCTTTTTTATTTCCCCAGCGGGGCCGTTTCCACCTGTTTTTTTCCCACCGCCCAGGGAGGCGAGCGATGGGCGAGCGCCCACAAACCCTGCCCGCCCAGCGCCGGGATCTCCCGCCCCGCAGCCGCAGCGTTTCCCCTCAAAAATCCCTGCCTGCTGCGTCATCGCTGACGTCACCGCCGGCGGGCTGGGTGTCTGCCGGGCCGGCGGTGCCATCTAGTGTCCTTTGCTCGCTCCCTGCACCCTCCCGCGGAAGGGGCGCGGAGGTGGAGGTGCTGAGCTCCGCTGCCTGGGATCCAGGGGCAGGACGCCTGGGAATGGCTCGAAGCTGCGTCGGGGGAGCTTCAGACTGGACGTCAGGAGGCACCTGTTTGCTGAGAGAGTGGTCAGACGCTGGAATGGGCTTCCTGGAGAGGCGGTCGATGCTCCAGGACTGCCGGTGTTTTTGAGGCATTTGGTCAAAGCCCTTAACACCGTGCTTGGACTTTTGTTCAGCCCTGAAGTGGTCGGCTGGACTAGGTGGTCATTGTAGGTCCCTTCCAACTGAAATCCTCTCTCCTCTCCTTCTCTCTCTCTCCTCTCCTCTCCTCTCCTCTCCTCTCCTCTCCTCTCCTCTCCTCTCCTCTCCTCTCCACTCCCTCTCCTCTCCCTCTCCTCTCCACTCTTCTCCTTCTCCTCCCCTCTCCCTCTCCTCTCCCTCCCTCTCCCTCTCCTCTACTTCTCCTCCTCTCTCCCTCTCCTCTCCCTCTCCTCTCCTCCTCCTTCTCCTTCTCCTTCTCCTCCTCTCTCCCTCTCCCTCTTCTCTCCCTCTCCATCTCCCTCTCCCTCTCCCCCCACTGATGTTTGCAAGTTGTACAGTGAATTCCCATCAAATATCAGCATTGTCATCTTTAAATTACACCCTATATTCTGATTTATTTAGTATCTAACTTCCAACAGAATCAGGCAATCATTTTTTCGTTACCAGCTGTTAAGAATGGCTTAGTGCAAGAGAAATGTCATATGCATTTTTCAACCTTTTGTCTCAAAATACTAGAATTTGCAAACCAAAGGTTTTGGCATTGAACCCAGCTCCTTAGGTGTTAGACCCTGATTATTTGAATTTATATACTTCACATGGCTACAGCATTTCATTTATATGCACATCTGATTGTTCATGAAAATTTATGGGTTGCGTTTAGTCTGGGGTTTGGTTGGTTTTTCTTTTCTACCTTTACCAGCATTTCCCTTTCAGTATTTATTTCAATCAGTTAATTTCCTTCCTGTCCATCTATCAACAAAAGTTGTAGTAACGATTCTTATTTAATTAATAGGTTTTAAAGCCTGGACTGTTCTCTTTTCAAAACATCTGGATTTAAAAAATACTATATATATATATAGTATTACAATTAAGTTTTTCTCTTTCATTGATTGAAAATACCAGAAGTAATTTGAATTTCATATGCATTTGTGTCTCTCAGATATTGAAGAGAGACTGGGGCATGAGAGGTGAGGTCTCTGCTGTGAAAGGGGCTCAGCATCTCCAGCACCCCTCTGGGTGATGGTGCAGAGACCTGCAGGCATATAGCTACATTTGTATTTATTTATTTGTGCTTTATTAAAATAGGAATAGACTGGCTTACCCCGCTGGCAAAGAGCTGAAGGATCTGTGTCACCTCCTGGGCTATCAGGCACTGCATGGAGGGGGGTGCAAAATCCACAGGCACCGTGAAGCCAAAGGTGAAACAAGAGATGTAGCTCTTCCAGCAACTCAACCCACTGCTCGTTAGCTCTCCGCAGGGCAATTCTCATATTTAAATTCATATTTAACAGCTATCAAACTTATTAACTTTTTATCTTGAACCAGCAGATGTAGAAATAAGTTTTGAAAACAGTGAAGCAGCTGCAACTATGGAAAGCTGGCTTTTGGGCCTGTGGTGAGTCGAGAGAAGACATGATGGCCTCTAGCAACAAACCCTGCATCTCAGGTGCTCACAGCTGTCTTCTTAAATTAGTGGGTTTAATTCCTCAGTAGGCAGCTGCTTCTTTTCTAAGCTAAGAAAGGATTAATTTTTGCATAAAAACTCCCCAAAAAACAGGACATAGCGAGAAAAGAAATGAGGAGGCACCAGTAATAATTTGGTTTAACATTTCTGAAGTTTACCAAAGACACGTAGAAAATGTCCCTTATAAATTTACAGATTGCACATACAAGTTGCTGTTTTTATATATAAAACAGAGCACCATTTTGCTCCTTTCTGAGTAAAAGGCTCTAGGTGTACAAGCAGAAGCACAAGGCAGTATTAATATCCTCACAGCGTGGTAGGATCATACATTTCTTCATCAAGTATATTTTTCAGACCACCCATTCTAGGCCACTTTAACATGTTCCTGGTACTATGCTTTTCCCCTTTCCACCTGTAACTCCAGCCAGCTTTAATACTGCCACATGAAAAAGAAAGAAAGAAAGAAAAAAATTACCAAGTTATTATAATACCTTTCAGAAATATCTAAAGTTACCTAAAATAACTTTTTCAGACACAACAGGATTCCACTTTTCAACTCTCCTTATTTCCTGATCTGCCAGACTTAGAAAACGTGGTATAAAAGCAAAGGCTACATAAAAAGATGACATCCAAATATTTTAAAGTTCTGTTCGAGTTCTAGTTCCTGTTTTATTTCCTGTTTTACTTCAATTCCTCAGGTGTCTGGTACGAGAGGCCCTTTCAGTTTGCTGGTGTTCACACTTATTGATATGAAGTGTCTTTGGTTTGTTGAATTCCGGGGGTGTAACATGTGCTTTTTATTGAGGAAAAATGTAAAGGCACACTATTTTGTTAGACTCATCTCAGTGGTAGGTTTTGTGCGGCTGGAGCAACAGGATGTTTGTGAGTGAAAGAATGGAGAAGCTGAAGGATTTCTTCATATTCAGTAAAACCCCACATTTATCACAAAACTCTGTATCACCTCTGAAGAGCTGGTGTCCCTGTGCCCCTCTCGTGGTGGCTTTGCCTAAGGGGAAGCACCACAAACCGTGCAGGACAGCAGACCATCATGCTCATGGTGCTTATTTATTTATACAGCTACATATCTATGTCTATATCTATGTTTAAACAGAAACTTAATATAACAGTGTAAAGTTCAATGGTTATAGGCATCTTGTTGAGAAGTGCTCTACAAAAATCATAGAATGGTTTGGGTTGCAAAGGACCTAAAAGCTCATCTAGTTCCTACCCCCCTGCATGGGCAGGGACACCTCCCACCAGCCCAGGCTGCTCCAAGCCCCATCCAACCTGCCCTTCAACACTGCCAGGGATGGGGCAGCCACAGCTTCTCTGGGCAACCTGGGCCAGGGTCTCACCACCCTCACACTGAATAATTTTCTTCCAAATGTCTCACCTAAATCTCCCCTCCTCCAGTTTTAGCCATTATTAATCCATTACCTCTGGTCCATCCGGATCACTACTCCTTCTCCCAAGGAGCTTCTCCTTCTCCACTGCTCCCCTGACCTAAACAGAGCAGCAGCAAACACTGGGTGTCCTGTAGAAGGACATGCTCCAGGAGCATCATGTGCTGCTGCAACAAATCACAAAGGAATGCCCTCACTGATTGTTGAGGGTTGTTTCCAGTTGGGTTTGTTTTGCATTTGTTACCAAGTATGCTACTCATGACAGCAAAATGCGTGTTTAATGGGAAGACATTGCAGAGAATGTCCCCTCGAGGACCTGCTTTGTTTTTTGAAAGTCTTTATGAGTGTTTGCATCATGCTGTGATTTATTTTCAGCTTGGCTGAGGCTTTGCTGTGTTGGACCCTGCACAAAACCCATTAGTTTCCCCAGCCAGGAAGCCCATCTATCACAGGGTGGAAGAAGGAGGTGGGTTGCCAGCTGGGAGCCCATGGGCTGGGCAGCGTGGAGAGCTGGATGTCTGCTCAGCCAAGGATGCCAGCTTCTCCACCTTTTTTGATTTCCACCCAAACTTCAGCAAAAGAATGGAAAAATTCCTTTTGGTGGTGTTGTACCTGCAGGACCAACCTCATTCCTGCAGTTGGTGCTCAGGCAGTATCTGAAGAAAAAGGATATGGTCATCAAGATAAGGCTGGAGCAGTCTTGGCACCCCAGCCTTTTCCTGCAGATCTGCTGACCATCTGCAGGCAGGACCCGGCCAGAAGTTGGCCTAACCTGATGAATGGCAATAGAGACAAACTAACAGCAGAGCTCAGTCCTTCCCACCCTTCCTAGGCCTGCCAGCCATCGTTTGGGAACACCTCTCTGGGCACAGGGAGGACAAAGTGCTCACAGCTGAGTGTTGGAGGCCCTTGGCTTCCTTTTTGGGCTGCTTATAAGATGGAATAGACAATTTCATTTTTGTGCTGGTTGTTTATGGTTCTTTGAAGGCCACTTTCATTAGTACCACACAACTGCATTTGAATTTACTACCTCTGGCAGTTGTTTCAAGCCCAAACTAACCTGCTCTCCCCAGACTGGGTCACATTTCATGAGGATTTTGCTGAACGCCTGAGATGCTACAGAAAATCTGCTTGACGCTGTTTGTGTTTTCAACCACTCACCTTTAATTCTTCATTTTTCAGCTGGTATAAAACCAAATCAACGGTGGAAAGAAAATCCACCCTCACTTCATTGACACAGAGTATTGCTAATATTGATGAGTCTATGACCTTCTGCTCACGGCTGCCTTGTATTTAATACTGTGTAACTGGGATCTTGTTCCTTGCTACTCTGCAAAGATCCCAAAGCCTAAAGGAAAGGAGAATTTTGACGTAACTTTTCCACTTGTTTTGCACATTGTGAGCAGCTATTATTGCCTAATCAATGAGCAGGGCGAGAATCTGAAAGTAGAAAAACTGAAACAAGCAACTGATACAATTGGTCTGGTACAGAGATGTATCAGACTTTCAGAAGAGTGATGTGGAAGAGAGAAGGTTTGCAGCCCACGTTGGAGTTTCCTGTGCTGTTGACATGTTCTTCATATATTACCATTATAAATCATGCTCCAGGTTCAGCACTTTAACCACGACAACCAAACCAGTAGGTTTTTTTAACTGTTCATTACAGTATATCACAGCTTTGACTTTGCTAATAATGCCAAGAAAAAAAAAACACAACACAAAACAACCAGTCTTTTCTCTTTCCACTTCTTCTTGTAGGCACCTTATCATGCCCTGCAGTTCAAAAATATAAAGAAAATATAATCAAGCAAATAGCAAATAAGGCAGAGCACATTGATTTGATGCAGGTTGTAATGTGCAATCCCTGCAGAGACTCCAGCAATACAAAATCAACTTGAAAGCATATTCATGGTTCAACAAGTCTGTGATTTGCCTTTGAAAAGGCTGTGTTTGTGTATTATGGCATGTCAGAAGTATTTATTTTAGCTGGTTTTTTTTTGCTGTATACAATGTAACTGGTGGGAAACTACAAGATGAATTGTTCATTGAAGCATTTTTCACAGAAAAGGGGTCAAGGACGTTACCTCTGAGAAAACTGTTTGTGCATCAGGTGCAGTGTGTTCCTGATGGTATACAAAGCCCAGCTTCTCCCTCCCAAGCTCTCCAAAGGGAATTTTTTGGGTCACAGATCCCACGTCCCATTTACATGAATAGACCTGGTTCAGCCAATTAGTCTCTTCTTCCTTCAGCTCTCACCTGTCTAGAGGATGGCATTAAACTTACATCTTCGTGGGAGTAATTGGCTGTGAAGGCACTTCAAGACCTTGGATAGAAGCACTAGTGATATTAATTATTGTTATAGGCATTATAATGTTAACCATAAGCTCATACATTTATTTGGATAAAACCTTTCAGAATCATAACAACTAAACCCTCCCCCAGGCTATTTAATTACTTTATTGCACTTCAGTGGAAAGGTGATGCCTCAGCTCTATTTTTCTCCTCACACCATAGTTTACCAACCCCTATAAACCCATGATCGTGTCACAACTGTGGTTTTCTGACTCACAGAAGTATTGTTCACCCAATAATTACTATTTTTACATTTTCTACACCTGCATTTTTTCTTTATCTGAACACTTTCATTATGTTCTCATGAGATACGACTAATTTGCTGCTGTAAAAAGTCAAGATGAGCAGGGATCCAGAGAGCTGGGATTTAACAGGGCAAATTGTACTATGCAAAAGTTTAGTGCTCATTAAAAATATTAAATACTTGGCAAGCAGTTTTCTTCCCACAATGAGAGAGGACTTCTGATCAATGAAACATTTAGAGAACAGAATTACTCTCTGTCCCTATTTCCTGACTCGAGTGATGTTGCCACAGGAAGGTACCACAGGGCCACAACACAGCATGAAAATAGAAATAAACAAAATAATAAATAAATAAATAAATAAATAAATGACAGTTGTTTCTGAGGAAAGGTTACAAGTAATATTCATCATTGTCAAGGAAATCATAAAACTGAGGAACTACATATAGAAAATAGCAGGCAGAGAAGGATGGCCCTAAAAAGAAATTACTTTGAGGTACCAGTGTCAGTCCCTAGAGGAACTGAGATACAGATTTTCCCACCAAATGACCAGGATAAATTAAAAACCAGCCACTGCAGCTGAGGGACCCTGAACACTTACCACTGCACTAAGAGCAGCCCTATCTCATCCCCAGTATCCCCAGCCCAGGCTGGGCAAGCAGCTCCCATTGTACCTGGGTCTGTTGGATGACTTTCTTGCCAGTAAAAGTCAGCCAGCAGCTCGTAATTATCCTGAATATCTTCCTGGAACCTTGCTTCCATAAGTGGTGCCATCTTTTGCCTAATATATCATTGGTCTGCCTGGCTCAGATTATTACACTAATACATCATTAGAGCACCAGCTTGCTCTGGTGATGGATGAGGGTAATGTGGTGTGAGAGCTGCAGCTCACGCAGGGAATGAGTGATGTACGGCGTGGTGCCTCCTGGAGAGGAGCCTCTGGGGGGATGCATCCCCCCTCAGACACTGCAGCCCTGTGATGAACAGCCCTGGGATGATGCTTCTTTGCCTTGGAAGCTTATGGGTTGCTCTGCACTCCTGATGAGGGTGGCATTGGGTCCTTGCCCAGCCCCCAGTGCCTCGAAGCTCTGGGTGATGTGATGTTCCCCAAGACCTACCTGTTCTACCAGGGATGGAGGACGTGGCTGGTGCTGGGTGCCTGCAGAGAACTAAATTAAGGAGAGAAAACTGCTTGGATTCGGTTACCTTCAGTGTCACACTATCATGATGCCTTTAAGCACCAAGAAACCCAGAGACAATTTGCTGTGCACACATAAAACCCGTGCAAATGCATAAGATCACTAGCCATAGCTAAACCAACCCCAAATCTTTCATTATATGGGAAATACAAAACTAAAGCACAACCTTCGATTGCTTGTTTTACAATTGCTTACTGCAAATATTCTGGACACACAAAAACTATGGTGCTAACCCACTGACTCCAAGGATTAATCAGATGTTTTACTATTACCCCTGTAAACCTTTACATTAGTAACCATTAATTAGCTTACATATTTTGTTAGAAGGTCCATGGTTGTACGTACCATTCCTCCATTTCCTTGGTTGTGCCAGAATACTGCAGGCTGAGAAATAAATATGACAGCTAACATTTGTACTGGGAAAGTATATATCTAAAAAAAAAAAACCACCTTCAAGTATTTTTTCCTCAAAGTTTGCAAAAAAAAACCCAACCCAACCCAACCCAAACCAAAAAGAACTCCTAAAAAATCCACAACCCATCCTGGATTCTCTTAAACTTTCCTTCTCACACACACAAAACCAAACCACCACCACCCATAACAGAAACATACAAACCAGATTTCTGGCTGAGCCCGAACTGGCCTAGCTCAAGCCCCAAAAGGAAAATATTTCTATGATATGACTCCCTGCAAATGATTTACTTACACTTCTTTCTCCAGTTTTAATTACTCTGCTTGTCACCCTGAAACACCAACATTCTGCAAGGACAACAGAGGTGACAGTTGTCTTCTATCATGATACCTGCTCTGTTAGTCCAAAAAAAATCTTTAACAATCACCTCAAAAGTTATTCCTTCTATAATCAAGATGATAAAACCTGTAATAAAGCAATTAGTGCTCTCTGTAATTCATTTTGCTTTTCAGACATTCACTTGACCTCTACCTGGTCTCTCTGTTAGCCCCCAGCACCATGATGCTGCCTTCCAGTCATTATGCGCATGGAAATTAAATGAAGTAGTGGGTGGAAAAGTGAATTAGATTCAGGAAGTTAAACAATGCATGGAAATTGAACTATTGGTATTATGCATAACCTTTCTTATGCTGATCTATTCAGCTGCTACTACATGCCTTTCAGGGCAGCAGCACTAAGTGACATGACTAGCATCTGCCAACTACTTTTCTTTCTATAAGCTGAATTATACAATCATTTTATAAGCTTTTTTGACCCTCTTTAGTTATCCTTAAATCCAGCTAATTTTTCAGCCAACACAAACCATCCAGTGCCTTCCCCACCCCACACCAAAGCCTCTGGAGTATGCACATGCAAACCCAAGCCTGTACTAAGGTGGGAATATTTTTTCCTGCTGAGGCTTGGCACAGCTAACACCAAACTCCATTGTTCCTCCTTCTCTCCACCTCCAGCAAAGGTGCCCACCAGTTTTGGCTCTCAGCCTAACAGGGCTTTTGGCTCCTCCATCATGTTCTTCTCCTGCTGCCAGTTCCACAGGCTGGGCTGGGGGCTCCTCTAGCAGCTCATCCCCTGCAGTGCCAGGGAAACCAAAGCCAAACTTCCAACTGGTCCTGAGCATCTTGCCCCAGACCTGAGGCTGGTCGCTGCTTGACTCCTTACAAGTCCCCAGTGCTGGGCACTGGTGAGGCTGCACCTCAAATCCTGGGTTCAGTTCTGGGCTCCTCATAACAAGAAGGACACTGAGGAGCTGGAGCATGTCCAGAGAAGGGCAGTGGAGCTGGGGAAGGGGCTGGAGCACAAGTCTGAGGAGGAGCAGCTGAGGGAGCTGGGGGTGTTGAGCCTGGAGAAGAGGAGGCTGAGGGGAGACCTTCTGGCTCTGCAACTGCCTGAGAGGAGGCTGGAGCCAGGGGGGATCAGTCTCTTCTCCCTAATAACAAGTGATAAGATGAGAACATATGAGAAGAATGATCTTAACTGAAAGGGTTATTAAACACTGAAACAGGCTCCCCAGGGAAGTGGTTGAATCTCCATCCCTGGAGGTGTTTAAAAGCTGTGTAGATGTGATGCTGAGGAACATGTTTAGCACTGGACTCAGAAGAGTTAGGTTAATGGTTGGGCTTAATGAACTTATAGGTCTGTTCCACCCAAAACAATTCTATGCTGCACTACCTGGGAGAGAAGGAGCTGTGCCTGGGGTAAAAACAGCCCCCAATTTCACTGACCTAAGAGGGGAAAGAGGGAAGGAGCTGCTGCCCTTCAGTGCCAGAGGTAGAAGAGCTGCTTCTAACTCTCCCAGGCAGGCAGCACCTGCCACAGCGATGCAAGGAGGGGTGTCTGGTCCATCCAACACCTGAGCTATGGCTTGAGGAAATGGGATATTAAGAAATGCACATGCAGTGTAAAAGGAGAGAGAAGAGCACATGAAAAGGGAATTCTCTAAGACAATCACTGTTGGTAGCAGCAGCAGCAGTAGTATTTGTCCTGCAGCTGGCTGAAGAGGAGGGCTCCAACCGAACACAGAAGTGACTGCTAACCCCCTCAAAATACACCATCCAAGAATAATAGAAGAGAAAGCAGAGGCACCAAGGCAAGAATGAAATTATAGTAGTCAGCAGGGAAAAGCAGGAATTATTTATTGGCATCCCAGAAGATAAAATAGTAAGGGGAAAGCTACAGGACAGCAAGGTGACTTTGCAGCAGAGAACAAAGCTTGTCTAAGTATATTAAGCATCAGCAGCCAGAGTCAGCATCATTCACTGGATGAGTGCAGGTTCTGTGGCTCTGTGCTGTGAGAGAGATGATAGGGAGATGGATGGATTAGACCAGGAAGGCCTTAAAATGAAGATGTATCATTCAAGTTTGCCAGGTACACAGAGAAAAACGATTCCCATATTCAGGATGGTAAGAGACAGGCTGTCCAACAATAGCAGAAAAGGCACGAGGAGTTTAAATGGTTGAAATGAAGACAAGGTTGGACTGGAAAAGCCAAGGGCAGCATGCAAAAATCTCCCTGATGTGTTAACATCCCATTACTTTCCTTTTTAATACTGGCTCTAAAATGAAGCACACAGACAGTTGCCAGAAAAAGGTGCTGAGATGAGCTAAGAGAACTGAGGTGTAGGAGTGAAAGGCAACAGTGGGACTGTGTGGCTCACTGCTCAAGCAAATCATGTGATACTATTTGCTAATTACTTTTTGTACCACAAAGAGCTCACATGAGTTAAGAATTGCAAAAACAGTCAGTAGAAGCATCAGGTTACAGGTATTTCCAATAGCCAGGAGGGCTGAAAATTGGAAGCTGCAGAATTTCCTACAGAATGGCTGGTTTATGAATGTGGATATAATTTGCTTTCCTAAAATACTGTTCAGGTACCAAATCAGCTGAAAAATGAGCCAAAATCACCACTCCAGAGTCAGTGTATCAGTCCAGCTGACTGGGGTTACAAATAAGACTCTCAGATGCCTTCCCCTAAGAAAGTTACCCACGCAATTTTGTTGTGAGTGCAAATAAGACTGTCCATGTGAGTTTTGTTTCTTTGCAGTTTGGTTTCATTCCCCTGAAAACAGAAAGCAGAGCCTTGGGCTAGCTGAAAATTTTGCTTCATAAAATTAAAAGGATTGGTGGAAAACATTCACCTGAGAGGGAAACTTTTATAGAGTTCAACAGGAATCACAGGTCTAATTAGGTTCCATGTAATTATCTCAGAAATCCAAGGCAGGTAATTAAGTCCTACCTATGGTGGGATTTTCTAAGTTATCCTGTGAAAGTGTATGGAAAAGGTCTAGTTCTCTCTGAAATTCTGTGAGTACTTAAATCCTGCTCTGGATTTATAGGCAGAGCTGGGAATATTACACAGAGTTTTCCGAGTCCCACTTTAGTGTTGCATTTAGGAACTGAACTGTATCTCTTTTTTCTCTACAATTCTTCTAGGCTCTCAAAACAATTTTGTGGTTAATATTGCTTGCAGAGCATCATGTTTGAACTTTGGCACCTGGAGCCTTCGACATCTGCTCCAAGACAGAGTGACCTCTACTTGATAGCACAACCAGTGTCAACAAACACATTGTCTCAAGGTTGCAGTTTGTCTGATTTTGTCCCTTTTAGTTGCTCATAAAAAATTAGTGATGAGGTGTTTGCTTAGGCAGGGTAATTATGTTGCATAAAGCACCTTCCTGTTATTGGAGCTAATAAAAACAACAATGTATATCTTGGTCCAAAGAGGCTGGGAGTTTATTAAAGCTGTAAATTATGGATTCTGCTAGTGCAGGGTAATAAGATCAAACAGCACAGTCTGAGCAGTAATCGTTGTCCTATTTTCTTCTAATATTCTGTAGTTATTAGACGTTTTGTCCCTTATTAATCTTCTTTGACCTTCTTCCACAAATTCTTCTTCCCATAAAAATGGGTAACTGCTGAGAATCACAATGTGCCCACAAATGCCTGCCAGGATTACAAAACACAACTGATAAAGCAGGTGAGACCACCCCCACCCCCTCTGCTCCCCTGACCTCCTGGAACCTGACCTGGTGGGCTCACAGGTGAGAAAGTGGCCTGGAATCATGTAGAGAACTAAAACTTACTTCAGCAGAATATATAAATGTAATTTCCTGATGTCAAATGAGGGATCTGAATGGCAATGATCTGAATAACAACAACTTCCTTTTGAGCATTGTGGGAGAAGAACTGAGAAGGACCCTTCAGCGGAAGAGGCAGCCCAGGTGGGACGTGGAAGAACAAAAGCAAAATATTCTTCCCCAAGTCTCTTCCTTGTAAATTCTAGGCAAATTCTCTTGCCCTGGAAGACAGCATTCCCTTTTGTTTCATGAAAGATGAAAGGAAGAAGAAAGAGGCCACCTGCAGCCAGGCCATGAGGTGGGATTGCTCAGCACTTTGCTCCCTCCCTGTTGGTCCAAACTACAGCCCCAGACCCTCTTTCCCTGGGAATCCAGGTGGTAGCAGCACACAGTAATATAAATAAATCACACTCTTTGCTTATAAAATTACTGTGTCG
This sequence comes from Apus apus, assembly GCF_020740795.1. Taxonomy (NCBI): domain Eukaryota; kingdom Metazoa; phylum Chordata; class Aves; order Apodiformes; family Apodidae; genus Apus; species Apus apus. Next base: position 2,519,988 of record NC_067285.1, read on the forward strand.
TATAAAACTTTAAACCTTATAGCTTATTGACATCAATCACAACACTGCAAGAAGAGAGACAGGTATGAAAAAGTTATTTTCCCTAAGAAGTTTACTTCTTTTTTCTTGATTAATTTTTCCCCTGATGCACAGGATAAGAAAGAGAAAAAAAAAATCTGTAAATTTGGAGTTGATTATTCCGTTCTGCTTGTCTGAACAAATGTTAAATAAAATCTTACAAGCTGTAGACAGAGCTTTAAATAAAGTGCACAGGCATTTGAATAAATAAATAAATAGTTAACATTTTAAAATCAGCAGCTCTGCATGCAAAGTAAATTTGTTTCAAAATGTTTTTGCTTTCTCAGTTCCCCCCTCACTGTGAAGTCTGTGATAATAAACCAGCACTTCTGTGCCAAAGAGATCATTGTACTTATGGTCTCTCAGGAAAGGTCCATCTTCATATCACCCAGGTGGCCAGGATCTGAACTCTGAACAAGTTGTAACCTTCCCACTCCAAAACCATGCTCCTACGGCTGAATTTCCTAGTGGCTTTAAGTTGTATCCCCTGTTAGGCTTTGGACTGGGGACAGGGTGACAGAGAAAATGCAGATGCAGCCACACATCCCCACATCTGGCTGGAACAGCTCCCAGTGACCACCATGGTGGATGTGGCCCTGGGGAGACCTTCTGATGGACTTTCAGTGCTTCAAGGAGCCTAAAAGAAAGATGAGAACAGACTCCAGCTGCACAGCCAGCACTCACCCAGCAGCCAGCACTACTGTTCTTAAAAAAAATAAAATGCTGTATTTGAAACATGCTCTTTGCAGCAGGTGGTTAAAGAGTGTTTTCCTAGCATGAGGAACAGCAGCTTTTAAGGACTATTATGATTATTTTATGTGTAAGCAAGAAGAAAAGGAAAAAAAAACCCTCAAACCACCAAAATCCTAAATCCACTGTTTTCATCATTTAATGGGCTCAGTGTGAGTGTGAGACAGGAGGGAGGCAGGGAAGGAAAAGCCTGTGAACTGGATGCACTTCCAGCAGCACTGAACTAATATCTCTCTGTGGTGTACGGCGCGACTGGGTGGGCAGCACAGGGGCTGTCACAGCCCAGCATCCAGGTGGTTTTTAGGCCTCCGTGAGTTTTCATATTCCACATTTAGTGTGGGTGTCTCTGTGCATCTCAGGGGGCTGCAGGAGGCCAGGAGCACTGGGCATGTGTCCACCTACAGCTTCGTGAGATATCACTGCTCGCGCCGCTGGGTTGACACACGGAGCAGGAGCTTCCACTGCCTCATCCTTGGCTAAAGAGCTTAAATCTCAGGTGCTAATTTTTAATGTCACACCTCAGTGAGGTTTTATTTTGTTTGGACATGTCCTGTGATTTAAAAAGCACTGGGAGAGACAGGGTTTGTGCACAAAGAGGTGATGGGAGAGTGCAAAGGCAAGTGCTGATGGTGCTCTAACCACAACATTGAGGGCACATCACTCCACTCCCAGCCTCGCTGTTGTGTCCTGTTCCTTGTCATTCATTTTGCATCTGCTCATTTGGGGCCTATTTATCTTTTCCTCACTTTCAAGATATGCTACTTTATTCCACCAAACCAAAAGTCCTACTCACAGCTAACAGACAATTCAGGAAACCAGCCGAGACTGTTTCCCTGGCTCTAAAACCCCTGGGCAGCTTTGGTTACCAAACAGGGGGATTTTTGGAAGTGTAGCCGCTCCCCAGACAGCAGTGGAGCAACCCCAGCAGGTGCCCACAGGATGCACAGGAGACATCATCCCAACTGGCATGAAGTGCCACTGCAGCCAAGCAGGGTTGGCCTTGAGATCTCCGCGCCACCTCAGGAGGAACAGGCTGGAGCAAGGAAGCTCCTCTGAACAACTACACTTTCCATTTTAATCACAGAATAGAATAATGGAATCACATAACAGTTTTGCTTGGAAAAGACCTTCAAGATCATCAAGTCCAGCTGTTACCCCAGCAGTGCCCAGGCCACCACTAAACCATGTCCCTCAGCACCACATCCACACAGTATTTAAATTCCTCCAGGGTTAGTGAGCCAATGTTCAAGAGAGAAGACCTGGCTTTTCTCATGAGCAAACAAGAAGACGCCAGTGGTGTAGAAACTGTTTTTAGTTAATGAGATGGAAATCTTTCAAAAATGGGTTTGGATCTGATGGAAGTAGCCTGGCACCATCAGCAAAAGAGAAACAGCAAGGTGACTGATCTAAGGAAGGAGCTGCCTTGGATGCTGGAGTCCTGCCTCAGTGTCCTGCTCCTCAGGTGACCTCTGCTCCTCAGGTGGATGGGACAAACCTGCCATCCCCCTTGCTCAGATGTCAATCCTGGGCTGCAGTGGTGCAATGCAGAGGTAGAGGTCAGAGATGCTGAAGTCAAGCAGTGAGCTGCTTACACACAGTTGGATACACCAGGACAGATTCATTGTACCCCCTGCGCTGACATAACCCATAGTAAGGACACAGCCTCCTCCTGTCCCATCAGTACATCTCTTCACCAAAACAGGGAGGTTCATGGCCAAGCAGTGAATGCTTAGGACAGCTGGCACCAGGTTGTCATCAGTTTGTTTCACACACAGCCAAAAGGAGAGGGCTGTCAGTGTTTCTCCCCCTCCCCCACCATGCCCTCACCACATCTGGAGAAAGACTGGGTGGGTGTTTCATCCAGGATCCAGGAGGAATAAAGAGCCATGACTGAAAAAGTCATGTCCATGTTACATGGCATGGGGTGTGAAGAGCCCACATGGAGGATGGGGATGCCTGCAGGCTCTAGGGTCATGGTGGCATGGATCAAGAGCTACATTTAGACCCAGCATGAGCCAGGTCTCTCCCATTTCCCCCTTGAATACTAAAATGCACACAGAAGTGATTCTGAAACTTGTCTCAGATTATCCTGTGAAGCTTATTTACTCTTATTTGGTCAAATACTTGCTTACTTATTAGCAGTGTTTACTCATCAGCTCTACTTTCTGAGCAACCTCAGGTTTTTTCTATCTTTACAGAAGCTTCCTTGGTCTGCCCTTTTTATATTCCTCAGCTTGCATTTTGTCTCATGCAAAGTCATTTTGATGTGGATGAAAGCAGAATGAAATGAGCTTTCCTTTGTGCAAAAATCCCCCCCACAGCAGACCAAAGCAGAAAAGAGATGTTGGAGAAAAAAAAAAACAACAGCAACCAGCCATGGCCTTCCCTCCAGAAGCACCCCTGATGTGAACCAAAATGCTAATGTCCATACAACCAAGTGAAAATTCACCTTGGCTTCTTCAAACAAGGCTACTGCTGCTCACTTTGAAGAGGTACCTGTGGTGGGTTGCAAAGCGAGCACGAGAGGATGCGATCCAGTAGACCAACCTCTTCATCTCCAAAGTGCTTCTTTGGCCAACATCAGGGAAACCTGAAGAAAAAAAATACATAAATTACTTTTTTTTTTTTCAATAGCATTGCTGACATTTTTTGTCCCTTTCCACCAAGACTACTGCAAAGTGTTTGCAGAAGGTGTCAGAGAGGAGCAGTCTGCTCCTGCGCCGCTGCTTGACGCACATCACGGAGCGCCTGGAGCTCCCAGGTTCTGCTCAGCAGCCTTGTTCTGGATCAAACAGGGACATAATCCCCTGTCCAAACACTCCTTCTGCTGCCAGAGCAGGGTGTTGATGGGTGTTGAAGCATGACGTTTGCCAAAAATCATGCCTAATAATTAATTCCTCCTTTATCTGTAAGGGCCATTGTTTTGCTTTTAATGTAAATGAAGTAAGCGTGTCAAAGGATGGAAAGCAGGGATTTCTACACACCTGCAATCACTGCATAGGAGAATCCCTGAGGAAAACAGCTATGAATGCTAATATAAAGATTTTCTTTTTTTGTAGGGCTAACGTTAAAAACTTCCCATGAATACCAACTAATTAGAAATAAGCAAGTTTCTTTTAAGCTGGTCCAACACTCATGAAGTTTCTCACGGGCTTCAATCATGCTTCCTGCAAGACCAGAGTATATTCATAATCATATCTAATTAAAAGGCTTTAAAGGGATTCTTATCATAATTTTCCATATGATTTCTACTGAGCATTGTCTTCACAGTGACAATGCTTCAAACCAGAGAAGGTCCCACCATGCTGGATGCTCTCCAAATAAATATCCCTCCTCCAAAGTGCTTGTGATAATCTCAGGCCAGTGAAGCCTGTAACAAAAAAAAAGGGGATGAGAAGACAAAGTGGGAGGGATTAGTGATTTATGTTCATGAGTGATGCTCAGAAAACAGAACTTATGCTATGAACTTGATGAGATAAAATATACAAAATGAATTTGCAGCACATCTTTGTCTACAGAGTATTTGCCAGCCCATTTACATAACTGTAAAATTAACAATTTGCACAAACCACGGCTTGGTGCTGACCTTTCCTAGCCTGACTGGTCAGTTTTATGCAGGCCAAGCCCCACTGATCTTAGCAGGCATCTTACTGGGCACGGTCCCTTCTTGTGTGCAACCAATTCCAAGTGATGTGTGCAATAATTTTTTCAGTGCTGCCTGGTCCAGATTCAGATGTCCCAGTTCAGATGGAGAACTGAGAAAAACAGGGCAGAAAAAGGTTTATGCTTGCCCTGGAGTCATGCAACAGGTAAAGCTAGAGGTAGTAAAAATTGGTTATCCTGGTCTGCTCTGGACTTGGCCCAATCCTCTGTGCCAATGTTGTCCTGTCCTGTTGGCTACACCCTGACATGTTCCACTCTAAGACCAACTGAAGTGAATGCAGAATGGTATCACGTCTGCAGCTCTAAGCTTCCTTACTTTATAGTCCTTGCTCATCCATTAAGTACTCTCTATAGATTTTAGATAATCATTGCAAATTTGAACCTGCTTTTGAGTCCATTCCCAGAAAAAAACCACAACAACCAACCGAACAAAAAGACTCAACAAAAAAATCCCAACCAAACCAACAGGTAAAAATTGTCTTCCCATCCTTCATCAAATATTATTCTAACCAATTCCCAGTTTATCCCCAAAGATACCAGTCATCTTTCAGATTTCAGAGGGGAAATCTCAGCTCTCAGTCTGCTTATGGAAAGTAACTCCAGTGAACACTGATATTCGTGTGATATTTATGTTAGAGCAAGGTTCCCTTGTTCTAAGGCAACAGAAAATTAAGAGCATTAAGAGGGGTAAGATCAAGTAAAGAAAGATTCAGCATTGGAGAAAATTGCTCTGGAAAGTTAACCATGAGTATCAGAGTCATTCTGGGATTTGTATTATACTGATCATTACCAGTTGTGACAATAAGTAGATACACATTTTGGAGGGGAACTCAATATGGAAATGGATGCAGAGGTGTGTTAAAATGCCAGTGCATTTCTGTTGTGTCTCTTGATTTCAGGTTTGTGGTTTTCTGCTTTTTTTAAATTCATTTTTCTTCTATTCCTAAGATGCTAAATGGAAAGACATGTGCAGGGTACCCAGCAGTGAATGCAGTAGCCAAAAAAAATCTTTAAATAAAAGTTATTTTATTTTGGTTTCAATAAAGGGGGTGATATGACTTTATTAAAAAAGAAGATTGAAAACTTTGTGATGTGAGACACATTTGGGAACAAAATGGGAACACGTTAAATTATTTACTGTGGTAAAATAAGTATTTAATGGAGAAGCATTTAAAATTTAATTGACTGCTGAGATTATCAGTTGAATCATGTGAGGCACCCACTTGATGTACAGCTTCTTCTTGTAACTGAAAACACCAAGAAAAACGTTCTTATCAGTCTATTTTGAAAAAAATAATAAGAAAGATCATGGAAGATTTGCTATAAAACGCCCTGTCATGTTATTGCTCAAGTCACTGGAGTAAATAAAAGTGTGTAATTTGGAGTTTGTAATTTGTAATTTGGAGTGGAGGATGAGGAGAGCAGTGCCCTGAGTCATAGAGGACTATGCTTGAAAGTTCTAGCTGGAATTTTAGATGGATAATTAAATAACTTCATAAAGTTATTTAGTCTGGTGTGTAATCAAAATTTAACTGACTTAATAAAAACTCTTAATAAAACTAGAGTTGCTTTTTTGATCTTGTATGTACTATCCCTTCTCACCCAAAACTGCCAGCCATGGTGTTTTTCAAGGGTACAATGAATTCCCAAGGTGGCTGAACCACCATGGAGAGGTCCCAGTGCAGCCCCCAGACCCCCTGGAGGGACTTTAGGTGGTGGCAGAGGCCTGAGAAGGACATCAGCTCCTGTCTCCCCTCCATGGGGCTGCCCTGGGCCTTCCACCTGCTGCCCTGTGCAGTTACGTAGAACCACAGAATCACAGAATCATGGAATATGCTGAGTTGGAAGAGACCTACCAGGATCATTGAATCCAACTCCTGTCCCTGTGTAGGGCATCTCAAGAGTCACCCCATGTGCCTGAGAGCATCATCCAAACGCTTCTTGAGCTCAGGCAGGTTGGTGCTGTGACCACTGCCCTTGGGAGCTGGTTCCAGTGTTTAACAACCCTCTTGGTGAAAAACCTTTTCCAGTTATCCAACCTAAACCTCTCCTGATTCAGCTTCCTGCCATTTCCCCAAGTCCTGTCACCGGTTGCAGGAGTGAAGAGATCGGGACCTGCCCCATCTCTTCCCCTTCTGAGGAAGCTCCACGCAGCTCTGCCTTGGCCTGGTGCTTCCTGATACCAAGACTTGACACATGAAAGGGTCTTTAAAAGGTCAGTGGGTGTGTCTGAAGGGCATGGCCCGAGTCCCACAGCCAAGGACATTGAACCAAGAGCAGGTCTCCTGGACCACCCTCCTGCCCAGGTCAATGGTTCTGCACCACTGCACGTGTGTGACCTGAGAAACGATGGCTCCTGAGCTGTGTAACTCCCCAGACATTCCACGTGTGTAAGACCTACCTCTCGTGGGAGGCTTCACTGGCTCAGGGGATTCCCCACGCACCAGCATCTTCCTTTGGATGAGCTACTTCACGTGCTCCTTCTTCCTCCTGGGCAGTGGCTCCCACCAGGCCCACACAGCAGTGCCCTGGAATCAGAGAATCATAGAATCATTAAGGTTGGAAGGGACCTTAAAAATCATCCAGCTCCAGCAACCCCCCTGCCTTGAGCAGGGAACCACTAGACCAGGCTGCACAAAACCTCATCCAACCTGGCCTTAAAAACCTCCAGGGACGGGGCACCAACAGCTTCCCTGGGCAACCCATCCCAGTTCCTCTAGGAAGCAGGAGTCCTCCATGTTATAAGGATCAATTCCCCTGCAAAATTATAAGGAATTGCAATAAGTTTTTTAAAAAAATGACTGTGGAGTCACGTGCTGATGAGAAATTTTCTGGGAAGCACCAGCTGAGTCAGCCATTAAATGATCCTTCCAGACTGTTTCTAGATTATTTATAACACATGACAAAATATTACTAATATTAGACGTTGACAAACAATGTGTCAAGTTGCCACTCTAATGACTCCACCAGCAGCACGAATCCTGTTGCAGCTGATCACACTCGGATATGTTTGTAAAAAAACCCCAATAACTTCTTTGTGTTGTTTTTAAATTGTTGTAATTTTAGTTTTGATTTGCTGGCAGCTGTAGAGCTCACAGAGGTCAATAACTATTCTTTTCAGCACAGCACACATTTAATTGACATTCCCATCCACCCAGGGACTTTTCAAAAGCATGTTTTAAAAGAGTTTTTAATACATTCACATTTAAAAAGAAAAAAAAAAGGCATTTTGGCCCACAGTTTAACTTGTGATCTGGGCTTTGGAGGCAGAGCATGAAAATAACACTTCATTCTAGAGATTTCCTGGTCTTTCTTTTATACCTGTATGGGAGGCAGCAAAAGTAAACCTCATTGTGATCAATTAAAGGCTTTAGCATTTTTTAATTGCTGTCATTGTGCAAAACCCAGCAACATGTCCCCCAAATGAAATGATCTCTAAGGACAAGAGGGTGCATCGTGCTGTTACCCTTGAAATGGTGAAGTCATGATGAGTGATCCCTGGAGCCATTTGACAGCTTTAGGGGGGAAATTCAGATTTGTGACAATTTAGTAAACCTCACTGTACAACATGATGTACAAGAGAGATTGAAGCTCAACTCTTGGAACTAACTTTTGGGCTACAGCAGCTGCTGTTGGTTCTGCACCACCTCTACATGGACACGTCTCAGCATCTCTTTGCAACGTCTGATGGAGGTTCCTGCACCAGCCCAAGTGGGACTTATTCTGGGGGGAGAGCCAAGGGCTGCCCCTGCCCCCCCACCCCAGGTCCTCAGGGACCTCCATCATCTCCTGCTGATCTCCACCACCACCACATTTGCTGCAGACACAACCCTTGGGCAGTTTGCTATAAGCCAACTCCCCTTGCAGCCTCCTCTTGAGTCTACGCTCAGGCACCTTCACAGATATAAACTATTCTCTGCATCTCAGCTTGTAAAACCTTCCTATAAAAGTCTTCTCCTCTATATACAGAAAAAAAAAAAAAAAAAGGTGCTGGAAAATGTTGCCTCTCTTAATGTTTTTAAAAAAACAGCCACTCCAGTTGTATAATCCATCCATCCTGATCTTTTCTTTTAAATGTAGTAATTAACTTTAGTCTCAGCTGAGAATCAGTCTGGCAGCTTTCAGCCTGAAGTGAAAATAAATGGTTGAATTATAAATCCCTAAAAATAGAAATTTGGAATGCAATCACTGCCACAACCTTCATTTGGGCCCCTGTAGTATTATAAAAGACATTTAGTAAACAACAAGGTAGCTAATGATGCAGTAAGCATTTTCATACTGCACTTAGAGACAACTCACTACACATAATTAGAGCATTACTAGAGTCATCAACTGTCTAGCACATCTGATAAAGAAATGTCACCTGCCCCAAAATATGGCAGCAATTCCAGTTGCCTTATGAGCAAAGCTTTAAAAAACAGAGGGAGAAGATGACAAAAACAAAGCTAATGACATAGTTCACATCTTGTTTTCAAGCAGCACGGAAATTTGGATTTTTTTTCCTTGGCTGAACTTTGTAAGATGATCTTGTGGGGATTAATAAACCAACCAAAACGAACTGTTGTGTCCATCCAGAAGCAAATGTGTTGGATTATTTAATGTTCGGGCTAAGAGCCTGTCCTGCAAGGTCTTAATGGGGCTGAAGTGTGAGGGATGAAGGTTGGGCTCATCTCACCTCACCTCAGGTTAAATATCGAAATGCTGAGCACAGCTGTCACCAAGTTTTTCTTATCTGATCCAGTGATAGATGTGACTCAGAAGAATGATTCATGCTCTGTAGGTGTGAATTGAGACAGGGTTTATATACATGGAGGGGCTGGAGCACATCCAGAGAAGAGCAAGGGAGCTGGGGAAGGGTCTGGAGCACAAGCCTGAGAAGGAGCTGAGGGAGCTGGGGGTCCAGCCTGGAGAAAAGGAGGCTGAGGGGAGACCTTCTGGCTCTGCAACTGCCTGAGAGGAGGTTGGAGTGAGGAGGAGGTTGGTCTCTTCTCCCAACAAACAAGTGATAAAACAAGAGGAAATGGCCTCAGGTCACCCAGGGGAAGTGGTTTAGATTGGATCTTGGGAACAATTTCTTCCCTGAAAGGGTTGTCGGGCCCTGGCCCAGGCTGCCCAGGGCAGTGGGGGAGTCACCAGCCCTGGAGAGATTTAAAAGTCTTGTAGATGTGGTGCTGAGGAACATGGGTTCATGGTAACCTTGGCAGTGATGGGTTAATGGTTGGAGTTCATGACCTTAAAGGCCTTTTCCAACCAAAATGACTCTATGAGCCTATGAAGTGCCTTTGGGGGCACTGGCCTCTCTCAGCCAGAGAGGGAGCAAGATTATTCATTTATTCAGACATCTGGCTCCTAAAAGACCAGAGCTTAATGAGATGGATCCCCTCCTGAGTTCACAGCTCATACAGGTCGTTGGTCTCACCCTTTCTGAGAGGAACGACAGAGAAATTCACATGATTGCTGCAAAGACAAATGCTACTTGTGCACGAGTCAGGAAGCCTGGAGCTTCCACCATCAATTGGTTATAATACAGCTGGAAAAATCTATGTTGGCCTCTTGTCTTGTGCTTCTAAGGGAAGTGTGGCATTTATGAACTTCTCTACAAAGATGGATGTGTCCAAGTGCTGAGATCAGCTTGGCACTATTTTCATGTATCTACTAACATTCATGAAGGTGACAGGAACCCAGCAAGCAGTTTAGCATTTGGTGAAGTGGAACCACCATATACACCTGAATAAAGCACTGAGTGAGTAGTGAATATCTCCAGAATCTCTGGCAGCACTGGCAGGATATCAATAATTTGATGGTTGTTGGGGAATAAAAAAAGAAGAAGAAAAAAAAAGGTATTTTCTACCCTCAGAAACCAATTCATCAATTGCTTTTACATTTGGAGATAACTCAACCTGTACCCAACAGGAATTTCTTCTTGGTCAAATTCTATTCAGTATTTTCATTTATGACATGGATACAGCAATAGAGAGTAGTCTGTAAAAATTAAAATGCCACAAAACAGAAAAGAGAACACAATGAGGAGTCAAGAACATGACAGCAAAGGGAGAAAATGGGAGACACTGAGAAAGGTGAAATTCAGGTGGGGAGTGTTCACCCATTCAGTGACACTTCAAGATATACTGGGAGTGGGAGGATGATCTATTGGATGTGAGCCAGGCTTGTGGCTGCTGCAACAGAGATGTCTTCATTTAAGAAAGGTCAGACAGGAACTGGAGAGGCTGGAGGACAGCAGGGAGACTTAGCAGACTTTCAAAATACCATGACTTTTATGGAAAATGAAAAATTTGTGGGTTTTTTTTTATAATATAAGAAAGAGAAGACTATAAGGAAGGCTGTTTGAGGGGGAACCAAGAGCCAGTTGTTCTTGTCCACTGAAAATGAGGCAAAGTTAGATCAACTCAATGGTAGCATGAGACATTTTAAGGATTCCTCCTCCAGGACCCACATTGACAGACAAGACCTCCTCATTTCCAGTGGCTGTGGTGCTGATTTCTGCTGTTGTCACAGCAGGACAGTTGCCCAACTTGGTATTTAGAAGAACGTGGCTTTGCTTGGAGGCAACGTAAGATCTGGGGCTGGACCATCTCTTGAGCCTCTTTCAGCTTTACTTTTGGAAGATCATTTCTGACTCATAACATCAAATCTCCTGTATCTGGTTGACGTTTTATTGTTGTATGTCAGGCAAGAGCCACTTAGGAGAAGCAGAAACCTCTTTTGAAGCACAAGGTGAATGATGACACATGTAAGACTGCAGCCATCCCCTTGCCAGCAGTGGCCTGGGTCAGAAAGACATGATGAAATTACACACTGCTTAGTCACTGGGAAACAAGTGGTGACACAAGCCTATTTTCCATTCTTCTTGTTATTTTCCCCCCTTGGGGTAGTCTTTTCCCTTTTTTCTAAAGGCTCCAAGGTTACCACGGGAAACGCGACAGAAACCAGTGGGTGGTGTTAGCCTGGGAGATGGTGAATAACTTCTTCCGTGAAAACATTTTCATTCCAGAGGTATAATTTAAAGGTGCTGATCCAGAGCCCATTATTGTCTACAAAATGCTTTTCAGCAGAGTTATATGAGTGAGAGTTAACAGATGATTCCTGCACTAACAAATTCCTGCAATGGGAGCACAAAGGATATGCTGAAGAAGACAGAAAGAGCTCTTTTGAAGACTGAAAGAGCAGAGTTCATTAACAATGTAGAAAACCTTTGACTGAGTCAACACAACACATTTTTCACTGTGTTTGGCTCACATCATCCAGAAGTTGATTCGCTGTCAGAATATTTGCTCTGGACTTGTCAGGAATCTATTCTAGAAGTGACAGCTCTGTTTGCAGAGGTCTCTGCTGAACGCTACCACCACTTCTGCTGCCCCATCAGATGTGCTTCTGGCCCATCATTACTCTTAAATACAGAGATTATTTTCTTGTTCCACTTGTAGAAGCGACCAGGTATCCATGAGGAGGACTTGGGAAAGCGAATCCAGTTAAGAACCTAATGCTGGCAACCTGCTGAGAGCCAATCACATTCATCTTTGCATGAGTAACCTTCAGGAAGCTTCACAACTGTGTCATGTATGCAAACATTTTTAAGAGTGACTGCTTCATCTTTTCTTCTATTAATTCATCAAAGGGGAATAGGAGCCTATGGGTTTATTTACATCTTAACAGCAAGTAAAACATTGCAATCTGAAATAATCCTGAGCAGAAAATCTGCCAAGAACATCAGGCAAACAGCTTTTCTTGCAGGTGTTGATGCTGCTGAGAAGTCAAGCCTCAGAAACAGAGAGGAAATAAAGATGTTTGTGATGCCTGACACCCTACAAGTTTCATTCTTTCCAGGATGAGCTTTCTAAATCTTACCCTGAAGTATCTGTTTGAATCTTACTGAAGGTCAACATATTCTCTTTGTAAAATGAGAAGCATCCAATTAGCCTGTGCATCGGGGAGCCAACCAAGGACAGTTAATGAGATGGGTACAGAAACATGAATATTAAACAGTCAATATTGCATAACTTGTGTTGCTGTCCTGGGATTTGAGCCAAAATCCTTTGGGATCAACTAAAGGATCAGCATGCTCAATCCAAAGGGGCTTAATTCAGCCCCAGGTATGTGTGGTCTTTGCAGGCAGACCCACGACCAAAGTGAAGGGTTGGTGGTGGCTGCACCACCCCCAGTCCCAAATTTAAAAGTGTAATTACCCTGAGACACTTCAGGAGCTCCCAGGGGGCTCAGACCAGCCTGGCCACCAGCGTCCAGCAAAATAAAGCAGCCCCACAACAGCAAAAAGCACATATCTGCCAAAAAAGTAACAGTCACACACACACAACTTTAGTTTAGATGGATCCATGTCATAACCTGAGTCAGATTTCAGCTGATTAAATGACTTCAAATATTCAATTACCTTTTATTGATAGGAAACCCTCTAATTGAGTAGCAATGTCAGAATCTGGAATGACCTCTATGGATGCTGGAAAGAGGCAGGCCTCTGAATATCTCCCTGTAATGAACTGTATATTGAAAAGATTTAAATTTGGGGGGCTTCAATTATGGAATAACTTTTCACTTCAGAATCAGATCTGGATCCTTAATTTCTGCAGACATTATATATTCATTTATGTATCAGATCTCAAAGTAGACCCAACAGAGAAAGCATGAGTAACAGTAAAAAAAAGGTGAAATCTTTATATTTCAGTTTTCAGTAACACTACCCTTCCTCCTGACCCATGTCCCTCTGCAGGTTCCTGTGTTTGCACCTGCAGCTCCATCCCACCTCTCGTCAGCAGTAATGCAGGGAAATCTTAGCATCCTAGAATGGTTTGGGTTGGAAGGGACCTTAAAGCTCATCCGACTCCAACTCCTCTACCATGGGCAGGGAAACCTCCCACCAGCCCAGGCTGCTCCAAGCCCCATCCAACCTGCCCTTCAACACTGCCAGGGATGGGGCAGCCACAGCTTCTCTGGGCAACCTGGGCGAGGGTCTCACCAAAAATACTGTCTGTGGTGAGCTGATGTCCATGCAGCCTCTACAGAAGCCACCTGTCCTGTGGCCATCCCAAGTCCAACCTCCTCAGAAACCACTAGGTTTAGAGACTATCCCCTCCTGCTCCCAAGCCACCTGTCTGAAAGTCCCAGCCCTAAAGTCACGTCTGGAAAGACAGGGCGAACCACGTGGCCCTGTGAAGGCAACAGGTATTTTCCAAATTATCCTAAATCTCTGCTTGAAGTCTGACATCTGGGCATAGAGTGACCTTGGTTCCCTGGACATTAATCCTCCTCTAATCCTCCTCTCTACTGGGCTACAGTCCAGTCCACTAAGGTATTTCTCCTCCTGGATGAGAGCCTCCATACAGGAGTTTTAACTCTCCTGCAGCCACCCCGTGCCTGTCCCCACAGTGTCCCCAAGCATCCTCAGCAAAGCACTGGCCTTCACTCCCTGCTTCTCTCCACTGACACGACCTCGTTTTCCAAGAGGTCTACAGAAATTAATGGGACTACTGGGAGAAGATGGCATAATCTGGAGGAATGCTGTAAAATGTTCTATGTCCAGAATTTCATCCCGGAGGAAAATTTTGCAGCCAATTATACGAATGGGCTCAAAAGTGCTTGTTTTGTTGTTACTGCTGAGCAGCAATTTTCTACTTAGGCATTTTAACAGATGTGAAGAACAGGACACACTTAGCGGGTGGAAGGTGCACAGACAAAACAGTTCCAATTTTCTGATGTTTTAAGGTGCTGTGCCTGCTGACAGCTCACAACAAATCAGATGCCAAGGAGGTCCTCCCTGGGCAAACCGCTCTTTAGCAAAACCCAGTATTTCAGTGTTGCCTAATGAGATATTGGATCATTAGAGGAATGTTAGTTTCCAAGGAACAACAGGAGCAATTAATTTGGTCTCACATCACGGAAGGTTGCAGCACATGCTTGTTTGAGGAGAATAATACATCACAGGAAGCCCCAAGCAGGGCTTGTGGGCTGCTGGGTTGAAACAGTAATGCTTGTAGAAGACTTGGAGTAGTTTAAAATTTTATCACTACCTCTTGTTAAAACCAATTACATGAATTATTTTCAGTCCTGGTAGTATTAAGGTAAGAGGAAAAACTCGGCGGAAAACTGTAGCCTATGCAAGAAAAAAAGGCAGCATGTGAATTTTCCCCCACTAATGGTTCATGCATCTAATACATTTTAAAAGTTTTGATTTTTAAACTGATTTATTTTCTTGTTTCTTTCCTTTACTAATGGAAAGTTTTATCTAAAATAAAAAAAGAGGGACAAATAGAACATAAAGATCCCAATCTATGAGTACTAGCAGTAAATATTTTTAATGCAAACTTGGAATTGCTTTTAAGTTAAGAAGATATCATCACTGACATTAGTGAAGGTACCTACATGGTGTGAAGGCCTGAATCAGTCCGTAGCTAATTCAGCTTTCTGCTGACTACAAGTGCTATTAGATTGAGCCTAATGAGCTCTCAAGACAATCAGGCATGTCTCAGATGTTAAGAACTAACCTGAACTCTGGTAGAAACCAGCATGCCAGCTTGTTTTTAGCCATGGCAGTCACAGGTCTGCTCCTCAGCAAGACTGCCCTGGTGAGGTAACAATCAACCACATTTTAATGGCTGATAAGCTGACTCTGAGAGATTTTAACATATTCTCTTAAAGGTGCAGAGCAATGTCTGAGCCCTGCTGTTCTGGATCTTTGACTCTTGGCTTCAAATGTCAGATTTCATCTACAGGTGAGCTTTCATCCATGGACAGAAACTCCATCTACAGGAGTGTCTGCAGATTTGGATCTTCTTTCTGTGTTGGGTACAAACTGCTGAAAGTTATATTTCAAAATAGGATGTCTGGGGCTTCATTTTAAATTTTTCTATGCTTGTGTGCATGCTTCAGAAACAAAAAATAATTAAAAAAAAAAGGTGTCTCTATTACAATGTTTTTGCTGTGCTATTGACATGCAGAAGAAATCAATAACAGACTCTCCCACTCTTGGCTGTACAAAATAAAGGGATGCTGCTGTTTTCAGTAATTGAATCTTTGTTTCATTTGTGAAGGTAACACAGCAGTCTAAAGAGCCTCCCCAGGGGGTACACGCTGCCCCTTGGTCTGCTGATAGAAAGGGAGAGTCCACCAAGCCCAAAGGACCAAGGCCACCACACCAAGCCCCAAACAAGACCATGCTCCAACACCTACACTGAGCTAAGCAGTAACATTTCCTTGGGGATTTACAAAGAAAATTCAATTGTCCTTTCAATATTCCCTGTGCTGAAGCTGGAAGCAGGATCCACTCTTGAACTGTGAGATGCAGGGACCTGAGGCTGGCTTCAGTGGGAATATTAATTCAGCCTTAATTATGGATAAGGTTCCACAGTGTGACAGTGCTGAAACACACAGGAGGAAATTATAGGGTGAATTCAATTTAAGATGGGAAATTAACCTAAGGAAACTTCTGTGCCATGGAAAAATTGAGTTTTTACAGAGGAATGATGCAAGCACTTGTGAGACCAGTGGGTCTGTCACTGTTTTCCCACTGTATTTTTAGGAAAACTCTGTAGGATGGAGGGTTTTCCCTGCCTGGCACAACCTCCTGCAGGAGCCTGAGCCAGCTGTGCTTCCCACTTCCCCAATGAAGCACTTGGGAGAAGTAGGACTGACAGCAGATCCCATCCAACCCATCCAGCTTTCAGTGCAGCTTCCATGGCAAACCAGAGAGGGCTACATGGGTATATTTTATAGCTCAGGTAAAGAGTGTGCCATTTTGCTTCTTCATTTTAAAATGAAAATTTGATGCTGCCTGTTACAAATTAAAACAATCATTGGCATTTAGAGCCAATAAGGTGAGAAAATGTATATTGTGCCAAAAGCCTGGGATTTTCCTTTCCTCTGGTGCAGGAGAGGGCAGAGCACAGACACAGGCTTAAGGGGCATCAAATACTCTCTACAGTTCCAAGTTCAGCAGGGTGTTTGGAGCCCTGAAATTCCTTATGGCTTCAAATTGCTGAAAGAGCTTTAAAAAACCCCCACAGAACAAATCCAGAAAGTCATTGCCTGAGTCTAGGGCCAAAGGAGATTGTCAGTTGTAAGGAAAATGTTGTACTGTAATATGAAACACATTTACTATTGGACTGGCAACTTCTGAGGCTGTAATATATCCACTTTCTCTTGGACACAAGATCAATTGTGAATCCCTCCCAAGCACGGAATTATGCCTCCAAGCCTCAACCTCCATTTACAAGATTTCTTCTCTCTACGATTGTTATGGCAACTTTTAAAAGCTGAGCTGCATTTTTCCTGGGTCTGCAGAGAACCTGAAATGCTAGTATTGAGCACACGAACCATCTCAAGCACAGGAGTGAGAACCAACCTGGCAATTGAAATGTCAAATCTGCCCAAGTGTCGCAGCCGCTGCTGCTGCTTGAGCAAAACCAGGAGTAAAGAGCTGATGACATTTATTGCACCACCCAGAAGTTTTGGCACCAAGACCCAGAACTGTTTGCAGCTGTCATAACATGGAGCTGTCAGGTTTTATCCGAGCCCCTAGGAGCAGTGACTCAACAAAACACCAGACACCAGTAAAAAACCCTGAATCAGAAAAGCCACATTAATTCCAAGTTATTTCAAATGCCTCGATTCAAATCGTTTTACTATCAATTGGAAAATAGTCACTTACAAAACCTGGAGGTGGCTGAACCACGGCGGAGTCTGAGATGGTCACACCAGGTCATGGAGGTGGAAGAGGGTAAAAATGCTTCAGGTAGTGGCCACGTTCCTCTGCTGAGCTGAGCTTTGTCCCCAGGGTTCGCTTAACAACGTGTCTAAGGTAAAAAGCATTAATTGCAGTATCATTATGTACCTGTACTTGAAAAAGTAATGGAGGGCACAGAGAGTCAGTGCTCTCTATTCTGAAAAGACATGAAGTGAAAATATCACTCCCAGCTTAGCTGTGGGGTTGAAAAGAAAGTGGTTTTTATTGTTACACCCCAGTCAAGTCCCCGCACTAACCAGCTGGTGGCAGTGTTTTCATGAGGAAAAGATAAAACGTCTCGCACTCATTTTTCCATAAAAACCACTTTCAGCTACTCCAGTGGAAGAATCTTACTTGTTCCTTGGTTTCCCCCATTAAAGTTCTAAGAAAATCCATACAAGAAATAAAACCTCTCAGTCACTGCCACGGAATACTCTGCTTTCAACAGCTTATACAGTGTCAGGAGAGCACAGATCTGGTTTATTTCCCTTTCAAGTTTGGTTGCTGTTTCTGCTGCCAGAACACTGCTTTGTCTGAAGGGTCCTTGCTTCTCCCTGCCAGTTAGCATAGATTGTGAACAGAGATGTTAAGAACAAAACAAAAACATGACAGATTTCGTATTGGCTTCTACCCACTACTGGGCATTGTAGAAATTGTTTCTGGGTGAGGAGAGCACTGCAATTATTTCCTTGCTCTCTCCACACACTCAGCTATGGTGAGTTCCCATTGCTCTCCTGAATCTTAATTTAAAGCAGCCCGTAGCTGTGTGTGGGAGAGCTTCACCTCTCCTGATGGTCTTTATTGAAAAGAAACAGCAATTATTCAGTATTTATCAGAAATAACTTCCAGGACACAGACTGCCTTGTCTGGAAACACCTCTCACATGCCCGTCCCCCCACACCCAGGCTTCCAGCAATGAGCCTTGACTTGTGATATTTGCACATTTATCCATCCTGAAATAACAGGTACTGAGAATACCAAGTGCTAAACGAAAGCTATTCTGACCCCTCTGATTGAGAATAACATCACCCTCCTACTCTGAGGGATCAAACACTCCTCCCCGTATGTGCCAGCCATGCCATCTGCACCAGCTCCATCTGCTACCAGGCATCTTAAGCCTACACAGATGTACCCAAAGCTGATGCCAAAGCTTGTCAGAACACCTCCTGTATGTCTGGGAACCACATCATGCTATAGCTAAGATGGGGGAGTGGGGGAAGAAAAAAAACAAAAGGAGCTATTTTTTAATGCAAAAACCCCTTCAGCAGCTTGGGTGCAGAGCCAGCATGGCCATCAGCTCTGGAGCCCAAGCTTTGTGCTCCCATGCTCGTGCTCTCTCTCTACATCTCCACCCTTGCACCTAAATTAGTGCAGGTGCAGTAGCTGCAGGACCTGTTTTTCCATGTAGGATAAAATGAGGTTTAGGAAAGACTCACAACCCGCCATAAATACCTGCACTGCAGTTTGGGAATGGCCAATTGGGATGGCAGCTCTCCAAGGCTGGGCACTTCTCTCTCTTTCTAGCACCATGAGCACTCAGCTTGCTTTGTATTATCTGAGAATCACTGAAAAAAAACAAAGAATAAATGGTTATTAGCTTCAGTAAATGTGCTAGTTTTTTTAGAGACACACACTTAGGAGCTTTGCTAAACTGAGAGATCTTTTCTATAGGTTGTGGTCATTACCTTTCAGCTTGGTTTTGCTTCTCAGACCAGAAATGCCAGTGCAAGGAATCCTGAGATAAAAAAAACCCACAGTATTAAATGGGAAAAACCAAACACACACGCATACCTCCCTTCACAAACGAAAACACTCAGTTTAACAGAAAGGTCAAAGTGACATTTCATTTCAATGGCTCTCAGGCTCCTCACTGCTTCCAGGGCTGGGGCAGGAGCAGCCCAGGAACGTTGTCCATCTGATGGAGAATGGGCTGGCAGCTTGGCAGGCAAGCTGGCAAGAAACCTTCCTCCCTGTGACTTTGTCAGGATTGATTGATTTTGACAGATTACTTCATTTTTTATGAGCTGGCATTTTCCAGTGGAAACCTGTTTGGAGATTTCTGGCCAGCCCCATTTCAGCCCCTCTGGGGTTTTGGTTCATTTCTGGCCTTTTTCAATACTTGATGAGTGAAGAGTTTCTGCACAGGGTGTAAACGTTTGGAATAAAATTTACCCATAAAGCCCCCTAGGAGGCACTTTTTAGTATTCCTTTCTCAAGTTTGTAAATATTTCTCAGTGAACAAGTGATTGATGTCTCAATCCTGTTTCAATTTGCATCCACCTCCCTGTGCTTTCCACGTGCACATCCCTACGAGCTGAATGATCATAAAATTAAGCACTGCAGCCAGGAGTGTTTATGGAAAGACATTGCACATTTATTCCCTAAATTCTTCTCCATGGTCAAGTAGCCATGGCCCTGGGGGTAGAGAGAAGCCAGCCTGTGAGCTGGTAGTCACACCATAAATGACCATAAGTGGTGGTACTGCCTTGCTTCACCTCCTATAGCATCTTCTGTAAGAACATAAGCAGCTAGAGGAGCTGACATCAGTGGGATGGTGTAACTTATGTTAGCTGCTGTAGATGTCAAGAACCTTCTGCAAAGTTCTTGCTGGACCCTGGTTAGTCTTAATGACCATTTCCAGTCCATAAGCATGAAGTTATGATGTTGATGAGATGTTTGCACTGTCCTATCCCTCAAGGACCTGTGTAATCTCATCGTTTTCCTCATGCACTCAGCATCAGAACACCTTGAGTTCTCTTTTCTAGAGGATGATGGTGACACAGAGCAGTTCAGGTGCTGCTCTATGCCACCCCGTGCCAGTTGACTTTTGCTGCTAAAACAGACCTGAAGACCTTGTCCAGACTCTGTCTCTCCTGGACGTGCACACCACTGAAAGACTGAGGGAACGGCCGAGTCCTTCTCCAGGGGAGGAATTTCAAAACAAATAGAATCATATCATAGAATCATAGAGAGGTTTGGGCTGGAAGGGACCTAAAGATCATCTAGATCCACTCCCCCTGCCATGTGCAGAGACACAGTTTTGGCTTTTACTGGCTCCTGGCATCTCAACTCCATTTGTTGCTTTCAAAATCCCGTCATTTGCAACTGTTCCTCTGCCTGCTTCTCTACCCAAATCTGTTCATCTGGAGGAGTCAGGGCCAACCCTCACTTCTCTCCGCAGCCTTTTGCTGCTGTTCCTCTCCCCTCCCTTCGGCTCTGCTGATGTTAGAGGGCAGCCTGCCATGCTCCTGCTTTTTTTTTTCCAGCCCGATTGAAAGGGCTCTCTGAACGCTCCGAGCAGCACTGCCTGCCAGGCTGGGGCCAGGAGGAGAAACGCCCTCCGACCAAAACGCTGCTTGTTTTTTTTTTTCAGTTTAAAATCCTGTGAATATCTTCTCTCCGACGTCCCATTTGCACGGGCTTTGTGTAGCTCGGAGGGTGCACGATTCAGGAAAGGCACCAGACATGAGCTATTCCACACAACAACAGCAATCTATGAAGGCTGGGTGACTTCCAGTGGGAATTGGAGGGAATTAATGCAGTGCAGCCCTTCCTTGACATTGTGGGGTAGTGAAGCAGTTGTGGCTAAAGGTGATTACTCTGCACCTAAATTTTGTGATGAATATCTCCAAAATACTACAGTCTCTTAAATTCACTCCAAGAAGCATTTTGAAATCCCAAGACATGCCAAGAAAAAAAAACCTAAAATAAAATTAAAAAATCACCAAAGACCAAAACCTGCTTTAAAGCCTGTAGGAAATGTATTTCTGATTCAGATACTTGGAAATGTCTCATGGTCATAAAGCCATAAAACATCTATAATGCCATTCCAGCATTCAAAGTGGCAATATTCATACATCAAAGCTGAGGTGCTGTTAGCTTCCAACTTTTTTTAGGATGGCATTCATCTTTATGACAACAATAATTATGGGATGCTAACCTGCAGCAATGGCAAGCTGAGGGGAGAAAAAAGCACCACATCTCCCATCTCCAGCTCCATCAAATTTTAAAAGCTAAGCTTGTGATCATGAAAATGAGGAAAGAACAAACTATACATACGTCACAGGCTTTTATCTCCCTGGTACCTTTTTTATCTTGTGCAAGCATGCAGAGCAAAACAACACCCCCAAAAGAAGGGAACAGCTCAGAGATCCAATTTTAGCCTGTCCTTTCTCCTCTGCGGATCTGGTTATCCATCCTCCCCACAATTAGTTATTGTTTGCACCACAGCAGTGCTGCCTTGTCAAATTAATCTGCACTGGCCAGACCCTGTGCAAATTCCAAATGGAGAGGGGGGTACCAGCCCCAGCAGCAAAAAATCACATTGATGCAACAGAGGAAAGGAAAAAGGACGAGATCATGGTTTTTTGGAGGTAAGATCCAAGTGCAGAAATAGTCATTAACCTGCCCAAGGTGACACAGGGAATGTGGAGAAGCTTCCTGTAGGAAAAGGAGATATGGTCCCATTTTTAAAATGTTTGTTGGTTTTTTTTTTTTGGCAAAGCTCATGTCAGTTGTTCTGCATCCCTGCCTGGGCTTGGCTGTCCTGGGCTTGTGCCTCTGCAGCTCCGCAGCATAAAAATATTAACAGCTTGAGAAGAATCTCTGCACTCTCCCAGGTGAAAGTCATTGCTTATTTATGATAAAATGGAATCACTTCCTGAAGGTCAAGAATTTTAACAGTAACTCTAAGGAACAAGAGTTTCCATCCACTCCCAAGCGGGATCCCCTGGAGAGTGGTTGTATTTGCTTTTTCCTCCCAGTTTTGTCCAGTTAGTCCCAAAGAAGGACTTGCCTCATTGCTGTCCCTGACCATTACTGTACTTCACAAGGCACTGAGGAACACACACAGCTGCAGTGGGGTCACTAAAAACACCCAAACCACTGAAATATCATTTGATATCACCCCTGCTAAATGCCAGCACGTTGGTGGCAACCAGCATCAGACCTGCTGAGGAGGACTCTTTTTTTTTTCATGATTTGCACAAAATAAAATTTCTGCATTTTTTGGAAACAGACTAAAAACCAGTAAGTTGCCAGCAAGTAAAAAGCTACTGGCAGCAACTGGAAAGGCAGATTCCGCTGCTGTCACAGACAGATCAGCATCAAGCTGGGACACATGGGAGGGGGGATGGATTTGTGAAGCCAAACTTACCACCAGGAATTCTGTCCTGCAGCAGCACAGAGGTGGGTGTCGGGGGCCAGGATCATGTGCCTGCTCTGTTCTCCATCCTGTAAGGCAGGAGCTGTAACCAACTAACGCAAACGGTGCCATGGTAATGAATAACTCTCTCAGACATTCCCACACTAACTCTGCAAGCACTGGAACAAACAATTTCCAATGAACGTGTCAAATGAAACTGTCTTCAGCCATGAGACCCTTAAAACTGCTGGGGTTTTAATGACTGTATCTAAAATACAAGGTATTTTACATAAATAAAAAGTGAAATAATTGAATATGGCTTAGCAAAATAGCCCCATTAGGCTAGTGACCAAAACATCTAGTTTTTATTTAAGAGCTGTAGCATCTATGGATTTGTTAATTAAGCAGCATTCCAGGCAAAGGTTCAGAGCAGGTGACAGGGGAACAGCCCGGGCCAGGCAGTGAGAGAGACTGGACTTCATCCTGAGACCACAGTGCAGGGAAATGCAACTCCTCTCCTTACCATCAGCACAGAAATGACACCTTATTTGCTGATCATAAGGAGTGATTTGTAAAGTTCTAATCCCCAACGATGCACACGGACACGATGCTTTACGTGCAAAAGAGCAAACTCTTGAAACAGAAACACAGAATCATTCTGGTTGGAAAAGACCTGTAAGACCATCAAGCCCAACCACAACCTAAGTCTACCAACCATCAACCCAACTCAAGTCCAAACTAACTGCCACAGAGCAGACCTGAACCTGCTGTACATCTCCCTCTCATGCACACCCTTGTCCTGTGCTGGAAAGATGCCCTTTGCTGACACAGCCTTGCATCAGGGACTTCAAAAGCAAGGGTTTAGTGGCTGAAATTCACACAAATACAAAACCAGAGAAACTGGTTGGGCTTTTCAAAGCCCTGTAGTGGCCTGGTGCTTGAGTTGC
This sequence comes from Apus apus, assembly GCF_020740795.1. NCBI lineage: Eukaryota > Metazoa > Chordata > Aves > Apodiformes > Apodidae > Apus > Apus apus. The sequence continues at coordinate 2,543,299 of NC_067285.1, forward strand.
ATTGACTTGAAATGGAGATTGTGCCCTGACCCAGTGGCTCGCCCAGCTGCTGGCAGTTAGACACGTCCAGGAAAAAGCTGGGTACATTATTGACTGTGTTTGCAGACTGGCATATTAAAATATAAATAACTGCCCATGTTTGTGAGTGGGAAGAGAGCAATTTTTTCCCTTTGGTTTATAAGTATCTTTTCATAGACCAATTATATCAATTCCACCCACATGGGTCATTTGTCTTCTTTCATTTAAGGCTATTTAATCAACAGGCTCTCCATGCCTGGGTTAGCATACTTCATTATGTTCAGCAATCAGGATTTGTCCTTAAATTGCTCTGTAAGCTCCTCCAGTCCACTGGCCTCAAGTGACTGTAGGAACCTCATTAATAAGTGGACCTGATCAGATCACACACCCAAAAGTAACCAGAGATAAGAGAGAATATAAAATGTGTATTAAGTAAAGTTTGTTTTCTTCCAATCTTGCTATTTCAATAAAAGATACAGAAATATAGCAGCTATAACTCTCCTGCACATCTCAAAGGTAGATAACACAATGGCAGCCAGAGTCTAGAGCTCCAGGCCAGCCCCAACTCAGCATCACTTCTGATGCCAAACCATGAAACTGAGTCAATAACGAGCAGTCAAATCACTCATCCCCTTGACTTACACGTTGCTTCTCCACATTATGGTGCTCTCCAGCCAGCACCAATTGCTGTCTAATTAAGTGAATGACTTAGCATCCTTCCTGATGTACCACGGTGTCCTGTGCAACAATAACTTTGCCATATTTGGAATGAGAAAATGAATTTAAACCTGAGAAACGTGAAATGAAGTGCCAATTCAACAGGACGTACTTTTCCAGGCATCACTGAGCAGCAGAAAATGTGCTGGTGCCTCTGCTGCTCCCAACATCTAGGAAGCTGCAAGATTCACCTTGCCAGCAGGAAGGAATAATTTGCAGACTTGGCTACAACTGAAAAAGAAAAAGAGCAGCAGAATCTAACACAACCCTTGTCATAACATGGGGAAACCAAAAGGCACGTTTGTCCAAGAAACCAGGTTCTTTTATCCAAAATATGGAGAAGTGTAGCAAAAACCCTTCTGGCTTCAAACTGAGAACATGTGAGATCTCGGACACATTTCCAGGTGGTGGGGAATGTTACCACAACTGCCACTCAGTGGCTTCCAGAACATTGTTAACAGAAACAGTAGGATGCGGTCCAAAATTAAGATGGCTAAGCTGAGAGCCTGACAGAAGGTGTCTGCTCATGGACTGTATGTCTGACCTCCCTCTGCACTCACCTGAGCTCACCTGATGCATGGGTGGCTTTCCAACCCTGTGCAGAGTGGGGAGATGCCCCTGGTCGTGTGTTGCAGAGCGTGGGGAGAAAGACCTCTCAAACGCCACAGATGGGCTCAAGCGTGAAGACCCTGGCATAGAAAAGGAGCTCCATCAAGATGCCTCCTAGGAAAACATTTCGCAACTCCAGGTCACATAAAAATACACTACAACAGCACTGCAGAGGATTATCAGTGAAACAGTGAAGAACAAATCCTTGTCCCTTACTTGCACTTCTTTGCCCTTCTTTAACCTATCTTCAAACTTTTTTTGTCCTTCTTTGATCTTCTTCAACTTTTTCCCCTCCTTACCCTTCCCTGCCCCTCCTTTCCTTTAGGCATTAGGAGGAAATTCTCCACTGTGAGGGTGGTGAGACCCTGGCCCAGGTCACCCAGAGAACCTGTAGCATCCCTGGAAATGTTGAAGGGCAGGTTGGATGGGGCTTGGAGCAACCTGGGCTGGTGGGAGGTGTCCCTGCCCATGCAGGGGGGTTGGGACTGGGTGATCTTTAAGGTCCTTTCTAACCCAAACCAGTCTGGGATTCTATACTTTTTCCTCTGATGGTAATTTTCACTTGTGCATGGTCTCCCTTTCCCCCTGTATTGTGAATCAGGCTGAGGTGCATTTGTTCATTTACTCCATGACTTTCATGTATAATCATCATCTACTTGCTACTGTTTTTATTTAAAAAAAATAAAACAAAAAAAAATGGGGGGAACTAAAGTCACTCTAGAATGATGCTCAGTTCTGTGTTTACATCTCTGTGTTTTAACAATAAATTTACACACTCATCCTGGTAGACCTTTGGCTCAACGAAGTGTCATGTTACTAATGACAATGCAGTGGCTGCTAATGAAGGTCCAGGGCCAACTGCAGGGGCTTGGGCTTCTCATGGAGCTCCCAGCTCCAGCACTGGGTCATGGTTTTGAAACGCCAGTGATATTCCAGTCTCCAAATGGGGATCCGGTGGGCTGGAAGAGACAACAAGTACGAACCACAAATACCATTGAGGATGCTTTTTGGGAAGAAAAATCTCTCAGTGCTCCTAGCTGCTGTGAGGTGCTGGAGGGTTGCCACAGAGATTCACTGGAGTCATCCAGCCAGACCATGAGAAGCAAACAGGAAACGCTCTCACATTAACCTGCCAAGCGTCTGATCCAGAGCCTGCTGAAGGTGCTCAGCAGCTTCCTCTTGACTTCAATGAGTTGTGGATGATGTCTGGAGAGCAGCACTTGATGGCTCATTTCTTATCACGCTGAGCCCTTTTATGTCCTCCAAATGGTTCATTCTGAACACCTGGAGAAGATAGGTCTCAGCTGATCAAGCTTTTAAGGGACGTTTAATTTTAAGCATAATCGACCCAATGACTTCAAATCCAGTCGAGTACTAGAAGAAAAAGCTTTTCCATCTCCACAAAGGTGGAAAAAATTCCCCCTGGCTCTAAAAGCCAGAGTGCAGTCTGATGTACAGCGCTATCATTTCTTCAGCCAACAATCTCCATTCCCAGTTTGGTTGTGCTCACTGCCCATCACATGGTAGAGGGCAGTACAAGGAGCCCAGTTTGTTTTCTCTAAAAAACCATGATGCCACACTGTTTCACTATGAAAAATAAATTCCAATCTAGAAAACTTTCTGTCAGACTAATAATAAAAAAGCCCAGCTTTGACACTTTTTAAATATTTTCCCAAACTCTTTAAACGTTTAAGCTCATCAATGACATATTGCATAAATGCTTCACTGTTAGAAGTAATTTTTCATGAAGAATCTTTAAAGTGCCAGAATATCTGATAAGTTAAATTCTGATTTTCTTTATATGACAAATGCTTAATAGTTGTCTTAGAGTCTTTCTGCACTATGATTTTTATCTGTATTTTATTACGGTAATAATAACATCTAATACACTCCCTCATATCTGTCTTGTTCTTTCTTAAGGTCAAAATTATATCCAGAGCTAAAAGCAGCAGGAGACTTTTTCCTTCCTTTCTTCCAGTATCTTAAAGCAATAAATTACCAGCTACAGGCAAATAATAGCAAATCAGGAAATCTAACAGGATATATACACACACTTTAATGTATGCTTGGTAATCAGAAGCCCAAGTATTGGTAAGCCATTACAACAAGTAATTTTCAGTCCTGCAAGTGAATTAGATGCTATTACATCAGGCTACTTAATTGCCTTTCTTGCCAATAATCTGTAAAGAAGAAGAAGAAAAAAAAAGTGAATTCCTCCTCCTGTCTCCAGGCAGGTTTCACTCGTTCCTGTTTTTATTGGATTTGTTCTTTCCATTTTCACCTCCTGGTGACCTTAGCTGCCTCCTTGAAAGGCAGAGATGGATTCTGGGGACCAGAGGAGCAGCAGACAACGTGCAATAATGTTCGTGGCCCCTTGCAAGGTGCCCTTCCAGGGGTGGGATGGGGATTCAGCGGCAGCCCTGCAAGGCCCGGGGCTGAAAAAGGTGACTGCTGTGCTCCAAGGTGGCTCTCAGAGCTCAAGACAGGGACCTATTACTGGAAACTTATGTCCAAAGCCTCCAAAGGTAGATGCAAGTTAGAGAAAAGAAGGATAAAAGGAATCCCTGCTGGTTCAGAGATTCTGCGTGTCCTTTGAATGCATTTTAATTTGTTTTACCAAAGGATGCATGATCAGAAAAGAAGAAAATACACAGTATTCCTGCCTCCAGATTGAATAAACCATAGCAGCTGCACTTTGAAGGAGCAAGTGTAGAGGGTGGCTCTCACTCAGCCTCCTAGGGGAAGAAACATCTCACCCACCTGGTTTGCAGTAGCTGGAGTAATGCACAAAGCATGAAAGCAGCTGGTAAACCTGGGGATTGGCTTGGCTATGAAATCCAGAGGGCTCCCTGGAGGTTAGAAAAAGAACATGAGTATTGGGATGCTCAGGCCCATGCTGGAGGTGAGGCCAGATGGGGCAGCAGAGCTCCTGACCTTCTCCCAGCTCCAGGACACTGCACCAGCTGCAGAGACCACCCTTCTATGCCCCAACATTTCCAAAACACTTCCCAAATCCCTCACTCATGCACTGCTTGTTCAATTGTTGAATACGCTTCTTATTTTTCCAGAAACTGAGTAGAAACGACGTGAGTCATCTAAGGTCACAGACTGAATTACTGCCACATGCCAAGACTGGTCAAGGCATTCCCAGCTTCCACCTCAATCCCTAGACAAAGCATTACCCTTCCCACCCTATAAGCTCATTTATCCCTTTCCTTAGGTTAGCCAAGAAAAATAGCAAACAAAGTCAACAAAACGTCTTTCAAGAGTAATGAATCCTTGTTCTCCAGGCAGGAATATAATTCACTGCAGCACATTAATTATGCTGCAGGCTAGCATTCCTACTGTCCATCCTGATGTCCTCTTTGCACTGAGAAAAAAGACACTTCATGTCATGTTTGTAGTTTCTGCCAGCATAAAAGTTAATGGGCTCAGCAAAGGCACCCTCAGATCCTTATTTTCTGACAGAGGTCACGAAGGTTACTCTCTGTTCTTCCCAAGATAAAGCCCCCTTTAAAGTTCAGCAGAGAGTAGAGTATTTCATGTCAAAGGCAGGATAAGTGCCTTGGGTGGGTGGTGATGGCAAGATCAGGCCACCAGTGACAGAACTACTTCTGTAAATCAGCTGGATAATCTATATTTTCCAGGCTTGCTGGGTGTGATTTAGGTGAGTGCAAGACTTATGGCTCTTGGTGGCCTCCTTGTACCATCTTTTTTGTATATGAACATCCCTCAAGGTGGAGTGGCTTGTCAGGGAATGGCTAAATCATAAATAATGAGCTTTTTTCTGTAGCCAAGAAGCTGTTTTTCTTGCAGGTCTAAAAAAAAAAAATCAGGGGAAGGTCTGTGCAAGCAGGATCCTGGCTCTCCATCCCTTCTGAACACCCCCTGCTCCAAGGCAATGCCACATCACTAACAAGCTGGTCAGATACCTGCACAAGAAATGCAAAGGAAGAGGCTGATTTTCAAAGCCACATGTATGGCTCTGATGGCTCACAGACCACCTTGTTTATCCTAAGTTACCAAAGCTGAAATGTATTTGATTATGTAGAAAAAGGTTAACTAAAATGGAAGGCCCAGGAAAAAGATAAATCTGGACTTCTTCATATATTTTTTTTTTCTTCCTTGAAAAAAGAGTTGGGTAGTGGCACAAGCTACAAGGAACAGACCAGAGCCCCTCCAGGAATACACAAGGGCAGAATCAAATCCGTGTTACTGGTTTCCCTGAAATACTGTTGGGACCCTGCAGTTGGGTCCCCCCTTCAGCAGGTCCATACCTCCTGGCAGCTCTTCCCCACACGCTCAGCAGCCACAGGCCAGGAGTCCTTCCTAGCCCTTTAGTTTTTCATGGCCCAAAGGCATTAAAATGCCACTCCCTGGGCTGATCAGGACAGAGCTGGAGAGTGATAGAGTAGGAAAATTGCCTTTGCAGGGCACCTGCCATGGCTGAAATCCCAACATTCCAGAACAAGCCCCTGCCTTGGCTGGCCTGGGTTTCCTCCCACCCAGACTTTACACATGTCAAAGTGCATGAGAATAATAATTACCTGCCATTTCCTTCTCCATTTTTTAAGTTTCTAGGTGTCCCTTGACTAAGAGCTGCAAGAACTTACACAACCTAGATACCAACAGTACCCAAAAGGAGAGTAAATGTTCAAGCAGCTTTGCAAAACACAATGCTTTAAACATTTCAGTGTGGACAAATGCAGGCAGAAATGTGTTTGATCTCCTCAAATCATCCAGAAATTAGGCAGCTGCAGGCCAGAAAGCCACTATGACATTGGCACAGCTCCCTGCTCAAGTCCCTTTTCTCCATGGGATCAGTGCTGAAGGACACAGGAATGGGCATCACGGAGGGGAGGATGACAACCAGGCCTTATTTTGGTTTAATGGTGATCTCCTGGGTTATGACATTTAAGAGGGAAATGTTAAAAAGCATCCATAGACTGATTTATTATGATCTTGGCTTTGAACTCAAAAAGCACCGCATGGACACGTTGTCACATTTTCAAGCCAACGTCACAGCTTGTTACACTGCATCGGGAGGAAACAGCCACAAGGTAGAATTCACACACATGTAACTCAGCAGATGACCTCTCCTACACAACCACATTCACAGGTTTTCAGACCAAAGGACTTACTCTTTTACAAGAAATTAAAAAAAAAACCCACAACCCACAACCAGACCCAAGGCCTGTTGTTAATTACTGCACCACAACCGCAGCAGAGGAGCAGGAACTGCGTTTGGCACACTTCATCAGATGTGTTTTGCCTACACAAGTCAACTAATCGAGGCAAGAGGAGCTGCCCTGGTACCCTGACTTCAGAGTGATTTCCCAGGACTCTTCTGGAAAAGAGATGACACATCTCAAAAGGTTGAATTCATTTTAGGTAACTGTCTTGAAAGTAGAAGTTACGAGGAGGGCCTGAGCCTGCCTTTCACCAGTGGCCCTTTCTATCGCTGGAAATGGGAAACGAAATGTACTTTAAACCTATATTAAAATTGCCAGAGTGGTTTTCTTCAATCAAATGTGGTTTGGGATGGGAAAGCAGAGCCATGCCTTGCCTTGCTGGTGGCACAGAGGCAAGGATGGCAGCAAGGAGGGGTGTCAGGGACCAGCCCCCGACAGGCTGTGTGTACACAACTATTCAGAGCCCAGGCCTACTTTTTTGCATGAATCAAGAGCAAGATGATTAAATCTGCAGCTTTACAAAGAAGGGGAATGAACCAAATGAAAACATCCATTTCCATACAAAGCTTTATGGTACTGTAACTTCGGGAACAAAGCCCTTTCTGAGCAAACCCATCTGCTCCCCTTGGCTTGTGGTCTTTGAAATAAACATCTGTTTACACGATGAAGACACGGGTACATTTGTCTCTTGTTGGTTTTATCCTAGAAAAGCATTAAAATGGTGCTAAGCACAAAGTTAAACATCAGGTGCTAAAATCAGGGGTGGGGTTTTTTGAACACTTGGTTATGACTTTGCTCTTCGAAAGGAAGTTTTTTTAATTCCTGATCCAACTCCGTTGCGGAAGGACCTTTTATTGGAAGGCACCTCCAGGTAAGGCTTTAAAAAAGCCAGTTCTTCATTCCTGCCCACCTTGGCTAAGCAGTTATTCAGCAGGACGAGGCAGTAATCAGCTTTTCCATACAGTTGGCAATTCAAATAAAAAGGATTGCTGCTCTGAAGAAAAAAAAAAAAAAAGAGAGAGAAAAAAGAGAGAGAGAAAGATAAGAAAAGGTAGAATTATGAATTTGTGTATTTGCCAGGACTTCCTCAGTACAAAAAGCAAAGCAGAAACACAAACCAAATTTACACTTAGAATGGCAAGGATGAACTGTTACTTGCTAAGGTTTTGTCATCTTAAAAATCAGGTATTTTCATAGCTTTCGATCAAACTCAAGTATGATACTTCAGGTATAAAATATTAGTATGTTTAGGGCATGAAATGAATTGTTTTCCCTGATGGTGACCAGGTGTGACATGTGACACCACTTCCCTAGAGCAGCACACACGTTTATTGCTGTAAAGTGAGATTTTTTCAGCTAACAATGAGGCAGCATCTTGTGACTTGAGTAAAGTAATCCAGTTTAAATGGCAGACAGGAGAAAATAAAAATACCTGCAAAGCAGAAATTTGGGGGAAGAAGCTTTCTAGTAGTTATGACTAGTTATGGTAGTAGTTAAGGCTAAGTTTAATAATACAACACAACAATGGGAATTCTAAAAAGCCTGGATTTAAATGTAGATAGCTTTATGTACACATTTCTCTTACCTGCACTGGACAGTATAAACATGTAAACGACACCAAAAGGTTTTACAAATTTAAGTTGCATTTAAAATAACATTGAATTTAGGAGGAAACCCATCACACCTACAGCTGTTCTGTTCATCTTTCCTCACATTCTGACTTACCAGCTTCTTGATTCTCTATCTAAAAGGAATATTCTGCCATCCTGCCAAAACTGCCCGTGCATCATTCTTGCCTGGGCAACAGTTGCGTGCAAAGCCAAGGGGTTAGCACCTGCTCTGGCTGGAACTGATGGTAAAACTGCCATCAGCTTCACTGGAATTAGTTTTAATTCAGTGTGCTGTTACTTTCATCAGTACTGTTTGTTATTTGGCATTTCTTCCATTCTGTGCATATAAAAGGTAGATGACCAGGATTTTTTTTTTTTTCCCCAGCCTGAAGTTTCTCCCTAACAAGAAGAAATACTTTCTGCAAGAAAGAGAAATTCCCCTTTGAATTTTTAGCTGCTGTCTCACAACTTACACAGGGACACAGACTGCTGCATAAAGGAATGCTATTTTGACATGCAAGGTATTCATTGAATTAATTAAACTCCTTTTACCTATTATATCGTTGCCATAAAGAGACCCCTTAAAAAATGTGGACAGACAGATCAAGCTGTGTCTAAACTATCCGTGAGCAGAAATGAAAGATGATTCAGCATTTACAGAAGTAAAACATGCAGAGGAACCAGGCGATGGATAGATTAAGGCTAAGGGGACCTTCACATCAATAAAATAAACAGCTGCACCAGTAGCCACCATTTCCACCTTCATGGAAAGATGATGATGCCAAACACATCAGAGGAAACAAAGAAATCTGAACTGTGGCTCCCAGAGCTGGTCTTACAGCAATAAAGGAACAGGGAGCCTAAAGGAGACTCTCAGAGGCAGGGAAATCAAGGATCATTAGAAATAAAATCTCTCCTTCCACGATGGCAAAGTGTAGATGGTGTGTGGAGAGTCTGACCAGCAAACTGCCACAGTAACCTGCCCGAGATCCCAAAGGGAAAGATATTGACATTACTGAAGTAACCTGGTCACTTTGCTTTTATGGGCTGTTCTCTTTTCTTTCTTAGTTCGATCCTATTTGTATTACTAATTCTATGCAATAATTTTCCATAACTTGAAGTAGGAATTTCTCCTTTACCTCCACATTAGCAGTGGCAAATAAAGCTATTGCTTAATAAACAAGCCAGCAATAAGTCTAATTCATATGTATATACCTTCTTGTACCTGTTTGATACAGACAAGGAATCCAGGTGAAGAGGAGAGGAGACTGATGTTTTTCTCTTTTCCACACAATATTTCAACTTCAGCAAAAACTCCCCACACTCTACATTAAATATGCACTAGATTTCTCATGTGATTATTTTAGAGGCTTGCATATTTTATTAGTAACTAAAGCAAAAATTGAGCTATACTCCAGGAAAATTAGATAATGATATTTAACCAAGAGGTTTTAAGCATGAAACTTATTTTATTAAAAAAAAACAAACAAAAAACAAAAAACAACTAAGAACAAGCAAGCAAGCAAACAGAAAAAAATAAATAAAATAACTATTTAAAATAAATTAAGCCCTTGCTCTGCAAGTAAGTAGGGAACGTGACTTACCATGGAATGGACGACTGGGTAACCCGAGCACACGAGTATCATTGAGATCCAAAGAATGAATCCAAAGCTTAACCTGCAAAGACTTCAGAAAAAAAAAAAAGAGATCATTTAAAATTTCAAACAAAATCAAGCAAGCTTCCATGCACCCACATCAGCACCCAAGTGGTACATGTGCTGTGTACACACAGCAATCTGCAGCGTCCTCACCTGATCATTTTTGACTCCGGAGTGTCTATGTATGCACATGCAGCCAGACTGCCAAATTCCTCACATATCCTTTCTGTTCTTTCTTAGATGACCATTTTATACCAGAGTTCAGGAGGGAAAATGTCACCAAAACTGATTTTACTGTGACTAATTGATCCTTGTTTGGCCTTTTCTTCTTGTTAAATGGGAAAATGGCAGGAAGACACGCTCAGCTGCCATTATGAAACCACCAATTCCTTTCATGTCAAGTGTTCCATCAAAATGTCCCTCCAGTGGGTTCACTGTTAAGTCTGTATCATCACAGCAAACATGGTCAAAGGTCTAAAGCTTTCAAAAATTCGTTTCAAGAATTGTTTTACCACTTCCCACATATCATATTAAGACCTTGCAAAGCCTGGCTGCAAGGGGGAACCAGTGAAAGTGCACTTGAAGTAGAAAGTTCCTCAAATAACCTTATTAGACTCTGAGCAGCTACAATACACACAACAATATGTAATAATTCATAAAGCTTTTTCTTAATATCCCTCCCCCCCTTTTTGTTTTTATATGCTTAGTTTTTAATACACCAAATTTTTAAGTGGTTTTTTTTTTAGAACTGAAGTTCTTTGGACATTGATTTCTTCTCTTGCACGCAGATACATCTTAGTCTATGAGAAGTTTATTCAACCAAATCTTCAGCAGGATTAATAAATTCTGTTCATCTCCATTAACGAAGCAAATGTTGAATGTCTAAAAGCATTCTTTGTTACTGCAACAAATTTAATTTAATTGCTCAACGTCTGAGGGGATCCCGTGGTTTGTTTATATGGAGCACTGTAAAAGCAGTAGGGTCTCACCAAGTCTGGGAACATCAGCCCACCCAAGCGAGAGAGTGCTGAAAAACATTAAATTCAACTTTTTTTTAATCTTAGAATGAAGGTGCTGAGGACGTTTTTTTGACAGTCACCCAGTGTTAGATCTGCACAGCAGTGACTCAGCAGCCTCGAACGTGGTGTTTCCTTCAGTGTTTACACTGAAAAATCAACATGTAAGGGCTCCAGAAGGGAACTCTGTGTGAGTCTTCGGGGAGACCTGAGTTGTTGCAAATCATGGCAACTTCACCCAGAACATTCAGTCTCCTGACATAGATGTATTTCATACCAGAAGGCAGAAAGCACGGAGGCCTTCAGATAAGGCCAGAAAACACACAGTGGCATGTAAGAGCTTCAACACTTTCTCTACAAAAATTCATAATTTGATCTCAGATCATGGCTGGGTATTTTTTCATCATCACTGGACATGTGCTGATCATGTCAGTGGTTGATACAATTCAATGACTCTTAAATTACTTTTAAAAACACATGTTTGTAGCTCCTGGTAAAGTACTTCAGGATTCTTCAGGACCCAACAGGACTAGAGGAATATAAATTAGCCTCATTTAAGCACCACAATAAGCAATTCATTTATAAAAACCATCAAGAGAGTATTCAACTGTATGAATATTCAATATGTGTCCTCTTATTCAGAGAGAAAATCCTTTCATTTGAATGGAATATCCCATTCCAACTCATCCAGGACCTCCAACTCCCTCCAGTAAGTGGATTAGCCCATGTTTCTGCTGCAGTGAAAAGCACCTTGGGTTGGATTCTGCTTGAGAGTAGTTCAGTGTCAGCTTTCATTGTACCTGCATTCAGTTTCCCTCCAGTTTAATACAGAGTTCACAATATTTGTGGAAAATGAGGGACAAGAAATGCCTTGTGACTAAAGTTCATGTTTCCTGTGTTCAATGTGGTTCTTGTACCCCAGGCTCTCCATGTAACCTTTGGTACATTATTGACTTAAAGTCATGAGTTGTTGGAGTCCCTGCTGACCTGCCCACCATGCCTGCTCAATACCTCCTATGCTTAACATTCTCACATCCCAATAAAACAGTGGATTTAGCCTCATCTCTAGCTCATAAGCATTGGACACGAGAGGTGCCCAGAGCCTTTATCCATAGGCACCTTCAGCATGAACAGGTGGTGAGAGGACAACCAGGTGAAGACACCAAGAAGTTCCCAGGGGACCAGGGGAAACCAGCTCTATTTCTACATTTCACACAGTGGGTGGGAAAGGGAAGGAGTCCATGTGGCAGCAAATCTCCCAGACACTTTGCAAAACCAATTTCACCTGATCTGAATGCTAGGAAGAAAAAGATGGTTAACCTTGAGGGTCTGCAGGTATTGCATTCATGTTTGTACTATAAATGCTCACAGTAAGATCTTTCTCAGCAAAATTCTTCAGCCTGCTTCCCATTTCCAGTTCTTCCTAAAAGTCACCTATGGCAGACTGTGGTCCTTAGGACCTAACTCTGAGACAGGATCCAAGAGCATTTTCTACCTTTCCACAGGCTGCGACCAGCTGAGCAACCACCAGCTGCTTTCAGATGGGGCAGATGCAGACTGAGGTCAGGTGAGGAGGAGTTACTGAGACATCACCAACCCAGAGCTGGCCTTCAGGGCTTTGTCCACCTCTGAGACACACAGAAGTGGCATTATTTGAGCAAAGCAAAGATTCGGGCTCTCACTTCTGCTTCTCACTTCCATGAGTTTATTTTTTCCAGCTATCCAGGATGCATTTGCACACACCACAGCTCTGATTTGAATGCAGAAAGTGCACATGGAGATTTAGGTACAGTCAAGATATTCCCACTTCAGGTTTGGATGAATCAGGTCTAACAGAACAAGTGGCAATTGACATTTTTGTCTTCTACTCTGTCTCCAGAGCACCCAGTCTGAGGCCTTCATCCCAGCTAAGAGTCACTGGCAGGTATGGCAGGTCAGATGAATCATTAAGAACCACAATAAGAATTCCCAGCATCCATAATATTTGCATGTCATGAAAATAAATTAGCAGCAATATAATCCACTTCCCTGCAAAGCCAACGTCACCTCTTCCCTCCAGCTTGCCTTGTTAAAGGAATAGTGCTGCAGCTCTTGTTTGGTTTCCCCACCAAAAAAACATGAAGCAGAACACAAAGCTTTTTGATAAGACCATCGAGTCTTGGTATTTAATAAAATTAATTGGCCTATAAGCTTGAGAAGATGGTATTTCCCTCCCCCCATCACAGTAGCAAATCTCAAGTGTTTGAACTGGCATTGTGTGCCTCTGCTGAGGGATCAACACCTTCAAAATGAAAGAATCCACCAAAGACTGTCTGCATGGTCCACTGGTATAACCCCAAGAGTGAAACCAGAGCAGGTTGTTGCTCTGGATAAAAGCAAGGTGCTAAATCTTGCTGTGCCCCTCTGGGATGCTCACAGTGAAAGCTCAGCATGGCTTTTTTTGTTGTTGTTTTTTGGGGTTTTTTTTTGAGAAAGCTGCCTGGATACTTTCCTCTGAGCTCAAAGTTCTCCTTCCTTTCAAGAACATCAAGAAACCAAGGAGGCAGGATGGCTTGCTTTGAGATCATAGCAAGGTGCAAAATGGAAATTAATCCTTCTCACAGCCTAGAAACCTGTTTCTGACTCAGTGATAATAGAAAATCCCAGCAAGACACCACAAAAACAGAAGAAAAACAGAAGTCAGAAAGCAAGTTTATCTCTTCAGTCCTTTTGGCTGTGTTCACACCACCAGCAAGGGGACACAACCAAACCCTTCACTCGAACCACTGAGATCCCATCTACAGAGGCACGAGGGAGCTAACAAGTTGCAGTAGATCCACACTTGGTTATTTCAGCACATTTCCCTGCCATGACTGTTGCTAAACCTGCTGAACTTGGTGATGACCCAGAAAGACCACGTCTCTGGTTGAAGGGGGCATAAGGCCAAAGGGTGCAGGTGGGGGAAGCACAGCTCTTACCTCCTGCCCTTGGATATGGGACCAGGCCGTGACTGACCAGCCTTTCCATGAGCACATGGGCTCGTTCCTCTTCTCTGTGTTATTTACTCTGCTTCTATGTCACAGAGGTGGTGGCACAGAAGTGCTCCCTGGGGAGGATGCCTTAGGCTCATTGAAGGTCAGGTGGCCTTGCAGAAGCCCTCACTTAAAACACACCAGGCTCCTTTTAACACCTAATTTTCAATGCAATTCCACTCTTTGTTCTCCTCTAAGCCTCCCTTCACAAGAGTTAAGGCTCCAGCTTCTGACTCACAGGTTTGATCCAGGAGGAGGAAAAGGAAACAAAAAAGGCATTAAAGCAAGAAGCCTCATGGCCCCTCCTGCCCCCAGCTCCAGAACTTTCCCTGGACAGGTATCAGCAGCTGGGAGGCGTGTGGGAAGCAAAGTGGTGTGAGGCTACATAAGACCTGTGGACCTACAGGCAACATGAACCTTGGGGGCTGGGTTACACCTGGTTTCAAAGCACTTCTGCACCATCGGAGCTGAGCACGTCACCCTCACAGCAAAGGGGCCAAAGCTGCACCCCGTGCCAGCAGTGGGAATCAGCTTCAAAGTCACATTTTTGATCCTACCTCAGACAGGATTTGTCAGCTGCGTCACAGTCACCCTCCTCAGGATTTTAAAGTCTAAATCATCATCTATAATTACACAGATTCTCTTTCCTGGTTGCAAACGACACAGGCAGACAGACGGTGTGGGCAGAGACAGCCTGAGCTTCCTGGTCTGCCAGTCCCTGTCCCTGGCACGGGGCAGAGCTGCTGACTGCATCAGCTTGTGCAGTGACATCAAACCTCAGCCTGTGGAGCCAAACGCTGTCCCCTCCCACCACGTCTCCACACACGTGTCGCCTCCACGGCACGTGGCACCTGGCAGACCCTCTGCCAAAGGCACACGCGTCCGTGGGGCGCCCGGGCAAAAAAAAAAACAACCCAACAAACCCATCTTTACATGTGGTAAAAAATACCTCTAATTTCTCTCGCCTTTCTGTCAGATTCCTCCACGTGCCTTCAGAAGAAGCCAAGCTGCACGAAGCACAGCAACACGAGCACCAAGCTGTCCTGGCTCTCTCTCTGCACCACCACCAAACGGTAAAGCCATTTGGTAATTTAGCTGGAGAAACTAAAACCAGGGCAAAACAAGGAGGCGGAGCAGACAAAACTCGCTCAACCCATTAAGGGGAGACTCAGCAACTGAAAATGGTGGTAATTAACATCTTTGCTTGGCTTCTTTCTGCCCGCCAACACAATTTATGCACTCAGAAACGTCTCAGACGGGTCCTGCAGGAAGTTGCTGCCTCAGAGAAGATGTCAGTGCTGAGCTAAAAAGACACCTGTCAAAGCTGAGACCCAATTTGTGCTCAGATGCAACAAAGATCTCCCTGATCTGAGAAAGCCTGAATTGCTGTTGAAATAGAAGCAAGAAAGAGAAAAGACATAGACAAAAAAGAGGCAAAGTTTTTTGAGGAGAGAAAAGGATGCAGGAAAGTCTGATGTGACTTGAGAAGATCAAACTTTAAAGGGATCAAGCTTTAAAGAAGCCAGGGAAAGTTAACATGAACAGTATAAACAGTAGGAAATAGGGAGAAAAAGTTGGTGGCTTTGAAGGGCATAATTTTTTATATATGTTATTGTACTGCATCTCAGGTTCTCCAGTGGATACGGGTAAGAAAGACAAGGAAAAAATATCTGATATTTTTGGTCATGGTAAGATGCCAACAGAATATTTTGGCTTAAGCAAGTTTGCATCTTTTCATCTACAGAATCGCAGACCAAATCTATTCTTCCTGCTCTCTAAGTCCTTGAGATGTCATACCCACAAGCACTATGTCATTTGGGACTGGAAAGAGGGGAATGACATTGGGCAAAGTCAGCCCTGGTACCACACCTGACCCAACAACCACGACAGTGGGGGGGGCAAAAAAGTGGGACACAGACACCTGCAGAGCTGTAGTCACTGCAAGGTCAGTGAGGGACACGGAGGATGCCAGGTGCTCCTCAGGACACTCACCACCTCCAGACAGCAAAGGAAGGGATGGGCTGCTCACACCTGAGCAGGTTTTTATGCAATCTGGAGTGACCATCAGGGTGGAAAACAGGTCAGCTGGATGCAAAACATCTGTCGACAGCCTCGTTTCAGCTACAAACAGTCCTGGTGCGATCAGCAGAGAGAGAAGGGAAGGTGCCTCTCTCTTGGCACTGAATCATCAGCAAACATCCAAGTCACAGCTCAGGGGCGGCTCGTTGCCTTCTGAACAGGCAACATTTGCAAGGGAGAACTCAGCTCTTCCACAGATCAGCTCTTGGCATTTCTGGAGAAGGGTAAGACGCCACTTTAAATTTGTGAAGTGAGGCCTAAAGTACCTTTAGGATGTAAGTGGCTACATCTGGAACAGCAGTCATCATTTGTAGGAGGTGAGGGGACACACCTTTTTTTCTCCAAAACACAGAGCACTTTCCATCTGTTCTTCATGCTCTTTTAACTCCCTGCTGTTTTCTACCTGTCTGTGCCACTTAAACCAGGATATTGCAGCCTCTTTAGAGGCTTTTTGCACAAAAGCCTTTTGATAAGAAGGGTCTTCTCCACAATGACCTACTAAACAGAAAACAAAAAGGCCCTGAACCCTAGTGCAAGCTTCACAACCTGACTATGCCCATGCTTTCAAATTTGCTGGCAGGAAGATAAAATCAAACTATGAGTCTGTCTTGGTCTACAGGCAGGGGAGACACGGAGGTGGGACCCAGGTACCTTTGGTACCCAACAAGTAATGGTGAGGAGCTTCTCTGCCTTGCAAAATGCCAGCCCTGGATCATGACCTGAATCATAGAACCATTAAAGTTGGAAGGGACCTTAAAGATCATCAAGTTCCAACCCCCCTGCCATGAGCAGGGAACCCCATCACTAGACAAGGTTGCACAAAACCTCATCCAACCTGGCCTTAAAAACCTCCAGGGATGGGGCATCAACAACCTCCCTGGGCAACTCAGTCCACTTCCTCACCATTCCACAAGAACCAATTCAGTGCAAGAACAAAATAGATTTAGTTATGTTTTTTTCCCTGCATAAAATGATCTTTTGTTTCTCCCCTTCATCCCTTCCCTCATTTTTAGCCACATGGTCTTTTCCTCTCCCTGCACCACTAATATTTCTCTTCAGAAAGGGGCAGTTGCAGGTTCCCCCTCCCATCCCTAGACCTGAGCAGTGTGTTTCAGCGTGTTCATAGCAGCCAGTGCCCATCCAGCCCTCCCTGGCAGGCTGTGACCAGGCTTTGTATCTTTCCATCCTCAGGTGTCAAATGCTCTTTACTCTGGACAACACCAAACCCATGACTGGCCTTAATTTTGAGAAAAATATCCCCAACTCATCCAAACCATATTTACTGTTTTAGCCTTCACCAAGCCTGGCCAGGCCCATGTGCTGACTGCAGGCTCTCTAGCATGGAGAGAAGCTGGCCCTGCACCCTGTTGGGGATGAAGATGTTACAGTTGCCTGGGAAACCACTCCATGGGATCACTGAAATGTATTTGAGATGTTTGGCCTCAGACACAAGATTATCACCTTGTCTAGGAGAAAAATCCTGACAGAAGATAAACTTGGAGTGTAACCTGCAGAAGTCAATTAACTCTTTTATGGTATTAGCTGAACTTTCATGGAGCTAAGCCCACTATAAAATGCCTCCTCAGTCAACATCAGCCAAATCACCCCTGAAAGAGTGAAGGTGGGTACAGCTGGAGCAGCTCACTCCTCAGCAAAGGGCAGGAGGTTTAAATCTGCTGGTACAGGATCAGCAGGTGAAAGAGCTGGCTGAGGAAGGACAAAGGATCTATAATCAAAGGAGACAGGATTATTCAAGGACTGAGAGCATTTCTTTAGCTTCAATATTTGCAAATCCACTCTTCTTTTTTTTTTTTTCCTATTTTAAGAAAAAATACATTCAGTACTTACAGAAGGAGCACTGGTGGCCATCAGGTAGGCACAAAGCAGCCAGAGATGGATGGTGGGGCACAGGAGCAGTCTCTGCTTGCATTTCCTCATCACTATGAGCACTTCAGGACTTGTGCTTCACCAAGACGTCAGATTTCTGCCACATTCCTTTCCCAAGGCTTTATCTGGTACCACAGTCACGACAATGCACACAATTTATGGGGAAGAAATTCCAGTAAGAGCTGGGAAATGTTGGCTTGGGGGAAAACAGGTTTAATAGAAAGCAGGAAGGAGGAAGGAGTTAAGGTTAATTCACATTTTATTGCAACATAACAAACCAACAAGCCAAAACAGGACTGTGCCCAAACATGGTGGGGTTATGACACAGGTTTTAGTGGAGAAAGAACAATAAAGAAGAACAGACTATTGCTCAAAATTTCCTATTTCTGGCAGCAGTTTAAACAAAGAATCCAGTACAGTATCACTGCTTGCTTTCCTTCCATCAAAAGACAACACCTTGCTTTAATTTCTCCTGTGGGTGTAGTCAGCTCCTAAGTTAAAATCCAGGCTTAATATTTTCTGCTCATAATTTAGGTCACAGGCTGCGAAGCAACAGAGGAAACACAGAGAAATGTCAAGCTCTGCAATAGATGCTACAACTGCATCCTGTGCTCGAGCCTCCCAGGGCATCAACTGCACACCCTGCTCTGAAAGAGCCAAGTCTTGCTGCTGTAAAAGAGAGGCTGAAATCCCTGCAGGATTTAAACCCCAAGTTACCAGGCCTTTGGGAGTGTCTGTTTTCAATCTCAGAGGCTGCTCAACCAGCCAAGGTCAGCAAAGAATCTGTTCTGCTCTGAGCCTTAATGCCTTGTACCCTGCTCACAGCTTTGCTCCTGTGCCAGGCTCCAAGAGGAGCCAGAAGGGATGTTAAAGGAATCATTGGGATCCTGCAGTTCACGTGCCTGGAAAATAGAAGGAAAAAAAGGTGTTTAAATAACAGATTGCAACAGTGCCAGCCCAGGAGCATCCTGGCTTGGTTATTTTCCAGTCTCTGGCTGGCATTCCAGTCCCTCACTTAAAAAAATTCCCACAAAACCAAAGACCCTTCCACTCTCCTCCCTGTTACACAAATGGTGGGGTTATGTTCAGCATTTCAGCTCTGCTTCTCTACATCATTAGAATGACAAACACTGTTATCATTCATTGCTGGGTGACTTCCTACACTTTATTGTGCTCATACTCATTCAGACATAATTACATTGCAGGAGGCTATAAACTCCACAGACTGGAGGATGTAAGTACCTTTCTTCTTGTATTTATTGAATTGTGTTTATTCACATTCCTACTAATTTATATTGCATCTTTCTTGTTAAATATAACTGCAAATTATAATTGAGTCTTCTGTTCTTAATGCTGATTTTTTTTTATGGCTGAAATACACAACTACAAATTTTTGCACATCTGAAAATCATCTGGAGCCTTAGAGGAGCACAGCAGCTTGTGAGGCAGGGCTGGGGTTTTTTGCTAGGTCACTGCCAGCCTGGGCAGAGATGATTCCATCCAGCTAGCACAACATGCTGCTAAAAACCCAGTCAGGTCCTCCCAAAACTGCACAAAGAAAATCACACTTCTGGGAAATTGCATCCAAATGATTCCGAATATATATATATATATATATATAAAGTGCAACTGCTTCTACTTTTTCTTTTAGCATTTCAGCTCTGGCTTGATTTGACTGAGGTTTCCACTAAGCAATGTTTTAGAAGAAAAACGGTAGAAATAATTCATTACATCAGAAGTAAAGATACCAGACTATTTGAGTTCACATCTGATGAGACTGGGGAAAACACAGGAGTTGATCTGCCCCATTACCAACCAGCCTGGTTCAAAAAATGAAAAGGAAAGAAAATACCATTATTTTGCACATTTTATTCTGCTTGTAGCATTATTTATAGTTTAGGCACTCTAAAAAAACCCCAGCCAGCACCACTGACCACTGCCAAGGCAGCTGCAAGGGGACCCTGCCCTAATTCTGCTCAGCACCAGCAGCACAGTCACTGCTGAGCCAGGCAAGTCACTTTTACCTCCTTTTCTCCCAAAGGAATAAACTGGAATCCCCTGCAAGAGCTCCATGCCACCAGCAGTGCAGATCCCACCAGAAAGTTCCATGAGAAGATTTCCAATCCAGGGGGGAGAACCAGTTTCCCCAGGGAGTGCCAGATCCTGTGCCAAAGGGTAGAAAACCAGCCCACGCACCCGTGAGGTGGGACAGGAATTCTGCAGTTTCACTGTATTTTGTGAAGAAGCTCAGCAAGGAAATGGACTGAATGTCACAGAACCAGATAAAAGACTTTCACATTTGTTGGGCAAGCCAAAGGGGATTTGCTTTTTATTCTTTTTTTTTTTTTTTATAACCACTTTTTCTTCTCGGCCTTTCTGCAAATAAACTTCCCTACACATTTGTCAGGGAGAGTGAGGCAGTGAAATATAAAACAATAATGAAGAAGCAATCTGTGCTGATTCCCAGACAGCCAGGGTTAGCAGGTCAAAGACATCAAGAGTTTCTGGGGAGAATTCTGGATGCTGGTTAAAAACCCTAACAAGTCACAGGTTTCCTTTATCTTCCTTCTCCTGCAGAAAAAAATGCCTGGATGGAAACATCCTTGGAAAAAAAAACTAGTGATTCTACTGCCCTGGGGGATGCTGATGGAAAACTCTGTGTGTTCCTTTGCCCATGGAAAAACCCAACAGCAATTAAGACTTTAGAACTTCACAGAGCTATTTTATCCTGTGTTCTGTGGAATCAATATTTACTGTGTACATCACAGTCCTGTCTTTGGCCCCCCAAAAGGATTTAAGTGGAAGAGCCAGGGAGACTGTGTCAAGAAACGTGTGGGCTGTGTGTGTTACAGGCATATTCTGAAGCAGATTATTTTGTGAGACAGCTGAGAACTTCAAGAACTTTGGGAAATGCCTGAAAAACATGCAATTGTAAATGAAATACTTAAATTATTTGAGATTATAACTTTGAACAAGTGCTCTATATGATAGAGTCCTTTGCACTTGCCTCAGACTGTGTGGTTTGTCTTGCACTCTATCATTAATTTTGCAATAGTACCTACCTCTTAGCAGAGCTTGCAGTTATTTTCATAATTAGGATCATTGCAACGCTTTGAGTTTGTTTATAACACTTGTTTGATTTTGTTTATAGCATTTCATGGAATCACTGTATTATTTTGGTTAGAAAGGTCCTTTAATTTGTAAAGTTCAGCCATATTTGCATCTGTTTATTTGAAATTTCTTTAAGCCAATGCAACTACATCTTCCACAACCCTTTCCTGCAGTGGCAGAGAACTGCAAAAACACTCTCAAAAAGACTTCAGCTCAGTTCTAAGAATGAGATACTCTCAGAGAACCAAATGAAACCTGTTCCTAGAATAGGGCCCATGAAGGATTCCATTTGTCCACAGCAAACAGGTATGGACCATTCCTCTCGCCCTCTAGTGCACTGCCTCTGACCACAGAAATGGGGTTGGACATGTGTTCTGACACAGATTTCAGCTAGCAAAGTACAAAATAAAGTGATTACCCTTGGAAAGGACAGTTTTTCAGTTCTCCTCAAGTCTTCTGGAACAGGCAGCAGACAGCTTCTGGGTCAGGAGAACCGGGGGGAGAGTTCATCGTTTTCTAGGAGACGATGTTTAGTTGGCTGCAGGTTCAATGATGATGGAAAATTCTAAGATTTCAGTAGTGGTGGCACTAATCTGGACTTTCACTGCCTATCAGATGATCCAAGAGAAAGAATTACAATAAGAAAGTCAAATAGAAAAAGCAATGTCATAGGAAAACATCCTCAGATGAGTAATAAAGGGTATTTTGTCCCCAGCTCGAGTAAAGCATGTGAAAGTGACATCCTAAAAATATTGGTGTCAGCTTGATTCACATTTCTGTGTGCAGATTTCCATTCTCAACAGCCTGAGCACGAGCCTGTGCTGAATACACTAATTCCAACAAAAAAAAAGAATGCACAGGAATACAAAAAAACCCAGAAAAAAGGTACAAAAGAGAGACTTCAAACTATGGCAGTAACAGTAACAGCAATTATTCCAGGAAGCCCTGGAAAATGGAGACATTTCACACAGTGCCTGAACGAAACAGTCAAATAGCACAACATGCTACCTGTGATGACAGTCATAAAGTGCTCCCAACTTTTAATTACTTTGCCAAATGTCTGCTTTCACAACATGCTTGCCACGAAGGCAGCTGCACAAGAGCCTGTGGATACACACGAGCCTGTGGCCCTTTGCAGACACGAAAGGGAGCCTTCCTGACAGCTCTCCACGAGCTGAGGAATATTGCCAGCTCCTTGCTGTGGGAACAGGAACTCGTTTAGAGGTGCCAAAAGGTCTTTGTTGCCCCCTGGAGACATCTCCCAAGTCAATTCACGCAGCAAAGGAGGAAGAAGAGGGGAACAAGGCAGAAGGGATGACGTGGTATTTCAATGCTGGTGGAGAACAAGGAGGGCAGAAATGATGATGAAGTAAGTGGGTTCATGGCAGAAGCAGCATCAGGGAAAGGTCATACCAGGTTCTTGTTGCAATTCATGACCAAGAACACGTTAGTGTGGAAAAGTGCTTGTGCCTGTGAATTCCTATTTGGTCTGAGGACCAGGTTGCACTTTGCATCCTAAGAAATATGAAAACAAGCTCACTAAATGCACCTGGGTTTTTTTGGAGGGCAGCTTCAGCTCTTCGTGTCTGCACACACTCCTGAGAAAGGACCTGTCAAAAACTGGTGTCCCCAGAAATGAAGCACTGCATAAACATTGATCATCAAGGTAATTATTTTGCAGTTTGAAGAGGAATGTTTTTAACATCAGACAACTGCAGATAATGGTCCTTCTCCTGCCACCTCTCACCAAAGGTCACAACAAACCCAACGTAGCTCGTGTCTGTCTGACAGGATCTCCCTTCCCGGGAGACATTTGTCAGCAGCAATGAGTGAAATGCCATGGGACATTGTGGATGAAGACAGAAAATGAACTAAATCCCACTGAAGAGATAAATCTTCTCCATCCAGACATCACACAACAAGGAAGAAGCTCAGTCAGTCAAAACTGCATGACTGTTTTTTAAAATGTGTTTCTGCACCCAGCAAAGCTTCCCCTCCTTGCATGATGGACCCACCTACCCTCCTTCCCTCCCCAGCAGCCCACCTCCAGGCCAGCTCACCCTTTGTGCCACAGCATCCATGCTTTACAACTCTCCAGCATTCTTTTTTCCCAGCTGGAAAATGCCTTCTCACAACTCCCTGTTTTTTTCCAGGGTAGCCTTCAGGTCCAAAACCAGCAGAAATGGGTACAGGGTGGAAAACTCCAATTCCATCTTCTTTTTTTTTTTTTTTTTTTTTCATTCTCCTGCTTTCCCTCTGCAACCAGCTGCTCTGCCCAGCCCATGGGCAGCCTTCATACCAGCTCCTCTGGAGATGACACGGGTCTGCTGCTCTGCAGCTGACACCAAAGTGCTTCCTGGCTTACTGAAGGACAGATGGTCTTGGAGCCTGCCCTGCTTGGTCCCACCAGCACTGCCCAGGGTTTTCTCTACCCACAGTGCTACAGGGAGTCCAGATGCAAAGAGTAATTTCTAAATGTGTAAACCATGTTCTTCTTGAGTATTTTGCTTCCTCTGGGCCCTCTTTATGCCCAGGTGGTGCCTGCAGGATCTTGAGCTGCTCTGGAACCACTGCAGCCACTTTAATATGTACCATTAGTTTCAGGGTGGTGGAAGGGAGTGAGGATTTTTATGTGACACCAGTGATGGTTCTGAAATATAACAGTTAAAATGCTCTTCCCCTGCTTCTGCTAGAGCAGTTATAGTCACTGCTTTTCAGACCCAAAAGTGGTGTTTTTGCAGCACTGGGGCAGGTGGATCCCAGATGTCCATGAGTGGTTAATGTATCCCAGCACACGTGTGTGCAAGAGCACTCTGGGCCAGACTTCTCTCCTGCTGAGGTTAATGGGAAAACCCCTCCTGATCTCAGCCCTGCAGAGCTGAGGCAGGTGGCTGGCGTTGATGCAGGGTATGAAGGAGGGATGGCACGAGCCTGTCTTCTGGCTGTGTGTGGCAAACAAGGTCAGGACCATCAGCTCCCAGGGCTGTGGCATTAAAACCAACGTGACCAACACCAAAAGCAAAGTGAAAATAGTTCATATGTGCTAACAGCCTGGGAGAGCACAAACTGTATGAAGCCCCTTCAATTTCTATCAGTTTAAAACAGCAGGAGCAACAGCAGATATGTGTTTATATATAATATATATCCATTTTAGACAACCAATGAGTTCCAGAGTGACACGCTTGTTCCTCCTGACCAGGTGGTGAGTAGGAAACACTTTGGGGACACAGCCTGAGATGTGACAATTGCTCAGAGCTGCCTCATTCCATAAACCAGGTGATATTTGTTTCCATAAAGGTCTGTGGGAAATTTGGTCTTCTCCTCAAGCTGAGCCAAGTGCTACTCAACAGCTTCTCTTCAGTGGAGCAAGCAGCCCCTGCCACACAGTCAAACGGGAAGTGCAGTGCAGGCAGAGCCCAAAACTGGTCAAATGGAGTGCAACAAGAAGAAAACAGAACTGAAGCAAATTTTCAAATTAATAAAACAAATCAAGTTAGCTGGGCAGAATGTCTCTGAAGTGAGAAGCTCCAAACACACAGGGTTGCAGGACATGCTTCAGAATGGGGCTAACTCAGGAGCGGACACCTGCATGGTGTTGCCACAAATATCAAAGCATGCACAGAAAACAGCAAGCTGCAGGCACAGGCAGGAATACTTCTGGGGGGACATTTTGAAATTCTGCTCACAGGCAGGAATACTTTTGGGGGAATATTTTGAAACTTTGCTCCACAGGATGAGGGTTTCTAGAGGATTTGTTCTGCTAAAACTGTGAGGTCTCATCTGCAGCACTGGGCTACTTACTTACATCTGATAAATAACTCACTGCTCTCTGAATCCTTCCTAATAAATAAATAAGTACCCTTGAAATAGAGGACTATTTTAATGTAGCTGGAGAAAGGCATTTTCATTGCTTGTGGCTTTTTTGAAGCTCTTTAGATCTTCCTTTGCATTTGCTCCTTATGTTCTAGGAGCAAAGATCATTGTCAGGTCTGATGCTCCCCTGTAGGAAAGGTCATAGAGAAACCATTTTCATTTGTTGTGTCTGATTTAAGAGAAAATTTGAAGATTCAAAATGACTTTCCCACTCACAACTACTCAAGGCATAGTATATATAGGTTAAAATTAAAATAGATTTAAACTTCTCAGGACAGCATCTACCACTGCACTTCCTAAGAAAAAGAAGATAGTGACAAGAAAAAGCAGAAAGGAAAAGAACAGCTGCACCCCCTCACCCAGTTTCTGACTTGAAAGTCAGAAATTCAGATAAATGATGAGAGATCTGATCACTACAAGATAAGTAGATCCACTAAACCCACAGACAGGAAAAAATCATCATGAAAAACAAAAGGTTGAGATTATCAACAATCTGCTCTTCCATCTCTCTGTTTTAATTACTTTTCTGGTAGCAGAACAGGAGGTCTACTTTTTTCTTTGAGCCATTTCAGCACACAAATATCACTGACATTCATCTGCAAAGGGGTTCCCAGAGTGATGCTCTGCCTGCACTGGTGAGAAATGAAAGCAAAAATGGGATTTTTGTAAAGAAATTAATACCTATTGATAGGAATCCAATGTTGCAGGACTTACCTTCTGCTTATTAATTTAAGGACATTTTTCCCCCAAAATTTTCTGCAAATCCCTGAAACGTATCTATATCTATCTATAACTACATCTACATCTATTTAAAGTGCATTTAATCCAAGCATCAAGAAAAGAGAAGAAAACACTGGTCACAGGCAGGAAAAGGTCCTATTTTATTCAAGGCAATAGAAAACAGAAACACTGAGACATGAAAGTCCCTCTTTGGTGACAGATATAGGACACATGCAGCAACAGCTCATTTCTAACCTCTGCCCAAGGCTGTCAGGGCATTGAGGGCCTGGGGCACCACGGGGACATTGGGAAATGTTGAGTCTATCATCCACAGGGGAGAGGGGGAAGAGGCAGAGCAGCTCTGTGGGAGGCTGGCTGGGACAAGGAGAGAAAGGTCTTCCTGGGACAAGGAGAAAAAGGTCTCCCTCGGCCATTATCTCAACTGTGGCCAAAGTTCCTCAAAATGGAGATGAAAGGCAATTAGATTCCAGGGAAAGCCAGCACAGAAAGTGCTCCTGGATGGTCCAAGTGCTGTTTCTGGGGAGACAAGAGTCAAAGTGGGAATGTTTTCTCTTTAGCCAGCTACTGAGCTGTTTACCAAGGTGTCCAGAAATGGGCCACTGAAAGCAGCTTTGGGAAAAAAGACTACATCTCTAGGCATCTGAAACACTGACTGTCAGGCCTTGCACCAGTGACTTTAAAGGAAAAAAACAGAGCAATAACCATTTATTTTATCTGCACACATCTGTCAGTAGGGCTATGTAGCTATGTCTACTACACCTAGTAGACTAGAGAGGCCACCATGACTACCTATGTCTACTATAATCTATCTACACTGTTAGCCCCATCAGCCTGATAGTGCAGCACCCAGAATGCTCCATGCAGGACCTGACTTAATGCCAGGAAGATCCTGCAGCCCCTCAACACCTCTCCTGGTGCCACCAGGAACTTCTGCAAATGAATCTCCAGTGGATCAGACATCCAGAAGCTTTCTTGGCAAACATCACAACAGAGTCAGCTATGATGATGTCATCCAGAGCTAATGCTCATCAAAGACAGAGCAACAGAACCATCAATGAAGAGTTTGGGTGCTGAGGGGGTGGAAAGATTGTCAATTTTCAGAGCAAGTTTATGTTCAAAATTAAAATTAACGCAATTCAACCCACTTTGAGATGGGTTACTTTTTTTTTTCCATTGCATCTGAAGAATGAAGAAGTGCTCTTACATGCAGTAGGGATAAAAACACATCCAGTACAGATGCTAAAAGACTGCTATCAGTGCTATCAGTGAACTGCAAAGCGATTATGTTGTACCCTGGGGCAATAAGGCTGTCATAAAATTCTCAAAACAAGACGTGAGAATCTAGGACAGTTCTGTTGTCAGGTCACAGTATTTGCTTTGCAGTCACATCCTCTGTTTTCTTGTTATAAATTCAATTGCAACGTCTTTAGTATCAGTTCACCCACTGTCACTGCAGATACGCACAAAAGCCTGATTGGGGAAGGAGGGGGGGTTTGTGACAGCAGAACGTGCTAGATACAGGTGACATTATTGAATAAGTGACATGGAGGAACATCAGAACTTCTGGCTTTTGCTCAAACCCAAACCTCTTCAGCTAATCATAGAATCCTAGGGGTTGGAAGGGACCTCAAAAGATCATCTAGTCCAACCCCCCTGCCAGAGCAGGGTCACCTAGAGTACATCACACAGGAAGGCGTCCAGGCGGGTTTTGAATGTCTCCAGAGAAGGAGACTCCACAGCCTCTCTGGGCAGCCTGTTCCAGTGCTCTGTCACTCTCACAGGAAAAAAAATTTGTCTGATATTCACCTTAAACCTCCTATGCTCCAATTTGTATCCATTACTCCTTGTCCTATCACTGGTCATCACTGAAAAAAGCTTAACTCCATCTTCTTGACACTCACCCTTTACGTATTTGTAAACATTGATGAGGTCACCCCTCAGTCTCCTTTTCTCCAAGCTAAAGAGACCCAGCTCCCTCAACCTTTCCTCATAAGGGAGATGTTCCACTCCCTTCATCATCTTTGTGGCTCTGCGCTGGACTCTTTCAAGCAGTTCCCTGTCCTTCTTGAACTGAGGGGCCCAGAACTGGACACAATACTCCAGATGCGGCCTCACCAATGCAGAATAGAGGGGGAGGAGAACCTCTCTTGACCTACTAACCACACCCTTTCTAATGCACCCCAGGATGCCATTGGCCTTCTTGGCCACAAGGGCACATTGCTGGCTCATGGTCATCCTCCTGTCTACCAGGACCCCCAGATCCCTTTCACCTACAATGACTTGTTATAAACAAAACCTGGAGCTCTGTCTCTGTTACCCTCCTAGGTCCCCACAGAAGTGGAGGGGTATTGATTAATGAAGCCATTTTGGGCACGGGACATGCTCTAGAGGGATCCTCCAGCAGGCAATTTTAATCATCTAATGCTAAACCAGGCCCTGGAGAAATCCAGTCTACACTTCTGCTCTCCACTATTTTTACTTTAGTGTTTTTTGTTTTTTTTTAATAAATAGAATTTCAAAAATAAAATAAAAAAGCCAAGCAAAATCCAAAGTCTTGCAAGAGTCTTGGTCACATTCCAATGAGGAAGAGAAAATTCTGAAGTCACTTCTGCAATTGGGAAGTGTTCTTCTGCACAGCACATAACAGAACTGCCTGCAGTGATGGTCTTTGGGATTTCTACATGTTTATCAGAATAAATGTGACACTAAAATACCATATTGCCTGGATGAAATGGCACCAGTAAACCCTCCCCAAACAGTTTTTCTTAATAATTAAAATGACTACCTAACATGGTCAAGAAGGACTAAGACACTGTTGCCACCAAACCATCACCAAGGCAGCTGGTCAAGTGCAATAAAAGCTGGTTATCTGCAGCATCTGGAGGACACCCCCTGCCTCCACAATATCCCCTATTCCCAAGTCAGCAGAAATTGAGCTAATCCTGTAGCAGAGAGGACAATTTCAAAAGGTAATTGATGTCTTTTTAGCCTAGAACTGTCAAACTGAATTGAGAATAATCAAGCCTGACAAGTCCAAAGTTAAGAGAGAAATTGCAAGATTGATCTACTTCGGGTTCTGAATTTTAAGGCACAGTTGGTGTTGCACTTTTGTCAGGGTAGCACTGAACAACTATTTCCCTGTAAACGCAGGAGGAAAGGGAAAATGGTCTAATGCTTAGAACAAAACCCAAAGTATTTAAAATCCAGAGCTCTCCCCTTAACTTTGTCAGGATGGTTGAATCCCATTTCTCTTTACATCTACAAAGCACCTGATAAGAGCAACACGTTGGGAAGTGGAGGCCATTTAGAATGATAAAATCAAATCCATTTAAGTGAAAATGCTTTCAAATCTACCTTCCCCCTACGCTACCACATTGCCAACTTCTCTGTGCTGCAGAGGCAGGTGCAGAGCTCTGCTGTGAGAACTGAAGGGCTGATGGGACTAAAAGCCTTGATGCAGTTGAAAAGAGACAGAAAAAGCCACAGAAACTAGAGATGGTAGCAAGAGGAAAGAGTGGGATGTGGAGCTATAGAGAATGGAAGTGTCATCTCCACTTACATCCCCAGTAATTCAGCTCCTTGGGCCAGGGGGATGTTCTCCCTCCCTGGGTGGTCCAGCCTGAGAAGGAAAGAAGGAAAGAATATGCCCAAACCAGGGAAGTTTTGGGGGTGCTTGGGATGAACTAGAGAAAGGACCTGGTTTCCACAGGGCTGGATGTCCCGGTGTCCACGTGTGCTGGTGTTCAGGCTGCAAAATGCACAGACTTCCCTTTCTCTAAATCCTTCCCCTTGGTAAATGAGACACTAAAGATTTAAAAAACCTTCTAGGCATTAAAAACAACAACAAACAAACCAAACAAAAGCTCCCACACCAAGCCAACCACCACCGACAAAAAAGACCCACAAAAAACCCCAAACAAAACTACCCAACAACAACCAAAACTGAGCTAAAAAAACAGCTTGAGGAATAACAAAGTATTGAAAAACTCTCATTGCTTTCAGGAAGCCAAGATCTTAATGTGCCCATCACTCAGGCAGCACTTTGCTGCCTCCAGCATGCTAAAGAGTTATGTAAGGCATGGAAGAGCATGATGCAGGATGGAGAAGGTTTAAGTGGTCAACCACCTGTCATGTTCCCCAGAGAGCCAAACCAGCACAGTTTATACACACTTAGCTTTTATTTTTTGCCTTTTTTGTTTTTTTTTTTACAGTACAGAAGATACACAGGTCTATGCCAGTATCAAAACCTAAATACAGCTGGAGCTGATTATTTTGATGGGCTGGCTTAGAAAAAGTAAAAAAAAAACCAACCACCAACCAACCAAATAGAAACACCACCAAAAAAAGGCAACCAAAAACCCAGCAACTAGCACGTACTCTTGTGCATCAATTCACAGCACATAATGCATGAGTCAGTTGCCAATACCAATTTCAGAATAATTCTAAAAGTTTAGCTCCCACTTACCCAGGCACCTTTTAGATTTGAGACTGAGCAGAAAGAAGAAATAAAAGCACCAGTTTTTAGGGGAAAATTGTCTAGAAAATTCAAGCTGTTGTTTCTATAATACAAGTAAAAGCCAGGCCTTGTTGATGATGTTTCCTAAAGAAAATGTGTGTAACCCTTGAGCCTGCTCCCTCCTCCCCACCTTATTATTCCAAGCACAATTATTTATAGTGGAGCTGTAAATTCAGTATGTCTTATGGCAGGTAAAAAGAAACACCTTGACAGCACATTCCCCCTGCACTCTCATTTTGAATATGGAGATTTTAAACACTGACCACACTATGATGGTGGGAACTCCACGAGGTCTGCACCAACCAGGCTGGCAATGATCTCACCCTCTCTCCTCTTCAAAAGAGGCACTTCAAAGGAGACAATTTTACTCTCTCAAACCAATTCAGAGAAAAATAGCTGGATACCAGCTTCAAGGAAGGACTGAGAGGCAGTGAACACTGTTTTCTCTGACAACTGCATCATACCAGCTATGGTTTGCTCAGCCTCTCTGCAAGAAGACCCTGCTAGCAGCTTACAGCTTAAATGTTAGAGCAATTATTAACTGGCTGACACACACAGAAAACAGCTGGCAGTTGAACAGCCCCTTAACTAAGCAAAGGTATGGCCATTATCCCTGATAGAACAACCAGCTCCTCCATGTTGCCATCATTGCTCAGCACTGACACCTGGATGACATCAATGTCCCAAATGACCTTGACCAAGGACTCGATGATCCACTGACTGCCAACTCCCTCCCCTGTTGTTTCCTTGTATTATGATTATTTTTTCCTGTAGGATTTTGTGCTTTTCCATGCAAATCTTTTTTCTTCTTGAATGCTGCCTCTTGTCTCAGAAGCCCAGGCTCCCCAGGGCCAGCAAGAGAGCCCGAGGAGGGACAGGAGGCTGCAGCAGGGACACCAGACATAGGAGGAGCCCAGCAGAAGAGGAAGTGGGGGAAAAAAGTACTGAATGCATTCAAAATACTTTCTAGCACATAAAATCCACTGAATTGCCAAAGCTTCTCTTTATGGGCAGTGGATGATGCGCTAAATACTTTACAGGTAATTTCTGACCCATCATCATAAGGATACAGCCAAATGCTTGAAAGACCAGGGGTGATTAAATGCTCTGGTTGGTGCTCCCACACCTTGCCCGCTTCATTACAGAGTGAGAGGAACAGGACTCTGGCAGGAATCCTGCAAAACAAATGAAATTTTAACCTAAAGCACCTTACAGTTTCAGCTTCCCCATCCGAAAGCAAATCCAGAGGTTAGAAAATAGAGGGAAATTTGCCGGCTACTTTTTGCTGCTTGCTCTTAATGAGCAGCCTTCCCTTCCCACTCCCCCTTGACCCATCCATCCCCACACAACGCCCCGGTTCCAAAGCACCTCGTGTGGAGCTGCCAAAGCCTCACATCTTCCCTCAGCAAACACAACAGGAGCATGTGCTCTACTTTCTTTTTCCACTAGCTCTGCTCTTGCCTGGAGGTGCCTTCCTCTGCTCCATCATTTTGTTTTAAGAGAGAAGAGAAATGCAAGCAGTGTTTGTTTCACAGTGCAACTACAGGTACATTACCTGATAAAAGAGGAAAGCACGTGGCTGTCTTCCCTTTCATTTTTCTTACTGTGAAAATAAAACACAACAGGGGGACTGATTTATTATTATCAGTGCTGTGTAACATGGGTACCATCCGATACCACATTTGCCAGCATAAACCCTTGTCTGCACAACAAACCCCCCCCATGTGGTCTGAGGTTCCCCCTGAACTTCTTCCCCAGAGCTAGGCCAACTTTTTGCCAGGAAAAAACTCCCCAAAGCCCCACATCTCCACTGGGATGGGCCTCATGGTTCCTGGGCCATGCCCAAGCTGGGGTGTGCCATTCCCAAATCCGACCAAGGCTCCAGCATGGGGCCATGTTGTGGGCTCAGACTTCCCTTTGGAACAAGATGGGCCTGTGGGGATGATGCATGGGATGGAATGGGATGGGATGGGATGGGATGGGATGGCATGGCATGGCATGGCCAGACCCAGAGCCAGGCACAGACAGCTCAGCCCTCAGACACCCAAGGTCCCCATGCTCTCACCCATGGGATAACCAGGGTGAAACCACCAAAACTGCACATCCTTATTTTTATGAATCACATCTTTGAGTTGTTCCTTTTAAAAAAAATACCCTCATTAAACAACATAAATGCAGAAGGAGGGGGAAGGAGAAAGAGGAGGAAAAAAGAGCATCTTAAATGCAAATGTCAGTGTTTTTTAAGAAAGAGGAAGCCAGGCTCTCGCTCCCGTACGGGGCTTTGTGGTCAATGGTCACTTCCAATTAGCTCATACCACAGGCTAATGCTTGCTGTCAGCCAGAAACAAGGAGCACTGGAGAAAAGGAAGTTTTGTGCAGAGACTTTGTGTTTTTTTATGGTACTACAATGGCCTGGAGGAAGGAAAAGCATCACAGCTGAACTTGGGTAACTCCATGTTAGATAACGCGGCTGGAGAGCAGCACAGCCCTGGGCCCAGCAAAACACAAACCCCTCCTGCTCTTGGGATCAGCCTTTTCCTGCTAACAGAGAACTGGAACTTTGTCCTGCCTCTGTTCTGGAAGAGCCTCATAGACACCAAGAACACAGGGAAGGAATTTGTGACCCACCTGCAGCTCAGTGAGCTGCAGGGATGGGGACTGGTGGGGCAGCCAGTGCTGCTCTGGTGAACAAAGTACCAGCCAAAAACCACCTGGAATGAAAACCAGGGCCAAGCAACTTAGGGGCTTAAGAAACATGGAAGATAAACCACAAAACTTCAGTGATATGACGGTAGATAACGAAGTGCCTCTGCTAAAAACAGTTGTGGCCATGGTCTTACCCAGCCATGGACCTCTGCTCTTCCATGACTGCTGGGAACAAGGATGATGTTTCTTACTACAACCACTGAGGAAAAGCATGGGCACACAATGTCCTGCCAGCTGTGTCCAGAAAAGCAGCATTTCCCCTCTGAACCACCAAGTGCAGAGTATAAATAAACCTAAATGCTGGGGGGAACACACACGCTGCTCAGCCCCCAGCCCAGAGAGGGCCACAGCACCTGGAAGGATGCTGGGGAGATTCCACTGCAAATTCCACTTACTAGAGCAACACAGAAGAGAAAATCAGGCTGGTTTATTTTGGCAAGCTTTTTCTGTCCCTGAGGCCAGGGAGTTTCAGCTCCCCAGTGCTCATGGGTACCCTGGGTTTGTTTTTTCCACACATAATCATTGTTTTGCTTCCAATTACCTCAAAAAGTCTCTGCAGCCAAGCCTCGTCCTCCATTATATGCTCAAATCATGTTTTTATATTTTAGAGTAACTCACTTTCTCATATAAGATGTTTTCCAATAAAGGCAATTTACAGTTCAACCAAAGCCTAATCAATAACAGGATACAAAGTATCAAGAATCAAGACTGATCTTCATCGAGAACTGACCCATCACCACTCAAAGTTGACTTTTAAAACTAAAACAAACTTCATTGGTTTTACACCTATCTATAACGCAGGCATTGGATTAATTTCTTGGACAACAGCACTTAATTCTCAGTGAAATAAAAAATCAGTGCACTTTGGATAGCTCACTGATACCAACAGTAATTTTGTCTGAATAACTCTTGAATGAAAATTAGTTACTGAGGTAAATTGGACATGTGCTTAATGATAACTTGTTTTAAAATATTACTTCATATCATTATAGTGTTATAGTGTACATGGAGAACTAACAAAGCTTTTATGGCAAGACAAAGATATTATCCTACTTAATTCTACCAGCACTTCAGGAAAGCAATCTCATCCCCCTCAGGAGAAGTATTACATCTGTACCAGGAAAAATGATAATGTGATCCCAAAACGACACCAGCAAGTGCCAGGGGCATAAACTCAGTACTCACCTTGCAGTGTCCTCATCCTGAGGCTGCACAACGGAGACCTTTACACTGGTTAAATGTTAAGGAAAGGATGCTCAGGTTTGCCTGCAGTGATACTGGATGTGGCCAGTTCTCGAGAGGCAAACATAAGAAGGACACGGAGCTGTTGGATTGAGTCCAGAAGAGGTCATGGAGGTGACCAGAGAGCTGGAGCAGCTCTGCTCTGGAGACAGGCTGGGAGAGCTGGGGTGTTCAGCCTGGAGAAGAGAAGGCTCCAGGGAGACCTTAGAGCACCCTGCAGTGCCTGAAGGGGCTCCAGGAAAGCTGGGGAGGGACTTTTGACAAGGGCAGGGAGTGATGGGATGAAGGGGAAAGGTTTTAAACTGAAAAAGGGGAGATTTAGATATTAGGAAGAAATTCTTTCCTGGGAGGGTGGTGAGACACTGGAACAGGTTTCCCAGAGAAGCTGTGGCTGCCCCATCCCTGGAAGTGTTGAAGGGCAGGTTGGATGGGGCTTGGAGCAACCTGGTCTAGTGGGAGGTGTCCCTGCCCACCCATGTAGGAGGATCTTTAAGGTCCCTTCCAACCCAAACCAATCTGGGATTTTGTGATCCTATGATACCTGTGAAGGGCTGACTTCAGCAGACTTGGCAGATCCAAGCTCTAACTCAGGGGAGGATTTAGACCTCGGTGCTTTTGAACTTGCAAATCCTGTGAGTTCAGTACTGTTCTTGCCACCCAACAAACCAGAACTTCATGTTTTCCAGCTCTATAAGCAGCCTGGCCTCACAATTTCTGCTACTGACCTCATGCAAACACAACATCCCCAGAAAACCTCACACCTGAGAAAGGAAAATAATTTTCCTAAAGCCACTTTTCTGCCATCATGTCGAGAGCCCCACGGAGCAGCTGCAACAAAAGCAGACACTGATTTATCTCCTGGTCCTTCCGACTCAAGTTCCCAAAGCTCTAGCCCCTTTCCATGAGTTACTCTGTAGAGATCCTCATGTTTCTGAGTGCCCGCTCCAGACCCTGCCCATGATGTGGAAGGATGGTCCAGCACAAAAGAAAAGACCAGCATGATATAACCTTCCACAGACCTCTGCTCCCCTCCACACAGACCGTGAGGTCAGTAATTAAGCACACAATGTGAACTCTTCAAAAAATTCTTCTATTTCTAGACTTTTTCTAGTATTTTCCCCTGAGGAACAAATTAACATTAACATGCTGCATAGAAGAACAACGACCACAAATACATTTGCCAACAGTACAAGATAATACTCAGAGAAATAAGCTTATAACCTTAGGTAGACATTATTAACAGCCAGATCTCAACATGAGCTTTAAAGTATCCCAGGACAAGCCTCCTGTAGCACTAGTAAGTAGCAGACATCTACCTCCCCTTCTAAAGAAGGCATTTTCCTTTTGAAATTTGTGGTTTATTGTTGATTTCCTTGGCGTTTTTCCTCTGATGGATGTGGAGCACGTGTGATCAAACTGCAGGAAAACACATATAATTTTCAGCTTAATTACAGCTTAAATGAACTTCCTGCACTCTGCAATGGCTTCTTCTCTTGCTGCTAGAACACACTTCCCAAAGCAATGTTCCTAGCGTTAAATTAAATGTTAATAAGCATTTTAAATTGCATAATTTATGCTAATCTGAGAAGTGTTTTGCCTAGACGAAGCTGGTGGGCTTGTTTTACCTCTCGAGCTGTTACAGTTCTACGCTAGTCATCTGCCATTCAACACAGTACATGTGTCAAACTGCTCTCAAAAGGTGCCTGAGCTGTTTAATATTCTGCTAAATATTATTTTTTTTTAAAGTAGAGATGGGTTTTGTAGTTCATTTTCTGGGTTCTCTACAGTTGGGAGAGAGATCTGTCCTTGCTCATAGGAATGACGGAGAAAGAAGGCTCTTTGTGAAGGACTCCCTCAAATGTTGATGACACCATAAATTCCCTCCCTGACAAAAACTGGCAGAAGGCAACAGCTTTTCATAACAGCAGAACCAGCATCTTTTCAAGCATCTGTTGAGCAGTCTCCTGGTTTGGAAATGTGTGGTTCTTGGTGACAAAGAGGCCAATTAGAGGCTCCGAGGTTTTTAAAGTGATGTGAAGCAAGTCACTCAAAGAACACGGGGGCATGCAACAAGGCATGGCTCAGAGAGATGATGCCTCTGTCATGACCAGAGAAGCAGGACACAGCACACATCATTAGTGGGGGACCCAGCAGATACTGCCCCAAAAGCCTTTCAGAGAGGTTTGTTAGAAATCATTTAACAAAGAGGAAGATTCAAACACTGTTTTGGTTTCCTGCAATTTAAGGGAGAAAAAAAACACCCCAAAAATGGAAATGGGAGCATCTAGCAAGGAGGCAAAACACCAGGAGGACGAGTTGATATGGGCATCTTAGGAAATCAGCCTTGAGCTCCACCTCAGGGGAAAACTCAAAAACAATTAGCAAATGTTTGCAAATAATGGAAATGAGGTGCCAGCGAAGAACGTGAGGTTTCATCACTGAATCTGTAGCGTGAATGTGGCCAATGTTCCTCTGTTTAGTTCCTCAGCTCTGCAAGACAGTTTGGGCTGCAAACACAGAGGTTCAACAGCATCAGAGCCAAACTGTGCAAAGAAAAGCTGAGTGAATGGCCAAAGCAATGTGGATTCAACCCAAAATAGCAACACATCACCACCCATAAATCTCTGCAAGTCTGGGATTGCAGACAGGGAGTTTGGGTAGCCATGAATCTGAGATGGTCAACTTGGATTCTGAAAATCATGCTGTAAGAAGATGGCATTAGGGAACGGACATTACTTGGCTAAATGCAACATGAGGTTGAGTGGAGGCACCATCTCAACTCACTTTCATAATGAGGTCCCATATGTGTCTTCAGTGCTCATGTCTAGAGCCAGCTCAGATGTGAAATGAGTTATTTCATTCAGCAGCTTCATGTTCAGGTGCTAGAGCACAATAGCACACACACTGGAAATTAAAAAAAAAAAAAAAAAGGTCTGTCATTTGGTAGAAGAGCCTGATTTACAGTAATTATTCATGTCTGCAGAATCCATATGACAAAACTGAGGGAAATTAAAAAACCCAAAACAGCCTCAATGAAAAACACCACAACCAAGTATTTATACCAAGCCACACGTTTCTGCATTGTGAAGAAGGTGGCAATTGAGAGCCTGAAATTCAGTTTAGATCCAGTGAAAGTACAAAAGGAGAATGAGATGGAATTGAAATGTCAGAGCAGCTGGACCTCACCCTTCCCATTACTGTACTAACACCAAAAGCCAGTGGTAAAAGAAATCTTGAATTTCAGTGTTCACCCTCACTCAAGTTGTTTTTCATGGGCATATTCTACATGTGCTACAATTTATTGTTTCATCCCAAGGTAAGGAGGAGATGCTAACTGAAAAACTCCTTTCTCAGCTTGTGCAGAGGGATGCAGGCAGCCCTGGCCAGGCCTGCAGCAGCCTGGTGCTGGGCAGGCACAAAGCTTGGCCACCTTCACCACCCACACCCCCAGAAGACCTTGGGGCTGTCCCAGAGCTCTAGCCCATACGTGCACCCTGAGCATCTTACACAGAATTTAAAGACATTGAGCAAAACACAAGCAATAATTTCTCAGTGTAGCATCTCCAAGGAGGCATTGAAAGCAAGGAAACAACCAGGGAGTGTCCTGCTGCTCCTTAGAAAAAAAACAAAGCCATTTTTTATCATGAAAAAACACCAAGAACTTGAACAAGGGACAGGAAGAAGCTGTACAAGGACATCATGTGTTTCCAGTAAGGGCTGAAAGGCAGCAGCACTGGAGAGGGCAACCCATACCCCAGCAGTGTGAGCTTCTGGCAGTTACAATGACCAGCAACATCCCGTGTAATGGAACAGCTCCAGAGACAAACATTTCTGCCTTACCTTCCTCTGCTTCCAGCTTGGGGATAAAATACTTTGGTTTTGTGAAAAAATATTCCAAAGCCCAATGCAGGATGGCAACTGCCAGGTGAGAAAAAGATGAGACCTGTTACATCATCCATTGTCTAAAGCTGCTGTGATATGTCAACATCCAAACAGCTGTAACCCTTTTAAGAAACTTTCTGCTTACTTCACCTGTTTCCATCAAACACATATACCAGAAATGACTACTTTATCCAAAGAGCCTTTACTAAAAACAGACAGTTGTGAACATCCATCATGGGACAACTGCCATCAACACCACTACATCCAGCTTCTGGTATAGAATGGTCTCCAAAAAGGTCACAAAAATCAACAGGGAAGATGTCTAACGTGAAGCAGGAGGATGGGACATCTCAACTTGTCAATGAAATGAGATATCTTACATTAAAAACATGTGTTTATATGTGTGTGCGTGTATACACATATGTATGTACCCACACATAAAACTCTTATTCTTATATCATAAGCATATATACATACATATGTACTGCAAACTTAGTAATTTTTCTCTGTAAAGTCACATATCACAGACATCCATGGGAAAGAAAAAGATCCTACTTAAGACAAACCTGAATTGAAAAGCATTTCTACACTCAGAATGCATGGTACCATCAGAGACATTTCAGAGATCTTAAATGTCAATTACAGAAACTGGTTTAAGAACTGACCTTTGCATTGAGCCTCCCACTGAAAAAAAAAGAAACTTGATTAAAAACAACCAACCACTGGCCAACAAATCTCTTGTGGTTTCGCATGGGACCTACGGGAACTGATGTGTGCACCTGTAAAAAAATACCCTCACTCCCAAGCTGAGGCTGAGAGAAATGGTATTAAGGGCTTCTCCTTTTTATATTGGCTCTGTAAGTTGACTTTCAGTAGGGAAATTCAAGCTGAATTTCAAGAAGCAAAAATTACAGACCATTGAAAAGCTGCTTTCTTGTGTCATCTAGAAACGTGACACCTCTGAATTCCTTCTTGTAGGAAAATTTGTGTTGCAAAAATTGTGTTGGGGAGAGCAAAAGACTCAGTGAGGCCAGCAAGGAATGATGGTGGGAAGAAGCAGAAGAGGAACTGTGCAGCGCCTTCACCAGGTGGGGAGACAGCAGACATGGAACACATGAAGTGCTGCCCAATGATTCCCACAGAAGTAGGAGAGACCACAGAGACCCAAGATCACGGTCACCACCAACTCCCAAAGGAAACCAAGGGGGCACATCCAAGAAACCAGCATGTGTTCACCAACCTTGGAATAACGCCAGAGATGGAGCATGGACTTCACAGCAGGCACCTCTTGTCCTCTACATGACCACAGGCAACCCTGGACACGTGGTCTGGGCACACCTGCTGTGACCCTTGTGAGGACTTGAGCATGACAGAGTAAGCACAAGTGATACCACTGTGGTTACAATCAAATCACCTTCTTTTTCCCTATTGCCTTGTAGTGAGTTCTCCTGTATTAGCTCTGCTTTGTTGCAAACAATGCCACAATAAATTCCTATTGGATTGGGATGCTTGGATACAAAGCCAGGAAGAGAGCAGCTACTGCAGGAGAAAGAACAGCCTTCACAGGATTGCTCACTGCTTAGAGACTGTAACGGAATTAGCTCCTCCATTTGCTGAAGTGTGTTTTTACAACACTTTGAGGAGGGTAATGATTCTTCCTGGCTGGGTTTCATGCGAGTTACAGCCTAGAAGCTGTTAGATTGTAAAAACGGTGACAATATGAGTCTGAAAGTGAATCTGAGAGTCTGATTTTCAATTCCCAGCCTCAGCTTGTGT
The DNA here is from genome assembly GCF_020740795.1 of Apus apus. NCBI lineage: Eukaryota > Metazoa > Chordata > Aves > Apodiformes > Apodidae > Apus > Apus apus. Next base: position 2,582,943 of record NC_067285.1, read on the forward strand.
ATTTGTAAAACATGCACACGTATCAGATTTATGGTTTGTACTGCAAGACTGATTTGAAACTGCAGCTCTTGTTTGAGGAGTCTTTTAGGGCCAAATTATAACGCTTGCGTGAGCACAGGAATTTGCTAAGGAGGTGTGAAAACAAACACATTAGCAGAAAAACAATTTACAAGCATCCAGTTACAGGTCCATATGAAACCCTCCTCCTATCCTTTAGAAAGTAAATGGAACAGAAAAGAGGGAAACTCCCAGCACAATCTCCTGCACAGTAACCAGGGCAGTCTCTAAAGCAATTTTCAATTAAATGACTTACAGAATTCAAGTTTTAATACATTATTGATCATCTACGGAAAGAATATCTGATCGACTGCTGCTAAGAATCCTTCCCACCTTGTTCCTCTTGAATGGAGATGCTACTAATAACAAAACAAACAGGGAATTTTAGGAAAATAGCTAACAGTAAATTCTGAGGCACTCTGGCAGCTGATGTTCGGGGAAGCGTGTTTGTTTGATCCAAAACAATGTGATGGTTGAAGGCAAAATTATGAGAATGTATTTGACAAATTAAGCCACTTTTTGTTGGAGTGGCAACCTTCCTGCCTTTGTAACAACATTATTGTCTTACTGCTGCTGCTTCTGCCTGCTTCTGGCAGCATCTAGCAGCTACCTGAGGTAGAAAACATTACCTAAATCTCATCTGTTTCCTGAAGTGTTCAGCAACAGGTAACTTACACCTTAAAGATAAGTAAGCTATCATTATGAATATTGACAGCATACAAAGATGATGTTGCTAGTGCTGACCTGTGTTTTCCCTCAATACCACATACCTGCAGGAACAAGCATACCAGTACTACAAAAGACTGCAGTTTTATCATGGACTTCCTCAAAACTGCTCAGAAAAACAGAAAGCAAATGTCTAAGTAGCTCTCTACACAGCACAGCAGCTCCTGAAACTGAAATGAAAAAGACCAAGGAAATGGATTAATATTCTTAGACAAGTTTTTAAAATAATATTTTATTTTTTGAGTCAGTGGTATATTTAAAAACAATCTACTGTAAGAGTAAAAAGATTGTAGATAGTAAAAAATGGAAGTGTGATGACAATAAAAAATGCTAGAGTATAAAGTTAGTTTCCTTCCTCCCTCCCAACACCCCACCCCATCATTGTCCAGTATTTCTCAGAGCCTAATATCTGGGAAAGAAATGGCATCCTTTTTTTACAGTTGCAGCAATTAAGAAATTAAAAATAGGCAAGGCATTCTTTGCAGGTACATTAATTCATTATTACATGACAAGCAGGCACCATAAAAATTAAAACATTCTAAAAACCATCATATATACAAACTCTGTACAGAATGATGGCATAAGGACAAAGTGATTCCGTTCAGTTCATCCTAGTCCACATGAAATATTACACATTAAAGAAGAAAAGAAGCAGTTCTTCCCACTCTTGTATTCAACTGCTATGAACGACCAGGGGTCTCCTCTCTGCCTTATCTCGTTCTTTTCCTATAAGCTCGTGCCCGTTGGTGGCTAAAAGGCCTCTCTGATCAACAGCCCATGGATCAAAACCCAGAGGAACAGCCAAGTGAAGGAGAATGGAAGTGACTGATCACCAAGGCCTCATTTCACAAAGCCCATCAGCAATCAGCTTATTTGTAACACAGAACCATTAAAGAGAAGGCACATTTCACAAATAAACGGTGTGTGTTTTTTTTAGCCCCGGACAGATGTGTTATTTGGGGAAATCCTAGGGCAGCTTCTCCTCCCTGCCATGCCAACTGCAACGTGCACCAAATTCAATGTGAATGTCCTCACTGATTCCTATATACACTGAGATTAGGTACAAAATACCAAGATTAGGTACAAAATACTCAGCTCATTTGAAGCTCCATAGCTACCTAAATGCTTTAGGTACAAAATATTCCACTCGCACTTTAAATTCCACAGCTACTCACGTGCCTGGAGTTAGGAAGAAGAAGGGAGAAGGTTAAGGGAGAGGGTACTGTCAGTTGATGAATGCCTCCCAGCCTCAAGTAGAAATCCAGATTTCTTTCAAGTTACAGGAGGCACTAACCCCAGAGAGAGGAGTGCTGTAGTGTTGTGGCCGACACACGGCTAGAAATGGATTCCTGACGGAGTTAGAGTCATTGCACTACGGTTAGATACTGCACGCCTGAATGAGGTAAACATTATATACCATAAAATACTTAGGGGAATGAATTGTTACAGCTTTATCTTTGGAAAAAAAACCCGCTTCCTTCTTCACTGGACAATCCCAGAGTCCACAGAGGTTTGCTTCCGAGTTGTCTTTGGAGGCGGAGGCGGAGGCGTCTTGCTGGGCAGCGGGGGAGGCAGGTGCTGGAAGAAACCAGTTTTGAAGAGACCATGTTAGTCATGAAAGGGTTTTTGGAACAGTTACAGCTTGATACATCACTGCAAAAGACAGCAGGTAAGTCTGTAGCCCTCTGACTCCTGAAAGCTTCTCTGCAGAATTTGCTACTGTGCACACAGACTGCCATTGGCTTAAAGTTTAACTCTCACTTTTGACAACGAAAAAAGCCTCTCAAGGGTTCATGATTAATTACCTTAGTATTTCAAGAAAAAATCTTTTAAAAGCACTGGAGAAGTTTATAATTCCCCACTTTGTATCATGATAGGATATTGATTTCTTGGTCTCTGTTGATTGCCCTCAGCCCCTATGCACTACAAAGCTTGAAAGCCAGGTTGGAGCAACAGCTTCACTGCTTTTCCATTATTTTTGTATTTTACACATTTAGAACACAAATAATTTAAAAAAAAAAAAAAAAGAAGCCCTACAAACAGATAAGTAACTTGCAAATTACTATTACGCATTCACTTATAATTAAAATATTCAAAACAGAAATCCAGGCTGTTCAAATATACATATTTTAAATGACTCCATATATCATACAGCAGAGCGAGAGCACCCTCGGTTAGATTTGCTGGCTAATTGGGCAAATTAAAAAAGTCATTATGGAAATTAAGACTTTTTTTTTCCCTAACATGCAATCATAGACATGCTCGAACCTGTTTCAGAAAGGGAAAGCTGCCATTTGCTTGTGCACTTTGAGTCTGGTTTTCTGCAGCAGTCGGGCTCTGCGGCCATTGCAGGGCTCCCACTGAGGGGTCCCACCTGAGAAACGCTGCCTCGATTGGTTTTTATCTAAGACTCCCCCCCTCTCAACCACCCACTGCCCTGCGGTTCCCTCACAGAGTAATGATGCTTTTTCATTTCCACTTGTTGGGCTCAGGGTACCTGTCCTGCCTTACCCAGCCCCGTGCTGCTGACTCCACAAAACCCTCCACAACACCCAAACCCCTCCTGACACATCCCGACTCAGCCTAACTTCCCTCATCACCACTACCAGAACAGCTCAACCACTTGAAATGCCTCAGTGGAACACTGCATGTACTGGGGGGGGACAAAATAACTGGTGATGCCTTGATCCTTCCCATTAGGCAGCTGATAAATCACCTTGAAGAGCAGAAGATGCAAGACTCTTCCTTTCAGAAGACCTCCCAAGCTGCTACCCAAAAGGAAGAGGAGCTCAGGGTGATGCCCAAAGATCCTCCCCACACTCCTGCAGCCTCGAGACCAGGAGTTTTCAGAGATGTGCAAGAGCAGAAGGAAAAAAAGTACCTTTAAGGTAACCAAATGCCCTCTTCAAAGTCAGCTTTTAACACCGCAAGGAGATATAAACCCAGATATTTCAGCGGGTAGTTTTACTACCTGTAGACTAAACGGAAAGGTATGGCTGCACATGGGCAGGGCCAGGAAGGCTGGGGTTTGCTGGAGTATTTTTCCTGTATCTTACATGGCAATAAATCTCTTTTATAACCTTCCTCATTCTTCCTAGCTCTCCCCCCTGGCAAATGAACAAGAATCACAAAACATTGCCAGGAAAGCCAGGCCCTGAGCTTGTCTCTCCATTTTGCCACTGTCCAATACAGCAGGCCTGGAGGATGGAAAGGTGAAGACTGTCCACTCTCCACTTTCCCAGCCAACGCAGCAACATCCATGCTCTCACCTTCTGCCTCCTCGGCTCCAGAATGCTTTGTTACCAACTTGGAAATCAACTGGGTTTAATCTGTTCCTGGATAAATCACAGAATCAATCACAGACTGGTTTGGGTTGGAAGGGACCTTAAAGATCATCTAGTTCCAACCCCCTGCATGGGCAGGGACACCTCCCACCAGCCCAGGCTGCTCCAAGCCCCATCCAGCCTGTCCTCGAACACTGCCAGGGATGGGGCAGGCACAGCTTCTCTGGGCAACCTGGGCCAGGGTCTCACCACCCTTGAAGGGAAGAATTTCTTCCTCATATCTCATCTAAATCTCTCCTCTTTCACTTTGAACCTGTCCCCCCTCATCCTGTTACTCCATGCTCTTGTAAAAAGTCCCTCCCCAGCTTTCTTGCAGGTCCTTCAGGCACTGGAAAGTGCTTTAAGGTGTCCCTGGAACCTTCTCTTCTCCAGGTTGAACACCCCCAACTTTCTCAGCCTGTCTCCAGAGCAGAGCTGCTCCAGCCCTCTGAGCATCTTTGTGGTCTCCTCTTGAGCCACTCCAACAGCTCCATGTCTTTTTTGTGTTGGGGGCTCCAGAACTGAACATAGGACTGCAGGGGGGGTCTCACCAGAGTGGAGCAGAGGGGGAATAAGACAAGAAATTTTCAACCTAAAGCAAGGTGTCATGGCCTGGGCTGCCCTGTCCGGAAGGCTGAACTCCGTGGCCTCCTGCTCAACCATGAGGACAGGAGTGAACATACCTGGCAACAAGGACTTTCACATTCACAGTCCACTTAAAGCTTATACAAGCTCTTTGGAAGAAACAACCAAGTTATTAAAAGGTTTGTGTCTCAAAAGGGCACTGATGCTTGAAATGCACATGTTGAGAAGACCCTGCTGAGTAAGCAGTGTTCCTGTTCCAGACCAGGCTCCAAACCCTGCATTATTTAGTCCTCACTTACAGTGGGACATGCTGTACAATGATCTCTGAGACAGAAAATCAAGTCAACAGACTAATACGTAAAGAAGATAAAATAAGAATTTTCTTTTACTAAATGCAAAACTGAAGTTAGTTTCTACACCCCCACCCCCCTTCTTTTTTAAAAAATGCTGCTCTGTCTCTAAGGATTAGTCATAACCATTAAATACTTTCTCTACTTAAGCAAGTACTTTTCCTATCCTGGTATGTTAAGTTAGCTCCTGAATCCCTACTCAGGCACCTGAGTAACAGCTGGACTGTCAATGTTATTTAACCTCACACATTTGTGATCTGCAGATTTCAAAACCTTTGAAAAACTGCTTCGTTCCAACCCAGTCTCCAGGCAGAGGCTCCTGGGCTGACCCTGGGAAGGGCTGGTGGTCTGCAGAAGATCAGCGTGTGACGTGCAAGAACTCCTCACCGAGATGACATTAATCCCATAACAAAATAAACCAGGTGCCCCTCTAAAATACATTACAAACCATACAAATTTCCTCAGTGCTTTGCTCTCAGATACCTTTAACATCTTATTTATCACTAGAAAAAACTAACTCTGCTGATAGCATCGTTTGTACAAATCCATTTTGAATTTAAATAACAGTATATTGGCAATAATTCTCAATGCAATTAGATCAAAGGCATTTCTCAAACAAATGAGCCCTTCATATTGATCAGAGAACAATCAAATTACCCCTGAAAACCTGCTTCTGAAGAACAGATACAATGCAAATACAATGAGATGAAGCTAAATATATGTGCTATAAATAACAAGCACAAAACCTACCAGAGCTTAGATTCTGCAAGCAAATTAGGCAGAAAGAAATAACAGAGATAGGTAGATAATTATTATAATTGAATTTACAATTTCCATTAGAAAGTCGGATAAATTTAGTACATGTTCATTTATATAATAAGCTACCAGTGAATATATTAAGTAGGACATGAAATGCTCGCCGGGCAACATCCTTAAGAAATTAGCACAACAAAATGTGCCAGTATGGAACTGGTGCAACTCCAAATCCACCAGCACTCCCCAGGATGATACACATTCCCTTTTGTTCCAGCACAGGAGGAAACTCAGGCTCACTCTCTCTCTCCCTTCAATATTATACCCAGAAAATCATGATTAGCCTGATGAAGTTCACTTAGCCACGCTTGGAAACTTTGAAACACAAACCAGTTGCCCTCGCTTTTACATTTCATTAAGAACTGCTTTGTGGAGTTCATGTTTGTATTTCAGTGGTTAATTGTGAACCCGCCAACTCCTGAAGCACGTTTTTACTTTCTGACAGAAGGAGAGAGACTGCTGGTCCACATTCAGACCTATTTTGGGCAGAATCCTTGACTCACGGGTACCTCAGGGGAAGCAGGAACCTTATGTAAAAGGCACATCTGCAACACAGAAGCAATCTGTTCCTTCTGCTTCAAACATGAAATTGCTCCCATTTGTTTGTGGTTTGTTTTTTTTTCTTGATACAGAAAAGAATCAGGTTTAAAAATATTTGTCTCAATTCTCTTAGAGATATAAAATACACTACACTAAGCATGTTCAGGATGCAGTAAAATTCAATTAAAGAAGATGAAAAAAACCACTTTTTTTTTTTTTTACTCTGTGAAGAAGCAAAATAAGACACAAGAATTCTTTTTTCAATCAAAAAACCAGCATTAAACCACAACAAACATAAACATGAAACAAGATTTGATTCCCAAAGGGATCCTTGGGACACTGTAAGAGATTTCCTCCTGTGTCTCTATTTTTCCTTGGAATTAAGTGGTCATCAATATGACAAGCTATGGAGAGCCAATCAAAACCACTTCAGTTTGAAGAATTAACATATCTAACTAGGTCAGAAACAGGAGAAGCAAGATGTAAATAGGATAGCAACTACACTGAGCTCTGAATTGCTCCCCCTTGCTTACACCCTTGTTTGTAGCGTGGGGCTGAGTGGCCTGACAAGCAGCAACTTGCTTCTTTTAATCTGTGCAACGAAAACTAACACATCATGTGAGGTCTTGGAGGAATAACATTCCCATCCTGAACAAGTGATAATGCACCTGCAGAGAGATCAACCCAACTCCACTGCTCTGAACTAAATTATTGACAGTTTAAGCTAATTGGCTGTTTGACCCAGGCAGCAAAGTTCTGTGGAAAATACAGCAGGAAACCAATGCAAAATGACCCTTTCAACTCTGTTGTCCCACATCCTCTATTAGAGTTTCACATGACTTTGTCCCACAGCCACTACCTGCCCTTGCTGGGGGGTACCTGGGTAAGAGAAAGTAATTTCAAGAGTCCTTCTGCAGAGATGCCCTTTGTGTGCTCCCAGCTTCCAAGTGCTGAGCATCCCTTCCTTGGGCAACATGAAAGATCCCTCAGAGTGGGCAACTTGGAATTGCTCGGAACCAGTGTCTCAGACTCTGGAGTCCCCCAGCACAGGACATGGACCTGTTGGAGCCAGTCCAGAGGAGGCCATGGAGATGATCCAAGGGCTGGAGCAGCTCTGCTCTGGAGATGGGCTGGGAGAGTTGGGGTGTTCAGCCTGGAGAAGAGAAGGCTCCAGGGAGACCTTATTGCAGCATTTCAGTACTTAAAAAGGGCCTCTAAGGAAGACAGGGACAAAATTTTTAGCAGGGCCTGTAGCAACAGGACCAAGGGAAATGTTTTTAAACTGAAAGAGGGGAGATGCAGACTAGATGTAAGGAATAAATTTGTTATGCTGAGGGTGGTGGGACACTGACCCAGGTTGCTGAGAGAGCTCAGGCTGGACAGGGCTCCGAGCAACCTGATCTAGTTTGAAGATGTCCCTGCTCACTGCACAGGGACTTAAATAGAAAGCCTTTAAAGGTCCCTTCCAACCCAAACCATCCTGATCCTATGGTTCTTCCCAATTTACTTGGCAGGATCCTGTCCACACTATTCCAATGGAGGAATGCTCCTGTGGGGGTGATAGCAGCAGACGAGGGGGAGAGCTGGACCTAGCCAAGGTCTGCACCCCCCATGCAGGGAGGACTTTGCTCCTGGTGCTTGCCAGCCATGTCAAAGCCCAGCTAAAGCCATTTTCCCTCTCTGGAACCACACTTCTGCACGTGGAGGCTGTTGGTGCTTCAGACTGTGCTTGCTAACTCCATTTCCAAAAGCACTAGTTTTTTGCTCTGGTCTGTAGATCAACAGACCTCAAGAGGTATAAGCAATACACCCAAGATTAGGTTCAGACTCCAGACCAAAACTGCATTTCTTCCCGAAGGCCTGGGCCCTGGGAGAGTGGTAACCAAATGCATCATCAGCTGGACAGAGCAAAACCCACCTCCGGTGGAGGGAGTGACACAGGTTTTCCAAAACAACATCAGGGTGCTGCTGAGGGACACACCACGGGCTCTGGATCTCTGGGCAGACTGCAGAAGAACACATTTTTGCACTCAAAATCCTGCAATAAGCACTGGCAGTCATTGATTTTGAGATTTACTAAAAAGTGACTGCGAGTTTTTTACAAACTCCTGACACTGCCAGAGCTTAACCCACCAAAGCCCAGAGCAGCCAAGAGGGGGGAGACTTTGTGTTGGAGGAAAGTCTGGCAGTGCTTCCCATCTTCAGCAGGCAAAAATAATGATCAGATGGCAAGTAAACCACAGATTTAAACTTATTTTTTCGTTTGGGCACATTATATAACTCAATGCATCTTGGGACACCTCTTCTAAAAATCTGGAGTATCAGACAGAAGAGGAGACATTTATTTACATTTGTGAGCAACTGCAGCCCACAAAATCAACTTTCTAATTTAATACAATGGATTAGTAATGCACTTTTTCCAATTTCATTTTTTCTAACATCTCCACAGGACAATGCTGCTAACTAATGTTCTGCTGCTGCTGTGGCAAGTGAGCCAGCAGCAAGCCCTGGGCCACCAAACCAGCAGGGGGGGTCCTGGGAGGTGGCTCAGGGGTTCCCCCACCAGCCCTGGGGGAACGGAGCTGGAGGGCTGTGTGAGGCACTTGGTGAAGGAAGGGGATTTCTCCTGAGAAATAATGTCAGAGAAGGAAAAATTGCAAATGCTGAAGCAGTGCTCCCTAATTACCTGTTGCCTCCATGGATTCAGCTGAAGCCTTTCTGGTAATTTTCTGCTCCCAGTGGCTAACCCAAGGGATAATGATCAGCATTGCAACACTTGAAGAATCCCCCGGATTTTTCTTCCTGTGTAAACACTTCCATTCTATCCAACCAACTACTCTGAGTGCTCCTCGTGCAGCAGATCCCAGAGAGTCAAAATACACACTGTCCCCATCAGCCACAGGAAGACTGTTCAGGTCCTCACATTCCACACTTCTTTAGTCTTTGCCTTCCCCTCCTTGCCAACTCCTCCATCTAGGACTGATCCAGATCTTCTTCTCCAGACCATTATCTGATGCTTAGTAAGTGTTATAGCCAATACTACACAAGTAAGTGCTCCTTTGTCTATTCCCTTTGAGTTTCTCTCCTCGCTGTGAATACTAAACAGGCAGTTGATTTGTATGCAAGGGTAGGGCTGAGCCCATCAAGAACAAGAAGTGCCTAAAGGAATCCCTTGATGTAAGGATAATCCTTCCAGGAGTCATAGACTTCTTTTTTTATGTCCCCATATATTATTAAGAACATTTTTAGCAGAACAAATCAGACAGGGCACAAAAATGTATAGAAGGGTAGCACAGTTAACAAGGAATAAAAGGACAATCAAAAAATTGTAATAGGATGATCACTTGGATAAAAGACTGAAGGTAGACCAAGTTAATAGTGGACTCCAAGTATCTAGGATTGCCATCTCAGACACCAAATGGCACAATTGCCTGCAGTTTGAAGTATGTCTTGACTCATGTATCACTGCATGCTTTGCAGTTCACTACAGCACTTCTTTTGCAAGACAACCAGAGTGAACCACAGAATAATTTCTCACACACGGAGATATTTCCAGTTTTAAAGCTCCTAAGATAATCTTATCTGTTACATTCTTTTACTGATTTTTCTTCACTGATACGAAGCATGTGTAATTTAAAAGATGATCAGTTTACTAGGCAGAGAATTATAATGCTATGAAGTATGTAGCTATTTGACCCATGAAACACAAGACATTAAAAACTGTGGAGTGGAATTTAATCACAGCAGTAATAAGAATTTACCCATCTGATCTTTCATGCCCAGCACTACTAATTTTTTTAATGTTCTCTCACAGCTTCCTTCCTACAAGCCTGATGAAATAAATGTGCAGAATGATTGTTATAAGACCAGGAGCCCTTCCCAAAATTAATTCTAAGACTAATACATGTGGCTTTGTGACAAATCTGCTTCATATTCATTTTTCAGACTCTGAAAGTATAATCCCTTGTCTTCAAACGTTTATAAATATACAATGCTGGAAATTTTTTTTTATTATATTTGATTGCATTTCCATGGTGTGCTTAAATCATAGAATCTCAGAATGGTTAAGGGTGGAAGGGACATTAAAGCTCATCAGGTTCCAACCCCCCTGCTATGAGCAGGGACACCTCCCACCAGACCAGGCTGCACAAGCCTCATCCAACCTGCCCTTGAACACCTCCAGGGTGGGGCTTCCACAACCTCCCTGGGCAACCTGTTCTGGCACCTTACGACCCTCATGATGAAGAATTTCTTCCTAATACCCTGAGCTCCTTCAACACCCAATGTTGAATAATGGAACTTAAAAAAAATTTAAAAATTCTGAGCAGTGAAGACCATAAAGAAAAAAATATTAAGACCTGAATAAAAGTTTACAAAAAGCCAAGGGAGCACATTGCTACTATTTTTATGACTTCATGTAGTGATGTGGAAACACTGCTCATGACAGGTACAGGAGCAGTGCAAGGTCACTTCTTCAACAGCATCAAGGCTGGAACCTGAGCTGTTCTGGTCTGGGCTCCAACCATCACAGCATGGTGGCCTTCACAAGCAGTACAGTGAGTACTGAGCACGTGTCTGTTGAGTGGAAACCCCTTCAACCAGCCTCACATGAAAAGGAAAAATAACCTGGCTATTGGGATTTGTATTCCTCACTGCAGGTGTTATCATCTCACTGTTTAATGCTTTTTTAGCTAAAAACAGAACTCCTCTTAACAATCCTGAGCTACCACCATGACCCAAAAACTTCCATATCACACAAAATGAATTTAGTGCTCCAGAGCTCATTCAGGAAGGAGTTCAAGAAATTTGAAAGCTAATTTGAATTTCTGAGGTTTCCTCACGAAGATGGATCTCTCAGACAACACTCCTGGCAGCTCTCCTGTACCTCCTGAAATTTCCCACTTCTAGGTCTGTATTCAGGTCAAGCAAGAGCTGACCCCTCAGAGAGAAGCCAAGGAAATAGGTAAGACTTCCTGAAAGTATTTACTAAAATCATCAAGCCATGGGGAAGAATTATGGAAGATGCAATGGGAATAGAGAGTTTCTCAAGATATGCCTATAATGAGTCCAATATCATGTTTTGAAAAACACTGCTCACATTCCTAGTTACTTCTGTATCTGAGGTTTTTTCCCAATTTTGCCTGAAAATACTGAAATCCTGCAACAACACAGCTACAATTTCAACCACGAAAAACCCAGACTCGTGTCCTGCTGTGCACTGTGATAGTTTGTGTTAAACAAAAACCCTCCCCAGAATTAAACTTAAATTCCTCTTTCTCTGCTGAGATTCAAAATGCTTCCTCTGACCAGAGAATTTGCTGAAAAGCAAATTACTCCACAGAACTTCATTTGAACGATGAATTTCAGAGAAATCCCGGAAGACACCTCTTCAAACAAAAAAATTCCCACAACATAACAGCTTGGCCAAAATTACACGTTTCCAAGTCGAAGAAAAGAAAACCTCTTTAAACATTTCTTTTTTTCCCTTCCAAAAGAAAATAAATAGCCCTTCTCAAACGTGATGCTTTAAAGAAAAGGACCAAATTATTTTAAAAAGCTTCCAGGATACAGGAAGCTAGGATGAAAAAGAGTATTTTCTTCAGAAAGCTGAAAGCCCTGTTGATGATGAAGAGTGTTTCTGAGCTCCTTCCCTCCAAGGGGGCACATCTGTTTGCCTCCAGGATACAAGCAGCGACTGAATGCCGACAGAACGGAGCTCCAGAAAGGAAAGATGTCAGGTACATGTTTTATTTCCTTTCCCAAGACAGGACTGAAAGGCTATTAAATCTAATTTGCTCCTAAGACTATATCCTGCCAGTTTAAGCTCCCTTACCAACACAGCTAACAACATTTTGCCTGGTTTTCTCCACTAGAATGAATCCCACCTCCCTTCAGGTTGGTCCTCCTGAGCGATGTCATTCCCTCATTCTCCAGAGGCTTGTTTGCAGCTGCAGAAGTCTCTGGCTCCTCTGGCATGTCCATGAGCAGGATTACACCTTGCTGTGGACTGTGGCATAGCACAAAAGCAAAGAAAATGGCAGAAAATGATCATCCTCTCTGAGACTCACCCGTTGATGGGCTGGAGGTGAGGTCGTCGGGCTGATCAAGTCTTGACTTTCCATGAGGTTCCCATAATCAGCCATGCTGCCTTTGAGAGGCAGTGGAGGAGGAACGTCGGGGATGTCGGAGCTGGACATCCCATTCAGCTCCAGACCTGTAAAAATCCACACGGAGTTAACTAACCCTTTCAATAACTGAGTCCAATCCAAAGGCCCAGACTGCGCCAATTCTCGCGGCCTCGGCACTGCCATAACGCTGCCCATGCTTTGTCTGCTCTTCACTGCCTCTGTAATTAGCTGCAGCTCATCTAATGAGGGATTTTAAAGGAAAGCAGAACAAATGAACCCACCCCTGCATCGATGGGAAGGACACACTGTGGAGCTGCACTGGGCTTATTTGAGGATACACTCAAAACGCTCAGGCGATCCCCTGTTTTTAACACAAAACACATTTTCCTTCACATTTCACACCAAAACATTCACAGCTTAGCAAATGTAATTTTCTCAGCTGTAAGCTCTGCATTTTCACCTTCCACATTAATAGGCAATAGAAGTTTTGGTCGGTGCACTAAGAGAATATAACTGGGCTAAGCTTTATTTACTTTCCCCCAGTAAAATAAAAGCATCATGTTAATAAAATTCACAAATGAAAGCCTGTAATTAACTACATCTCTCAAAAACTTGCAAAATCCTGGTAACTATAATGAATGAGCAGTCATTAGTTGCTGAGTAAATAAAATCAAGCAGAAGAAAGTACAAAACATTTATTATTAGTAGAAAGTTCCCTTTTCTTAGCAGATAAATCCAGGCAGGTATGTGCTGTAAAGGGGAATAGCCTGAGGAGCAATAAAGTGTATTGAGGCCTGAGTGATACATAGGTTTTTGTGTAGAAATCCACCCACGGTGTATTTTGGTGTATTTCAGAGTAATTCAGTCATTTGAACACAGGCAAACCCCACTGTGAGCTCTACCAGATAAGAAAATTCATTTCTTGTTGATAAATTAGGGAAGTGTTTTCATTTAGGAAATACACAAGGTTATTTTTCTTTTACTGGAGTGATTAGTGAAAACAAGGACCTGTTTATGCAGATCTTTTTCTAGCAAGGTCCCTATCAATAGCTTTAAAAAATGTCCTTTTCTTGTTCTCTAAAATGGCTTCTCACCAACACAGTTTAACTCTAAGGTGGCTGTATTGATTTGTCACTGAAAACTGTAATTTTACTCTTCATCCTTTCACTTGAACTTTCAACTATGCCAGGAAGAAGAATAGTTTCCATCCTGGGACTTTAGACTTTCAGCGCCTGCTTCTACATCAAACTGAAGAGTCGTTTGTCCTCCAGGACCCGATTTCTCATTGCTTTTTCCACTGCTCCTGTTTTTTATCCTTCCTTTCCTACACATATGGAATTTCTCCATTCCTCATACTTTCCTAACACTTTCTTCTAAATGCTTCCATCAGAATCTCCTTCTGCCAGGCTCATGGCATTAGAGATGGAACCGGAAAACACCACTATGCATGTGTAACTAAATGCTGATGCTGTAAATTAACTTCCCTGTTCATTTTGTATGAATTTCCCAGCCATACACCTCAAGATCACAGGCACTTGAGACCATAAACCTCACGAAACAGCTCCTGGACAATACATCTTGCACGTCTCACCCACAACTACATACACATCTATCTATGCATTTATCCACCTATATATTTGTTTGTTTTTTACATGCACTTGAGGAAATACTGGGCAATGTTTGGAAAGTGGCATTTTCTTTAGAGTTGTAGAATGAGCCAGAACTACAACAGAACCTGGAATCATGCTTCAGAGAGGGAAACCTGCTGGTATTTACTGTGAACAAGCCATGTTTTCAGGTCTCATTACAGACATTCCTTGGGTGGAAACTGAAAATGAGCATAACAACACACTATTACCCAAAGATAAAGCAAATTTAACTGCCCTGAACACTTAATCTTTGTATCTTACCTGATATTACAGTACCTACTCACTTCATCTAAGCCATTTCATCTAGACTAGCAGGTGCTGCCAAGAAGATGTTAGCATAAATGTTGTTAGAAGTTACAGAAAGCCTTTGCTTAAGGTTGACATTTGGAAGACCCACGGCAAGGCAGGTGAGAAATGTTTTCACTGGAGCTGCAGAGGAAACAGTATCTGGAGGCAATTCTACTTTAACATCTGCAATACTCCAAACAACCTGGATGGTCACCAACTGTCCCCCCAACTGTGCCCTGCTCTGCTCCTGTCCCTCTCCCAACATTCCCCAGCTCCTGTTGCAGCTCTGATGGTCTGCACTGCTTCCCACAGGCTGCTCATGGCATCTCCACAGCCTCATCCGCAACAAATCTCTGCAAATGTGGACAGGGTATTTCCACCCACACGACTCCTTCATAATACACCTTAATAGCATATTTACATTCAGTCTGGCAGACAATTTAGTGGAACAACAGCCTTCAATAATGAAAAAAAATATTTGCCCTGCCTAACTAATCTCTCAATTGAACCCAGGAGCCATCGACCCTCCTGCAGAAACAGGTATTGAGCCCAAACTTCAGTAATTTTCAGTCGTGCTTCAAGAAGATCTATTTGCTTCAGACCTATTAATCTTCTCCTGCTCAGTTCAGCTGAAATACACTTTACCAACTCACTCACTATACAAATAGTTACTCATCATTTCAGGCTTGCTATCATGATTCAAGGTGTTTCATCAGACTAGTATGCTCTGAATATTTATTCCTTGCTGGACACGTGCCACTGAGAACATCTTTGAGCTGGCAAGAGATCACTCAGGTGACCTTTTTTTCATCTTAACCTAATGACCAAATTTTACACTCTGTTTTCCCAGACTGCCAGCTAACAAGTAAGCAG
This sequence comes from Apus apus, assembly GCF_020740795.1. Classification (NCBI taxonomy): domain Eukaryota; kingdom Metazoa; phylum Chordata; class Aves; order Apodiformes; family Apodidae; genus Apus; species Apus apus. The sequence continues at coordinate 2,598,275 of NC_067285.1, forward strand.
TACTGCTTAGAAACCCATTAACTGCTGTTAGTCAGTGTGTGCACTGAAGTAACTTCTTTATCCTTGGAAATCCTAACATTTTTATTGCTGCAGTTCCTCAAATGATGATGGACAAGTCTCATGGATTTTGCAATAAGCTGAACCTATTTTCCAGAACATCCATAAATCTCCAGCACATAGACATTAATATTCTCAGAAAAAAACATGATAGCTTCAATTCTTTAAAAAAAAGAAAGAGATTGAGTTAGTTTTAATAAAATGTACACAGGAAGAAATATCCCAATTCAAATGAAGTTTTTGGCAGGAGCACATCTACTTTGCTTCTCTGCACTTCCAGTTTTTAGCATACTGGTAGTTTTTGGCTATCAAAACTGTAAAGAAAGGAGAGAGTTCACAGTTATCACAGGACTTGTTTTGGGTGTCTGCCTCTGCAAACACTGAATTGATTTGCACTTGCTTATTCTTCTGCCACATGTTTGCAAGCAGCAATTTTAAATCATTAAAGCACAGCACCATGGCTACAGTTCTGTTGCTGTAGATTTGTAGAACAAACAATATATGAAAAATATGTCCACAGTTGGCAATAAGAACTTTTCAAAATATTGACAATGCAAGGAAGAAGCTTTTAAGTATAAAAAAAACAGAGTAAAATTAAATGACTAAGATCAAACAAGATGTTTTTTTTTTAATTCTCCTCTTTACTGTAAATATTGAGCCCTTGACTGATGTACTAAAGTTTGGGTACATGTGACAAAAAGATCTTGGTGTGTGTGACATATGCCAGCCACTGAAATTCTGAGCATCAGGTTTTGGCACCCAGCACTACAAAAGCAATAGGTGTTGTGTTACACCCAGTTTTGCAGTTGGGTTTCCTGAAGAATGAGGCAAACATGGTATTTTACAGAAAACTAGTTGATAGATGTCAATGTCAAAGTAAAAATATATCAAAAAGACTGACTTTTCCCCCCTGCCTGGCTTGTACTCATTACACAGCAAACAAAAGTTCTTTTAAGGTACAATTACATGGAAAGATTGTTTTTTCAGCCTTTATGCTCCAAAATACCCCAAACCCAATAGAGAATAAAGTACAACACTAATTTTTGACAGTTACTCTATACCTAAGTCACTGTTAATGATTACTTGAAAAGGAAAAGACACTTTTTCAATGCCACCATTTTCATTGCTTTTGTAAAAGGTTGGAAGTGTTTTTGCTGGGAAATGCAAAGAGTGTGTTCTTGAGAGGGAAGTTCTTGCTCCTGCAAATAATTCCATGGTGATGGCAGAAAGACTAACTCAAAGAACTCAAGCCAAGGTGTAAGGCAATGCTCAGCAAACATCTCCCCACCACCAGTGATTCTGCATAATGTATTCTAGAAAAATAAAAATGTAATTAAAATGACTTACTGGACTGTATGCTGAAGGAAAGTTTGGCCCGAGGAGTAATGGGGGGTGGTGTCACCTGGGAGCTGGGAGGTGATGGAGAGACAGAGAAACGTCTTTCACTTGAGATGACATTGATGACTTGGCTTTTTGGTCTCTGTGGTCTCAGCGGGCTGATCTGCACAGGGACACACCAGTGGAAACCCCAGTTATTTCCCTGCAGCACAGCACAGGCACAAGCAGATGCTGGGCTGTCCCACCATGGCTCATCAAGGTGAGACAGTCAAGGAATACATGATGTTATTGAGCGACAGACCTTGGATTGCTCTGTTTCCTCTGCTACCTCCAGAACAGAAATAGGGCAACAATAACATACAATACTTCTGATTTAATGCCATATTTCAGAGCTCTGAATGTTCTTCCCTTCTCCCCAGGAATCACAGTGAGGCTTGATTGACACACCTTCCAAGAGCCTAGTGTAATTTCCTATGAAACAAGTCAATTCCCCAAACACTTGCCTGATAACAGCTGAGGCAGCTATATCCTTACACTAGATTCTACAGCATTCTGAAATATTTTCTTTCTTCTCATATGCCTCTACTTCCCTTTGACAATTTATTTAATTGTCTGCATGGTCAAACTCTTTCCTGAGGAAGACATCATCTGTCCAGAAACCTTTTCTTGATGGTGCATGTTTGTGCTTATATTTAATTCACTGGAATATCCCTGTTGTTTTGCTCTAGCTGCTTCATAGGCCATTTAAATTATCTACCAGAAACCCAAAACTGATACTTGGAACCTGCTGGGCAATTAATGCTTTTGTAAAGGTGGCTCCTTTTACTGAGTGTAACTCTGAGCTCTACTGTTTGTTACCCACCCACCAGCTCCCATATTTCCAGTAAACACAGTGAAGAAAGGGATGTTTTTATTTCCAGATGACACAAAATGGAGCAGCAGCCCGAAGTTAAGAGGGGAAGAACAGCCAAGGTGCTGCATTAGGAGGAAAGAGAAAATGCCAGGAGCAATTCATGCTTCTTTGGGAGAATTTTGTCATTTCAGAATGTTTGTTTGTTTGTTTGTTTTTTCGAAAGTGTGTTGTGAATGGGAATTCTAAAACAAACAATGAGTGCTTGCTTTTATTTTCAGAAAGCAAACCCTAAGAGGGTTTGCATAAGAGACTGTGTCTCTGAGACCCTTCTACATGAAATGAATGACCATAAAGTATGTATCTTTTTTTCCATAGTTCATCAAGACCTCGGGGTAACCTTTCAGAAATTTGCCTGATACTAAAATTCAAGTCCTAAAAACTCCAAAAGGTTTCTTCTTTCTAGATTTGCTGAAGCATATTTTCAGTAGGCTGCATAAGCACAGTAATCACTTTCTCAGAGGTATATAATTATAAAAAAGCAACTAATTGATAAGGAAAGCTGCAATGCCAGAATCAAGAGAAAAAACATCAGCTAGAATCAAGTTCCCCAGTTAAGTCAGTCTGTAGCTACTTTGCTCAAATAAATTGTAATTTCTGTGACTGACAAGCTTGGTCTTCTTAAAGCTTCATATAAATCCCAGTTCTGCTATGCAATATGAACTCTTTGGAGACCACTAATCCATAATGAACCTATTGCTAATTTTTGGGGGTCTAATGAAAAGGAGGATCAATAGTGAGTGATGTTAGATGCCACTAAATCAGTAAAATGTACAGCCTGTTATTTTGATTTCTAACATGAGCTCTCAAGTGGTCTGTTAACTACCTGGCTTCAGTGTTAGGTTTGCTATCAGCTCCTGGAATCAAAGAACTAACAAGGAGAATTTATGTTAAAGAAGTTTATGTGATACTTAAAAGGAGATAAAAATCTCTGGGAAACTATAAAGACATTACTGATCATCTTCACATACTAAAGTGCTTAATTTGTCTTCTGATAAGATCATAGCAATACAAGATCTCTGTAATTAGGGCTTGGGTTTTGATCAGTCAATAAATTTATTATGAGTACAGTGAAATTTGGAAAAAAAAAAAAGTGTTTAAGCCATACAACTGGACAAAACAGCCTCTGACAGGCTCCTTTTTAAAGAAAATGCAGGAGCTCCAAGAAATAATTCTGCAGTTTTATTATCTTCGCATGTTCTTGAAGATTCATTTGATTGGGAAAAAAAAAAAAAGCTCCTATATAAGAAAGTGCATTGCAGTGATGGAAAGACTCATTTCATTAGGCCCCATCTTTGAAGAGAGCAGCAGCAGCTCTGCAGAGGTGGGAATGGCCTCTGCCATGCCTGCTGCCTCTCACTTGATATTCTCTGTACATTTGGTACAGGGCTAGCAATCATGCTGCACAAAGCAATTAGTAGTGAGCAACATAGGATCCAGAACAGATGAATATAAGGTTATTGATGCATCCCTCCCTCATGAAAGCAAACCTCTGATAACCACCTCTTTGGGGTAAGTGAAGAATAATGTAGGGTGTTAGTGTTCTCAGGCAACCGGTCATTGTGTGTGTGAAGTATCTGAAACTGGACGTCTGACCTGCCAAGCACAAGCCTGTTGTTTGCCAGCTACAACTGGCACAGGCTGGCTGTAAACTGCAGAGACACCTGTTTGGAACAGAGGTGACACACACCAAGCTCTCCAATTAACAGAGACACAAGACAGAGCCAGCAATAAGAGGCTGACCATACACTGTGCTTCTGCACGGGGATTATTCCGAGGTACCACACTATCCCAAACCCATCATGGGTTCTAATTTTATCTTTAAATGTCTTGACATTATCTGTACAAAACTCCTGAAGGCAGCAGTGGGAATTGAGCAGCCACTCTTGTAAACTAATCTCAGAAGTGCCTCCTTTGTTTCCCCTACAAGAGAAAAGGAACCACTCCAACAGCAAGCACTAAAAATTGACTTGGTCATTTTGGAGTTCATCAAGTAGTTTGCAGATACTGAAAAGGGAGAATTTTTCTCTCACCAGTAAACTCCTTTTCATATTATTGATCTGTGGGTTTCAAGAAGCTCAAAGTCAGTGTAGGTAACTAATTCTGACATTTAATTTCCCTCTCTCTCTATAATCCAGGGAAAATTAGTCACATCAGTCATGCACTGAAAGCTCTTGAATGGAAAGAGTGAAAAACTTCAGTCAAATCATGACCTCCCAGAGATGACAGTGACCTTGCAGTGACATCAACCAGCTCTCCAGCATCCTCGGACACTTCCCATCTAGTCTCATGGATTTGTTCAAGTCCAGATGACTGAGCTGCCCTGAAATACAATTTTCTTCTCCTATGGATAATGTTCTTCTCCCACAGGCTCTGCTAGTCTGCTTGGGAAATTGGGAGATGCCAGTCCCAGTCTTGCCATTGTGGTGTTCAGGCTTAGTCAAAGCACTGCTGCGATGTGTGGAGCTGGATGCACTGCATCAAAAAGATGAGACATATAGAAGTCCATGCAAAGTGTATTTCTGGGCTAAAATCATTCCAGTGGTGCTCACCTGATTGGCTCTGGCAGGAGGAATCTGTTTTAAAAAACCAGGTACTGATCTGAAGTCGACAGAAAAACTCACTAGTTTGAAAAGAAAAGCTGGAGATGCACTAAAGGGGTTTTATCGGTTTTCTGCTGAGCTAATACTGGGCCTGTGGCCACATCAGACACAGCTCTGATCTTCCAAGATAATGGTGAACACATCTGAGACATCAGCTCATCTCTGGATGGAAAAGGAGGAGCAAATCCAGAAAACAAAGGAACGACAGCTCAGCATCTGAGTAATATTCCACTGCAATTACCAGAGAGAAAGACTCACAGGACCCAGTCACTACAGCTCAGAGAGAAAGGGTTTTGAAAGTCCAACATAAATGACACAGCCACCAACCAAAAACTCTGAGTTAAAAGTTGGCTCTAGGAGTACTTGTGCAAATCTTTAAAAAAATGTCACATTTCTTTCTGGAGGGCAAGTTTCAAACCAGCGGCCTCAAAGCAGGTGTCCAGGCAGAGATTTGGAGGTTACAGTTAGATCAGGCACTCCCTGCTCCACCTTAAAATGGCCTTGCTTTTCATCTCAGAGCTAGAACTTCTCAAGTTACCTAAGCCTTCAGGACAGTTTCAGTGAGTTAAATATAAGCCAAGAAGAGAGGGTTTAAGAGAGATATGCCCTGTAGTTAATATTCTTACAGCCACCAGTGGAACTGCTTATGATTTTCTGCTCAAAGTAGCCTTTCAAGAACATGGAATTGCCGTGCATGGAATGACCCTGTAATATTTCCCCCCAAAAGTGTCTTGCAGTAGTCAGCTGAAATATGAGAAAACCCATCTTGATCTACTGGGAGCCATAACTTCAAAAGGCTGCTAAAATGGTAGCATTTCTTTTACTCAGGATATACCATCTGTTCCTTTCATCACACAGTCATATATAGCTTTTGGTTATGATTTTCATATAAGATATGATTATTTTTTTTTAACACTGTAAATAAAATGTCTGGTTTTGCTTCATTATCCCATAAATTGACATCAGAGCGTATTCCCTTCTGAGTTATTTTTGGTCTGAAAATAAACTAAGTCGTAAAAATCAACATTTTTATTTAAAAAGAGAAAGAACACTGCTCAGAATTAGATAAAGCATTACTTGCTAATAAAGTTACCGTTTCTGAAAGGATCACTGCTTCAGACTGCTGCAGAGAAATATCAGTAGATTTAAATTCTTTATCAAATATCTCTTGATGCTTGCTGTTCCTTTTCTCCTTCTTCTTTTCCTTCTTATCTTTATCTAGGTCATCCTTGTCCAATTTATCTTGAGACCTAGAATGCATCTTTTTTGGCAGGAGGGGCTCCAGCACAAACCTAAAGGAAATTGTTGTTGCTCAGATCAATAAAATACCATTTTCAAAACACCTTACTTTCATTTACATATTTCCCAAAGCCTCATTTGAATTGATGATGCTTTGCTAATCCAGGAAATCTCATTAGAGAGAAAAGGAGGGGGCAGAAGGTCATAACAATCATAATTGTCTTGTAACAAAATTTACTGCAGAACTGCTGAAGATCCAGAACTGCCTGTTTCCCTGCTCAGTAGGAAATGTATTGGTTTACAGCTACACAAACTCCTGTGTTTCACTGTATGTGGTTTACATAAAAATGAGTTCCTCCTCCAGCACTCCCACTCTGTGTGCTGGGGAGCACACCAGGCATGCCAGCGGATGTCTGGAACTCCAGTGGAAACCAGCTATAGATGAGTGCAGGTCATTGCATTAATCATAGAATCCCAGACTGGTTTGGGTTGGAAGGGACCTTAAAGAGCATCCAGTTCCAACCCCCCTGCATGGGCAGGGACACCTCCCACCAGCCCAGGTAGCTCCAAGCCCCATCCAACCTGCCCTTCAACACTTCCAGGGATGGAGCAGCCACAGCTTCTCTGGGCATCCTGGGCCAGGGTCTCACCACCCTCACAGCAAAGAATGTCTTCCTTTTGTGTGAGGACGTACATCCTTTCAAGTGTGCACCCATATACCCTCAGATCCACAACTCCACATGCCCTGGGGAGGGGGGGAGGGCAAAGCTCAGTTGTTACAGATAAACTCAAGAATGAAAACTTAGATAACAGTGACGAGTAAGGTTAGTTTCCAAAAAGCACCTACATTTTTCTACTTGGAATGCTTCAAGAGTATAAATATATGCACGGCTCATATACTTCCTCCATCAGCTCTGCAATGTTTATGCTCCATGACTACTTTTTTTTCTGGCTACAAATCAAAAAATCCTTAGGGATTCAATTAACTTTTAAAGGAAAACTTCATTTATATAAAGAGTTTTTATTTTGTAAACTTGGAACTCCTTTTAGCTAGTTTTTACTGAGTAATTTAAAATAATCTGCTATCTCACCTTTTGAATGACTAGTTTAAGTAAAAGGTAAAGCCCAGGTTAGCTCATTAGATGGAAAGATGCTCAAACAAGGACCTGCAGCAACGACCCCTGAGCCATTAGCCTCATCATCACTTGATGACAAGCATCCACAAGGAATTGCCATTCTTCAGACAATGATTAATTGCTTCCCCTCCAGGCACTACTATTATTAGTACTACTAATGATTTGGACACATCATACCAGGGATGAAATGGGCTGACAGGCCACGCTCCTCCTACCTGAAGAACATCAGGACTTGCAACCGATGGCAAATCACTCCAGCACACTGGGACTTCTTGCTCCCAGCCATGCCTGGAAGTGCCCAGATTGGTGTTTCTAAGTCCCTTCTTTAAAGTCAGAGTTTTATTTCTACATAAAGTCAGGAGTTGTAAAACACATACTATGTCAATGGCTTCTTTGAGTCCTTACTGTTTAAAAGCTCCAAAGCAGGAGAAGCTGGAGACAGCATCAAATGTAAGCTGGGTGATCTGGGCAAGACAGTCTGCTGTCTCCATTTAATTGTTTTTCTTAGCCTCATCTCTTAAGGTATGAAGAGGAAGGAAGAGGAAAGCAGGAGAGGACAACTGACCATAGACCAAATCAACTACGGTAGGTAGATGGGTGAATTTCTAAGTTACTAGTGACAAACCCCCCACATGATTTTTACAGTCATTTGAATTTTTGAGGTCTCTCATTATGCTTGTCACATCTGATGGTTTTACTTCTCCTGCTACACTGATCAAGCAAGTGAGCATTTTTTTCAGGTCTTGTCAGTGATTATGTTTGTTCATAATACTTTCTTCACATAAGCTGAATTGCTCCAGGCTTGGAGCAGGAGTTAAGGTGCACAGTGATCCTTTTGAGTTGTTTTTTTTTTTTAAATCTACATACTGAGTGGACTCATGAGATCCTCCAAAATTGCTGTGACACCTGCCACATCAAAGCTGGGATAGAGATCCAAAAATTAAGAAAACACTATCCCATACAGAGAGAAAAATACATATAATCATAGAATTCCAGTCTGGTTTGGGTTGGAAGGAACCACAAGGATCACCTAGTCCCAGTCCCCCTGCCATGGGCAGGGACACCTCCCATTAGACCCATCCAACCTGGCCCAACACTTCCATCAACAAAGAGGTAGAGGCTGGCAAGGGACCAGTATTTTTCTTCCAAGGTAAAACAATGCTGCCCACTAACCTGGGATGGTAGCTATCCTCAAGTTCCAGCAAGACAACTTTTGTGGATGAATTAGTCAAAACACATCTTTGTCTCTGCTGTCCTACATTTCTCTCAATGTGACTCACCATGCATAGGTTACAGAGGGCAATGTGATGAGAGCTGAATTCTGCTCTGTTGGCAGTTCTCCCCAGGGGCATATAAACTGTTTGTAATCAAGGTAAGGATCACGTTGGTCCTTGGGTGCTGTATTTAATTTTACTTGATGCTTTTACTCTCCAGTCAGGTAGTAACTTCCTCTTAAGGTACATAAGGAACATGAGTGCTTCTAGCACGTCTCTGTAAGTTAACAGCCCTTCAGGAGTCTTTTAAAAAACTGCTGCCTTGGTCAAATATTGAGTTTCTGGATTATGGGAATGCCTGGGGGGAGGAAAAGGGAGAAGGGACTTCTGAGGCTGGATGGAAACCCCAGAAAGAAAACAGATTATTTTGTTCTTTTGACTGTGATACGGGGCTTATCAACAGAATTCCCAGTTCTCATGTGAAGTATCTTGATAAGTCTTGAAGTACAATCTTGCTGTAAGCAGCTTTTGCTCTGGCAGCAGAAGTGAGAAGAAATGATTGAGCAGTCAGCTAATCCCTTCCTTCTCCCAAGATCCACCTGTTAACGGCGACAGGGCCGGCTGAACACACGTCTCACCACTGACTTTGCACAAGATCACTTCTCTACTGCTACACTTGCAACAACCTGAAAGGGGATAATTTATCTGCTTGTTCTCTGGGCTTTTTTGTTTTAATTCTTAGGTCTTAACTTTGTTTCAAAGAGGACCAAGATGAGTGTTTTATTTATCTTGGTTAAAAAAGGACAAGGCATATATTTTGAGCTAAATGTATATACAGGTTGGGGTTTTTTTTTTAGGCTGTTATTTAGAAGTGCCACCCCCCCATTCCTCCTAAGTACTCACACCGTTGTGTCATGTTAATATTTGTGGGGTATTAAGATGAACCAAATCTGGAATAAAATGCACTGAGAAAAGACTTAGTCAAAAAACTCCTGTGGCTCCTTATGAGGTCAAACAAACGTCACACGGCCACCCAGGAGGAGTCAGTAAGAGCTGAAGGAGTAACACCGTAATAGTGCTGAGATCTGGACCAGGTTGATCCTCAAAGCCTATGGATTTGCACCCCAAATCATGCTTTAGAGGGAGAAGCCCTAGATGAGTGCTCCTTACATACCCATCTGACCCTGGCCGAGAGGGTGTGCTGTCGGAGGAGATGGAAGAGACCGAGGCCACGGAGAGGGGTCTTGAAGATGATGGCATGGTGAAGGATCTCACCATGGACCGGGGCCGACTGCCTCGTCTATCATCCAGACTTGAGAGCTGCAATAAAGAAATGCAAGATCTGCTTAAATCAGGAGGTAGCTGACATCTGGCTACAGGAAAAATAATGAAGTGGAAAAGCTCGATGGCTTTTCTTCCATGTGGAATTTGGTATTAATTAATTATACATCATGTTTAACAACAAAGAAAACAATTCTAAAGAAAATTCACTTAGAGGACTAGGAGGAAATATGTATAAATTTAAATATATTCCAAGAAGTTATTTGCTTCACTTGAATGTATATTGAATTTTTTAAATTTCTTTTTACATCTGGGCTTTAAAAAGGAGCTATTTAGAGGCAACTTTTTTTTAACCCATCTCTGGAATTGGAGTGACTGCCCTGTCAGCACAGTGAAGTGGAATGGAGTTTTTATAAAAAAACCAAAACAAAACAGTAAAACCAACCCAGAACATTAAGAAGAACTTTATGTCGAAAGAGCCAATTTGCAGAGTGACATTTGGGTTAAGAAGAAAATACATTAAATATTTTGTTTGCTTGTTTCAAACAATTTCAGAGTTCTGAATATTTATACAAGCTTTGTTAGTCATTAATAACTGATATATGCATAAAATAATTGAACTTTGTCAGTCAACAAATAAGAATCTCATGCTGTTTAATTACAGGTATATTTTCCACCCTGTCAACCACTGGTAAATTGGCCTTGTACAGGGAAGGCAGAAGCAATAAAACTCCATCAATCCTGACAATTCTTACTGGTGGGGAGAGTGAAATTAGGGAGATAACACTACCCGTGGATGACTTTCCCGTCATCTCCTAGTGATGTAAATGTGCATTATTGAAGTGACTGACATACAAGGATCATAAATGCCAATTATTCCTGTTCTCCTTGGGAATAAACTATTATTTGAACCTTTCTCCTCCTAAATATATTAGTAAGATGGAATTTGAAGGACTACAAAAGGAGCACAGCTTAGGATACAATAAATACTGGCACGTTCCTCCAAAGATCACAGTGTTCCCATTAAAAACCAAAAGTCACTGCTATGAACAAAAGTGAAAGCCCATCTCTAAAGGAAGGCCTGTCATGAAATACAGCAGGATACATCACTGCCATGTGCAATTCCACCCAGGTTTTGGGCACTCACAGAAAAACATCTCTTGACCTATTTTTGCTGTCCCACCTGCTGCAGTGGCTTTCTTGCCACCTCCTCATTCCAGGACACTTTTCATCCTGCTGAGCAAAACGCTGAAGCTCTCTCCCTTACCATATCCCGCATCATCCCCTCTTCACAATACATCTCTGTGGGATTCCAGGAATAATTTGGAACCAAATTCACACTTAGTTTATATCGATGTGATTGGCATAACATCCATAAACCCAGTGGCATGCACACAGTAGTGATCATAATCAGAACAGGATGAAGAGGGTGCTGGGTCTAGGCTGCTCAGGCCTATCTTGGTGGCTTCATTCTTTTTAGAACCAATTTAATGATTACTGCTCATTTAGGGGCAGAAGTAAAATTGGAAAACTTGTAATTGTTCTATAAGGGAGCCACCACTCACTTGCAGGGAAGCACTTGCCATCTGAGACCACCTCCTTCACCTACTGGGACCTGCTAACAGACTTTCTTTTCCAAAGGCAGTTAATGGATTTACAGTGCCAACTCTTCATCTGCTTCCAGGATGGCTTTCCTGCACCACAGCCCAGCAATGAGTGGTCTGCTGGTGATTTTCTTCAGTTTCCTGACACTTTTTGCTGACAGAAGGCAAATCTGTGCAATCTTCAAAATAAATCACTGCTTTCCGAGATCATTTGGATTTAATACCAGGGAAACGGTTTCTGGTACAGGATATTCTTGAATTCAATTAAGGGAAAATGAGCATTGTCCTAAATGATACCAGACTGTTTGCTCATTTGGAGATAAATCACATGTTGTTACAGGCCACGTGTAAAATTTGCTCTACAAATTGGGTAAGTACTGTGGCTTGAAGCCCATTTATGTATCCTGGACCAAAATGAAACACTGCAACCCAAGCATGAGTAGATCTGACGATTCCTAGCTCAGATAAAAACCTTTGCAGCAAAGGGGGTAGGGGGGGTCACCAGAACTTCCTAGCACTTCTGATGTGACCAGGACAGGCTGCTGCCACCATGGAACCCCATGGGGCAACCTTCCTCACCAGGGTTTTCAGGGTGCCTGGGGTGTTCCCTGCCAAGGAGCCTGCTGTAGGCCAGGTGATCTTGGCACCTCTGCACTGGAGGCCATGTAGGTCTCTCCTGGTAAATAGATGTGCTTTATTTTCTGGAGCAGTCAGATGATACTGATACATACTGCTGCCATTTCACAAATAAACCTAAAAATCATGGCATGTTTACAACAGTGCACTCAGGACGACCAGCAGGGAGAGATAAAGCTCATCCCAGCAGCCTTCAATATATTATTAGGACTTTGGCTCCACACAGTCAGTCTTAGAGCAACTCTAGCCTCTTGCATCACAGGATTTTAAATCATTTAGAAAACTGATTCATATAATAGCACCCAATCCATGTGGATTTTGGCTGAGTTGCCAATTATATTCTCAATTATGAAGCTTTGTGCTGGCTTTTGGCCTCCCTCCCCACCGGGTAATGCTGAAATTAAAAGCAGAACAAAACCCCACTGGAAATGCCACCAAATTCTTGGCTGCACCTTAAAGATGCAGCAGCAACTGAAAAGAGCTTGTTGGAATGAAAGAAGCATGAACTCCAGCACCACTAAATCTCATTAAGCAGCAGCTATCTTGTTACTGCCTGCCTACATGTAGGGTGCATGAAAATCCAAGCTGCAGGCTCCTGGGGAGCAGCTCAGCCCTCACAGCTCTAAAGGAATTACATCTACAGAAAGGTGACATTCAGCTCTCCCAGGATCACCCCAGAGTGCCCTTTGTGGCAATTGATTTTATATATATATATATATTTTTTTTTTTAACCCAATTCCTTAAAAATGGAATATTGAAGAATTGTCTTGACTTTGAAGGAAGGGATTCAGGGCATTTAAAAACCGTTCCCATGCTAGAAAATGAAAGAAACAAACATCTCCTACAGCATCTGCTGAGTGTTTAAGGATTTGATGACCACAGAGAACAACCAGGCAATGCTGCATCAACACTATTTTTTTCATTAGTGGGAATTATAATAAAGAAATAGACAGTCACCCATAATTTAAAGAAACTCCACACGTGTAGGAAACATAAAGGTAGGAGGTGACTTACGACAGCGCGGACCCCGTACTGTTTCTCCACTTTGTCCTTCAGCTGCCTGAAGCAGGCCTCCATCCGCTCGTGGAAGGGCCGCAGCGCCTCGGTCACCTTCTCCCCGTGAATCCGGATGCCTTCCGCCAGGAATGGGATCTGGAAAGGACAGTTATGCTGCTTCAGCCTGCCCAGGCCTTCTTGAGAGAAGGATCTAGGGCAAGGCTCCCACATATGTTGCGAGAGGAGAGAAAGATCTCATGGGATGATGATGATCCTGGAGAGAGTCCAGAGGAGGCCACAAGGATGCTCAGAGGGCTGGAGCAGCTCTGCTCTGGGGACAGGCTGGGAGAGTTGGGGTGTTCAGCCTGGGGAAGAGAAGGCTCCAGGGAGACCTGAGAGCACCTTCCAGTGCCTGAAGGGGCTCCAGGAAAGCTGGGGAGGGGCTTGGGACAAGGACAGGGACTGACAGGACAAGGGGGTTTTAAACTGGAAGAGGAGAGATTGCGGTTAGACATCAGGAAGAAACTCTTCCCTGTGAGGGTGCTGAGACCCTGGCCCAGGTTGCCCAGGGAAGCTGTGGCTGCCCCATCCCTGGCAGTGTTGAAGGGCAGGTTGGATGGGGCTTGGAGCAGCCTGGTCTAGTGGGAGGTGTCCCTGCCCATGCAGGGGAATTGTATCTAGATACTCTTTAAGGTCTTTACCAACCCAAACCATTCAATGATGATGATGATGATGATAACAAAATAATAAAAATTATGCTTATGTTTTCATTATTATAATCAGCACACCACCACCATCCTCCATTGTGTATGAAGCACAACACAGTAAAAAAAGCCCATAAAAATCTGTTATGCCTAACCTCCTTTTTTCTCCATTAACCAAAGTCCTTTAAAATTAATTCAACCCCAGCTCTGCCCAGTAATCATATACTGGGGGCTCAGTTCAATTCATCAGGTAACACCAATATTCCTGGGATGTTAATTCCACAGTCCCCCATCCATGCAGTACTTTACAAACTGATGAATGAGAGCTCTCCCACCGGGTTATTCACATCAGTCCTTTCTCAGCTTCTTGAGAATAAAACCTTGAAGGAGAAAATACTTGCATGTTTTCTTTAATAAAAGCTACTTCTAACATTGCCAATGTTCTAGATCCTTGGACATAAATATGCTGCAGAGCAATATTTATTAATAAAACATATAGTTTCATATTCTATGCATTTCTCCTTAGAAAAATTATTTCATTATCTTTGGGAACAAAAGATAAAATAATAAATTAATTCTCTTTTGTAACTGAAAATCATCATTTATCTTCAAGGCTTCTGTCACAAAATATCTATGCCAACACAGGATTATAAAATTAGTTCATAGTGTGGAGGTGTAGCTGACCTTTTAAAATGTTTTAAGAGAGATATTTTCTTTACCACAGCTCTCCAGACCTACCACTAGAGTTTTCTACCTCTAGCTTAGGAAAAATATTTCCCCTTCCAGGTCTGTTGCAGCCCACCCAGCGCTCTGATCCTAACTTAGATATTCTCTGCAGCAATCAAGCTAAGAGGCTTCTCTTCTTAATAATTCATAATTAAATCATAATACTGATTAAAACCAGATTTCTCTAATAAGACTGAGCAGCAATCAGTGGGAGTAGCTTTATTAGTAAGGAGAATAATAAATACAAAGAAGAACCACAGATGAACAAACTCAAGACATCAAGATGATTCTTTGTGATTTGACACTATTTAAACAGACACAGTTTCTCCTCCTAAAAAGACTACAAAGAGAAGTAAGAATGATGACAATTTGTTTTTACTGTAGCCACTCCTATTTATAGCCATACTGATTTGCACTCTACAAAAATTAAACATTAAAATAAGAAAATCTCCCTCATCTGAATAAGGAAATTAATTTCCAAATTTCTGTAATTCTCAGGCCACACTGTGACCCTCCTGTTTTGTGGGGTAAGTGCTCACTTGGCCTATTTATTTAAAAAACTGCTTTTTAAACAGTTTTAAAAAAAATATTAAAATAATATTAAATTACCAAGATGAAGCACATGTGGGGTCTGAAGCTTCTGGTAATTTTCACAAGCAGAAAATGCACTAATGAGCCTGTCCTAGGGAGCAGCCATCTTCAGCTGAGAAAATCAAATAATATGAAGTAAGTGACATTTTTTGTAGGGAAATGTCCCAGTCAGGAAAATAAAATAAAATAAAAATGTAGGTGCTTCCTTCTGTGTCCCAAATTGAAGGTGCTAAGGAAGGTTTCACTTTTGGCATATGCCAGGTGTATATACCACAACCTCTGGTACTTGGAAAAGGAAAATAATTGGAGAGTTGTTGGCCAGGTAGGTCTGCTGGACTGAGTGTGGGAGGGGCTGGGAGAAGGTGAGCACCTGAAATCTGGTGGCCTCCTGGTACAGGAACAGTTGAGGCAAGAGACTGGGGAACAGGCAACAGGAGGCAGCCACTAAATGGGAATGAAAGACCAGAAGCCCCAGAAGAAGAAAAGGTTTGTTGCTCCTTAGAGAAGTTGAATTTAACAAACTTCTCATGGTTTTGCTACAAAACTTGTTCAAGATTTTTGAGGCAGGTTATTTGGTCTCTCTGTCCCAGATCAACTTAATCCCTTAAACTTTAATCAAGTACAGAAAGAAAGAATCTTCAGACTGTTTTACCTTTTCTGCTTCACCTTCTTCTACTAACCTATAAATTCTTCCTCCATCTCCTTCCCAGACACTGACACGGGAAAATCTGGTGACAACTGACACTGAATTATAAACCTGTCTTTTAAATCTGTGTCAGATGAGGAGAGAGAGGCAGGATTTTGCCACATTCATGTTATTGTAGCTCCCTTTGGCTTTGGAGCAATGGGTGGGTTTGCTTATGGCTTTGTTTCAAGAGACCCGAGAGGGTCCCCTCACCTTTGGGGAGGTGAATGAAAAAGAAAAGGTAACTGAAAAGTGCCTGAAACAAATGAGCTGCATGAGGAAGGAAAACAGGTCAAGACAGCCCTTATTCCATAACATTAATCTTTGTTATTTTTAAGTTTCACTGCAACTTAAAATTATTCCCTGATTTTTTAATTTATTTTTTTTTTTAGAAAAGCTCTTCATCTACTTGGCTGAAAAAGAATGAAAAAGCAAAATACATTTGTATTATTAACATTAATATAACATCTTAAATCTTAAAAGGAAATAACAATGCCATCATATGTAAAGAGTCAGCCTGGTGTGCTCCAGTGCTTTCAGCTATGTGGAAGCAGCCCAAGATTTCTATGTGACAGCAGTTTTGGTATGCTGTGAATACATTAGCTAAATGCAGAGTGACTAATGTCATCAATCATTCACTTCATTACCACCATTTCAATCAGTCATTTCATTATCTTCATGTGAAAATAAAAGATCAGCTTGAAATGATGTAGTTGCATGGAGGCTTTTTTTTTTTTTTTTCTAAGTTGAAAAAGCACTAAGATGGACAAAAAGGGACATTGCTCTACTAGTGATATTTATCTGGAAAAAAAAACAGTGGACAGAAAAAATTGTATACTTGAAGTTCACAGGAATTATAAAAGGATAATATCCTGGAGAGCCTGGATTCCACAGCACAACAGACAGAAAGGTAAGGCAAGAGAAAAAAAATTGAATTTGAGTAGTCAGCTGATAATGTGAATGTCAGGCTACAATTTCATATATCCAGATTGATTTATACAGCATAAAGAAAATCTCCATGTGATTACAAAACTCCAAGCCCCACATTACTGAAAAATGAAAACTCATTTTTGCTTTCAATCACTGTCAAGCCTGTGATGAAGTGGGTGCAGTGCCTGGCACGGGGAAGCCACCAAAGCCACCAGCCAGCTCCCTCAGCTGCCCCCGGCACTCACGCTGCTCCTCTTCTGATCCACACAACAGTCTGAGAGGAGGCTGAAATCTTAGGATACCCTCAATGTCTATGAAACTCCTAAGGTAATTTGGAAGCCCCCATTGCCATTGTGGTCAGACCTTTACCAAACGGGATTTTCAGAGGTAAAAAAACCCCAAACCAAACCCATGGTCTTCTTCCCCTGGAATCCCAGCCCTCTGCTCAGATTGAACATGACTTTTATCGTCCTGGTTCTCTCCCATGGGCTGCAAGCCCTGGTGTTGGCACTGTGGTGGGAGCTGCCCTGGATAAGTGGAACATCCCAGCTCCAGACTGTTTTAACTCAACGGTCCTGTCGTGTGCAATCTTGGCTGTCATTTACCCCCAAGAAATTGTCAGCTGGGGAAAACACCTAACTTTGAAATGCTTCTTTCTCCATGCCCTGGTCAAAACACAACTTTCTTATGTGGACACAGCTTAATTGTCTAGGGTAGCCACTCATGTAGTGCAGTCTCAGGTCAGAAGCACTGGACTTGGTAGAGCTGGGTTAATGGTTGGTAGAGCTGGGTTATGGCTGGACACAATGATCTTAAAGGTCTTTTCCACCCAGAACGATTCTGTGATACAACAAAAGGTTCTGATTAATTTTCTCTGTTTTTCTGGTTCCTGAGGGCCAGTGGAATCCTGGGGTGCATAAGCAAGAGCATGACCAGTTGGTTGAGGGAGGTCATTCTGCCCCTCTACCCTGGTGAGGCCACTTCTGGAGAACTGGGTCCAGTTCTGGGCTCCCCAGTTCAAGAGAGACAGGGACATACTGGAGAGAGTCCAGGGGAGCCAACAAAGATGGTTGGGAGATTGGAGCATCTCCCTGATGAGGAAAGGCTGAGAGAGCTGGGACTGTTCAGCCTGGAGGTATTCCAGACCCCCCTGGATGCAGCCCTGTGGAATGTGCTCCAGGGGATCCTGCTTGAGCAGGGGGGTTGGACTAGAAGATCTCTAGAGGTCCCTTCCAACTCTGACAGTTCTGTGAGGGGTGGGTTTCTAATTCATTTTAAGTACCACTATCAGAGGCAAAGACAGGGAGCTGACACGTAGTCAAGTCTCCTGGGAGCAAATTATTTTCCTCTATAAAACATAAAGCTCCTAAAATGTAATCTTCTGTAAAAGCTCACAAGAAAATAAATAAATAAATAAATGCATAATTTTAACTGCAAACCAAAAGAGTTTATATTCAGTGATCATTCTATGGTCTTCAGAAGATTTTTTCTTTTTAAATTCTGTTTCTTTGGTTCTACTACCTCTAAGATTGAAACCTATAGAAATGTAAATGATTCCTATGATTATAAAGACAAAATTGAATATAAAAAAAATAAATTATGCACTTTCATCTTCTAGGGAAAAGCATTTCTAGTCCTATTGGTATTTTTGTAGTTACCATAAAATTACCTTGGGACCACAGAAAAAATGTCCAGAACGTGACTAAGGAATAAAATTGGAATTATTTCTTGTTAGTTTCTTAATTTTATTTTATTTTTTTGGTACATGCAAACATAGATTTTAATGCAAGAGGGTGTTCCTGGTTTTTTTCAGGCATGGGTTTGGAAACTTTGGTTCCATTCCTGGTTCAGGAAACAACACCACCCGTGGGAACTTGTATTTACATTTAAAAGTTTTCTGCTCTAATACATCATCATAAAAATACCAAGTAATTTTATGTTTTATGAGTCAATAATAGTTTTGTGCCACGTGAAGTCACCCAGCAAATGAAACAAAGGTTTCACAAGGATGAATTTACTAAATATTTTGTCTTAATTTTTGCAACTCTTACATTTAATATTAGATGTTAAGAGGTACTGTTAATATACACAGAAAGCTTAATAACTTGAAAATGCATTGTTTGAAGGAAGAATTAAGCATGTGAAGAAATATTGTCCCAGCTTGTGCAAGCAGGAGGAGGAATTCAGGCTCAGGCATTTCATGTGACTGTCCAAGAAGAATTTCTGAAATCAGCCTTAGAACATGAAAACACAAAACTAAATTGCCAATAATATGACCAACATTATTACAGAATATTTTATCACTCGGTGTAGATGGGATATTTTTGCTGTATTATGGTTACAAAGGAAAAAAAAAAGAAAAAAGAAATAAAAGAGAAAAAGAAAAAAAAAAGAAAAAGAAGAGGTTGATCATGTTTGTTCCTTAGGGCTTGATCAAATGACAAATGACCTCAGATTTGAAAAGATGAACTTTAGCTCAAGTTCCAAGACAGATTTAAATGGCAAAGAAGTGTAGTCAGGGTGAGTAATTTAATGTCTGATTTTTCTCAAATGTGACACTAAACTGTCTCTGCATGGTAGTTGGCCCCAACTAGGCTGACTTAATTTTTTTTTACCTGCCAAGCGATCAGATCCTTCAGTTTTTCAATCTTGTCATGATCTTCTGGGTGCTCGTGCATATATTTTTCAGTAAAAAAAGCCTAGTTAAGAGAGAAAAATGAGCAGCTATTTCAGGAAATGAATCAACATCCACCACAGTAGGATGCATTCACCTAGAGCAAAGATAAATTCATCAACCCCGAAGTTCTGCAAAACAGCAGTAGCAGCTACAAATACAAATGAAAAGCTTGCAAAGAGATACTGATTTTAACAACGTTTTAAGACAAAGGCATCAATCTTTCATGAGCTGCAAAGTGGGCAGGTGACCAAGACCAAATCTTGTGGGCAACTCTGCAGTGGACTTTGGCACATCTCCAGAATGCTTCAGGCAGTTCCCAGCACACAAGAAATTTTGGGAGATGAAACAGGTGAGAGTTAGAGAAGGACATAAATGGACACAGCAACATGTCAGTTTGCAAATCCCTTCTCCATTTATGTTACAAAATCCATGTTGCTCCTGTAAACTACCTTAGTAGGATTACTATTCACAGGATATAAATAGTGTTTATAGTTTCTCAGTGTTAATACCTCATCCCATATAACTTTAAAAACTCATCTTGCAACATGCAGTTAAGACTGCTCAGCCAAATGTGCACCTGACTGGTATCTTAGAGGTCTCCACTGTTTGAGAACTCCTTTAAAATCTCACACATTTGAAAGCAAAGGAGAGAATTGGAATTGGTCGCTTTGGTCATTGAAGTTCACCCACAATTCCTGCCTCAGGTCCCACGTCCACATGCAGAAGAGGACACAATGGAAACGGCATCAGTCACAGTGCCTAACTCTAGTAAGCAATTGCCCATCACATCCCTACAGAAGTACTCCTGCTGCTAAACATATCAACTCTTACTTCAAACAATTTGGAACACGTTCAAATAACTACAGGTCCAGCATCTTCAGGTTCACTAACTTAAAAAAAGTGGGAACAGGTTGCCCAGAGAAGCTGTGGCTGCCCCATCCCTGGCAGTGTTGAAGGGCAGGTTGGATGGGGCTTGGAGCAGCCTGGGCTGGTGGGAGGTGTCCCAGCCCATGGCAGGAGGTTCCAACCCAACCAAAAATGTTTCCATAAAGATCAGAAAGACATTACAGATGATAAGTTTTAAGCAATGTTCTAAAAAGCACACATAGTGTTAATATACAAATACACACACACACACGTCTCCTTCCAGGAGAGTCCAGGCTCAAAGAGGTGAAGTTCTGCAGGACAGATAAATCAGACATTACCTTCTCATAGTTTGTGAACCCTCCCATGACTGCAGGATCCACAATGCCATTAAGTAGCATGGAGAGAGGGTTAATGGGTAGGTTTGGATCATTCAAATGCTGTTGAACCATATTATTGATCTTATCATTGGTCAGCTGCATGGTTTCTATTGCATTTTCCAGTGGACTAATTTCAACCTGAAATAAAAAATAAAATGAGATTTTAATCAAAGAACAGAGATTTTAACCTGCCACCAAACTATCACAATTAGAAACATTTAGGAATTTCAGAACAAAGGATATTTTAACCAATAATTAACAAAGAGTGGTTTCAGCATTTAGGTGTTTCGTATCTGTGTCCTGGGCTAACTGGCATGATGATATCAGTGGAGAAAGTGAAATGCATTTCGGTGCTATAGAATGGATTACATCTTGGCACAACAGCACGTTTTGAAAGGCTCTGTCAGGAATCATGTGAGGTTTTGGGGAGGATTATGGAGAACATCATAGATTACGAGTTGGTGAGTTCTAGCAGTACGAAGAAGATCCAGCTTAATGTAACAGTAAGGAAGAAATGATAACTTAATGTGGCTTTTCCCAATGGAAAATGTAATCCTAAAGCAGCTCAAAAAGCAAGAAGATATTTTTGCAGTGAGTACTTTGGTGTATTTCCAAGGAAATGGAGTTGAGTAACTCGAAGAGATGACTTTGAAGCTATCTGCTGTGCTTCTCCCCACAAGGTCATATTTCCTTCATCTGAACGTTGATAAGTGAAGGAAGAAATTCTCCCTCTCACTTAGCCTGGAGTTCACTGAAGAAGAGAGCCCCTCAGATGTCTTCATGGGCTGAATTTGCTCTCATACTGTGCAAAACTTGCTTTATTTCAACTGACCAGATGCTGTGTCTTCCAGAATGACAGTTGCTCATATTGAAAAAAACAGAATTAAAATCTTCAAGATGCTGCTAAAATCTGTACATTTAGTGAATGGACTAAAAACGACTGACTTGCAGCAACCCACAGTGTAGACAATCTTCACTGGAAGACTTCAGTCATAGCCTTCTTATATGAAAAAAAAATGGTGTGGTAGGAATAGAAAAGGAAGGTTAACTGAGGCCTGTGAAAAAAATGCAAGTGTGTCTTTGATTACACCCTAATTTACATAAATGCCACATAAACAAAGCAGCACTTCTCCTTGGCTATCAGTTACTTAGCATGTTTCTGAGATCCACTTATAATCAAATCTCTTTAGCTGCTACTCTTATACCTGCCATCTGATTACAACAAGGATGTTTTAATTAGCATTTTAAAAAGTATGCCTGGTGAATAATTTTGAAGGCAGGTAAGAAGCTTGAGGTTTCTGCTGTGGCTGCAGAGCTGAGAAGGCTCAGATGGACAGACAATGACCCCCCCAAATGTGCTACAAGTGAAATTTAGGGAATTCAATACCATATTCACCATCAGATTGGCCAAGAGCTGTTGTGAACATCATATGCTAAATTTAGGATTCTGTCATTTGTATTAATGGGCTTATAACTATGCAATGATTTGTTGATGAACTGTTGCTTTTAAAGCTCTTCAATATCTACAGAAATCAGCACTCATTGAGCTGAGACGTTTTTTGACTTTTCCATATCAGCAATCATGGCTTTCTTTCTCATCCTGCTTTCTTTTACTGCTCTTACAATCCTCCCTCTAATCTTTTTAAAAGCAGGTAGAAGGCTTTAGTTCCCATCCTATCACCTGTGCTTTGGACCTTACTGAAAGCTATTTATTAAAAAGATCTGTACTTGTAAATGATGGGCCTTGATCCAAGTAGTTTGCAAACTCTAGACACTACACCACCTATCCATGGCAGACAGAAATGACTGACCCCTGATGCATTTGAAACACTAAAAAAATTAAAAATCAAAACAAAACAGAGACTGGCATTAGTATTTTTTAAAACCAAATAGAATTAAAAATCCAGCTTCTAATTCACTGGCTGGCCTCAGCAAATTTTTCCCCTACCACGACTTGTGTCCAGCTAAAACAGATCAGACACAGAATAATGAACACATACAACAAATTCATTGCAGATAATGAATAGATTGAAAAGGTTTAGATAAAAGTACTCAGAAGGAATTTAAAAAGCAGATAGATGTAAGGAAATTCTGCATGTTCCTATGGGTTATGTAAGATAACACACGGCGTGGATTAAATTACTCAGTTCTCCCTGGGCAATGACTTGATGTGATCTCACCTCTTCCTTTAAAGATATTCTAGTCCCATCAATAAAATATGAAATGTGCAAAGCTCCTTTAATTCCTCCTGTTTAGTAAAACATCAATAACATCTGTATCCACAATCCAAATTTAGCATCCCAGGGACGTCAGCCTCATGACCACGCTTCCAGTATTTGAGCTGACGGGAACCCTGAAGAAAGTCGATACCAATTTTGCAGGAACTATGACAGAGCTAGGTCAAAAGTTCTCCCGTGCCCTCTTCTATGTGACCAATATAATCCTTACTTACAGAAAGCTTATAGAAAGCTCTCTCTCAGGATTTATGCACGTTCCTATGACAGGCACAGCGTTGGAGGTGCGTGTATACAAAGTGCCTGTATAAAGCAGCCTGTCAGGCTGGGCTCTTCTCTCGTAAGGAAAAGAGACTTTCATCAGATCTGCCAGCCTTTATAAACAACACTTTCTGCAATCATGAAGATAAATACAATCTTCTCTATCAGGATTATATTGAAAATACAAAATTCATTAAAAATTCAATGTGTTTTATTCAGCTGCCTGTTACTGTCAAATATCACATTCATATTCTGTTACTATAGATACCATAGTAATTTTCTGTATTACTTGTGCTCATCTAAATACAACTGTCCAATGTAACCTCAATGGAGCAATGAAAAAGGTTTTAATTAATCATATGCAAATTGTTCTTTTCCTTTAAAATAAGCCTCACAAGAGAGATTTGAACACTGCAGTAACAATGTTTTTATTACTACTTAAGAATTACAGCTGCATAAGAATAATTTAATCTTAAAGGCATTTAATGGATATGTCTTATCTAAACAGTCTAAATGGTAGAACAGAGAAATGTGTAATTTGGAGTTACTCTGTGAGGTTGCTGGGGTGTATTTTAGCTAAATATGGAGAAGAAACAAAAACAACCTTTCATCACACATGGTAAGTAGAGAGGAGATGCAGACACATACCATGCATTTGCTTTACCGTGTCTTTTGAATAAAATACAATCAAAACACCCAAATCCCCTCTTCCAAAATTCAGACTATTTTCATTGTGATGCAGCAGAGCTCCACTATAACACCTCAGGTCCCTCTTCAGTTTGGGTACTTGGCTCATGCTGCTGAAAGCCAGATATATTTTCTAGAAGTACTTCCAGCACTTGTTCAGACCTTGCCCTAAAGGCCTGGAAGAAGCCAGCCTGTGTTTTCTGCTCTTGGGAGGGGAAAAGCCTGATTTGAGTCACCCCCCATCAACAACCACCATCCCTAGCAGGCAAGTTCCCTTGTCTTAGGATGCCAGGCACAGCCACACTGAACACCTGCTCAAAGAACTGGAGCCCGGTCCTATGGAAATGTAAACGCTCCCTGGCTGTAAAACAGCCCTGTTCTTGTCTGAAGTCTCAATGAAGCCAAATTGATCTTACCATGAAAACTGACTTGACTTCAAACCACCTCAGAATCCCAGGTAATTTATAGGCTGTCACATAGATGGTTCTCTCAATCCACATATTCTGCAAATAGAACATAAACATTGTGTTATCCAATGGACAGCTTTTAACTTAAGCAAAGCCTTAAAATATTGCCATCAGGAAAAGGAACTGCAGCATGACAGACATTGTGGACCCAGGGGGAAATTTCAAACCAAATCTGCTGGGGAGATGATGGAGTGGGATTTAGTGGAGAACAACTGCTCTCTTACTGAGGGAGAACAGAAAGATCCACTGTTTCTACTGGACTGTCATTTCCCCCCCATAATTTCTAGAGCTTCTAAGGACCATCCTCCACACAAATACAACAGCTTGTTATAGGGAAAGCTTCTTCCCCAGAAGGGCAGAGGAGCCAAGGAACTGGTCCCCAAGGAGGCTGTGCTGTCCCCACGCTCAGAGGTTTCCAGACCTACTGGGCTAAAGCCCTGAGCAGCCAGGTCTGACCCCAGAGCTGGCCCTGCCTGGGGCTTGGACCCAAGACCTCCCAAGGTCCCATCCTGACCTGCAGGTCCTGACCTGGATCTGTGATCCTGTGATTTTACCTGAGCTGTGAAATGAAACGGCTTTGATGTAACATCTCCTCACTGGTTTGAATTTAAGGATACATGATTAACATCTTCCTTCACAGGCCTGGGGCTGGTTCATAACCAAAGACATCTCTTGATCTATTCTGTTAGAACTGGTATAAGCTGGTAGTTCATTTTATTTATGGTGCAGTTTTTTTCAGAACAGAATTGTTTATTTAATGCTCCATTAACAGAAGAGTTTTCAAAGTCATTTAGATATACCTATTTTTTCTACCTACACTCAAAACATACTGTAAACTGTAGTGCTTTCTAGTATTATGATTTTAGAAAAAAGGTTTCCTGTTTCCTCAGCTAAACCCATACATATCAGCAAATCAGCAGTTTTTTTATGTAACAGCCACAAAGAGAAGCCAAAGACACTAAAAGAGGGCCTGAATGACTGACCAGTCTTAGCTGTAGGAAACCAAATACTCAACATTTATTGGCACTCTGATTAGGCTAGAACCTGCTGCTACACAGAAACTCAAGTTCTTTGCTCAAGATACGATGCATTAATTTATTTTTTAATTACTTCTACCACTTTACTACTAAGAACACCCACTAGAACCCTGGTGAATAAAGCAGTGTCTATATAAAAAAAAAAAAGCAACCAGCTTGAGGTAACTGGTTGTAACCATGTTGATGACACAAGCTGTGCACAAAGGGAGTTTTATTGACCATTAGATGAAACGTATGGTTTAATAAGAAAAAGAAAAACAGTTTAAAAAAAAGTATTGCTGCAAGAAATTTTTTAGAAGATCCCTGACTAGAATCTTCATGGCAGGACAAGTATTGGCAAGAGGCACTTATAGCCTTATTCATTTTTTTTCTTCTCAAAATAGCTGTTTTTTTACCACATAAATACAGCTTTGTCTATTTTTGCTACGGGTATAAACCAGAACACGGTAAATTGGTTTAACTGGATTTCTATGAAACGTAATCACATTTAAACCAATAATTTATTTTACAACAACCAAAACAGATGCTCAGATGGTTGATTCTCAAAATGAGCAGGGACTAAATAAGCAAACCCCCAAAGTTTTCTGTTTCCTCTTTTACCGCAAACTCGTTGTCTGGGTTTTTCTCCCCTCTTCGAACAGGGCGGGAATATTCAAACCGTTGGACTTCGTTCACCCTGTAGAAACTGAAAAACAGGGAAAAGCACAATCAAAGCTGAAAACTACCAATTGAGAAATTGCTGCTAGACAAAAAAGTCTATGCATAAATATAAAATGCTTATGGGATCACCATTTTCTAGTGGGTTGGATGGAATCTCTGCTAATAGACATCAGGAGGAAATTCTGGGCTGTGAGGGTGGGGAGACCCTGGCCCAGGTTGCCCAGAGAAGCTGTGGCTGCCCCATCCCTGGCAGTGTTGAAGGGCAGGTTGGATGGGGCTTGGAGCAACCTGGGCTGGTGGGAGGTGTCCCTGCCCATGAAGGGGGGTTGGAACTAGATGGTCTTTGAAGTCCCTTCCCACTCTATGAATTAGGAATACCCACGGAATGTCCTCACAATTACTGCTCTCCTTGGCTGCGTATAGATCTGTTATACAACAAGTGTTACAAAGGAGACTGATAAAACTGCAAAACCAACCCAAACTCACCTCACAATTTGTTCTGACACCGGCCGGTGAAACTTGGACGGTAAATCCAGTTTTGGCTTCACAGTAAAGCACTGAATGTCTGAATTCAGGGGTTAAGAACTGCAAAGCACATCTCACTCCCGCAGAACAAGCAGATCCACGGGAAGGCGAAGAAAGGACAGAACAAGAGGATTAATACATTACACCTGGAGAGGCAGGAATGCAACAGGAGCTGCTGTACAAGCCAAGGATACACTGGCCTGAGGAGTTTTTGATGTCATCGCCCGGTGGAGACGTCGTCTTCATTTTTTCTGCATTTGGAAACTGAGTCAACAACCTGGCTTCGAAGTCTTCGCGACGTTCATACTCCTTTCCCCGGTAGATGAAGACTTTGTTCTGGAAACAAATGGAGAGGTGAAATCCCCATCCAAATAACCTCAGTAACAAACTGGGATCTCAGAAGCCTTGGCTCCGATGAGACACTTTAATGCTCCTCATACTACAATATAATCAATGGTTTACAAATATTTAATGACAATTCAATAAAGGCCAAAAGGATTTTCTTACCTCCAGTACTGAGACCACGAAGCACAACCTTACTTTTAGGCATATATATAAAACTCACTAAATTCCACAGGATCCAAATACTTGATTTCCAGGATCTGCACACTAGCTTCCCATTGAATATGTATTAAGGCAAATTATGTCCTCTACCAAACAAAACACTTCCCTCTGTGATTCCTCTCACCCACCTTCCACAGCTAATGGTGGATGTAAATAAATAGAATTAGGCTTTTCATACAGAAATACTTATTGAAAGGCATTGAGTTGAGCAAGCCAGAGTAGCAGAGAAAATGATAAAAGGAAAACAATGGCAATTTTAGGAGAAAGATCCAAAACCACTGTCTTCTTCAGAAAGAATTATATACCCTAGACTTCCTATTAGTCTACTAGATTTTTGCCATTGTACAGTTGTCTGCACTCAGAACAACTTCTAAATTAAGTCCATCGTATTTTTAAGTACTGGTTTCTTCTTTTAACAATAAAGAAAATTAAGGTATATTTTACACAGCCCACTTAGGTACTGACCAAGCACAATAAATTCTAAAGAAAAATGTAAAAGACCTGCATATTTTTAACTGATCAAACATATTAAACTAAGTTTTGATAGGAATGCATCTGAATATGCTTAACTCATCTCAAAATGAACACCTGGTGAAAAGACTGTATGTCACTAATTAGGAGATGTTTGTTATGACTAGGGGTGAAAAACTGGAAGAGTTGATATTTGCCCAGTTAGGTTTAGTTCTGCAATCTAGGTCTCCACTGTGCCTTTTGAAATGCACAAGAGATGAAAGGATACTCTGTATTTGGGGGAAAAAAAACAAATAAAAAAGAACCTAAGAAGTGTAGATACACGCCCACCTCATGTCTATCTACATACCTGTAATTCACAGGAAAAATGGCATTAGCAGAAAAAGCTTGTATTGGGCATTTGCTCAGTCATTTAACTGACTACTTTGCAGAGCTTTTATCACTCATGTATTAAAAACTGACCAATCCACAAGGCTGTTGTAAAGCGTGGCAAGTGTCTTCCCGCACTTAAAAAAAAGAAATCATTCAGTTGTGAAGCAAAGGGCAGCTCAGTGTGAACAGAGCAGATTAACACCATTGTGCACTGCACCCCGTGACTGCACAGCGCAGCACAGAGCTAAGAGAAAAGCTGTTGTGATCCCAGGGCAAGCCCTCTCCAGGGAGCATCTCAGGATCACCGGATGTTCCTGATGTTCCTAGAGGATTTGCACTCTGTCGAGAGCAACCATACATGTGCAGAACTGTCTCAACAGCTCCCAGCCATGATCCCCTCTGTGAGGTTGTCAGGGATTCTATCACACACTCATTGTTTTTAAGATTCCTGATAATGCAAGTCTTTCCTATGGGAGTACCATAAAAGATGAATGCCATCATTTTCTGGAGAAACAGGTTGGTCAGTCTTAACAGTGACTCTTCTTACAGGACAGTAAATATTTTTGTCTGCTGAAATTTAAGAAATCATTAATAAACATTTTACAACAGTCTTACTACAGCTTTTTACTTAACATACCACAAACTTTTTTTACTGCTTGACACTTGACAAAAGCTGTTGCATGTACATTACCCACCATATATTTCATACACCACAACAATTCAGAGGTTCTCCAGGTGGCATCTCTCCACATTTGGTCCAGATACCCACAGTAGCTTGCATACCACTGTGCCTTGGCCTCTGCTACCAACATCTGGCTTTGCCAGTTTGCAGAACTGCACATCCCAAGCGTTAGGGCAGCTCAGGGTCTTGCCCCCCTCCCAGTTCTTCTTTGAGGGTCTGCACACAAGTACTTCTAAAGTTGCTGTCTGCATATCTGATCATAAGATTTCTATAAGCTTCCATCGCTCCTTTCTGAAATCACCAGATGTTTGTTTCTTTAGTTTTAATGCACCATAAATACAGATTTTATGCATACTTCTAATATACCACAGGAGACCAGTTGACCCTGAGACAATGAGCTTAACCAGCATTCCCTGGATTTATCCAGTGAGCTAGGCTTCAGCACAGGCTTGGACTTACTCCTGGTATTTCTTATGGCATAATCTGAGAGAGTTATCATGGAATTCCTCAGTTATACCCAGGAACTCATCTTCTAAATGTATATTTCTAGAAGGAAACCTACTACCATCCCCTGGTAGGAGACTAAAGCTCTCCTGGACTCAGAGAATTATCTGAGAATAACAGTAATAATTTTATTCTTCTGCGTCTTTAACTGCCTTAACCTATGGTAACTCCTCCACAGGGGGCTGGAGAGACTCTTCCCAAACTGAAAATCCTCAGCTCTAAAGATCAGTAAGAGCAGCACAGCAGCTAAACAGCCAAGGTGCTGTTTCCATGTCACTGACATGCAAGTGCCAGAGTCCAGAGAATCACAACACAGATGCCATTCAGATGTGTCAAACCCCTTCTTTAGTTCAAGTCCAGAACAACTCTGGTATCAGTGGAAAAAATCTAAAATGCTATTTGAATTACACTGCCAGCACCAACCAAATGCCATGTTTCAAATTGACATGACTCAAGCAAATCAATGATAAAAGATTTGCTTTTAAAGGTATCACACACATCCCTGATGCTCAGTTTCATTTTAGTGGCTATGCTGGAAAGAATCCTCACAGGAAAACATGGCCCCATACAAAAGGCTTCTTGGCCATGCTCACAGATGTCTATCTGTATCTATATATACCTGTCAGGCAACACTGTCACCATCTTGGATGGCTCTGGTTATTCCCCTGATTTCTGGATTGGGTGGGATATCTTCACTTCTAGTAATACTCTCAATAACTATAAAGTATTGGGTATTTTTTAACAAAAAGCTTCTCTACTAAAATTCAACCATTCCGTATTAGAAATTGGAAAGGAAAACCAGTTTGTTTAATACACCTAAATAACAACCACCAATGTCAGGTAGACTGTAAACAACACACTGACATACAATAATGGATTTTCTCCACAACCGAGGGAAATTGCCAGAGCAAAACACCTTGCTATCACCCATAGGAAGAGATGGACACTTACCCTGATAAATGTTGGAAATCCCTGCCCATAGTATCCAACAGCAAAATAGTCTGGTTTTGGTCTTATCACTTTCACAATGTTTTCATAGAACTGGGCTTGCTTCCTCTGCAAAATAGATTTTAACTCATTAGAATTTATTTAAAGATTTTTAATGACCTAAACTTCCATGACATTCCTTGTACTTAAGATCTAGATCCCTTTGCTATGTATCTAACCTAAAGATGTACATTTTTCATTTGTCCTTTTTTCCTTCACCTATCAGATATACACAAATATTTTGAAATACTAGTCTCTGCAGCTATTATTTTTATGCTCATCTTGGTGAACCTCACTGTTCCATATCCAAAGATCTCAGCTCTGATGAAGGTCAAGGATCTACAAGGCTGCCTGAATTCCTGGCTCTGACACCGCTGATGCTGAAGCACGGGAACGATGAAGCCCGTTCCACTAAAGCTCAGTGGTGCTGACTTCTCAACTTCTGGCTATTACACTTAATTACATTTTTCTACTACTTCTTTTCCATATTTCCAGCTATTCATTTGCATAAGGAAAGCAGTTGAGAATGACAGAGAAATGTAACTTCTGGCATAAATGCATGCACGTCAGGCGCCATCGGCTTTCGACTCGGAATCCTGCAATCCTTCTTTATCTCAAACGATGAAACACAAAGTGCAGCTTCAGACAATCTGCTCACTAACTTATTTTCAGTGTATTATTTTCTGTAAGAGAATGAATTCTGATTTGGGGGAGACTTACCACTCCTCTCCTAAAAGAGATAACAGTAAGTGGCAGGAAGACTACAAAGACCCAGATCTGCCGTGTATTTCTCCGTTCACCTGTAGCAAAACTGTTCTGTCATTTGTGAATTGTCTTGGTGTCTAATATTTAATATTGCATGAGAAAAAGAGACAATAGGGAGAACAGAAAGAGACAAAAACCTTTAAAATTTTATTGTGAGGGGAAAAGAGGAAGAGCTAGCATGGTAATGCTATTCAGCAGCAGCAATAAGAAAAGTCAGTGGGGTACGTGAGACCTGACTCACATGGGAGCATGAATTTTGATTTTTGCCTTATTAGGGATGAACACCCAAGGCAAACTGGCACTAATTTTTGTGACATCTCTCTCCATTTTTCCTGTTTGATACGGAGCAGGTTTTCTGAATTGGAAGGTTTGGGTTTTCCCTTTCAGAAGAGGGAGAACCTCCATTCCCATACGCAGATGCACCACACCTGGTTTATCCCACCTGGAAGTATGTCACTTAATGTAAAGAATGACATATTCACTCTGCAAGAGAGATGGGGAACAACACATGACTTGGTATTAATGGCAGAAGCTACAATGTACAAAGTGCAAATTCAGACTTGTGTTCCCTGGGTACAGCACGATAAGCAAAGTGTGGTTGCCTCTGTGGCAAAAGCTGTTCGTGTTCTTACATGCAAGCATAAAGGAGATGAAAAATTAAAAATGAGGGACTTAAGAGAGTAGCCACCCACTGGTGAATAGTCACATCTGACACATGAGAATCATTTCTAGCTGAGGAACAATTTCAAAGGTTCCTTTTCTACTGAAATGATGAATAGTCTCTACTGGAGGCAGCCCCACAGGCAGCAGTGTCAGCAGAAGGCCAAAGGAGGCTCTTCAGGCACACCTTGAGAAACCCTCCATGTAGACATCCCTCACCTCCTGCAGGACAAAGCCATGTGGAACCAAGCTCCAGATTTGTCAGGAAAATCAATACAATCAGTCTGTCATTAAGAAAAAAAAATCTGAAATGCCTGAAAAGGAGGATCATTCAAAAGGGATTTAAACTCAGCACTGAAGAGCTGGAGGAGAGAACCATGGACAAAACAAAGATTATGTAAAGGGGTGAAGAAACCACAAAACTGAGAGGAGTGATATTTACCTTATTATTTTGGAGAGGGATTTTTTGTAAGGGGAGGGAGTGATGGGACGAGGGGAAATGGTTTCAAGCTGAAAGAGGGGAGATTTAGATTTGATATCAGGAAGAAACTCTTTGCTGTGAGGGCGGTGAGACACCAGCCCAGGTTGCCCAGAGAAGCTGTGGCTGCTCCATCCCTGGAATGTTCAAGGCCAGGCTGCACAGGGCTTGGAGCAACCTGGTCTAGTGGGAGGTGTCCCTGCCCATGGCAGGAGGGTTGGAACTCTTTCAACCCAAATAATTTCATGATTCCACGATTCTTTCCTCCCCAAGAAAGGAGATCCTGGGGGGATGCAGCTGTTTCAGGGGAGGTGGCTCCAAGCCATCCTCAAATGGGGTGTCACTGTCAGTGGAAGGTACAACAATGTATTAATGCCCAGCTCAGAGTGGGATCAAGCAGATAAACAACTCAGACATGAAGGATGATGTGTTCTGGTGAGTGCAAAGGCAAAAGCTATGAAAAAACCTAAAGTTCAGAATTGTCAGAACCAAACTAGAATCTTGTCCCAACTCCTGTGGAAATGGTTGAGAAGTTAGGAGGGATGGTGACAGGTGCCATTTATCTCTTTGGAGAAAAGCAGGAGCAAAAAAATGGTGCAGACATAATGAATGGGTAACGTCAGGGCAAAAATAACTGACTCTAGACATGAATGCTTGGAGATTATTCATATCTAAAAAAGGAAATGTGAATATGGAAAGACACTTGAGAGAGAATGGGCATTTTTTCATGTTCCTATTTATATTTAAATTCCAAATTTCCTTTTATACCCCAAATAATTCAGTTTAACATTAGCGAAATATTTTTCTTTCAGCTAGAAAAAAATAAACTTCATCTTTTTCAGGCACTCCAGTGATAGCCAGTTAATCAACAGTCACCCAACAAAGCCAAAGCAGGCATTTATTTCTGTATTTTACTGTCATAAGAGAGATTTTCAATGTAATTTTAAAAGCTGAGAAATTAAATTCTGAAAAAAAATAAAAATTATTGCAGTGTCTATGCCATTAAGAAAACCTACCAGCAGTTCACTGAGTTGTTCATAATCAAACATTTCATTTTCATACTGTTCTGCAAGTTCTTTACCCAAGGCAATGGCCTCCTCCCACATCTGTTGGAAAAAAACAGCACAAAACAACACCAACAAACTTGAGCTACATACCTGGGTTAAACAACAACATGCAGAAAAATAAGTCTTAACAAAACACAACATAATGAATTGTGTCACACGCCTGAAAACACTGTGCATCTGATGTGCCAAAGAGCTGGGGCAGCACTACCCACATCTCTATTTTATGCAAATCATGTAAGATCATCAACATGCTTCAGAAATGAACTGATTCCTGCAAGCCCAAGGAGAGCCCAAATAATATGTAAACATGGCCTGTCCACAAAGAAAGCCAGAACCTCAGTCTTTGCATAAATGCTGTTGATTGATTATAGTTCATAATGAAGTCTCCCTCTAATATCTAGAATCTATATTAGACTGGACAGGCAATTTGCAGATATTGCTTTGAACAAATATTCATTAGATTTCCACTGGTTCTTTTTCCTCTCTTGTTCCTCAACCATGAAATTCAGCAGCCCTCTCAACTGACCCAAAGAAATTTAACAATATCCTTCAACTCCTCAGAAGCCAACAATCTTAATGAAGAGTTGCAAGAGTGTTTATAAATGTGTATTTTTCATTGTTTTCTACTCTAACTATAAAGAGCTACTCGAACTCCTAAAGATACTTACATTAGCACCCCGGACTATCTAAGGTTAAACATGGTGATCTGCCTCTGCTGCTGTAATTTGGCTGGTCCTGCTGACCTCACTTCGTTAAAAAAATGAGATTTATAACTCATTCTAAATCTATTTGGTTTGTATTATCCTTCATCTTGAATTCAGCCTGAAGAAGAGAAGGCTCCAGGGAGAGAGCACCTTCCAGTATCTGAAGGGGCTCCAGGAAAGCTGGGGAGGGGCTTTGCCAAGGGCTTGTAGTGAGAGGACAAGGGGTAATGGATTAAAACTGGAAGAGGGAAGATTGAGGTGAGACATGAGGAAGAAATTGTTAAGAGAGACCCCGGCCCAGGTTGCCCAGAGAAGCTGTGGCTGCCCCATCCCTGGCAGTGTTCAAGGCCAGGTTGGACACAGGGGCTTGGAGCAACCTGGTCTAGCGGAAGGTGTCCCTGCCCATGCAGGGGGGTTGAAACTGGATGAGCTTTAAGGTCTCTTCCCACCCAAACCATTCTATGGTTCTATGATGCACTGTCCATGCCACCTAATTCTTCCCTCAGCACCAGGCCACATGTCCCCTGCCCCAGTGAAACACTGAGAGGGCTGGAGCTACAAAGAGCAGTTGGATGATGGAGGGCTGAGAAAGAGGGCTCAACACACATTGCCCCATTGCTCCCTGAAGAGATCCACCTTGAGGAATAAAGGGTTTGAGACAAAGCATCACAACTTCCAAAGCTAGTGGGAGCTGGATGCTGTGGAGAGAGAAGGGGAACAGTGGCTCCCATCCACTGTAACACACTGTGTAAATTAGAAATATTTTGCCTCCCAAAAATAAAAGCCCTCCCAAAACACATACATGAAATCCCAAATCAGTGTTGGGTGATTTTTTGGAGGTGATTTTTATTTTTTTCTTTGTCTTTTGATCTGCAAGTTGAAAACACATCTGAACCACACAGTGTTTCAGGAAAACCTGGGGCAGAGGGGAGGGGGAAGACTTGTAGGGAAATCCCTAGTTCCAGATCACAGAATGGTTTGAGTTGGAAGAGACCTTCCAGGGATGGGGCAGCCACAACTTCTCTGGGCAGCCTGGGCCAGGGTCTCACCACCCTCACAGCAAATAATTTCTTCCTCATGTGTAACCTAAATCTTCCCCTCTTCCAGTTTGAATCCATTACTCCTTGTCTCATCACTCCCTGCCCTTGAAAAAAGTCAGGGTTCGTAATATTATTTATCTAGGGAAGACGACTGGAGCAAGCAAGAATTAACCTCATGTTTGTAAAGTGCTCTGAAGATGAAAAAAGGCATGAGAAGGACTAATTACAACCACCAGAATGAGGGATCACGTCTGCAGGAGATCACAAGGCAGGTTCTCCATGCTGCAATGCAATTTTTGCAAATGGGAGGATGGGAATGTTTTTATCTGTACTATGTTTCTAATCTAGAATGATGATATAAAGCATATTTTTATTTCTACACAAAAATTAGCATAAGCTTAATAGCAAAGGCACAACTGCAGAAGATGGAGTACACTTTCACATACTAGGCCAAGTAAATTTTGACTCAGGAGGCTAATATACAACCAATTTATAGAAACTGAACTAATATTCAGTTGTTTGGCAAGTCAGTAAATTAAACCTTTCAGAGTCACTTAACCTGACTTAATTCTGACTGCCACTTTCTTACCAGCTTCAGCCATCCAGTATCTCTCCTGCACATTTTCAATCCAAAACAAATGGTGTTGCCACAATTTTGCTCCCCATTTAACCAGCCCCTCTCCAAAACCCAAGCCCTTCTGCCCTCTTTTCTGCTGTGACAATATTTATAGGTGATCTCAGGCAAAACAGCTTTG
Source organism: Apus apus (assembly GCF_020740795.1). Taxonomy (NCBI): domain Eukaryota; kingdom Metazoa; phylum Chordata; class Aves; order Apodiformes; family Apodidae; genus Apus; species Apus apus. Next base: position 2,633,766 of record NC_067285.1, read on the forward strand.
GAGCTGAACACGATTAGAAATCAATGGGAGCCTAAATAATTGTAGATTTTAATCAACACTGTAAACACACTGCTAGCTGTAGGTAGCATAAACAATAACTTTGGCAGAACTAAATCTTTTTTGTGATTATTTTCCCCCCCTCTTTTCATCCTTGTCAGCTGAGCCTGTAAACATTTCAGAGCGGAGGCTGCGATTCCGCTGCAGCCTGATCAAACCCTTTAGATGATACTGAATATTAATATTAATAATGAGTTTTATAAATGTTTCAGAGCCTAAAAAATAAATCCTTACATTAATTATGATCTCTATTATTTCCTCTCCAATATACAAGCAGTAATAGCACAGTCCTACCATTCTTCCATTCCAACATGTATTCACCTCTCTGGAAGTGCAGATGGACAGGAAAAAAATCAGACCTGTTGGACAACATTTGCTTCTGGCTTAAATTACTAGTTACTTTAAGTTAGTTTAGAAGTTATACTGCTCATATTTTGACACATTATTTTTAATGGAATGCTTTCAGATCTAGGTAAGAGAAAAAATGTCTCTTTTTCTCTCATACTGCAAAGAGACTGTAAAAGTGCCTCACCAGGGGAAGAGTCTTTCAATTTCTGTTGGCCTCTAACCTGGCCCCTCTCCCACCAAGGGCTCTGTCTCAGAGAAAGGCACCTGCTTCTTGTTGCTACAGCCTCTGCTGAACCCAACATCTCTATCTGGAAATCCAATTGTCCGGTTCAATCCTCCAAAGGAACACCAAGAACTTGCATTATTAGACTCAATTTGTAAAATGTCAAGTGCCCTGAACTCCAGAGCCCCATGAACCACCCGGCTCTTCCCTCTGTGACCACAACACCTGCAGCATCCCCCAAAACAAAACCAAAGATGGTAATTTTTCCAACGTTGTCTCAGAAGCAGGAACTCTGTATTTAAAATCCCCTGCACAACCCTCTGAAAAATTCCTCTGTTTACTACAGAGCAAATTGATTCAGGTGAGGACAGCAGGGCTGTGGCAAAGGAGCCTGATAAATGCAATCTGTATTCTTGAAGGTCAATAACTCCCAATCTGCTGCCTCGCAGGTTCCCTGGCTTGGAAGGTTTCCCAGGTTTGCCCAGGACATGGCAGCTCTTCTGGAGGAATGAGCCATACAGGGAGCTACTACACAGGATTTGTACGATGTACAACTCATTAATGCAAGAAACAATTTATCTGGAGAGTGCAACAGAGAGAGAGGCTGGTGATTGTGGAAGGAAAATGCTGCTTTTATACTGACAGCCTAAGAAAAATGTGTATAGCCTGAATTTAGTTGTGTAGACACGAGCTGCAAATTGTTATGGGAAAGACTTTGAGGATGCGGGGAGATCTTTTTAGGGAAAACCTAGCAAGTTAATTTATTTTTGAAGCTGGATTGCTTGTTGCCCAGAAAGAACTGCAGCATCCAATTTAAATTTTGAGGTTCTTTAGTAGCGGCAAAGGAGGATCTTAGGATATTTCTTAGCTCCTGCTGAGCTAATGGTCAGTAAAAATGAAATAGTCTGGGATAAGATTATTATCATGGACTGTTCTAAGGTATGAGGGACATTCCAAGCTGCTCAAATATCAGATAGTGTTAATTAACTATCATGTGAGCTTAGTATTTTAAATAAAATGTTAAAACTCAGTACTACTTTATTGCTGTACTGCACTCAAGATGTGCAAGATACAGCCATAGTGAGAAAGGCTTTAAGATAACCTGCTCTGTTCCTTTGGAACGGAGTCAAGCACCATCTCTTTCCTCTCAGCAGCCTGTCCCTGTCCTTCCCAGCTCCCGGGACAGGCACATGCTCTGACGTGGGATCTGAGCTGCACGTCAGCCCTGAGCTGATTTTTGGCAGACAGGTGAACTTCACCACTATCTTGTGGAAGAAAATATCATTTTATGCCCTCCCTTGAGCTGGAAAAAAAGGCATTTTAAGCCAAATCATGGCATTGACTGTGGAGCTCCAAGTATTTTGTGCTTTGTGGCTGCAGTAAAACGGTAAAAGCTTTTTTTTAGGGGGTGGAGGGGAAGAGAGGGAAGGAGGGAGGAATGGAAAGAAATAAGCAGTGTGCATTTATTTACATTTTTCTCCCTAGGACCAACACCTGCAATTTATGAAGGAGCAGAGGAAAACATGTACTGATTTATGGACTGCGGCACTTTATTACCACCACTATTTCTCCTTCCCATCCTGAGATACTCTAACCTACCAACTTTCAATGAAGTCCCTGCACTAAGGGGCTTTGTTGAAAATAACAAAGCCCCAGCTGGACACAAAGAGCAAATGCTTCAGAGCAGTTCAAAGGATGGGTCGGACTGCTGGGAGAAGCATGAGGAGAAGGCTTTTAAGGGCAAAGGCCAAGAGCTGGAGGCGAGACTGCCAAGTGCAACGCTGGGAAGAATCATCATCTGGGAGAGAAAACTCTCCCAGAGTGTGTAGCAGGGAAACTTGGAAGTAACAACATCTCATTTTGGAAATGAGGAGCTTAGAAGAAATATTTTACAAATAAGTAAATCCATATAGTGCAGGGAGGATGGAGCCAGACTCTGCTCAGCAGTGCCCAGGGACAGGACGAGGGGTAACAGGCACAAGCTGGAACATGGGAAGTGCCAGTGGAATATGAGGAGAGACTTCTTTATGGTGAGGGTGACAGAGCCCTGGGACAGGCTGCCCAGGGAGGCTGTGGAGTCCCCTTCTCTGGAGATATTCCAGACCCCCCTGGATGCAGCCCTGTGGAATGTGCTCCAGGGGATCCTGCTTGAGCAGGGGAGTTGGACTGGATGATCTCTAGAGGTCCCTTCCAGCTCTGACAGTTCTGTGATTCAGATTTACAGAAGATTGGCTTAAGGGCCCTGAGACAAATGTAATTAAACAAGCAAGCTTCCTAAGGATAATAAATTAAAAAATAGAAATCAAAATGAGGAATCTTAAATGGATCTCAAAGTACAAATAGCAGGGATATTAATGGTGAAGATATTTTTGTTCTCAGCCACAAGGAGATGCCTGCAATCCTGCTCTCAGTGCAAGCCCACACTCCCTATTAATAAATTACTAATTTTTCAGGCACTTTTGGCCTCGAAGTGAGTGGCCCACTCCATTCCAGTCTGTGCATGAAGGATTATACCTTCCTCTAAATTCACCTCACCAGGAATGCTAATAATTAGGAAATAAGCCTCATGGTTGATCTTCACTTGCAGAGTGCACTGTGTGTTCCTCACATCAGGCAGGCTGGGGTGGAAGAGACACAGGCTCCCAACAACTTTAAAACAAAACACTTGAGCTTCTGTAAAAGCCTGGAAGTAGCTCTGTAGCTGTCCAGGGTAAAGTGACCTTCTTGTGACATCTCTTTATGGGAGGAGAAAGCAAAGTAGTGGGATCAAACCCAAGGGAACTGCCAGGCAGAGAGACAGCTGGGTGATTATGGTACAAAAAAAGACAAATTGGTTAATGTACTAGTACAGTCTTCCAAATATGCACAGACAATAGGATTTCAGAAGTGTTGCTGCTCATGGAATGGTGTAGGTAAAGCAGCTGCTTGACTACGTTTGCAAACTGCATAGGTCAATGTAAGCAGTGATTTAACCTAATGTCAGAACATCCCAAAAGAGAGGATTAGCTTAATTCTACTGTGGAAACCTAAACTTTGAGCTTCAAATTTGACATTTGAAAATTCATGTAAGATGCCCATATTCTCAGTATACTGATTTTTTTTTTTTCATTGAAGAACAGGAAAATTTATTACCAACTGGAGTGACCAGAAAATGAGAAAAGAAATATCTTTAACTAGGAAAGAGTGCTTTGAAAAGGAACCATTGTCAAAGGCAGAGTGTTCTCTAATTTCTAGTAGTAAAACCTGAAAATCTGAAGGATGGTTTTCCGGTCTCTCAAGTCTGGATGCTGTGCTGGGGAATGTGGCACAGCCTGGAAGGGCAGCAGCAGGTCCTGTACCTGCAGTTTATATCAGCAGCTCATTAGCAAGAGCAGCAGAAACAGGCAGGTACCACTTTAAGACAGGGTGTTGTTTGCAATATGGATGTAGAGGATGCTGCAGCTTTTATTTTATAGCTAAAATGCACTGGCCTGGTGCTCGGAAGAACAATTCCCACTGCCTGTAAACCAGCTCCATAAAGGACTAACTAGGAAGCCATAAAGAGGTAAAACAACAAAATAAAAACAGGTGACTTCTGGCTTTCCCTTTCCAGAGAGGAATATAATATTAAAAGACACTTTAAAATCAGCTATGATCCTAATTCTAAGGAGGTTCTCCATACCCACTGCTGAAGGGTTAGTAAAAGCCTTCTGGGTAGAGCAGGAAGCTGTGGAAACCACTGTCACCCCTCCATGAGCACCAAGGCACCAGCCCCACAGCCTGTTGTTGGAGCCTGGCTCTAGCACAGTCTAGAATCCCAATTTCATTTTAGAGTAATGGAATTCTTTTGACTGGAAAAGACCTTTAAGATCATCAAATCCAACCATTAACCCGGCCCTGCCCAGGTCACCCCTGACCCATGTCCCTCAGCACCACATCTACACGGCTTGGAAATCCCTCCAGGGATGGGAAATCCACCCCTGACATCTGCCTGTGCCATGGCCTGGCAACTCTCTTTGGGAGTGAATTGTTCCCAGTATCCCACCTAAACCTCCCCTGACACAACTTGAGGCCATTTCAAGTTGTTCTATCAGTCATTACTTGGGAGAAGAGACCGACCACCCCACACTCCAACCTCCTCTTAGGCAGTTGCAGAGCCATGAGGTCTCCCCTCAGCCTCCTTTTCTCCAGGCTGAACACCCCCAGTTCCCTCAGCCACTGCTCCTAAGATTAGCACTATTTATTATTTATTTAGTAAAATGAGCATAATTTATTAACAATTTCTAAATACTGCATTCAGATAAGGTATAAATTTTGGCCTTTTAAGCAAAGTTTCTATCAAATACTAAAGTGATTCTGCTAAAAACTCACTTGAAAAACACAAGCTGGTTGGATAATGTTCTGGTTCTACTAGAAAACAACAATTCTGTTTGCACTGCACTTATTAAACAAAGCTTGCTTTTAAAAACACAAGTTTATGTTTTGGAAATATTCTGACCAAGAGATCTCTGCTTCTCTAGTTAAGCATTTTGTGCATGAAATATGCAAACACTGATTCATCCCTACATCTCCCTCTAATACAGTTATAAATGTAACACTGATTTTTTTTTTTTTTTTCCTCTTTTTTAGCAGCATTAAGTGCTAGCTGATGGACCATTTACATAAAGCACTCCAAATAACTTAGAGCAAGTTTAAAGCTCTCTGAATGTCCCTGGAACTACACTGCCTATTCAACTTTTAAGTAGAGAGAGAAAAGCAATGTTTACCTTGCCCTTGTCAAAGTAATGGATAATTTCTTGATAGAGTTGATCTTTCAGCTGTCCTTGAGTAGCAGCCTGGTATCCATCCCGTTGGGTAAGATGTGCTGCACATGCTTCTTCTGACCACTAAATTGTACAAGAAAGAGAAGGAAAGTCAAAGCAAATCAAAAGTTATGAAATATGAGAGTAATATCAGGCTAAATCATATATTTTTTATTTAAAGAAGTGGTACCACAGCTAGTGCATTAATGAAGGTATTTTTTACAGTTGTGTATTTTGATTCCTTAGGCACAAGGACCATTTAATTGAATGCTGTAATTGAAGGCTAATTACATATATCAGCTGGAAGGAAGCTTCTTGAGGTGGCTTCCTCTCCTCAGAGAGTTTGATGAGACTGACCTTGGCCTGCTGATGGGTGCAACCTGCTGGATGCATAATGAGCACTGGTAGGTTTATGTTGAGAGAAGCCCTGAAGCCAAGATCCATCAACTCAAATGGAAAGGACTGAAGGCATTAAATTAAATGGCTCAAATTCATAGCGGAGTTTTTGAGGCATGGAAAAGCACAACTAACTTTATACAGACTGTCTGCAATTAGCAGCTCTTGCTCTTCCAGCAAATGCCTAATGGATGAGGAGGGACAGATATTAAATTAATTTTCTCCTAGACCAAGAGGACCAAGCCAATCCCTACTGCCTTCCCCCTTGCAACTGCATTTTCTCATGTCCAGGAAGGGACAGACGAAACTGAAACCTCTGGACTCCTGTCACCTCTTCTGTACCCCCCTTCTCTATTCCCAGAATATTCCCCATGACCTACCTGTGGATGAGACAATACTGGAGCCTTTTCCCTAGACAGGATGCAAACACTAAACACCCTACCCTTGCAGAGCTGTTTCCATGAGGCTAGTAGGAAACTAATACCTTAGAGACTTACAAACCTCCATCAAATCAAATTACAAATCAAAAGAAACCTTTCAAAGATTGAAAACGAGACAGGTGCTCCAATAAGACTTGTTGCCTTAAAGAAACCAAGTTCAAAAATTAAATTGATTAGAGAACTGTTGACTTGCTTCCCTGAAAATCAAAGTTACTAAAGGAGGAGGACTGCCCACTGCAATAAAGCGGTGTAACTTCAGGAAAAGAAGAAATTCAAACAAAGATCAGCAACTCATAGGTTTATTCACAGAATTCCTGACACATCATCCAGTTTTACTTCCTCTATGTTATTAAATTTCACCCAATTACTGTTTAATTTTGCCAGAATGTTTGTGTTTGGCTAAAGCAGACAACCTTGACAACGGTGAAATTCAAAGCCATGTTTCTGAGCAGCACAAACATCCTGGAGTCTGCAAGGCAATGACATTTATTTTTTTTTTAAACACACTACAAGCCACTATCTTCTGGTAGCTTTGAGCACCTTAATTGTGACTAAAGGAGCTGAAAATAAAACAAAAGTCTCTCTTCTGAAGTGCCCCTCATCAGCTTGCAGTGATGGGGAGAAAACACCGGTGGTTTTCCACAGCCCGCTCGCAAATGGAAAGGTGAGACTCTTGAAAGCTCTCACTCTTGACCTAGATGTGATCCCATTAAAAGCACCACGAGGAAAGATATGCCAGTGATGAGTGTCACGGGAAAGCCTGTCCTCCAGGACTGAAAGAAAAACTCAGCTGCCTAAAGTTACCACGCCACAATATTGCTGCTTCTCAGGCCACACTGACTCCTCCACCCACTGCCAGTAACATGACACTGCATTAGACAGATTGAGACACTATTATAACAAAGCAATGCTAATGTAGAATGTAATTTTATTTATAAACAAACATTAGCTTAGTGACAAATACTACCCTCACATTTGCCATCTTCTATCATTCTGCATCATAAGACAGAAACACTGGATATTTCTTTCCAGTTAATTAAAGGAGATTAAGATCCTCATTCAGTCTCTGAAGACATTTTGCAGTTCATTCCAGCATTTTGCCAGCACTTGTGGAAGGGGATGAATGCCCTCTTGTCTAAAAGGCTCATTCATGCAAGGTGTGACAAGCAAGTGTCACATGATTTGGAGCTCCTGTTTACCTGAGACTCAGTGAGTTTCTCACTCCAACTCCTACCCACAAGCAACCAAGGGCACCCAGCTGCACGACTGGTGTCAGACCCATCTCCTCCCATCCTCATCTCCCTGACATGCCACAGAAAATTTCATTACCAAGTGACTGCATCCAGCAGGCTGTGGCCAACAACTGACCTTGCTTTTAATCAGGAGCAAAGCTATTGCTACAGTGCTTTTGCACTCCAGATGAATCTCATTGATGTTTTCTTGTGTAATAACCCTCTATTTATTTTAAAATGCAGCAAACACATTTCAAAGTGTCTTCATTTTATTTGCACAGCTACACTCTGCATCGTATTTTGTCTTATTACAGCTTGGATGCAGTTTAGTCGGTTTTGAGGTATGAACAATTCTCAGTGCATCCATTAGAAGCCTTTCATTTCACACTTTCCATTTTTTAACTTTCAAAATATTTAAAACCAGTATTTTACAATCGCATTTCATGTGGGATCGTTTAGATTAAATCCAAGCTTGCTAAGAACAATGAGCTGCTTAGAATGAGGTAAGTTTCCTTTCCAAAAGGAGGTTCCATTAGCAGAGCCTCTGCAATAATGGCAAAGGCTGCAACACACTTGCCACTGGCATGAGAAACAAATCAAGGGGAAAATGCAGTTCTCAGTTATTCAGCCACAGGTGCTACTGTCCTCATGGGGAGCAGGAAGAGCTCCAGGTCTCCCTGGAGAGAGAAAGATTTCACTGTGGGTGGTGAGATGCCAGGAAGAAGCATGGGACTAGAGGAAACGCTTCAGGAAACACTTGTTCTTACCAAATTTTATCAAATATTGACTGTTTTAGAAATTAAAACATAAAACTCCTTGCTGCTAATTTAGTGATGAGTAGGCTACATTAAACCTGTGATAAAATTCTTCACCATGAGGGCAGGAAGGTGCTGGAATAGGTTGCCCAGGGAGGTTGTGGCTCCCCCTTCCTGGAAGTGTTGAAGGCCAGGTTGGATGAGGCTGTGCAGGCTGGTCTGGTGGGAGGTGTCCCTGCTCACGGCAGGGAGGTTGGAACCTCATGATCTTTAAGGTCCCCTCCAACCTGAACCCTTCTGTGGTACTATGTCCTGACACAAGTGCCCACTGTTAAGTGCCACATCCTGCCATGGATTAACTCTGGGAACACGGTTGGCACGTGCTGCCACATTTGTGACAGAATCATGGAAACCAGCTGGTCATGGGAGACAGTACCATCAATCCAGAAAGTTTTCATTGAGATTCATGCTTATGAAACAAAGCCTGATGACATTTCTGACTGAGTGCTTTAATTACACGCACCTTGTTTAGATAAAACTATTTATTTCTACGTATTGCAGGTTACACCAAAACATTCCTTGAAGAACAGCAATATGGTTAGTGACTCCTATAAACTGTGCTACACTGCATTAAAATGACATGTACCTTTGAAAGGTGAGAGCTTGGAAAGACCATTTGAATCTCTCCTGAATTTTTCAGAATCCAAACTGAACCTACAGATAGCCAAGAGCACCGGAAGGCTCAGGCTCTCTGGACCTTGTGCTGCCTCTGCAAAAACAGCTCCATGGAGAGCTGATTTACTAAAATACATGTTTAAATGCTTCCCCACATGATGTAATTTTGATATTTAGAAGAAATTTAAATTACAGCTTTGAAATTTGTAACTTAGATGAGCAAAGCATGCTCTGACACGTGCTAAGGGCAGCGGGCACGTTTCCTGCACAAACGAATTACACAGGTAAAAGGTAAAACTCAGAGTTTTATCAGTCTGAAGTGCAGATGTTCTGACAAGCAATAATACTACTGGTTACTGCTAAGATGATTTTCCAACCTGGCCAAGTATTTTGGTGTTTACCTTCAAGAGCTTGGCGTGCAGCAGTAAAGTGTAGGCAGCTTCCGTGTAGTTATCGCACTCCTTGTGCAGGTCACACAGCTTGTACAAATACCTGCAAGCATGAAAACAACTGCTCTGAAAAATGTTCTCAAATGTTACTAAGTAATTTATCTTGAAGACTGCAATGGTTCAACTCTAACTGCAAACAAGTAAATGTAAGCGGGGCTATATAAAGCTCATCTTTCTGGGTGCAAACACCCTTAGGACCATTTACATTTCTGCTGTGCTTTTTCCCCAGTACATACCACTGGCCTCTGATGTGTAATCAGTCCAATACAGATTTTGTGCAAGATACTGCTCTAACTGTTCAGCTACAGAGACAGATAGAGAAGTTTTTTTCCTGAGCTTCGACATCATCACACTGCTGGAAGGGGCTTCTCTTCATTTGTTTGTTGGTTTGTTTAAAGACAATTTCAAAAAAAACCTAAACCAAACACCTGTTAAAAATGTATTTTGAAAAAGCCAGTGAAAACACAAAACTTTTCTAGTCATTAAGATATATCAGAAGTTTGTCAGTAGAAACAGGAGAGAATCTAGGTAGGGCTTTGAGAGTGAGACAGTCTGTGATACTGCATAGTGCAAACCTACAACTTAAAACTTTACATATTTGTCCCCATTTATCAATCCTGCCTTCAAGAAGATTTTATTTTCTTTTTCCAGATGAATAAAGCAATAATTAAAACCATTTGAACAACAGGAAGCGAGTTCAGAAGTGAAAATTCTTCCAAAACAGTAACAAGCATCTGAGAATGAATTAATTAATACTATTTAGATACCTAAAATAGCAGTAAAAACACAAGCTTCATCATTTTAGCACAACAGTGTAGCCAATTTTAAGCCAAAGTAAAAAGAGAGGACTAGGAACCCTGAGGTTTACATAAAAGCACAACAGCATATTACCATTTTTACTTTGGGTGAAAATAGGTTTTGAAACGCTCCTAAAAACTTTAAATTTAAAATAAGTACCAGTCATTATATTATTTAATAGTCCTTTTTACCCCAAGTCACATATTTTGTACCTCACCAGGAGGCAAAATAATGTCGTTGCTCAGCTTTCTTTTGACTTGTTTATTTTCATCTGGCAACACTCCTGAGTATTTCAGTGTTCACCATAATATAACTAAAGGAGGTGGAGAAGGGGGAGTAAGACAATCTCACAACTCCAGTTTCTAATGCTCACTGTCCTCAGTGAAGATAAGCTTCTGAATGTACTTCAGGTTCAGCTGAGGCATATTTTTTCATTATTTCTTTTCCTCCAGGCCCCAAGTGACTGCTTAATACAAACTTAATTTTCTCCAGTTACATACTACAGCAAGCCAAGCAGAGTTTGTCACTAGACATGTTTACAAACCTTATGTACATTTCTTCTCTTTCAATCTCCTTGTAGAAATTCTGAAAAACAAGATAATTTCATTACAAAGTCTTTGATTTCTCAGTCTGGAACGTACACAGAACATGCTCAAAATTAAAAATTCATAATTGCATAATATCAGCCTCAAAACTGCAAAATGAATTTGCCTCTGGAACACAAGTCATTTAACTTATAAAGTCTGATGCTGTGATATTTTCGTGATGTAGCATATTAGGGCTTATGTGTCACCACAAAGGTTAACAATTTGCAAGCAAAGTTCTGCTAGAAATTTGCTTCTGGCATTTGCAAGTCACACTTCATTGACTGTTTTCAGCTCAAATTTTGTAATACACAGGAACATAATTTTTAAGCAACAGTTGTTCTGTAAATTTAAACCCCCAAACCTTAGTCGAGCAATACATCATCTCTCCTTGAAATTTCATAGTTTCTTTGGCAATAAAAAGTTAGATTAGTGTTATTTATTTGGCTTCCTATGCTGCACATTATCACCACTCTCTTCAGAAATGTCTGAATGCCTCCAGTCTTGAGATAAACCAGTTAACACCACAAATACTGTAAATGCAAGATATGATCGATTGGGTGAGATATTAAAGGCATTTCTGAATCTAATTTAAAGTTTGCCTTCAAAAGTTAAAATATACCTAAGAAAACAAAACACAAAGACATTTCTCCTTCACTGAATTACAATATATTTCAGTGCTAAATTAAAGCAGTCTGAGTAGCCATTGAGGCACAAATCCAGTATAAAACTGTTCCCTTCAAAGAGAACCAAAACACAAGACAGACTCCAGGTCTGGGAGCTGGAAATGATGAATTATTTCATGGATGTGCCATTTTAGTTAACAGAACTGCTCAGTGGTTTTGAGTTCAGCTGAAAAACAAACTGAACCACATGAAAAAAATGTGCTGTTTTTTCTTGTGTTTTGTTTGCTTTTTTAAAGTAGGACAGACTACTACTACTTAATTAGGTGGATCAAGAATCCAGAAGCATTTTCTCCCTTTATGGCTGCCAGTTGCTCTGTCCTGATGCAGCTCAAGCAGCAACATCAAAGTGATGGTGAGACAGGTTGCCTAGAGGAGCTGCGGCTGCCCCATCCATGGGAGTGTCCAAGGGCAGGTTGGATGGGGCTTGGAGCAACCTGGGCTGGTGGGAGGTGTCCCTGCCCATGCAGGGGGGTTGGAACTGGATGAGCTTTAAGGGTCTTTCCAACCCAAACCACTCCGGGATTCTCTGACTCCATGAAATCAACCACAACAGTAGGAGGCCTGAGCAGAAGGCTGACATGCACTGCCATGTGTTACATTTATCACAGTTCCCTCTGCCCCTAAAACCAATCCCAGCTCCTGCCCTGTCTTTCGGTGCAGGTTCCCACATCCCCCTTAGGCTGTACTGGCCCAGGTGTGTGGGTCTGCAGGGAATGGGCTGAGGAACTGGTGGGGATGAAAAACAACCAGAGAGGAAGAGGGTGGAGCTTTCAGCAAGGTCTCTCTCCACATTGACTCTACCACCATGGCAGCACACTTGCTTTGGCCAGGGCTGTTGGGGGTAGGAACAAGCAGCTGAGAGAACACATAGAGCTTTTATTTTTAACATCGCCACTGGCTTTTAAATGCATATCAAACCTTCAGACTTAAACTACAGTCAGTACAGACAAACTTAATCCTGGGAAAGCCTCTGAATCATTAAAGTCCCAATTAAGAACTCTTTGAGACCTCACGTGGGAATTGTGCTGAATATCAGCACAGGGCTGGATTTTTGCAAAGCCATACATTTCACTTCAGGTGCCAGAAGTACGATGAAAAGTCTGTGTTGGCCCTGGAGGGCAAATGGGATTTAAAAATCAAGCTAAAGTTTTAAATCACGTCCACAGGAAAGGAAGGAAAGTTCTGCCCTGCAATGCTTTCCTGCAGGGTTGTGTGTGGACATCTCATGGTGATTTACCTCGACAGCAGTATATCTCACCCAGCATTTATCATCTGCAAAGACTTGAAAAATTCCTGTGACAAAAATCAGCATGAGGAGATGCTGTTAGAGACACTTAGAGAAAACAAAACAAACCCCCAAGTGCACCACTGGTCACCCCACAGTTGGTACAGTGAGAATGACTAGGAGGGAACTCTATTATGATGAAGGGAAGAAGTAAATTCACCCTTCTTAGGAATTTTTCCTGGTTTTATGCATTGTTGTCATGTTTTAGAGCATACAGCCTATGTGACTTTTTATTTCCTGTCTGGCTCTGTTCAAGCTAGCAGGTCTTTCTAACTCCAGTTCTGCTCGGGAGGACACTAACTTTTCTGCAGGCACCCAATTGCACTTGCTAGATCAGCAGCTGGTGACAGTTCTCCAAGCTCCTTGTCTTTGCCCATCTCCTGAACATCCTGATGCTTTTTGATGGGCACAGACAGGAAAACAAAGTAAAAATAAAAGCCCAATTTCTGATGTGATGTCTCCACCTTCCCTCCCATTCTATTGGGCACCGTTTCATTATGTGATGGTGTGAGGAGGACAACACTTGCATTAATTACTCTCAAGTGCTAAAGCTACAAACTCTTTTCTCAGATCTTTCCAAACCAGCCTGAACAAAATCCATCAGCCATATCACATAAAGGCTAAACACTTTGTTTGTCTGTGCCCCACATATTTATAAAAGCTTTGATAATGATATAGGGATAAAAGCTCTGAGTCCTTATTGGCTAACGGCTTAATATTGAGTCCTGCTGGAAAAATCAAATCTAGTTGGTAATATGTTTAGGGGTCTCTAAAACTTGTTTTGACATCATTTTTCCACATGCACTCATTTTGTGCTAGTAAAATGTCATACTCCATTGCTTCCACCAAAGACCATGATGTGCATGTTAAGGGGACAACTCCTCCCACTTCCAACTCCAGCCTAAATGGAAAAGGGTTTATGGTATAGAGTAGTAGCTACTCCAGAATTTTTGGAACTAAGAGCAGGAAAATTCACATCACTTAGGAAAAAAAAAAAAGTGAGATTTTTCTGCTGTAAATGAAACAGTAAACACTCAAATTTTGAATATAGAAGCTGAGCAGTAAGCAGAATACAAGTAAGACTGCAAATGCATAAAAAGTTTTGTAGTAAACTACATATTACTCCAATCTTCTGTATTAAAAAGTGGTTTTCTGTATAAATTTGTTCAAATGTCAATTGTAAACGTCAATGAACAGCCCACTGAGATCAGGATCTGAAATGTTTCTTCTCAAATCTTTCCTTAGAATCAATTAAAGAAGTAATACCCATGTCTTCATGGATTCACCTTCATTAAAGAAGAGGAAAAAAACCAACAACTTCCAACTTTCCTGAGAGTCCCAACATGTATTTTGTTTTAATCAAAATCTTCTGTTCAAGGTGCAAAATGATGACTGCAGTCATTCTCCCAGGAGGGGGGCCCCCTGCTTACCAGCACGTTGACTGTGCAGCTCATGCGGTTCTCCTTGTTCTCATCATGCATTATGGTCCTGTAGTCCAACAACCTCTCCATTAAGCGGACAACGAGCTTGACAAAAGTTTCTCCGCTCTTAGCCAGGTATTTGTGTTTCCTGCAGTGCTCCAGGAGACTGAAAAACCAATTACATCCACCTTGTTAATCACGTGCAGGGAAAAAAAAAAAAAATCAACACCACCTTGACTCAGGTGCAATTTTAAATATTGTGCATCATTAACAGGTTTTAATTATTTCTGGGCTACAAAGTTCATTGTAGTCTAATTGCTCTCTCTCCTGGCTTTACCGTGACATAAATCTCACCGCTGATCAACACTTACATTTTGTCAAATAACACTTTGTACTGCTCGTCTCCTCTGCCTCCTTCCACTTCATGATCCAGTTTCGTGATGATCTCATTTTCAAACTATAATTAAACAAAGCAAGCGTAAATAATCAGATGGCAAATATTTCACTTAATTGCTGTATCCTCAGTGGTTCACAGATTGGTTGGGTATCTGGGCACGATGTTCCGCCACTATTTTAAAGCTTGATTGATTTTAGGAGTTTGCACTCTGTGGTATTAGGCTGTCCATGAGGATCTGCTGTCCTACAAGGACTTTTTATGCTGCAGAAATCACTGGTCATGGTGCTAAATGAAGTGTAAATATTTGCCTTATGAAAAACTAAGTGAGGAGATTAATGGCAAGAATGAGGGTGGGAGAAAAGAAGACACAAAGCCAGGGACAGAACATCCCCTGCACTACTGGCAACAGCAGCAAAAATAAATTCAAAAAACAGGTAATACCCTCTTTTTAACAGACAGATACTGACTCACAGTGGGGCCCAAAGCAATTAACAAACCTGTTAATAAGTCACTGCAGAGGGAAATGAAGTTGTTTCAAACAACTTCAGAGCAATATTTTTATTTGGGCTATAATAAAAAACGCAAACATACGTGGGTATTAGAATATACTTTAAAATGCAAACTGGATCACTCACTGGATTTTTAATGGCTACAGAGGGTTTTCCCTGTTGCTGCTACATTCCCCACGGCCCAGGTCAGGGAAACGGGACCTGTTGGTGGAGGGAGGCCTGCTGCTGTGGCACAAATCAGGCTAGTCATCTAATTCCTAACTCTTTATTAAATAAGCACAGGAATCCACCCCATTTCTGACACAACCTATTGTCAAAAGCCCTCAGCAGAGCCCGGGTGAGGAGGAAGCCTGTGGCAGGGGAACAGGGCCCCTCAAGAGCAGGAGTCCAGGGACAGATCAGTTCTCTGCATGCTTTTTTTACTGTCACTTCCTTGAGCAGTCCCTGACTATTCCGAGGAGAAGCCAAGGGCCACCTGGGCAAGAACAAAGCGTACTAACATTTTGTAAATGTCAAGAGATGTACTTTGCATCCACAGTTAATATTAACAGCATATAATGTAGGAAGAAAAGGAAATGGACTGTCTGCAGCTCAACATACTCCCAGACCAAGGATGCACTCCCACCACCTCAGGCTCAGTGGGCAGCCCATGGACCCACCTCCCTTTGAGCCACGAGCTCTCCTTCCTGGGGCTACACTTCCCACCTCTAAGCTGTATCAGTAACGTCATGGCATTTCTTGTTTAACAATTGTTTCCACCAATCCAAATACCTGCTTTAGTGACAACACTAGTAGCTCCCCTGTGACAGCCGCTGACCGCGGCCTGACAGCAGCGGGGCTGTGACTGGAGCACGGCAGGCCTGGAAACAAAACGAGAATCACAGAACCATCAAATGCTTTGGGTTGGAAGAGACCTTAAAGATCATCCAGATCCAACCCCCTGCACAGGCAGGGACACCTCCCACCAGCCCAGGCTGCTCTAAGCCCCATCCAACCTGCCCTTCAACACTGCCAGGGATGGGGCAGCCACAGCTTCCCTGGGCAACCTGTTCCAGGGTCTCACCACCCTCACAGCAAAAGATTTCTTCCTAATGTCTTACCTAAATCTCCCCTCTTTCAGCTTGAAATCATTCCCCCTCATCCCATTATTCCATGCCCTTGTAAAAAGCCCCTTCCCAGCTTTCCTGTAGGCTCTCCATGGAGACAAGGACAACCTCAAAGAGTGCTGCAGTACAGCTCATGTTCCAAAGATGCAGCAGATATCTATGCTGAAAGGCAAAAATCCATGTACCAGGAGGAAATAAATCCCCTCAGAGAGCCCTACCAGCCCAGGAGCCTCCAAGAAGGGTGTATGACAGGCACCATGGCAATGGGACCACCATCCCAGAGCTTGCCAGATGGCAGGGCAGAGGGGGTGAGCTTGGCTGTGGTCTCTCCTGCAGTGTGCCAGGCAGGCTGAACCACCAGCGGTGCCACGTGTGACCACCCCTCTGCTGCAGCTGCCCTGGCCACAGCCCCACCACTCAGTGATGACCAGGGGCTGGGGGGACAACAGGGGACAGGTGTTTTCTACATGCTCAGCCCCATGGGGAGACTGAGAAGGACAAGGTGTTATGTCCAGCCAGTAGAAGGGCTCAGGATGGTTTAGCTAGGAAGAGAAACTGCATTTTGTTTTAATTCACACTGAAATTCTGCTGGCATGTTTATTTCAGCAAGGAGTGTGAGATCTCTCTTGCCAATGGACTTGCGTCGTGATGAAACTGTGAGGGTGAGAGTGATCTTCACCACCTTAATTTGTATCACTTTCAGGTGGTGTAGTAGCTATGTACACCACAGATCTCTTTCTGCCTGCAGATGCTGCATTTTAAGCTCTGCCCACACAGTTCCACCTCAGCCAACATCATAATGTCTCTGTCAAGCAGCAAACAAGACACACCCTGAGTTCTGCCAATCCTTTTCTCCTGAAATAACTGCTTCCTGTGCGTGGCAAGGAAAACCTTGGCAGAACAAGAGAAAAGTCTTCAGCAAGCAAGGGTGAGGAGAAGCACATTGGCCACCTTCATAGATGGAGGCACCTGCCTGCTCTCCTGGAAGGTCCTTTTTGTGCTGAAGCTCACAGCAGTTGTGAACACACACATGCTGGCCAAGTTGAACCTGTGGATGAAATGTGGCCAGGGACTGTAAAGAAGTTCTGGCTTTGCTAAGAAAACCCTCTTTCAGGAAGAAATGCACATTGACATGAAGGATTTGCTTGATAAATTGTGACAATGCCAAAATACTCCTCTTCGTTAAGACAACTCAATCTCTGTATCTTTACAGGCTCAATGGCAGGAATAGAAAAATCCATGGTAAGACACAGGACACTGCTTTGTCTCCCTTTCCAAGTTTCCATGATCTGCAGCATTAACTGCAGTGATGTTCACATCACTTCCTACCTTCATATGCAACCCAGGACTTCTTGTCCTCTGCATTTGAGTTGGGAAATTTATTTTTACACCCTCCCTGGCAGCCCACCAGAACTGTCTTACAAACAGAGAAAAAGCATCCCTGCTCTGAGCTCAGTGACTACAGCTATGAAACCTGAACTACAGAATGTGTCACAAACACAGTGATAAAATCAACTGAGTACCTAAACAACTGATACTCCTTCTTCAAACCATTATTACTGTCGTGCATCACTGTTTTAAACACAAAAACCCCAAACCTCAGATTAAAAATTACCAAGGTGCTCTTTTGTACCCCAGATGATCTACAAAATCACAGAAACACTGGCTGGAAGAGACCTTGAAGGTCATTTTGTCCAACCTCCCAGGTGACTCAGGATTATTGCCAGCAGTGACTTGCTTAGCCAAGAACTGAACATCTGCAGGGATGGATGATTGCACAGCCTCTCTGGGTAACCCGTTCCACTCTCTCACTACTTTCCTTGTGAAGAAATGAATGGAAAGTGAAGTGAAATAAGGTTTTTAATACAACACATCCATTATTCAAAAAATGACAGGAAAATGAGAAAAGGAAGGATAATGCAATCCGCCTCCTCTAGGAAGCAAACACAAGCTGAAACGCATTCTCACAGTACAAGGACGTGTCAAGTCAACACAATGATGAAACAGATGAAACAGAGAAGTCCCCAAATTCATGTTCTCTAATGAGACCAGAAAGAAATAGACTTTCTTCACCTATGTGAAAAATGATACCTGCTGCCAGTGTGAGCCCTTTAAGTGATGTATTTTTTAGCAAGAGATTACTTACACAAATTAGGTGCAATTACTTACACAAAGAGGAGTAATTACATTTGTCATACAGGATATCTTGAGTATCTTCCTGATACCAATTTCACTTAAGTTTCTGTACATGTAGGCTTGGTTGGCCCATCTCCCCAGTGGCCATCCTCAGACTTGGGGAATTTCTGGGGTTTGAAGGACTATTAACAGTATCTTTGCTTTTTAGTAATCCTTGACACTTCTCAAGGAATAGATATGGTGTGGGTCAGGCAAGCCAGATGTCTAAATGTTATTTAACATAGTTAAAATTCCTTCTGTGGTCTTTCACAGAACGTTTCAACAGCACAAGTTGAGGATTATAGAGCTATTATCTTCCATGATAGCAGCAAGAACATGGCCCTGGAGTCGCACAAGCTCATGGCTCTGGAGACACTGCCCCAGGCATCTGTTGATAAAATCTCATTTTTCATTTTTTTATTTTTTTTCCATGCATAAAGCTGCATAAAGCAGGCCTGAAACTACTGCGATGGAATTTACTCTCCAGTAAGAAGTGCTACAATTTCAATGTTCACGTTACAGGCAGTGACATTTGCCGAGGCTCGTTCTGGAGGCTCAGGGGTTGTATGTGGCACCATCAGCAAGCTGGGATTCATATCCTTCTGTTGACAGTGAAAGCTTGAGGGGTGATGTTAGGAAGATTACAGGAAATTGTTATCAACTCTTCCTAGCAGTTGATCTCAGCTCCTCTTTAGGATGTGTGTTTGAACTTGAGCAAAGAGTATATCCACTACTTCATCTGTCTGTTACAATCTCCCGTCTGGAGAGAAGTGTCTTCAAGTGTCAGCTCAACTAATCACTCTGGGTTTAGGTCCACCTAAGGGTGGTCAGGCTCTATTTGCAGCACTGACAGAGAATTTAATCTAGCTGTAGATGAGGAGGAATTTCAACCCTCCAAGCTGCTATACATTTGTTTTGATATGGGATAATAATGAATTTGCCATATAAAATGAAAGTGACAGAGAACACCACTACCAATTAGTCTTCATGCAGAAGCAGCACACAAGAACTGTAAAACTTTGTTCAAAGGCTGCTATGAAAGTCGGTGCCAATTCCCAACAATTTCATCCGTTTCCTTGCCTATCTTCCCAGAGCATTCTGGTCAGCCAAGAGATTTGGCAGTCATTTACTAGTAGGTGATCTTAGAGGTCTCTAGATTTACCACATCACCTTTCTCCCTTGCTCTCCTGGTGGGGTAAGAGAGGAATATCAATGTTCTCCAAAAGGCCAGAAAAGAAGAAAAAACTTACAGGTGTACAGTTCAACCACAGATAACAAAAAAATGTTACTTATAGAAATTAATCCTGTAGGGGGATGACTTATTTGAATTTGCACATTTAGTGGGATTACAGAGGAGGATCTGCAGCATCAGAGAAAGCTGGACAAGTTATTAACTTGTATTCTGTCTGCAAATCCACAGCACAGGGAAGGGGAGGTTAACACAGGGCTCAGATAGTGGTAAAAAGACTTAATAAGGAATTATAGGTTCTAAAAGTCGAGAGAGATTCATATAAACTAGGTACTTCTTAAGGAGAATTAAAACTTACTGAAGAATTTGAAATTCATTGATAACCAACAAGAAATTACAGTGCAAATAAGGATGGCTAGCATGACTGCCTTGAAGATACTGAGATTTACTGCTGAATGTTAGAAATGAAGTAAAAGGGTTTCCTCTTTATTTTTTCTGGTCTTTACTCAATTAATTCTCCTCACAACAGCACTTGTAGCTGGAAGTACTTCAGCATCCCCCATGGTTTTATTTTAGTAATCATACACATTATGCATTCATTTATTATGCATTTCTATATGATGCTGCATTATGCATTCATTGCTTATTCATTCCTAGATCATTTTTCTATCTTTTTGGCTATGGCTCCATCATGCCAAGCATGATTCCAATTTGCAGAAAACAAGACAGATGTGCTGTTGCATTTTTTGGGCTCTTTCCTCAGATCATTACTTTGACACAAGCCCGTGCTCTAAACAGGGTAAGAACACATGCTGGAGCTCGTGTGCTTGTATCACTGATGCTAACACCACTGCAGATTCCCCCCAGTGATGCTGTTCAGCCTGAAACTAGACATATGGGACTTCTAATTTCCTCTTGCTCACTACTGCAGAGTAGGGGGACATCTCTCAGATTTTATTTGGAAGGATAAAGGATCCTTCCTTTCTACTTGCTGAGAAAAGTAATTGCTTTGGGGAAGGCAGGCTGGGGTAGCATGTCTGGCTCAGTCCCTTTGCCTTATTTTGTTAATAGGCTTTTTTTTTGGCTCTTACAGTAAGTTACTTGTAATAATTAATTTGTACTAGATTAATTAAAAGAAATCATATTATGATGCAGAGAGACAGGGAGAACCTGCCCAGCTTCTCCCCCTGCCTCCTCCATGCTCTGGTTTTGTCCCAGTTGCTGCCCTGCTGCTTCTCTGTGAATGGCTCCAACTCAGACTGAGCAGAACGTGACATCAGCAACGACACAGGCCCAGAAAAGGTAAAGTCAAAGTTTCAGGCAGGCAAACCAACAGAAGTGCTGATGGAAACAGAACCAGGGCAACAGCTGGAAGGAGCAGGCAGTGAAGTCAGGAGGTCAGAGCTTTCCATGCTCTGAATCCCCTATTTCAGCTGAAGGATTGTTTCACCATGAACTTTCTCTCCTGCCGTCACCACAGGATCCATCACGCTCACCTGACCAGGCCTTAAACAATCAAACCAATTCTCTTTCACAGCTCCTGTGGCTCTGACAGATTCCCTTTGATCTGGTGGGTTCCCTAGTAACACAGGCAAAGGGAAAAAAAGCAGAGCAGAGAAGGAGGCATCTCCTTCTACAGGGAAGCTTCAGTCCCACAGTGACTTTAGTATCGGATTCATGCTTTGAGGTACAGGCTGCTTTGAAGCTGTATACAGGCTTCAAAGCACCTCAAGAGGCAGAGGACAAAAACAGCTAACTCCAGCTTTTAATCCAGTTGACCTTTAATTTAGTCCTGTAAAAAGCAGTGGAACTTACCTATTTTTTCTCAGGGCTATATATATTGGGAGAAAAAAAAACCCACGACAACCCCTCAATTCTGACGTTTACTCGTTTGACCCAGCAAACCAATTCATACTGAAGTGAGACCCGCCGTGGGGAAAGCTGCCTGGTTGTAACACCAGCTATCACAGAGCACAAGTGCTGCAAAAAATTTAAATTCCTCCCCCACAAATCATGAGGTTTATGCATCTTCTGGAGAAACAGAGCAAATCTAAATCCTTGTTGATGTGACTAACAAGGTTAGATAATTGGATTTCTGGCAGATCTGTTTAAGAGCAGCCAACCATTCAATTTTGAAGTTCTCTTTGAAAGCAATGCTGGACAATGGTGGCTGCAGATAGACACATAACCCAGCACATTACATTGACACATTAAGTATGAAAGCTTGTCTAGGTCCTGGTAATACTTAAATTGTTTTATATATATTCCTATCACTTAAACACAAAAGAGACAACAAAGATGAGCTGGGAAGCCACAGGCCAGGCAGTACCACTGCAGCTCCTGAGGAAACCATGGAGCAAGTCCTTGGGGAAGCTGTTTCCAGGTACATGAAGGGTGAGAAGGTGACTGGGAAAAGCCAATATGGTTTTATCAGGGGTACATCACATCTGACCAACCTGACTGCCTTCTGTGATCAAACTACCTGTTCAGGGGATGAAGAGCTGTGGTTGTCACATTCTTAACAACGTGTTTGATAAAGTTGCTCAAAACCTACTTGTTAGACGACTATTTTAGAGGTCTGTTTCCAACTGTGACAATTCCGTGAGAAGTTGGTGAGATATGGACTGGATAGAGAGACTAGAAGGTGGATTGAAAAAGTAGCTAAATTGCTGATCTCAAAGGCTGGTGGTTTAATGACTCTGACAGTCTGAAGGACAGCCAGCAAGAAACATTTATGAAAGTCCTGAGTCTGGGCTGGCACAGCTGCAAGCAGCAGTACTAGATGCTCTGCTGTAAAGGACCTACCTGGTGGACAGCTAGCTGAATATGAAGAAGAGCGTGCCCTTGAATGGAGGCAAAATGTGTCCTTGATTGCATGAATCGGAGTACAGCAAGAGGATAAAGAGGATTACTCCACTTGTTGGGCTATGGCTGGAGTACTGTGTCTAGCTTTGGTTGCCCCAGCTCGAGAGAGAAACTGACAAACTGCGGATGGTCTAAAGGAGATCCACCAGGAGGAGCAGAGTTTTGGAGAACATGGCCCAACCAGAGGGGTTGAACGAATTGGGTTTGTTCAGCCTAGAGAGAAGCAGACTCAAGCCTTCCAACACCTAAAGGTGATACCAGAAGAAACAGAATTACTCTGTTTACAGGGATGCACAATGGCAACACAAATAGCAACAGGCACACGTCGATTCAGGGAAATTCCATTTGGAAATAAGAAGAAACATCCTAAACATTGGAATAGGTCACCCAGAGAAGTGGTGAAACCTCCTTCATTGAATACTCAATACTGAACTTTAGATGGCCCTGGGTAACCCAATCTAAGAGCCAGTTTGTACCAGACTACTTACAGAGGTCCCATCCAAGTCAGACTTTCTATAATTTGCTTTTTACAAGCTGTGCTCTTCATTCCCTGAAGGCCAATCTGAGATACTCAGCAAACCATACAACCACATTATCTGCCAAACAGTAAATGGACAGATTGATTATTCCCCATTAGGCCTAACTGTTCACTCCAAATGCACTGAAAAAAAGGTTTACTACCACTGCACCTGTCATATCAATGCTATGTCCATAAAGAAAGAAGCTATACTGACATAAATATATGTTGAGTACCTACAATCCAAGACATCTCTGACTTAAGCACGAGGCATTTTTCTTCTCAAAAGGCAAAAGGAACTTGTGTGAAATATTTAAGACATTCATTTATTAAAATCACCCAGCTATTCCACACAAAGCTGCTTTCCTTCTGTCAAGAAAATACAGGGCCATAAATTTAGCTATAAAGTTACCCTCGGATTTTTCATGATCCATATAATTGTACAAATAAAAAATGACAAGCAACAAAACAGAGCATTTGACAGGAAATTGTTTAAATGGCATCCCAGCGAGCATTTCAATCTTTATAGGATCATCGGAGTCAAATATGAGAAAAAATGATTATGCAGTAATTGGATAGATCCAAAGCACAGTTCACAACCTTTCCACACGCTGTCCAGCACAAAACAAATCAAAGTAATAAAGCTGATGCCATTTCCCTTCCTTAAGTCTCTCCACACAGATATTTATTTACCCTGGCTACAGATTTATTAAGAGCTGGTTATGGTTTTTAAGGTTTTCATCCAAGAAAGCAAACTGCCAATATAAAGGGGAAAATGTAGACAATGTGAGTCAAACTTTATTGCAAAATTCATGAGGTCATATCCTGAACTGATGGAAATTTCAGTAGTACAGGGGCTACATTAGCTTATACCATAACCTGGCCTAACCAGTCTTACACTCAACCCATAAGGCAAAGTTTCAAGGGAAAGAAGGTAAAATGAATACTGCCAGACAACCTTCTTTCACTTCACTTGTCTCTCAAAATGCACACTATCTGGATAAAATTGTGTGTGCTTATTCAAGGACTTATTTCAGTACGTTAAAATAAAATAGAATAAAAATGCTACATTAGTGGTTTAGATTTTGCAGTGTCTGTGTAGCATGAAGAAAGAGTCTCTGACTGGATCACTTTTTTTCCTCTTAAAAATCCATAAAATGGTAAAGAGTATCAAAAATGTAAGATACTAGAGATGATAAATTCTTACAGGTGATAACTTCTTTTGCCATGCCACCAGGCTTCCTTTATGTCCAATTAAACGCAGGAGCAGACTCCTTTTCCGAGTCACAGTGAAAATTTAAGACATCTGTCTTTGCTCTCCTTTTGTACCATAAAGAACAGTTCCATTTACTTCAGGCATATTCTGCCCTCGAGAAGAATTTAAAACCAACAGACAAAAACTCCAGAGCCACTCGAGAGTAAAAGAAAACAAGCCAATCCATAATTATATTATTCTTTAGAAAATCAAGAAATAGCAAAAATTCCAATGTTTTTTCGAAGAAGAAAGTTAAATCTTTCTTACAAACTTTGAGTACCTGTAGCTGACTGCTTACCATCTGAAAGCTCCTAGTAGAATGGAATTCACACTGCATCATGTCAAAGAAGATGGGGATTGTCGCTTTCCGAAGCTCCGTTTCAGGGATCAGCGTCATTTCTAAAATAGGTCCTACCATTTCGGGGATAAACTTGATTTTATGCTGACCTTTAAGAGAAAAAAAGATGCAGTTCAGGGTGAATGAACAGCCGTTGACTTTGGTAGAAGAGAACTGTTATAAAAGCTGTATCAGTAAATTCTTGTATAGCAGAAGAAAAATTCGACTCCACTGAAACGCGCGTTGTTTTTTAAGCCACAAGAGGGGAACGTGGGATGTACAAACCCAAACCAAAAGGAGAAGTTGAATCAGTAGTCAAACTGGAACTTGCCATGTTTTCCAGAAAGCACCTACATCGACACACTTGTATTAAGTTCCAAGGTATTTTAAAACACAACTTATGGCTGGAAGAGGAGGCTAAAAGCCACGTCACCTGTACTAACTTATTTAGACTTGTGTATCTTCTGCCATGCACAGATTGTTCTCTGTGTCAGTCTATCAAAGTGTCACCATAAGTGCAGACTTGCACAGCCTCAAGACATGACAATACATCTCACCAAGCCAACAATATGTCTTCTTTCTGCGGGTGCTGATCTGCCTGGCAAACTTGATTTCACATTAATCTCTCCAAGAGCAAACTGCACCTCCCCCAACCCTCCCCACTACGCTCTCCGCACATGGCACAGAAATTAAACCTTAACAGGAGCCTGGTTCCTAATAAGTATTGGACTAGTAAAAAATGTCTTGTTACTGTTCAGATGAATTAGCCAAGGTGTAGAGAAGAAAGATTATACGTTCTGCAAATAATCTCTTCAGCTACTTCATGGAAAGATGCTGGTGCAAAGGCGCATAACATGGCACCAGAGAGCTGCAGGCAGAGGACTTGATGGCAGAAGTTTAGAAAATACAAATATATTCCCCTCAGCAACAGGCTGGGATTCATTTGAACCTCACTGCACAACTGGGGATGTTTCTCACAGGTACAGGGTTAATTGCTAGGTACAGTCAGGCTCATATGGTGTTCATGCACCCACTGCTGTGGTTCAGCCTAAGCCTCTTCAGAGCTGAGCCCTCAGCTTACATGCTCAGTTGTATGTGTCAGAAACAGATTCTAATTAATTTATATTCCACAGCACTACACCAGTATTTGGAATGTAAGGCAGTAACCATTTACAACTTTAATTAACAGTTTCACTTTTGTCCAGAACTAACATAAATCTCAACAAATGTAATCAAGAAGAAATCCTTTACTAACAAAACATGTTACTTCTTTTTAGCAGATATTATTTAAGTGACTTGATTTGGCAAACTTCAAAATCCTATAAGCTTTAACGAGTCTATTAGAGCAAATTAATACTCAACTAAAATTGCTACTTGTATGATGCTGCATGGCTGGTTGTTGGTGAGGAATACCAAGTGAGAGGCAGAAAGCTTTCCTCTGTCTCTCTTACAAGTATTTTTACATTCGGCCACTCAGGTGACAGTTTTCTTGTATTATGCCTGAAAAACGACAGAGTCAGTATTTCAGAAAACAAATGATAGTGTCAAAAGTTATTCATCAGGCACAAATTTGATGACACGAAGTTCTTTGCATGTTACTGTGGGTTTTTCCATTGCTTCAAGCACAGGGATTCCCTCAGAAAGTAACTTAACATCTTCTGAACTTCAGACATGAAAAATGGTGAGTTGACAAAAGACTTTTAAAAAAATAATCTTTGATCCTCTTTCCTCTTCTCTGGGGCATATGAACTTCTTGCTCGTAAAAGGAGTAACTGAAGAGCTGGTTTGATGACAAAGGCATAAGAGAGCTGCAGGTCTCACCTCCCAGATGCTCACCAACACCTGCACCGAGGAGAAGGGAAGCCAAGGGTGGCTGCAGGTCTCACTCCCAGTCTTACCAGCTCCAGCCAGCAGCAGCCAGCCCCAGCACCATGAAGCTGTACTGCTGCCTTGTCCTTCACCCACTGTATTTATTAGCAGTGCTGCCACGCAGGCAATCAGCAACAGAGCTTTTAAATCAAAGAGAACAGAGAACTGCTTGAAAAATCCCACATCTGCCGTTTGAAACCCACGTAGCTCTTCATGCCATCTGGAGGGTCCATGGGTGGACACCACCAGAGCTCACAGAAAAGCAAGGGGAACGACCTGCTGGGCTCGTGCTGCCTGCTCTGGATCACAGAATCACAGACTGGTCTGGGTAGGAAGGGACCTTAAAGATCACCTAGTTCCTACTCCCCTGGCCACGGGCAGGGACACCTCCCACTAGACTGGGATGTGGAGCACCGGCCCTACGGCGCGACTACAGGCAAGAGCAGAGCCAGAAGCCACCATGGGAAGGCAGGGCAGCACAGCGTAAAACATGAATCCATCTTGATTGGTTTTCTTCATCAAGTATGTATGAGGAGGAACACGGAGAAAGGGTTTGTCCACCAGCCAGGCAATGCCGAAGAAGGTTCGGAGACCTGTGTGACATCCTTTGCACTCTGTGACACACGTGGGTGATGCGATGACACAGACGATGTGTCTGCTACGATGATGCCATCAGCGTGATGCTGTGACACAGCAGGGAGCGTGAGAACTAAACACCAAAGGCTCTTCCCTCTGGCACTCCAGAGCTGCTGCCACAGCCAGCACATTCTGATAAATAACCCAACAAAGAATTTGCTTCTTTTTTTTCCCCCTGAGAGTGTGGGAACTCCCACACAGAGTCCAAATATGACAAGTGTGGAAGAAAACTGGGGATTCTCTTCTGAAAACCAAGTCGTGCAGCTGCTTTAGGAGCCACAGGCAAAACAAATATCCTTTTGGACATGCAATAACTTCTCCTGGCAGCAGCTTCTGCCTTGCCATGAGACATGATCCTTCACACTGCTCACACCACAGAACAGTCTCCACCAGGCCAAACAGACCCTTTATTGGGCAATGTGTGACTGACATTTCCCAGGTTCTTCTGATTTAAATTTGAGCCACAAAAACCACAGAATAATTTGCCAGCAACCTCCCCTCTCACTTGGGTCAGCTCTGAACATGCATGGCTAATTCCAAGAGTGTTATTTGTAATGACTTCTATTTATATAACGCTCAAAGCTCAGGTCTATTTTTAACTCTGACTTTCCCTCCAACAACATTAACTTCTCTGTCAAGACACCTTTTCTGACATCATGGGCCAGGCTGGCAGGGACCTGGCAGAAGGATGGCACCACCGACCACTTCATCTTCAGGAATTTTACTTTTCCACCTCCCTCCAGCTGATTCAGATGCCAACAAGAAAAAGCAACACTTTCTGAGCTGGCTTTCCTTGCCCAGCTTTACCACAAGGATATTATTTTAAAATGTCTTTACAATTTCTTTAACGTGTAACTGTTGAAACTGTTAACCCCGGAAAACCAGGACACGCAGCCAAGTGTTAGTCTGGGATGTGCTGAACTGCATCCTGTGACACTTTGAAGCACACGTTGAGTTCTGGCATTTCCAAGAGAGAGGCCATGGCTTGCTTTATGCTTCTTTGATACCATCCCACCAAGGTCTGAGGAGCCCCAGTTCAAGCAATGGCTCAAAATAATACAATATAACACATCTGGGGCCTTGAGCAACCTGATGTAGCAAGAGGTGCCCATGCAGGGGGGTTGAAACTAGATGATCTTTAAGGTCCCTTCTAACCCAAACCATTCTATGATTACTTTAAAGTTTGAGGAGTGATATAGAAGGCAAAGAGCCTATAAAGACTAAGACATGCTGGGTTTGGTGCACACAAGCCCTGCAGTGCTTCCAGGGGGGATCTGCACTCTGGGACAAAGCTCCCCAAAGCTGCCCTCATTGCTGCTGCATCCCAGCACTCAAACCTAAAACCTACATGATCCCACCAGGCAGGGTATCAAACAGGACAGCTGAGACTAGGATTTAAATGCAAAAGCTGTCAGGCTGGATCTCTCCTACACGGCTCCCTGTTTAAAACAAAAATCTTATTCCTAAATTACAGGTTTTAAAGTATGTGCACACAGCTGGCTACTGTTGCTCTCCACTCTACAGGCCTTTTTTTTTTCCAATACTTAGAAAGCAGCCACCACTGCATTAGATACACACAGAAAAAATATTTTAGAATTTCAATTTTATTATTTAATTTCAGAAAATAAATCATATGCTTCAATGTGCATTACATCTAGAGGACTGTCTTGTTCCCAACCAGCGAGTTTTAACTCAGCAGGCATTATACATAAATCATGGTATTTATGAACAAAAACTGATGAGACAAAATATTAATCTTTGAGGCTTATCCATACCATTTAATACCTAAATCAAAAGTCAGGGTTACTCAGCTTCATTGTATCTTAGGCACACTGGCATCATCATAAAAATTACATGCACAAGCATATGCCAGAATACTAGCTTTTCACTTCTGATTTTGTTTCTGAACAAATACATTAATAATTTGACTAACGTAGTGCAACTCCCAACCAACTCCCCAAGAATCCTTTCCTGACTGATGCGGTGACACACACAGACTGGTGAAGAGCCAGGAGTTAAACACAATCAGCATGATCTGTACTGCAAAGAAGCTGAGAAAAAGCAACCTGCTCATTATGAGGAGCACAAAGGCTGCCTTGGATTGGGGTCCTGCCTCTGATTTACCTTCCTCTTGCAGCTTTTGTTGGGAAGAGCAGCAATTTAATGTCTCCCTCAACATTCGTGCTTTTGGCATTAATGATCCCAGCCACTTAGGGAATCACAGGCATTAGAGCTAGAGTAGGTCATGGAGTCAGCCACCTGGATAATCTCAGTTTATAAAAACTATTAAAAATGAAAGGCTTTCATGACAGCACAGAAAGAAACACTGAAGAAAACACCACCCCTCATGCCAATCGATTCCCAGAACTCCAGGGGAAATTATTATCATCTGTCTGTTAATGGTGAAAACCTGAACCTGGAGCAACTAAATAACTAGTCCATGAGCTGCCAGTGTCAGCAGCAGTGGTAAAAACACAACACTCTCCACAGCCCCCAAAAGGAATAAAATAACCTCCTGTAAGAATGGCCAGATATGTATTTGTGTCTGCAAACTTTTCTTATTATCAGTCCAGTAGTTGCCAGGAAAAGCAGGAAAGGTTTAAGAGTCCATAGATGCTGGAGGAACTCGTGAAGAGAACAGCTGAATATACAACCCTAAGCCTGGGACAGAAAGATTTGGCTTAATTACTGACAAAAAGGCTGCCAGCGTCCTGAGCTGGATGGCCCAGCACCAGGCACAGCTCTGATTTTATGAGCTGTCTGTCAACTCACATATCAGGTGTGCACTCTGCTTTAATCTGCTCTCCAGACACTTAATTCACCAACGATGCTTCTAATAAAACGTGAACTCAGCTGCTCTCAGAAGCCTTTTCTCATCATTCCAGCAGAGTGGATGCAAATTCTGTGATACTACACAGTTATGAACTCCTGCATTCCCTTCTCTCATATATGCTGATTTTTTTCAAGTTTCAGCAACAACAACTCAGCTAGAGATAGAAGAGAAGTGGCAAATGCATTTATTTCTGATAATTTAAGGGACTTTTGATAAAACTCTGAAGAGCCGAAGTGTCTCTGCTGTTAAGCTCAGGAAAATGAAATCTGGCAGATGAGTACACTCAGGTCACAGCAAATACTCAGTTTCTCATGAAATTCAGTCCCCATATAGCTAAATTATACCCATAGAATAGCAGAGATGTGAGACAGTCAGATGTGCCTAATTTACCCACAAACTCCAGGAATGCTTAAGTTGCCATTCTTTGCTGATCTTCCCAAGTCATTCTGATACAGCCAAACAGGACTGAAAACCCAACTTCGAGCAGAATTTCCAGGAGAAGTTCCTGATATCCTTTGGATGCCTTAATTTTGCTACAGTCCCAGTTACTGCAGCCACATGTATGGGTGTGTATACATATATGTGTGTGTCTCTATATTTAAGGAGAAAAAAGTGTTCAACAGGTATCATCATAAGTTTCTTTTTATTTATTGTGATGTTGAACACCGTGAAAAAACAGCAGATACGTAAACATTGTCTCCAGTTATCTGTCTTCCCAGATGGCAAAATAAGCATGCAGGGGGGGCTTTATTTCATCTATCACCCACAATTTTAATGCCTTTTGGAAGCCTACCAGTATTTCAAGAGAAAGCCAGTTTGTTTTATCTCTAACTTGGTTTATCCAAGCACTGAGTGAAAGCATTAGGCACCAGGTGCTCAGGCTACTTACCCAGATTATACCACATGTCCCTGATTTCAAACCCAATCTGCCTCCTCATATCACCATACCTTAAAAAAAGAAAACAAAGCCGTCATGTAAAGAAAAATAAATAACCAGATATAAATACGCAGAAACATCTCATGTTAAAATGTGATCAGCATTTAGAAATATGTGAAATTACAGAGCAGGGTTTCCAAGTTCCACCAATACAACCACAGTGCACAGCCTCTCTCACCAGCTCAGCCATGCATCCATAAATACTGAACTTTGCGGGATGTCCCTTTTACAAGGGGGTGACACGTCCAGGGGACCCAAAAGCCTCAGCCACGCAGCCACCAGCTTCTCTTCCTCACCTCCTGTTCCCTGCTCTCCCTCAGAAGTCCCCAGTTGTCAGTTTCTGCAGCAACACTTACCAAAGGGAGAACACACAAACATCTCCCTGTGCAAAACCTCTCTCTGCCATGTCTTCACAGCACCTGACCCTCCTCTGGGACATACGGGTGGTTACTGAGATTAATTGTGAGCACTTTTTAGTTTTCAAACAGCCACGGCTGAAGGAAGCACAGCAGAGAGCTTCACAGCCTAAGGCTGTATTTTACTTTTATAAACCCTCTTAGCATAGCACTGTCCTAGAAAATACAAAACAGAACATCCTGTGACATCTTAGACCTCAATGCCACCAACACCTTCCATCTCCTACCAGCGTTACTTTATTATTCCACTCCCTCTCCGCTTTAATACCAGGAAAGCTTAATGACTGGAAAACATCCTGTTGCCTTCATTAATGATGGGATCAGAACCATAATGAGCTCCAAAAACGTATTTGCTGCACAGGATATTTGTATGTTAAAGATCATTACTTAAATAACCAGGTGAGTGAAACGGTACAACCTGGCAACCTGTGGGATAACAGTGAGATACCTCGTCATTAATACGGATTAAAGAGATTCTTCTGCACCACAAAGAATGTGTTATTATCTAATGCTTAAATGCAATGTTTAGTAAAAACCTACAAATTACAATAATTAAATTGTTAATCATTACATATTTGACATATTAATTGAAATATATGCTTAGGAAGATGGGTGAGCATGATATGGAACGAACTGATTCATGACAGCACAGAGCTGGAAGTGGTTTCACACAGCAATAAAAATTAGTGCTTCCAGACCATACATTTATCACGTCTTGTAGAATTTATGGTCTTGATTTCTGCCTCCAAAACATGATTAAACTGAAAACAACAACTTGTGAAATCATTATAAACAGAGACTTACAATTTAGCAAACTTCATTAAATAACCACTTCAAATGACTTAATCTAGTTACTAACATCAGCAGTGAGAAACATTGGTTGATTTCTTGGGTTTCCTCTGCCAGACACACTGCTCAGTTTAACAGAGAAATCACTGGAAGAACCTTTCTGTCTAGGGTTCCTGTCCTCACGAATAGGAATATCAGTCCACAAATGTATTTGACAGTGATTTCCAGCCTGGCATCAGCTCAGCTGCTGGCTTTGTGTTCAGGCCAGGAGTCTGGTCTGCACTCAGCTGCTCAGGTAGGTGCACCTCAGAGCTGGACAGACCAAGAGCAGCCACAGCCCGGATCCCTCTGCCCACTACTTGGCTGGAACACTTTGCCTTTTCCAAGCATCCTTTTCAATCTGAATTACAAAAGAGAATTTGCATCACTCGTCCCATCTTGTGCAAAACCACTTTGCTCCATAACTTCTAAATCTAATGAAATAAAATTCACCTGGCTCCACAAAACCATCTTGATTTCCTTTTGCAAATGTGTGACTATAATGTTATTTATGATATTTATAGCATGAATGCAAAAAACCTGAGCTCCAGTTGACACCACTTTTCCACTGGACTTGTAAATATTCCTGTTTCATCAAGGAAGCCCCAGGAGTTACAGGTACATGTATTAGATCATCCAGTGCTTAAAAATTCTGTTTCAAAGCTCAGGTAAAGCACAGCTTCCAAAAAAAGCTCCTCAGTACTCACGACAGAGGGGATGAGTTTGAAGTGCAAAATTTATCTGCCAAAAAAAAAAAGACAAAAAAGGGATGGGACACAGGGCCTGGTGTGTCCCAGTTCAAGTCTGTGACCATCAGAGTTAAAGCAAAAAGCCTCTAAAATCCCATGGCACTGCAGCAGGGACAAACCCTGTCCATCCTCACTCACTGTGATCTCTCTCATCAGCCTAATATGCAACAAGGCTTCAGTTTAGGAGGTGAAGCAACACAAAATGCCTCCTCTTCCTCTATATAGATACACATATAAAATATATATTGAACATAGGGGGCTGAGCTACAGTAGAGGGGAGATTTAAATTAGACATTAGGAAGAAATTCTTGGCTGTGAGGGTGATGAGACCCTGGCCCAGGTTGCCCAGGGAAGCTGTGGCTGCCCCATCCCTGGCAGTGTTGAAGGGCAGGTTGGATGGGGCTTGGAGCAACCTGGGCTGGTGGGAGGTGTCCCTGCCCATGCAGGGGGGTTGGAACTGGATGATCTTTAAGGTCCTTTCCAACCCAAACCAGTCTGGGATTCTGTGATACTTGCTGAGGGAATCCTAGCTTTGAAAATCCTCATATTTGTGAATTGCAAGAACCTGACTGACTATTGCAAGGAACTGCTTTTGCAGGCACTCTTTACAAATGCTGACACAGGAAGAGAATCCACAGTCTGAAAACACACCACTGGCTTTTTTCAATTTAGTTAATCAACAGTAAGATCCACTACACTGGCACCCTGATGAAATTCAGAGAAATATAGCCATTAAATACAATATTCCTGCACCAGTCTGATTTCCAGTCTTTTTCTTTTGACAGGTTTCATTTGCTGTGGGATTCTGAATAGCAAAGGGGTAGTTCAAGCTCCCTGTTCAGAGGGAGGCAATGTAATCCCTTTTAACCAGGAAAGAGTACAAGGCTGCAGTTATCCAAGCCCATTCTTCAGGGATATGGCAGAGAAACTGGCTGCAGTTACAAAAATTCACTGTAAAAGGCCGTTAGGGATTAAGCAATAAAGAGCACACGTAAAATGAGATTAGAATAAGCACAAAGCTAAAGTGATTTAAAAATGCAGTTTTATAATATGTTAATACTTCTGAAAAGTCTTGACTTTATGAACATCCTGCAGTATAAAATACTGTCTTCATCAGTAATGAATCATGTAATTTAGATCTTAATTCAAGGGTAGAAACACATGCAATACTTGATTCATGTTTTTAAAACCAACCTTTCATTATACCATGATTGCATCTCAATTTGAATAGATTTAGCTAAGAAATTAAACTAAAATTATGTTAATAGACCTAGAGTTCTTGTCCATGATTTAGATGATGAATAGGACTTACTTGTTAAGTATTTTTGCTCTTTTAGCACTTGAAAAATTCTCCAGTTGTAAAGACTCCTGCGTGAGAAAAGCAACAGCCAGGTGGAAGTAGTTGTTCCAAAGCTGACAGCCCCCAAAATGACAAAAAAAAGACACCATTAATTCTCTGAGATGTTTCTCTCCACACCTACAAAACAACTCAGAAGTATCAAAATTATGCACATGAATATTTAAAGAAGAAAATAACAGACACCAGAGAGACAGTGTTTCTTGATACATCCTTAGTACATCTCCTCATTGTGTTTATGTTTTCACAAAACACTTCCCAACTACAAACCCTAATCCACTGTGTTTTGATGAGTCAAGGAAATTTAAATGTGAACACATAAACAGGAAAAACACTAAGGATCCTGAACAAGTGACCTAAACCGGAGCATTTCTCCTCCGCAGGACACTCGGACAACACTTCTCAGGCTCCACATTTGGGACAATAATTCTACAAAAGCATCTCCTGCAGAAAGGGGGAGGACACCCAGGACACCCATTTTTGCTGCTCCTGAAGGAGCAGCTGTGATGCTCTGGGTAAAACCTGGTGCTGTTCTAGGACGAGACCCACAGAACATGACTTGCTCAAACACACCTGCTCAGCCTCAAACAACTTAACTGGGCTAACTGGTCACCCCAGGCTCATGACAACACATACACACACCAAAATTACACATTTAGGGCAGACATTTCTTGCACCATTAACATTAGTCCCCAAGACACTGGTGTTTTTTCCTACCTGTAACTCAAAGTTGGTTTGATCAAGAAATTTTTTGTTTAGCATATCTGCATACTGATTAATTGCTCGCAGGAAGACTCTGAAAGATCAAGAGAAAATTACATAATTACACACTCTTCTCTGGTACCTTTGTACATTTGGCATCCCAATTAGACAAAAACCTGAGTCTGTCTGGAAAGTGAAATTTGTGGCTGTTACTTGAAAAGCAGTGATCTCACCACTGTTAAGTATACAGAATTATATGCAGATGTTCTCCAAATTAATCAAGTGAATTAGCATATGCAGAAACACCAGGATAAAATCACTTGTCTTTAAAATATCTTGTGATAATCAAGAGATCATTAAAAATTCAGTTTATTAGAAAAGAAGTGTATATGTTTTTTTAAAGTTACAGTATCATAACATTGCATCTAACTTAGACCTGTAACTGCCTGTGGCTGAATTTGCAGGCCCAGGCCAACACATCAGGCAAATGTTATCACACTTATGGCACAATGACACATAAAAATGCTGGTGAAGGACAATCTTCAAAACATTGCTCACTCTTCTACTCCTGAAATGCTAACCGAGCACCCAGTGTGGTCTATGGCTTGTTTAAAAAAGATGCTTCTTAAATTGCACCAGGAGTTGGCTTGACAAGCTTTATAAGCAGATCCAAGTGGTGTAGTTTAAGTAGGTCACTACATATTCATGGTGCTGAAAAGTAAACATATTATTCTGTGGTAGCCTCATCTCCATTTTCAAAACAAACATTTGATTCCTCCTGAAAACTTGAAATCCATGCTATGGAACTGCCAGCTAATGTCCAGACAAATGAGCTTGTCTTTTGAGCAGGCTGTGCTGGGGATTTATGTCTCCTGCAAGGACCAGCAACAAGAAAGACCACTCATGACAGGTACTACTTCCCCCCCCTCCCCCAATAACAATCTTTTTTAAAGAGAGCTCACTACTAAATGCAAATAACAAAGTTAATCTTTCTACAGGCTGGCAAACAAACATCAGAATTATTTAAAACAAAGCAGTAGAGGCAGTTTGAAAGATCTTTTCTTAATTTAAGACACCTGCATAAAGAAAACCTTTAGCTAATTGTTTGGTAACACAAGAGAAATGAAGCCTCCAGGCAACACATGGCATCAGGATGCTAAGGGAGAATGTTTCTGCATATTACATAAATAAACAAAGGCAGAAATGTTTACATCACTAGGATGTACATTAGGGAGTACTGTGTACAGCTCTGGAGCCCTCAGCAGAGGAAAGACTGAAGGAGAAAGGAGCTGTTGGAGAGGGCTCAGAGAAGGGCCATGAAGGTGATCCAAGGGCTGGAGCAGCTCTGCTCTGGAGACAGGCTGGGAGAGTTGGGGTGTTCAGCCTGGAGAAGAGAAGGCTCCAGGGAGACCTGAGAGCACCTTCCAGTGCCTGAAGGGGCTCCAGGAAAGCTGGAGAGGGGCTTTTCATCAGAGAAGATAGTGATAGGACAAGGGGTGATGGTTTTAAACTGAAGGAGGGGAGATTTAGGTTGGACATCAGGAAGAAATTCTTCACCATGAGGGTAGGAAGGTGCTGGAACAGGTTGCCCAGGGAGGTTGTGGAAGCCCCATCCCTGGAGGTGCTCAGGGCCAGGTTGGATGAGGTTTGTGCAGCCTGGTCTGGTGGGAGGTGTCCCTGCTCACGGCAGGGGGGCTGGAACCTGGTGAGCTTTAAGGTCTCTTCCAACCTCAACCATTCTATGATTCTATGTGTCTGAACTACACAGCCAAATCACCCCAACAGCAGTGGAATGGAGAAGGAAAGTATCCAAACTTGAAAATTAAAATTAAATCTATGAAAGAAAATACAAAAGAAAATTTAAAAGATTAAAGAACACATAAAATATAAAAGAATATAGAAAAAAGAAAATACATGCATAAATGCAAATATACACACATACCTACATATTCCAAAGTTACTCTTTCTAGCTCAGCTGTGGAAGGCACCTTTGTGCTTGCATCCAGCACACACAGAGATGCATTTCAGGACCAGCACTTCTGCCCAATATTCAACAGTATCTTTGTCAGTGTAGATATTTGGAGCCAACTTCATCAAGAGATTTTATAAATCAGATGAATGCAGCACACACTACACCACACTGCAGATGTATGTATTTCAGATCTGTGATTCAATTACTGAGCTTTAGCACATACCAAGATTGAAAGTGAAGTTACCCATGTAATCAGACTATCAACAGTTTGACACATAGACTTACACTCTGCTTTGTTTTCTGGCTTTCAAGTCTGATAGTACTATGAGATTTGTAAGTCTTCCTAGAAGAATTAGTAATTTAACATAGTAGGCAGGGCCATCCAATGCTCCTTGCCTTATGAAGATAAAATCAGTTCCAATACAGGAAGGATTATCCCTACAGTTTAATTATGTTGCCTCAAGACATCACTGTAATGTATTCAATCTGTTTCATCTAATTAAGCTTTGGAACAATCTCATTACTTTATATACCATTTTTTTTCTTTAAATTGTAATTCTAATTTTCCCCCTGTATTAATTCTAGTGAATACCAAAAAGAACAAACAATGCAGCATCTACTGTAAACTGCAACTGCAGAAGGATCACAACCTCTTCAGCTGAAGAGGTGTGGTGGGAATCAACCACAACCAGCCTCTTGCTACCCCTGTGAGCACAGAATCATAGAATCACAGCCTGGTTTGTTTGGAAGGGACCTTAAAGATCATCCAGTTCCAGCCCCTCTGCATGGGCAGGGACACCTCCCACTAGATAAGGTTGCTTAGAGCCCCATCCAACCTGCCCTTCAACACTTCCAGGGATGGGGCAGCCACAGCTTCTCTGGGCAACCTGTTCTGGTGTCTCACCATCCTCACCTGCTTCCTAATGTCTCACCTAAATCTCCTCTTTCAGTTTGAAACTGTCCCCCCCTCCCCTTGTCCAAAGCCCCTCCCCAGCTTTCCTGGAGCCCCTTCAGGCACTGGAAGGTGCTCTAAGGTCTCCCTGGAGCCTTCTCTTCTCCAGGCTCAACACCCCAGCTCTCCCAGCCTGGCTCCAGAGCAGAGCTGCTCCAGCTCTGGGATCATCTTCGTGGCATCTTTTGACCTGGCTAAGGTCACTGACAGCCACTCCATGCTCCTCACCACCTCAGATTTTCTTACATGCTGACACACGAGTGAGGAGAGGTGGTGAACCAAGATGGGATCTCAAAGACAGGATCTGAAATGGGATCTCAAAGACTATGTCCATATTCTGGAAATCCTATGGAAGAAAATGACTCAGTCCCTCCAAGATTGAAAATACTGATTTGAAACTGGGATAAAAGATGCTCAAGCGTCCTTTGGAAGCAAACCCACCTAGGAGAAAGCAAACTACAACATTAACCTGGAAAGGACATCATTTGTTTCAAAAAGCTTTCAATGAAGTTGATCTCCACTCTTAGACTGAAGCACATAGATATGAGCCCCCTGCTCTTGCTGTGATACCACAGTGAAAACAAGTTCTTTAAAAAAAGAAAACACACTTTTTAGTTCCTGATACCTCCAGGTTTGCCTGAACAACTAAGATGGTAGAAAAATTATCAGATTTCTAAGAAAGCATTTTTAGGACACAGGTAAATCAAATGCAAAGCAGGGTGGAAATTCTGCTACAGAGGTTGCACAAAAGACTTGGCACAAAGTGAAGCTGAGAAAAAAGGAAAGTATTTCTACCTGGAGCATTCAACTATCATCCCACAAACACGCTGCAATCCAGTGAAAAAGAACCAGAAGTAACAATAAACATAGGGCTACATGGCACAAGCAAGACAGGCTGGCACTTCTTCACCTTTTTGGTACAACACTCAGTCATATGGGTAATCAGACAGGAATACTATTACCCTGAAGACATAATTTAGATAGAAAAAAAAAAAAAAATTGCTTGGAGAATTGTTGGCTGTCATCTAGGAAATGGCATGTCCTCATCTGTGCAGTTTGCTGCAACTCATGAATGGAAAAAAAGGTTCAGGTTTATGCCCAAATAAAATTTGAAAGAGGAAGCAGAAAAATGTTATAGAATCCCAGACTGGTTTGGGTTGGAAGGGACCTTAAAGATCGTCTACATCCAACCCCCCTGCATGGGCAGGGACACCTCCCATTCCAGGTGTTGGTTTAATCTTCTTCCTCCTTCAAAGCAGAACTGACAATTTTCAGGAGCTTCACTGTCCAACTTAGAGAAACTGAAACAACTGAGGGAAACATGGCTCCTCAGAAGAGGCAGAATAGAACCAAGTGCATCAGTTCTGTCCTGAAGAAGCAGCTGGCAGCTGCTAAGACACTTCAGGCTGAGAGGTGCACCTGGGCATCACTGGGCCAGCAGACAAGTGATCAAAACTATCTGCTGTGCTCAGACGGAGAACACCTTATCTTGCTGCAATTAATAATGAAGATGAGCTTCATGCATGTGCATAAAAAGAAGTGTTTTTCTTGATGTTCAGTTTCAATTAACAAAAGGATAAATTATCTGTGCCAGGAAGAGCCACAAAAGTTAAATACTGAAAAAGAGAGAAGTTCAGAGTCTGGAGCTGATCACAGTGTGCTCCACCGTGACACTGAGAATGTCACACGGCAACAGAACCTGACATACTGGGAAAGATTTGTTAGACAAAAGACTTGTCAACCCAATTAAAAGAAGGAAATTAACATTTCCTATTATGTGATTGGAACAGAAGGAATCTGATTACCGAAGGAAGTCACCTCAGGATATGTGGAAGGAAGAGTGACCGTTGCTAAAGGGCATGAGTATCTACCCAATAACAAAATTATCATCCTGGACAGATGAGGTTTGTGTGTGCTGAGCCCTGGGGATGAGTGGTGCTGGGGATGGCTCTCAAACACATCAGCATCTTGCCGTTGTCTCTTTCGGTGAAGTTAGGTCCTTTGAAGCTGGGACTGTCCTCTTATTCTGTGTTTAGATAGCTCCCATCACAGGGGGGCCTTGCACCATCATCAGGATTCCTGGATATTTTACACATTTAGCAGTTGTCCATGAGCCAGAAGGAATCAGGACTTGCACAAACCCACAGGAGAAGAGTGGAGAAGTGTGTTGGTCAGCTGATGGCTGAGCAGCAAAGAGCCACCATGTTGTGAAATGCTCAGTCTGGGCTGTATTAGGATAAGGGTACTTGTGAGACATGGAAGGTTTGTTCTTACCTACTGGGCCCTGGCCAGACCTCAGCTGGAATACTGCTCACCAGTGGAGCACAGTGAAGCATATGGAGGACAGGAGATATAGAAAGCCCTGGCACAGGCTAGACATTAGAAAAAACTTGGTGGTGTTGAGGACTGGCCACTGAAAGCAGAAATTCTAAAATATATCCTCCCAAAAACCAGGCAAGGCAAGCATCTGTGATCTGGCTGGGTATCATCCCCTTGTCCTGCCTTGGGCAAAAGGACAGATTAGTACTAATCTCTTCAGTAATTTCTCCCTATTTACTGTTCCAATCCAGAGTCAATGCATCAGTTGATATGCTGCTGATTCAAGCCATGAAATAATTTCAACAGCAACTACAGAGTTCTGGGGTTTTTTTAACTGTTATTGATCGTTAATCACTTCCAATAGGCCCGGAGGTGGTTAATTGGTTTCTGGATGCACACTCAGAGATTGCTCCACCAATACTGCCAAAATGAATGGTTCAATTCTGGAGTTTTACCTTTGCAGAGGGGCCCCTTTCTTCCTACAAACAACCTCACTGGATCAAGGAGGCTTGGAATATTTATCAAGTCCAGGCTTCAAATGGCAATAATAAATGAAGAAGGGACAAAGGGATTCAGTTTATAAGTGTAGCACTAGTCACTGTGCCAAACAACTCACTTTTTTTTTTCTCTCTTTCTCAGGTACAATCATTTTTATTTCCTCCATTCTCTCTTCTAATTAGTCAAGTGCCCTGATTTGGTTGTTCCCTCGCATTTAAGAATATTCTCTGCCCCATTTTCTTTCACTCAGCTTCTCACAGGGTTGGAAAGTTTTTGCAAAAGCTAAAGCAGCTGAGGAAAGCTGGAAGCCACATGATGCTGCAACACCCCTCTCTCATCAGGCAATGCACACACACACAAACAAAACTGCCTCTGCAAGAAGATTTTTCTGGAGAAAAAAGAAATCTAAAGAGAGATATTCCAAAAGTTCTGACAGTATACTCCAGTTTGTATATTACTGAGTTAGCTTCAGGACACGGGGATTTAGCATTACACCATCAGCACTTAAGTGAAATACTTATGACAAGAAAATAGGAAATAATACAAGCTCCAAACCTACTCCCCAGTATTTTTCCTTCAGCAAAGATCAAAAGAGAACGACAAAACGAATGGATGGCTTCCCTAATGACAGACTAATCATCTAAACAAGAACACACAGATACAGCTTAAAATAATTTAGGTTTAGCTGATAATTCAATAAAAGAGAGGGAACTTGGAGTGAGATTATAAAAGGCACTATTATGATGTCATTTCAGCTCATTTAGAGGGAAGGATAATGAATGCTTTATTACAGCTGATCAGCCTTCCTGCACATCATCATGCTTTCCATGCTTGAGCTTTTGCTTCTCTGGGAGACAAATTTACTGTGCAGATATGAGACAGACTACTCTTATCTTGTCAGACTGCATATGAAACAACAGACCTAGACCTTGAAATCCCAGTGCAAAACCCAAACCTGAATAAATGCTCACTAAAGCATAAATGGCAAAGCCTTCTTTAAACAGCAATCACTTCAAATACCTTCAAGTTCTTTTTCAACTTCTCAGTGTTGCAGAGTACAGTTCAATTTTAAACAACTTCTTACTTACATGGGAATTATAACTAGTATTTTAACATACTCCTCCAACCCCTTCCCCACTGTCACTGCACACAGTGTCGTGACTCTCCAGGTCTATGTTAACTCTGGAACACAGAGAATCCGGAGTGACCTCGTACGTGTATTTGCACAAGCCAAATGAAAGTCAAAATAATTCAAACGAGTGAGCATGAAGGTATCTGCCCTCCTTGCATTTCCCCCAGTTTTGTCCCTTCCCAAATTAGCTTCTTTCTTTCCTGGTGATCTTACCACTGCTCACTCGTTCTCACTCCTCCAGACCTGACAAGTGCCCAGGACAAACGCGGGTTTCCAAACCCCCTTTCATTTTGCACTGCTGTATACAATACTTTTCTGTCTAGACTACCTCTCTTAGTCTTCTTTTTTTTTTAAAAAAAAAAACATCTAAAAGATTCCTCGCAATAACCTCTAATTCGTCAGGCTAAAGAGCAGCCAAAATGCAAAGAAACAAAAACCTTGATCATTTGCTTTCTCCTGAGTTACAATTCCTGGGCTGACTATGATAATAGCAGAGAGTAATCCCAGTGATGACCTGGTACTAAATACTTCCATTAGCATAATCTTCTCAGCATGTCCTACCCAGCCCACTGCACCATGTCACTTTACTAACCTATTTTCTAATAAATATTTCAGGAACGGGTTTAGGTTATTATCTATAATCACTGACACCTCTTCCCCAATTCATATTCTGTGCTGTGTCTCCTCTAAAACAATGGGGATAGACGAATGAAAAATAACTGCAAGTTACCAAACGTTGAAGGATAAACTTGTGGTCTGACTACCAAGAACAGGTACCATGTACCAGACACAGTGTTTTATTTCACAAAACCACCTTTGCAGCAGAGCTGTCTCACACCTCAAAATCAAAGTGACAGAACAACTCTGTTGGAACAGACAGGCAGGAGCGTTACACCACTGGACAATCAAATGAGAAACGTGTACAGAAATAAACAGTGTTAAAAAAGGGTCTGATTTACAGGCCATTCCAATGTCCTTGCAGATGTACTCTGCCTACCCAGTAGCTGGATGGATCCATGCTGATTTACAAGCCACCTCAGATACCTGCTAAATTCACTTCCCA
Source organism: Apus apus (assembly GCF_020740795.1). Lineage (NCBI taxonomy): Eukaryota > Metazoa > Chordata > Aves > Apodiformes > Apodidae > Apus > Apus apus. The sequence continues at coordinate 2,676,509 of NC_067285.1, forward strand.
AGACTTCTCAAGAAGAAAAGCACCCTCAGCACGAGAACAGCACCAACACAACACTCAGACTGGAGCACAGGTGTCTGTTCAATGGTCTTGGCATAAAGACAGAGGAGCATGGTGGTGTTGAGGTCAGAAGGTACCTCTGGAGGTCTCTGGACAAACAGGAGCAGGTTGCTCAGGGCCATGTCCCGTTGGATTTTGAGTATCTCCAAAGATGGGGACTCACCTGGGCAACGTTGGACAACTTGTGGCAGGGTCTGACTGCCCTCACTCTCCTCCTCTCTTGACCACTGCTCTGAAGTCAAGGCTGTGGTTTTCTTGAGGTCTTTTGGAGTGCAGGAAAGCAGCTTGAGCCTTCTGTACTCTTTTTCAAAAATTTTGAAATTTTATCTGAGACATAACTCCAGCCATGGATATAACCTTATGTACTAAATTTCACTACCTAGAGAATTTTATGACAGAGTAATAAAAGCTCAGAAAGAGTGTTTTCTAATGGAAATGTCAGAAGACAATTTAATTTAGGAGTTTTTAGCTAGGGCTACAGTGCTGGGAAAGTGGTGCCTATTGCAAACGGACAGCATTAGTGCTCCTCTCTCCCAAAAGTAAATATCCTAAAGGAAGAAGACTTGCTGAATTCAGAGAGACTGCTTCTTGTGATGGTGGTTGGCAAAAAACTTACAACAGATCTTCTAATTTAAAACGTAATTTGTTGTAGTGCTGCTGGAAGAAATCTCTGCAATCGGGCTGGCTATTAAACAAGCAGTTCTCATTATAATGTGCTGCTCAATAAAATGCAAAAAGTCTTTGCTGTGGTGCAGATATCATCATCTTCCCTTGATGAGTTTATTTGCTAAACAACATCCCTTCCAAGCAAGTGTGCAGCCACAGAGGACAACTTCATGGGTGCTCAGATGACCAGAGCCTGCTGGCCAGGGCTGGGGGATCACCCCGGCTTCAACACCCACCTTCCCCAGCAGCCTGAAGCTTTCATAGGCCAACAGCTACTGTGGGTGCAAAGAAATGTTAACCAAGCTCTGCCTTTCCAAGCTGAGAAGGAAGGTGGCTTTTCTGATACCCCCCATGGTGCCTACAGGCCAACAATAAGACAAGAGTGGAGTCTCTTGAAAGATGTCAGCATTGTTCTCATTTCACCTTGACCTGAGATGGGAATTCAGCCGGTTTTTCAGAGGTAAAAATCAATAAAGCAGAAGATGTTTCTTTTCCTATCTCACTGCTTTATAAACAAGCACTCACTCTTGAAAGAAAATTAATTTAAAAAAAAAACAACAGAAGTAATGCATAGGAAATCTGGGAAGGGTCATCCCAGGCAAATTTTCCTACAAAGCACCAAAGTTCTGACTGAATTTGGCCCAAAAGTTTTCAAATACTTGACAGTGTCTCTCAGTCTGCAGCACCAGAACCTCCCTCATTTTCTGCTGACCACACTGTCCTCTCTAGCTCACCCATTTCCATGGCTACCTAGATGTGAAGACAGATTAAGGCTACTTTAGGCAATTATGAATAAATCAATAGAACTCTTTGGCATTTTCATCAATCTTGCAATCAACTGTTAGCACAATTGCAGCTGGCTAAGCAAATGTCATAATGTCACTTGAAAAATAATCTCAATTTTTCCTATGGGTGTTTAATTACTTTATCAAAATCCATCACAGAATACTAATAATGAAAAGGAAAGTAATCTGCAGATGAAGGTGTCCAGAAGTTAGTTTAACATCTCCTCAGTGCTGCTGGGGTCATAAAACAGGTGTGCTCAGCAATTCCATTTGCTGGAGAGGTTTCTTGTCTTTGCCCATCACTCAAGACGTCAAGTTCATGGTGATGCCAGATGGGAGCTGAAAAGAATCTGGCATCTAGTCCTACCCCTTACTGTCACTATTTTGTCTAATCACCAAGAATCACAAACTCAGAGACATTGTCTAAAAGAGTTAAACTTTCACAAAACTGGGATCCACCTCCCCAGCAAACACACACAAGAAGGGAGAAGAGGTTCAAATGGGATGTCTGGCAAGAGATGAGAGTGGTAAGCCCCAGCAGCTGCTCCGCCTTGATGTTCCAAGGATGCTCCTGTGGCTGACAGTCTTGTGAAGGAATCACTAAGGCTGGGAAATTAAAAAAAAAAACCACCTCACTGGAGCTTTAGGTAGGCTGGCATTTGATCCCAAGTGTGGCTCTCAGATATTGAAGTGACACAAACTGTTTTAAAGGGGGGTATGTGTGGGAGAGGGAGTGAAGCGAGACAAGACCAGCGCTCATCTGCTGCCCAGGCAATTGCTCAGCTAACCTGGCTATTAACCTTTGAGCAAGATCAGTGCTTTGCTGTTCTTCTAATTTCTCTTCCAGGCCCCTGTCTGACACTGTTTGGAGCAAGGAGACAGCACTGGAATAAATGCTTCAGTCTGATGCTTCCATACCTGCTAGCGACAGGAATCCTCCCAGCACAGGAGCTCATTCCTTCCACTGTCACTAGCAGGTTCTTTGGCTCCCGTGGAAGGAGTTAATGTATCCTGCACACCAGGGACTGCACACAGGAATGGTCACAGATGATGCAGCACAAAAATCAGGCTTGCAGGGCAGATAACAACAGGATAACATTTATAATGCATGTTGTTCTTTTTTCTGTACATCCCTTATGCTGGGGAAGACCAGAAACACCGATTACCTCGGCCTGCCTTCAGCATTCATTTCACCCTTACGAGGCACGTTTTTCTCCAATTCAGGAGGGCTAAATAACCCTGCAGATAAAAACCAACCATCTCATAAGAAGCTGCAATGGAACTGAACAATCAAACCCATTTTGGTTCACTCTTTTAACAAGCCCTGCACACAGCAGCAGAACTGCAGGGCAGCGGAGGGACGCTACCAACACCACAAACAGCTCAATTTGCTGCCTTTAAGCAGGGATCTCCCGCATGGAAAAATGTGCTCTGGAGCAAGGTGGGAATTTGTGGATGGCTTCAAGGCTGGGGAGGACCTGGTGTTCACTCTGACATGCCAAACCCCCCTGGAATTTTACAGCTGGCATTTAATTGCTGCCTGGAAAAGTCAGAGCCCCAGAGACAAATGCAATCGGGGTCACAAAAAATGGCCAAGTGTGTCTATGGAGTAAAGTTGTTGCTAAAATTATTTTTTGCATTTAAATAGGTTTTGAAATATAGTAATATATTATAATACATATAATACATATAGTACAATATTATAGAATAGGGGATACATGCCAGGGATACAAACACACCACTGTTCACGAGGACAGCCAAATAAGTCTTTCCTTTAGTTAAGAAGCTTGACCAGTTTTCCAGACGTGCAGACCAAAATATGTTAAGCTCCAATCCCTGACTGTCAAACACCCAGGTAGGAGGCAGAAAGCAGGATCTGCTCTATCTCCAGAGGATGGAGGCATGCAGCCAATGCAATCCATACCTACCCTGGCCTCCCCACCTGGGAAGACTAAAGCTTGGACCACCACCAGAGCACACCCACTCTCTAGGGAAGGCTGACCACCTCTCCAGAGTTGTACAACCAATTCTGGCTTCAGAAGCTTTGCAAGTGCATCCTCCAGTATGAAAGCTGGTTCTCTGCAATGCTTTTTATGCAGTACTTCAATTCCACCCTCTCTGCTAATCCTGAGGAAGCTCTTTAAGCTACTAAAACATGCGGCATGAATAAAGTATTTTTTAAATGACAGGAAACTATCTGGGTTTCAAAGTACAAATAGTAGCTTGGAAACCCTTTTCTTAGAACACTACCATTTTATTTCTGACAGCTGAGTGACAGTGACAGTGTAATATCCTAAAGGAGCTGCCATGTGTTGTATCCTCACCTTTGCTCCAGCAGAGCCACATAAAGGTTTGCTGCAGTGTGGACACAGCCATAAGTCCATTCCTGACACTAAGGCAGGCCTGTTTACTTTGTCCGAAAACACAGCTCTTTCAATTTGGAAATCACCCCAATTTGGAGCAGTTCCTGACTCCAGCAGCATGGCTGGACACCAGCACAGGGGAGGAGGGTGAATCCCACAGCACAGATGGTGTCAGGCACAGCGCAGACATGGGGCTGTGTGGTCAGTGCATCTCCCAGCCCCACAAGGACAGGAGGGACAGCCAGTCACCTCACTAAAATCAATGCCTCTCAACCCATTTTCCTGGACTGGGTCAAAGTATCGTTGGGCAAAAGGCCTGCATCACATTTATGCACCATTTATGCTCCTTTTACATTCTCCTCTGGTCTGAATTACACATTTTGGCTATCTCCAGACAGATTATTTATATTGCCTCTGGCTCTGAAAGCCTGCAGCTTCTCTACGAGTAGACTGTAATTATTTTATGGGCTCATATGGGCAAGAGAAAATAAGTGGGGAAAAAGCCAGACTAGCCCCAACGCCAGGATTTTTTCCCACCCAGAAAAAAAACAATCAAATAAAATGTTCACACTGATATTTTTTTTTTCACCAGTGGTGGTGTATATAGAAGCATCTAATGCTGGCCCCATCTTACACAGCATATTATGTATACAAGAGTGGACCACGTTGTCATTGACACGTTACCAGCTTGGAAGGACCTGAAATTACTGCTGACTGAGCCCTGCTGATTCTCCCCAGTGCACCACTGCTGACATCCAGGTGAGGAGGGCACGAGCCACCCACCTTCCCTGCAGCTCAGCACCAGGGCATGCTCATGCCACTGGGTTGTTCTTATACATGGCAAAGCCAAAATACCCCCCTGCAGTGCTAGGCCCAGTTCTGGGCTCCTCAGCACCAGGACATGGAGCTGTTGGAGTGAGTCCAGAGGGGGCCACAGGGATGCTCTGAGGGCTGGAGCAGCTCTGCTCTGGAGACAGGCTGGGAGAGTTGGGGTGTTCAGCCTGGAGAAGAGAAGGCTCCAGGGAGACCTTAGAGCACCTTCCAGTGCCTGAAGGGGCTACAGGAACGCTGGGGAGGGGCTTGGGACAAGGGTTTGTAGTGAAAGGACAAGAGGTAAAGGATAAAAACTGGAAGAGAGGAGATTTAGGTGAGACATTGGGAGGAAATTCTTCCCTGTGAGGGTGGTGAGACACCAGAACAGGTTGCCCAGGGAGGCTGTGGCTGCCCTTTCCCTGGAAGTGTTGAAGGGCAGGTTGGATGGGGCTTGGAGCAGCCTGGGCTGCTGGGAGGTGTCCCTGCCCCATCCAGGGGAGGTGGAACTAGATGATCTTGAGGTCCCTCCCAACCCAAACCAGTCTGGGATTCTATGATAAGAGCCTTCAAAACTTTACAGCTTTTAAGTTTACTCATTCTTGTAGGAATACAAGTTTCTAATTCAGAAACATCCTCAACTGCTCAGAGTTTCAACCAATTCTTTCCCTTGCATTATGTTACTTTTAACATATTTTCCACAATTTTCCTATAAAATTCTGTTTTTAATAAAACAATTAATATGGAAGGTAGAGGCAGGTAATGGAATTTTTAAGGGAAACCATTGGTACAATTACTGGAATGGATAAGTTGAGCAGAAGCTGAACACAGTTGGAAGGTACAGAGATGGCATATCCAAGAATGAATATACCTGAACAAGTAGGATTTTGCCTGATGAAAAAACCCAAGTAGCGAGGAGAAAAATGCATTTATAGCACTGAAAAATGCAAACTTGAGTAACATCTCTCTTTAGTGACCCGTCATCTAAAAACCTTTCAAGTCTCATCATGCCAGGACATCTCTATTCTGGATTCGCACTAAGCCAACACCACAATTTGCTTCATCCCTCCTCTGCACTGAGGTTTAAAGACAATAATGTGTTAATAAATAACTGTATCAAAACTTGCAGCAGTTATAGCTGCTGAGTGTAGTATGGGCTGGGACTCTCAGGACAGAGACAGATCCCACAAGGATGAAGGCTTGTTTGGAAGCAGCTGGATTTTCCTGGCTCCCAGGAATGAAGCTGCTGCTACAACAGCAACAGTACCAATAAGCTGGAATTATCTGAGTGGGATGCAGGGATGAAAAATAGGAGCCTTTGGATGGAGAGAGGGATGCTGGCATTGCAGTGACTCATGAAGGGCAGGAAAAATGCTGCTTTTAAAGGATCTTGATGCTGGTGCAGACACAAGTTGCCAGAATTCTCAAGTCCATCTGCAGCAGATGTTATGGAAAGTCTGGCAACAAGAAGCAGCTGGGCAGGCCAAGGCTGAACAACCAGAGGATTTCTCCAGGGTTCACATAAGGTAAAAAGCAGAGTGTTCTGGATTTTTTCCATAGAGTGGCAGACAAATTGAAAGCAGAATGGTGAGCACAGGTTGTTCGAATGTTGCGTTACTTCAGCTCTAACGTCACTTCCACCCAAACTGGGAACACTGAAAGCCAGGAATCAAAACATACTGAAAGTGGCTGCAAGAGGCTTCCAAAACTGTAACAGAACTTGTAGTGCTTTCAGACAAAGGTTCTAACATTGCAGCAGCAACACGAAAGCCTGCAAAAAGAGTTTGGTTTTGATCACACCCAAAAGCCAAAGAGATTTGGGAACCACTGTTGAATGAGGGATGTCAAAACTGAATGTGTGCTACTTCAGCTTCCCCCAGCTCTCCTGGGTTTTTCAGTGGAAAACAGTATTTTTAAAAAAAACACCTAACAATTAACGCATAAATAAATTAATTTTTCTTTCTAAAAACACCAACTGAGATAAAGAATATTTTCCTTAAGAATATTTTCCTTTTTCTTTATCATTATTAGCATGAACATCCACTCCTGCCTTTCTATTTAAGTTGGGCAATTTAAATTTTACTGGGGAAAATAGTGAAAGAGTTGTTATGGTTTTATTTTTTAGCTGTATCTACCTTAATACTTAATCTGCTAAATTGCAATTGTGAAATCCTCACTTTATGCATACTGAGGAGTTAGTTTCTCACATATATACCCCATACATAGTACATAAAGCTGCAAATGAGCCTTGCAAACTGATTTAGTTCAATAGGTAAGAGAGCCCTAGATGGTGACACCACTAAAAGGCTGTTCCTGGAATGGGGAGTATATCCATTTACGCTGTGTTCACTCACGTTTTTAATTCAGGACAAAATGAGGATATTTTTATTCCCAAGGCATTGTTAAATGTTTAAGAGCCCAACGCCACTAGGAAGGGAGAATCACCAACTTCTGCAGGGACCTCCTCTGGTCCTGACTCTTCAAGTGCTGACACAAATTACCCAATGTGCTTTAGTATAGTTAATCACTCATGACTGGGGCCAGAAACACAGTTCAGAGCCTCACAACTCTGATGAAATGAGCAAACACAACTAATCAAATGTTAGTCAACAACAAGCCAAGCTACACGCCCTCGTTAGAGCCTCATTAAAAAAAAACCCAACAACTTCCATTAAAAAGACTGTGTTACAGCCCAGATACAAATAAGTGTTATTTTCTCTGTTCCACAGTAGGATAATTTAATTGTACAGAAACACAGAGACAGAAGGAAAAAAACCCCACAAGTCGTGGTGCAAATTAACCCTACATGTATTATTTCTGCAAGGGGGTATCTTAATTGCAATTACTCATTCAGAGGCCAACACAACCCTTTGTTCTTAATTCGTGTGTCGTATAATGAATGGGTTTTAAACCAGTCAAAAAAGTAAATATTAGTCTGTGACAAATTGTAATTATTGGATGATCACAGCTGTATAAATTAACTTCTGCTCAGAAGTTTTCAGTGGTGGCAAATACGGTTATGGGTGTGATAAGGATGGAGGGCAGCACAAATCCATAGGGATAGGAGACTCCAGTATAGGAAATAAAATCTGGACATCCTGCACTGAAGATGCAGAGAAGGGAAACTCATGGTGCCAGGGCAGAAGAATGTTCATAGACAGAAAATAAAGCTGTTGAGCAAAATCAGAACGGAGTTCATTATGGGAAGAATTAATGGTCATTTGGAGAAAAGCCACCTCTTTTTTTTATATGAACTAGCCAAGACTGACCAGAATGGAGTCCTTTGCTTAGCAAAGGTTATAAGCTCAAGATGTTGAGAGTCCCACAGCATGTGCTCTGACCAGGGGCTTCAGAGTAAGGGAAAGAGGGAACAAAGGTCAATACAAGATGGAGAACCCAGCAACCAGCTGATCTGGAACTAACAAGGTGTTGAATTTCTTTGAAATACCAAACCTTCTGTACCAATCCCATTTTGTACATCAGAAGATGCTACTGAGAAGCAAATTATTTTCCATCTTTAAAAGCCCTGCCCTGGTTGTCATGTGAGTCCAATTTTTGCCTTGCCTACTGAATAAAGGCAATCTGCCCTCAAGTGAAGCCTGCAAATCACACACCAGAGCACAACCAGGGGTAATCCTGGAACAGGAAAATGCTGGTATGAAGATGAACACATGGAAGACAGGGTTTTAGTGTTTCATCTTCTGTTGGGTGTTGGGGAATAAATAAAAAATCATTCATTCACCCAGAAATGCAAAGGCAATCTTCACTGCTGCCTCTGACAACAGTAGAAACACCATTTTCTTATTCTGTAAGAAGTCTCAGCACCCAAAGGAGTACAATGGAGCCAGGTGAGAAGCAAACCAGCGCTTCTCTGCGTCCTCACCAGCTCAATTCAATATTGTCTCCTTTCACCTGAGGAGCAGTCAATAGGTACCTCACTGCCCATGCACTGAGACATGATAATTCAACTTGGCAGTACAAGGACAGGACACACAGGCCTGGAACTCTTCACTGAAAGGGAATACACTGAAAAACTTGGTGAACCTGGGCTGACAAGCCTGTGGGTGCTGGCAGGGCAGTGAGGGTACTGCCAACTGCCCCTCTATGTCTGTGGGACTCGCAGGGAAGGTCTGACAGCAAGTTTGGTTCAGCAGATTTCAAAGGCAGGTCTATTCATTACTCTATATCCTGCTACTCGGATAGAACACCCAAGAATAACATCTGCCTGATGGCCTTTGGGGTGTCCTTTCTGAAGGCAAACACGGGGTGAAAGCCCTGAACAGCCCTGGTGGTCTGCAGTTCTGCTTTGTGACTTGCATAGATTTTGAAGGAATCTTTACCTAAACTAAAAAAAACCAAAACAACAAAACAAACCACCAGCAATAAAAGGCAAAGCTGAAAGAAAAGTGGGGTGAGAAGAAGGAAAAATCATCTCTCCCCCACCTTCCTTCTCCCAGCTCTTGAAGGCAAAGCGGCTCATCCAGACAATCTGCTCTGCTGTGACCAAAGTGTGTTCTCACCAACTCATGCTTTGAAGCACAGATTTTTTTAAAAAGTAAGGAAATGGAGATGAACACCACCATTCTTTCTGACTGAATGGATTCAGCAGGATGCAATTTGTAATAACTACCAAGAGCCTTGTCTGGTTTCGTGTTTAGTGAGCGTGTGGCAGGCAACCGCCCAGACCTTCCCTAACCAACACAGACAACTCCAGGTTTAAAACAACAGATTTAAATGCAGACAAATTTGAAAGCGTGGGAAAATGTTTACAGTTGCTCCCCATGACTTCTCCCAGGGAAGAGCTGCTCTGGGCAGAAATCAAACCCTACCCTCCCCGGACAGTGTGACGCCCTCGGGAGCTGCCCCGCTCCCTGCCAGCACCTCCTGCACATACTGAAGGAGACATGTAAGGATAGAAGCAATAAATGTTTGTTAAGAAGTCCTAGATTAACAATGTGCAATGGAATCCCACCAGGGCTGCATCTGGCTCAAACAGGCAGCTTTACAGAAGTCTTTTATTGGTCTGTGCATGCTCTGTGTGCCTCTCTGCAAGAAACCAAACCAGACCTGGAGAACCAGCTTTCCAGCCAGGGATGGACTTGGACAGAAGAACTGAAGAAGCCCAACTAGATAACATTTATTTCAAATTAATTTTCTGCCATCCAGCTACAGCAGTTCATTTTTCCCTCTGAATGGGATCTAATAAGACCTAATAGGTGATAAATCAGTTTCCTGGTTTAGGGCATTAAGAAACTGCAGTGATAGGTTCTGCTAGACCAGTAAGGTCTGTTCCACAACAAGCAGGGCATTAAATAGTCTTAAATCACCAGGCTGTCCCTTCCTCAGCTCTGTGACCATTCCTGCAGCTTGGGGATTTCAGAATGAGAAATCATTCTTTATGGCAAACTCTGTAGCTGCAAGCAAAGCAATTTAAAAAACACTTTAGGAGAGCAGTTCCTACATTCTGCTTCTGTTACAAATTGCTTTGCTCCAGCATTTACAAAAGACGCAGTTTAAATAATACAAATGGGTTATCAAATTATCATGACGTGAACAGATAGAAAAGTTGTTTCCTATCAACAAATCCATTATAAACAAACAACAAAACAGGATTATTTACTCAGCATCTATTCATTCCTGCTAATTTGGCACAGTGTTACTAGAACTGAAGCTTTACATGCAGCACACTCCAGTTCTCAGGATAATTTGATAACGCAGTACAAGTCGCCTGATCCATCTCTTTATATGAGGAAGGTGAAATAACCATCTGTGCTAACGTCCCAGTCATCCCTCAGCCCTCACATGTCAAGCTACATCCATCTCAATCACCAGTGGCCACAGTTTTACAGAAAGTTTTGATGAGGTGCCTGATAATTACCTCTAACCTGGGTGCCAAAAGCTTTCCATGCTCAATCTGAAGATGAACAAGGCTTTAAGGAAGGTGTCTACAGATGCAGCTAAGCAAACAGAAGAGGCTCCCACTCTTCACCTTCTCACCATCCCTGCTGCCCTTGCAGCCCTACAGCAAAGTCCCTTCACCAGAGCTCTCACACCTACAGCAGTCAAGGTCAGGCTGCTTAAGACACAGACACCCCTCCTCACTCCTTCTGCCTCAATCCAGTGGGGGAATGGTTACACCAGGTGGTGTTTTGCAGCAATGTTCCAGAAGTTATAACTTCCAGCAGAAGAGGAGTGTCAGGAAGGACCATCTAGGTTAAACTTCATGAAAGTACATATGTCTAGGGACTGTTCAGGGTAAATAGCAACTCCAATACCTACAGGGGGCCTACAGGAAGGATAGGGAGAGACTTTTCACCAGTGAGGGCAGTGACGGAACAAGGGGTAAAGGTTTTAAACTGAAGATTTAGGGAGATTTAGGTTAGATATTAGGAAGAAATTCTTCACCATGAGGGTAGGAAGGCACTGGAACAGGTTGCCCAGGGAGATTGTGGCTGCCCCCTCCCTGGAGGTGTTCAAGGCCAGCTTGGATGAGGCTTGTGCAGTTTGGTCTGGTGGGAAGTGTCCCTGCCAGTGCAGGTGGTTTGGATCTAGATGATCTTTAAGGTCCCTTCCAACCTTAATCAATCTATAATTCTATAATGTTTGTCTACAGCTTTGTTAACCTTCAAAGCTAAATCCTACATTGACCTTCCTCATTTTTGTAGAAAATTCTGAATAGTTTTTCCACTTACACACCCAAGATGTGATCTATGCTATCTTACCTGGAGTTATAGGTTAATATTTGGATGGGAAATGTACTAGTTATTGAAATCAAGCAGAACACTTCATGTGAAAATAATGAATGACTGAAGTTTTGTTCCTCACTGCTGGTTGTTCACTGCATGAGCACAGGCAAATAACTTAATCCCTCCATGAATCAACTTGAACATCTGTAAGGTCAACATAACACAGATGATCTTCCCCAGATGCTCTGACATTCTTACAAAAATAATTTAAATTACTATTATTGTTGCTACATAAACCCATCACTATAAATCTTGCTTTATGGCTACCAAAGCATCTTTGATAATGAAAACCCTCTAGCAAAGAGGAGCTGAACAAGTTGGGGAAGTTTAATTTACCCACAATGTCCCCAATTCTCTGGGTAACAAATCCAAAGTACAATTTCTCAGATTAGAAAGTAACAACAGCAGATGTATATATGGCACATGAGGTTAAACTGGGCCTGTTTGCCAGTGATATTTACGCTGTAATTATCTCAAAGCATATTTTAAGTTACTTGCATTCAAGCCAAAAGTACCTTTAAATCAAATACTCAGTTAAGTGCAGTGCAAATGGAAGACTGAAAGTATATGTATCTTATAATATCAAATAAATAATAATAAATGCTCTACTATGATAAACTAGATATGGCAATAAAATGCTATTGGAAAAAGGTCATTAGCATATTTTAGAGTAATATCTATTGTAAACTGAAAGCAACACACTGTATTCCTGACAAATGTATCATTTATTTCCTTGAACCTTACTTAGACTGGTGCAAGATTTAGATAAAGAACAGGGCTTGGTTTTACACCATCACTAACTCACAGCCCTCTTGTCAGGCTTGGGAATCAATTCCAAGACTAAAGGAAAGCACATTTTTAAGGTAAGTTAAAATAATCAGAATTGCATCCTAAGTAATATTAGCAAATATTGTACTGGTGTTTATTTTCCCATCATTTGCCAGGACTCCATAGGGCAGCAAAGCCCAGTATGTTGATGTAAAACCTTGAAAGAGATGCTTTGGTTTATTACCACATTCCCCACTGCACTCCTGCATGCCCAAGGATGGGAAGTGTTTATAAACCTGTGAAAGAAACATCTCTCATTCTCCTGGGTGAGCCCTCAAAGCTGGCTGTGAGCCAGCAGCTCTTCTCCAGCATGAGCCCTGCTGCATCCCAGACACCAGTGCCTGGGTCTAAAGGCCACCACCACCTGTTGGTGCAACTGATGCACGCTGTTTTGAAGCCTGTGTCCCTGAGAGCCCTCAGCACCTTCAGGAACGACCTGCACTGCACTTAAAAGGTAGGCTGCTTTCTTTGCATAGCCATGACTTTCACAGCTGGCAACCTCCCCTACACCTGCATTATAAACTCTCTATGTTCCAGTCTTGAAACACCTGAATTCTGACATGAAATCTGTAAATTTATTGTATTTCATAGAATCACAGAATCCCAGACTGGTTTGGGTTGGAAGGGACCTTAAAGATCATCCAGTTCCAACCCCGTGCACGGGCAGGGACACCTCCCACCAGCCCAGGTTGCTCCAAGCCCCATCCAACCTGCCCTTCAACACTGCCAGGGATGGGGCAGCCACAGCTTCTCTGGGCAACCTGGGCCAGGGTCTCACCACCCTCACAGGGAAGAATTCCTTCCTCATATCTCATCTAAATCATTCCTCCTCCAGTTTGAAACCATTCTCCCTCATCCCATCACTCCATACCCTTGTAAAAAGCCCCTCCTCCCCAGTTTTTCTGTGGTTGAACAGCCCCAATTCTCTCAGCCTGTCTCCAGAGCAGAGCTGCTCCAGTCCTTGGATCATATTCATGGCCTCCTCTGGACTCACTGACAGTTCCATGTTGCTATAATTGCTCCATTGCTAGAATTCAGGCTCCAAAATGGACTGACGGACTTCAAAAAAGGGCTGAAATTTAAAACCTTCACAAATCTTGGTAAGCCATTGAATCTGCCTGTCAGAATAGGTTTCTTTAGTAGTTCTCCTGCATTCCTGGCAGGTTCCTCACCCATCCTCAAGCAAGACCCCCGAAAACAAGGTCAGGTACCTACATTCATACACCTTTGCAAGTTTTGCTAGTTGGTCACTTGGGGTTTTTTTTAAACTTTTTCACTGGAACTTAAGAGTTACTTTTTATACCTCTTACTTTCACATCAATATAGAATCACAGAATCACAGAATGGTGAAGGTTGGAAAGGACCTGAAAGCTCATCAAGTTCCAACCTCCCTGCTATGAGCAGGGACACCTCCCACCACACCAGGCTGCACAAGCCTCATCCAACCTGCCCTTGAACACCTCCAGGGAAGGGGCAGCCACAGCCTCCCTGGGCAACCTGTTCCCACTGAAATTTAGTTATGAAAAAAGAGGAGTATTTACACTGAGTTACTGACAAAAGCAAAAAAATGAGCTGAAACCTGAAATTATTCACTCATATAATCTTCCTTATGCATTCGCTAAATCACTTTAAAATAAGACTAACATTTATCACAAACACATTTACAGCTTTAAAAAACAAAACAAACCAAAGCTAGAATTAATACAGGTCAATCAGTTTGATTGGGCACAGCATTTTTATCTCACTCAATTTGACTAGAGATTTACTTTTGGATCAATCACGTTCAGGGACATGGGAGAGTCAAGGTACCAGCATCCAGGTTGGCATGTAGAGCCCTGCCCTCCCCTTGGACATGGCTTGCTGGGATGTCTGTCAGACAGCAAGAAAAAGACAATTTCCCTCCCCCCCTCCACTGATACTTGGGAGTCACACATTGCATACAAATTGCCTTTTTTCTTTTGAGAACCTGGGCTTTAATTTCCTCTTTCTTTTTAATATATGAGCTGGCCTGAGTAGAGACATAAATAACCCAACTCCCCGGGCCAGGTACTTCTCCCTTGGATCGATGAGGAGGAGCTGCACGTTTTGTGCCTCCCCACACAAGTTTAACAACACTCGGATGCGGATCAGCAGCCTCTTGAATTTCCACCCCAACCCCTTTCCCCAGACAGCCCTCCTGGAGCCAGGCAATTTATGTTTCAGGGGAAGAAGGAAATGTTTAAGGGAGCTGTTTTGGAAGTTGACAACGGTCAAAGCAATTGCTTGCTGCGGGCAAGGAGAGCATTAGAACCCAAGACTCAGTTTTATTAACTGAATATGTACTAATTGAATTGCAAAATATATGAGCCAAAAAAAGGCATTTTCATAAGCATGATTTTTAAATTATCCTATTACTTGCAGGTCAGGAGACTGGCATGGTGGGATAAGAGTATCTCATTTTTATGTTTGAAATTTCAAGTCTGCTTAGTTATCACCACAGATCGGGCTTCCATGTCAGAGCAAGAGCACAGCTGTAACAGAAACATGCCAGTCAAAGGCACTAGATATTTTACAGGAGAGAGAACAGCACGCTCTGATTCAAAACCCCATGTCCTGCACAAGGAAATCTGGCAAACTTAAATCAAATCCAGGTTAAGAACAAAACGAAGAAGTCACTGCTGTCAAGGGAAGCACAGAAAAAGATGTTGAATCCAGCAGTGGTTTTGCCCACTGGCTTCAGTGGCATATTATTTTTTCCCCCTAAAACTCAGAACAAACAAATTAGCAAGTCAAACCACACAGATGTCACAAGTTATAGAGGAAATTAATGCAGCAGTCTAACTGAAAGAAGGCTGAGTGAAATGCTGTTATTTTCCCTGTGGACTCCTACGTCCACACACTGAGTTATGCTTTAGGAAGATAATATCCAGAAACCACTCAACAGAAACTTTAAAAAAATACATCCCTAAAAACAATTCTGCTTTTTTTTTTTAATCTTTTTCTTTTTCTTCTTTCTCAGAGATGTGCTTGAGTTTTGGATTGGGGATCTGGTGGGTTGTTGTTGTTTGGGTTTTTTTATGATGTAACATGGAACAATTTGGCGTGAGTTTGTAATTGGCAATATTCCAGTTTTGCCCTAAGGATTTTTATCCCAGGAGTTTTTTCTAATACAAATAATTAGTTGGAAATCCTGACTAACAGTGAAACAACCCCTTGCAAATTAGAAGTGCTGAATGTCTAAAACTTCATTGTGAGTGAAATACATAACACAGAATAGGATGGAAATCATGCAGGCTGCATGTTCATGCAAAACCACCATCAGCTCCAGTCTGTTCTCCAATCTGTTATTAGCGGCTCTGACATTGGAACTTAAAACACTTACATGCTGGGTGAATAAATCACACATGCCAGTATATATTTTTCATGATTTCTTCATAGATTCCTCATTTCCTGTTGTCAGTTATCTTGTCAGGAACTAAAATATACAAAGCAGTAAAAACATCAGCCTAATGTAATTCGGACAGCTGCCTGCTGCCAGGAGTATTTGACAAGCACTGGGAGATGCTCCATATCAACCAGTATGGAGAGTGCACTGGCCTTTTAGAAATTCAGATTTTAAAAAACTTGCATTACCCTCGACTAGTTGGTGACCATCTCACAAGTTCCTTGGGTTTTACATTTAATACTTGTTTGTTAATTTATATTAATTACCAATTGTGTTTTCTTCTACTTCAGCACCAAATAAGAGAGTGGGATTTTCACCTTCTTCAATAAAAACACAATAATTTACTGGAGTGGTGTTTTTTTTTTTCCTTAGAGAGCATTAGATTAGACCAGAAAAGAGTATATTAAGAGAAGAGGAATGAAGAAAGATGCAGAAAGCAAGGCCTCAGCCTTCAAGAGAAATCAGGGCAGAGCTGAGAACGTGCTCCTCAAGGAGAACCAAGCCCCTGCTCCCTTCCTTAGCAGTCTGCTTGCATCAAAACAGGGTGAAAAATGAGTGTGGAAGGTTTGGTCTGCAGAGGTAGAAGTGTCACTTGAAGGCAAGGCAAACTCAGCACGTACTTGTGTAATTTCACTGCTGCACTAAGGTACCCCAGCAGTGAAGTTGGTGAGGAGCAGAAACCCAACGATCCCTCTCTCCACCCCTTGACCAGTCCTCACCTGAAAAAGCCCATTTGCTTCTTGGCACTCCTGCAGTAGAAACATTTGGGCAAACTGGAGAAGATGAGAAAGAACTCTTAAAAGAAAATGAATAATAAAATCCTTAGATGGTGTCAAAAGCCCTGAAAATTCCAGGTCTGTGTAGACCAGGAGAACTATGGATAAAAAGTAGTCTTTTCTGGGCTACAATACAGTAAGTGCTGAATGGAATTGTGGAAGTCTAAAAAGGGCCTGCTGCTGTACCAAAAGAGGAGGGAACATCCCAATTGGAATAGACTGGTCAGGTAATAACTCTGGGATGTATCTCAAAAAGGGAAATATGTTCCTTAAGAAAAATTATCCTTGACATAACAGGAGTGAAGTGGCTGGGGAAGACGAATCTTGTAAAAAATAGTTTGACAGTATTTGATGCTGAAGAAGAACTTAGATTAAACATATCTGGTTTTGACAGCTGACAATTCTACCTTAATTTTTAAAAAATAAACATGGTTGCTGCCTGGAAAGATGCAAAAGCAGCCCTGCAAGAAGAACACAAGACAACAATGTGGGAGGGAGAGTGAATACTTGCAAATACATGATTGTTTTGCACCTCCTTTTAAAATCTCACTGACAGAAACCGGGAACTAAAATTCATTCCAGAAATATTTCTTTTTGGGGTATCTTTATAGGCAAGTTGTCAGAAACCCTTCAACTGTCTTCTTCTACATCTTACTAATTTTTCCAGCTTTATGAGTAGTTTTGTTCTGCCCTGCATACTGCAGACAAGACTGGGATGCAAAAGGTAAAGTACAGAAACTAATACATTTTATCACAGCCTAACACAAAGGGGAACAAACCCACTGGTTCAAACCCACTGAAGCTACTTGCAGGTATCCTTTTCACTCTCTGATAAGCATGCTGACCTCAAAAACCCACAGGTTTCACACCTTCTGAAACAACCATTTACCTATATAATTTCTGTACTGTACTGAAGTTGCTGGCAATCACAACCAACTCCCAGACAAAGCTGAAATGCTCCTCCAGATTCAGAAGGTGAGGGCTCAGGCAAGGTGAAGTGAAGCTGGGGTGGGGAAGGACAGAGAAGGAACAGCAGAAGCGTCTCCAGGGCTCAGCCCTTCCAGCAGCACAGTGCCAGGGGGCTCTGGATGCTGGCTGGGAGCACAGGCAGGGTTTGGAGGGAGATCAGAAGGTGTTAGGTGCTGCCTTGCACCAGGCAGAGGGGGAGACTTTTCCTTTACATGGTAGGAAAAATCTGAAAAGCTGGGAGATCACAGCTGCTGTCACTGGCAGAGCAAGCACAAGCACATCCTTGAATACACCCAACAGTAAATGTCCTTAGCAGCTCCACAGGCATTTGATGAATGTGTATATATAACAAATTTAAAGAAGGAAAGCATTTGCTTTTACTATCTTTCATATTACTGTTCTTAAAACTCCAGATGAAAAACATCTTGGAAGCATAAAGCTCACCCATTCAAAGAACAGGAGCTGCACAGAAGTACTTGGCAGCATCCAACCCAGCATTAATACTCTCTTAGCACAAATGACTATACCTGTCAATTACCTGTATGTTAAGGATGCTCTCATTTTGCTAAACGGTTAAAAATAATGAATTTATCTTATCAATCTGTCCATCCAAAGATCTGTCAACACGTCTGTGTGACTGGCAGCAACTGTGCCTCCTTAAATGTAACACAAAACCTCATGATGGAAGAAGAGAAACATCTGTCAAGAACAGCTTAGCTAAATCAGTGCCTGCTATGCCATTAAGAGACAGAGAAGATGAGTTCTCAGTCCTTTTATTCTGTGATTTAAACCTTCATACTGGTGATAGCCAGTGATCTGGCACCTCTTTTCTCTCTAAATATACTTTAAACCCTTATTGTCCTATAATCACACATGATGGTACAAGCTGTTATGCCAGAGCATGAATAATTTTCTTCCTTTCTTTTTTTTTTTTTTCTTTTTCTTTTTTAAACTCTAGCTATCACTACCCTGGCTGTGCTTTCTCATACTTGAACTTTAAAAGCCTCTTTTCTAGAATCTGCTCATGAAATAGTTCTGATGCTAAAATTTAATAACCCCAGCAAAGGCCTCACTGGCTCTTTGCACACAGAGGCTCCCGATCAAGTGCTACAGAATTGTCAGTCACTTAAAAGGACAAAAAGCCAGGAAAGGAATCTCTGGCAAATTAAAGGCAAACAGGACTTTAGGCACATGTTACCATTTTAAATAATATTAAATTCATAACTTGACTGGTGACTGTTCTTGTGAATTATTAAAAAAAACCCCAAACATGAACAGCAAAATACTATTTTATACTACACAGAATACCCCTGATCAGTCAAGTTGCTCCTCCCACCAGGTTCACTTAATATGACACAAACACATGGAAGACAAATCTTGCAGTAGGATCAGCCTTGGAAATGATGCAGTAAAATTATCATCAGTTTTCTGACCTCTGCTCTCCTTAAAATGAGCTCATATTGGCAGGAGAAGGAAATACAACCAAAATGGTGTTGAATGTGTTGGAAGCTGGAGCCATCCCAGTGCCAGTGTGGCCCAGGCTGGATACCAACAGGCACTTCAGGACCCCTTTCACCTAGAAAGCAGCTCTTTTGGGTCTACAAGATGAGAAAATGGGAAATCAAGATTTTGGCACAAGACTTAGGTGTCTTTGATAATTAAACAACTTTTAATAATTCTTGAACAGCCTGATGCATTCTTCACCCTGGACCTATGCAGCCGGCCTCCTTGGCTAGGTGCATGAAGGATAAACCTCTCCAAAAAGCCTGCAGAGTTCTGTCTCTCTCTCATTCCTCAGGTTTAAAGCCCCCTGACATGTGGTATCACATTCTATAAAGTATTCTCTTGCATTTCTTGAGTGATAGCTCTTGTGACGGGTCATGGAGCTTTTTCTATTTCCCAATATTTTTTATTCCTGTATCACAAAAAGGTGAGTGATGGAAGGCAGCCAGAAATAACAACCTGGGAATGTCACGGATTCTGCTTTGACTATGGAAAGTAAATCACCAGGAATCAACACTCTAAAGTATTTTCTGAGACATTTCTTGAGACAAAAAGACTTAACTCTATTTTCCTTTGCAATATCACAAACTGCTCCCAGAAGAAATTCCTATTTCAGCAGGAAGAAAGAGAAATGGGTTTTCTCTGATCCCACTGGCAGATCAGCTACTTCTGTTTCCCATGGGAGAGCAAAACCTCCCATTTACCTGAAATCCAACAGGCTTGGGATTTCCCCTCATTTGTTTGGAAGAAGGGAAGGGGCATGAGTTTCTGTGGTTCTGATACTTTTAAAAATTACTGTTTAAATAGAATACTATTTAAAGAGAATTACAGTGCAGAGCAATTGATTTTACTAGAAAAGTAAATAAAACACTTTCTGAAATATGAATGATCAGCCAAAAGGCCATTTTCTCTCCCACTCCTAAGTGCAGAAACAAAACAAAGGCACTAATTGATGGTCAAAGCCATAGAATTTACAATCCAGATACAAAGCAAACTACAGAAATTTACATTACAGAGTAATAGCCAGGAAAAGCTTTCAAGCTTGAACCTCGAGTTCTAATATACAAATAAACATTTTTAAGCTTGAACCTCCAGTTCTAATACACAAATAAACATTTTTTGTAACTTCTAGAGACTGAAATATTGGGGTTTTTCAGTCCTGGGAGAGGAAAAGATTAATAAAACCCAAGTGTGAAAAGCCAGGACATTCTTCACTCACTAGATATTTTTAAATGTGCAATAGTATCAACTGAAGTGAAGCTGACATGGGAAGATAATGATTTTAAGTGAAAATTGCTACACCTTTGGAGCTAAAAATAGACATCACATGACATTATCTTTACTGTTAGTAAAAATGGAATCCTGCTAACGTGCTTTTTGATTTAAGGCCTTCAGCTGCACTTAGTTACCTACTTCATGCTGCTGCTTTTATAAAAACACAAGTGCTCACACAATACACTCTGTGCCAAACAAAGGAAGCCATTTCACATCTGGGTAGGAGATGTGGAGAGCACCTTGTGCTGTTGGTTAAATCTGCAGAAGGGGCCAATCCAGGTTGTTGCCCCAGAGCACAGGCTGCCTGTCAAGGCACTGGAATGTCAATTAATAACTGAAAGAGGAGGTTCAGGAGGGTTTTGGTGTACTTGAGTACATGCTGCATGCTGCACAAGGCCATCTGCTGTAGGACAAGGTAGCACCTTTTTCCCCACAACCAGAAGTAAGAGAAGTTGAAGCTGGGTTTGACCACGGGAGCATCAGAAGTCCCATGCAATGGTGCCAGCACCAGGAGGTCTCAGGACTCTGCACGGTCCTGCCAAGGAGAGCTCATATAGGGAAGGGCTTTCATGTTTTTTGGCTGATGGGCAGCACAATGAGCTGGGAGGAGAGGATTAGATGCCATCTAGCTTCAACCCTGCTCCCATCAGAGCCACCCACTCCTGCAGCAGTGATCCCTGCCAGCCCTGCCCCAGCCCTGCGGGAGGAGGGAGAACTGGGATGCTCTGCAACGGTCCTTGGACTCCCACCACCCAAGGACACCATCATCATCATCATCTCAGCCTTGGGTTTTGTCACATTTCCAACTAATTTTTCCTGTGTGAACCTGGGGAGCAATTGCTCCCCTGGGTGGTCCCAAAACATTTGGTGCCTTGGGGAGAGAACTCGATCTGGCACCAAAACTGAATGTGAGGAGCCAGGCAAGGCAGAATAGAGCTGTGAAGCACATGGTCCCAAAGGCTTCATGAAATGAGAAAGCAAATATTCATATGCAGCTTCATCCCAAACACCCACACTGGTGCCATAATGTGAATTCAAATGTTTGTGATGTGACCTCCCTCAACCCTACATACAGCTAAACTTGGACTGCCTCCACACCAGGGCCTTTTCGGTGGGTTCAGACAGCAGAAGAGAAAAAGAACATTCAGAATCATAAAATACCATTTTAAATTTTTAAAATTACAGTTGGAGGGTTTTGGTTTTGTTTTTTTTCCAGTTATAATCAGAAAATTTATAATCAGAAAATCTTAAAGGATCTGATTAAATGCAATCTGCTAAGGGTTCCTGCTACTCCTGAAACAATTAAAGCATAAACCAGACAAACAAAAATATGTAACAACATATTATTATCCACTATTGAGACCAGAAAATATTGACTTCTTCTTAAACTGCACCATTTGATAACCAAAAAATATAATAACAAGCAAACTGATAAATGTATTGGTGGGTACAATGTGCTCATGGGTACAATCATCACAAACTATTTTAATGTCAACCCAGGTTTAGACCTAGGAGGGAAAATAATATCCAAATCATTCTTTTCTTTTTGAAATTAATTTGGCAATGCTTCTTCAGATCTCAATTAGATTTTTACAAGAGAATGATCATGATACATAGCCTAATCACCTCTTGCAGCTTTCTTTTCAACCAATATATTAAACCCAGGAGTTTTTCACTCCGTGTATATGCAAGTTGGGGAAAAAAAGTGAAGTGAAGGCATCCAAAATAATGAGTTGGCTGTATTTGTATCTTGTTAAAAACAAAAGCAACCAGACATCCACGGGATACTGTGGATGATGACTTCAGAAAATGAGGAAGAAAAAGCTCTTTGCAATGTTATCTTGCTTTTGCTTATAGTAACACTGAGCCAAGCTGCTACTTCCCCCATGATGCAAAGAGCTCCTATGCCTTGTTTTGCTTTTGAAAGACCCTGTTTCTGAGCTGCTTCTGAGAAAGACAGACTGTGAGGTGCCTCTCAAGTGCTCATTACCTGTTTGCAGAACAAATATCTGAGTCAGTAAAACATCTCTAGGCAGATGACCAGCAGGGCAAACTCCTGGTTTAGTAGCTATCCCAGGCAATGAAGCCCCATGAAGCACCTGGTATGTAAAAACCACAGCAGTAACATGGGAAGTTGCTGGATGAAGTGTTAATCTGAATTCACACCTCTCTTGACAGTTTTCAAGCTTCCTAAGATGATAAGACACCAGCCCAGGTTGCCCAGGGAAGCTGTGGCTGCCTCATCCCTGGCAGTGTTGAAGGGCAGGTTGGATGGGGCTTGGAGCAACCTGGGCTGGTGGGAGGTGTCCCTGCCCATGCAGGGATTGGATCTAGATGATCTTTAAGGTCCCTTCCAACCCAAACCACTCAAGGATTCTAACAAGATACACGTAGCATTCAAAATGTCTTGAAGGGATTATATCTGCCCTCATCCAAAGGAGGACAACCAGTTAATGAACAGGAATACTGCCAGGTCTGAACCTTTGGACTGCCTTGCTGCTTAAAACTTTGCAAGGAGCCAAAAATAGCAACACCTTGTAATGGAAGAAAAAGGGCTCTAAAAACTCCTTAGTTCACTTTTCTTCTCCTTCATATATAAGACTCTAGAAGACCAGGAGTTGGGATCGTTTTATCCCTCTGTGTTTCTTTCTAGTGCAGGGAGAGATGTTCCCTAACACGCAATTCTTTTCTTTAAAGTCACTGTAATTTTCTTGTGGCAAATAGAAGGTTGAAGTGTTACAGAATATATCAGAAATATTTTGAGAAGACATTAACTGCTGCTGAACAACCTAGATGTGCATATTATTCTAATGCTCCTCAGTGGTATTTTTGAAGCAAAAAACGGAACAAGGATCATTCTCTCCCCAGCAAAATTAAATACACCATCTCCCTCGTGCTGTAGGGTGAAACACATCTGCAACTGCCCTCACCTGATTAGGCAGGGATGCCATGGTACAAAGATCTGCATTCCCAGGAGGAGAGCAAATCCCAGCCATGCTTTAGGGAGAGAAAAATAGGTTTGTCAAGGGAAGCACAACATTAAAAGACAGAAGAAGCAGAGTCCCAGAGGATGCTGGACGCGGTCACCCAGCCCAAGCCCACCTTCCTCACTGCAGGATGTCTTCTCCAACAAACAAACCCTTGTCTCCAAAAACATGAAACCCATAATTCAGACTATTAATAATGATCAAAATTGTAACTATTTTAGTACTGAAAATCATTCCTCCACCTCTAGACTCCAGAAGAGATTAATCACAATACAATCAGATGGGGAGAGCACCCATGAAGCAGGAGATGTTTTCTTGGGGGGCCTGCCATATCTCACCCATACAGCCCCAGCCTTGCAGCTTTGCTGGCACTCAGGCTGCTGCTCAGCTTCTCCAGCACAAGGGATCACAGATTCAGAAATAAAGGAGAAAACCAGATCCACTAAATCCAGTGGACTTCCAATGTCCCAGCTGTTCCAAGTTGTTCATGCCAGCACCACCATCAATATCTCACCTATGCCAGGCACAACATTTCTAACCCCTAATAGCTGGGATAAAATAACCCACTGTGGGGGTTGCTTCCTCTCCTCCTGCTATGGGAACCATCAAGAGAAAAGCATATTCCTTCAAGGAATCTCAACCTCTTGAGTAAGAAGAAAAGCCCAGTGTTATTTGAAACACAGCCAAGTACATTCATTTTACTCCCAGGTCCAGTTAATTTGACAGGTACAAAACTAAACAAAAAATCCTGCAAGGTCTTCACTGAAAAGGTCAGTACATTATGCAACCATTATGCAACAGCAAAAAAATTCCCTCCACATACAGAAATTGTACTTTTAGATAATTTATCAGCATGCATTAATCTCTTTTATTTAAAGATGACAACCAAAGGTTTGGGCACGTGAGTTAATTTTAAAAACTGGCTGCTAAGAAAACTGCATGCTTTACAAAGTTTTATCTTCAATCTACACATGGTAAATAGTGAGAAGTTCTCCTATGCAGAGAAATACTTGGCACTAAAGAAAAAAAACACAATTGCTCCCATTTGAAGTCTTATTTCATTCCATTCCTAAATAAAATTATTTTGTTGTTCAAGTTGCATGTCTAGACTCTTAAATCTTTTAAATAAGAAAGCACAGACTTCTATAGGAAACGTATTAATAGTCAGGAAAAGCAGCACCAATTTCTACTAATCAAAGCTTTTCCTACTGTTCAGACACCTCTTGAAACAACACATCCCTTCTCCTTCTAAAATATAATTGCATTTCAAACACTTTCTTCATCACAATATCCTACTTGGAAATGTAAAATAGTTACCATAAGCCATAACAACACATATTGAGTAAATACTTTAATGATCAGTGCCCCAGTTACAAGTGCAAACTTTCAAGTCCCATCCACTAATAATCTCTTTGAACATGGCATTAATGCAGGCTCGAACACTGTCCCCACACAGGGGGGGTTGGAAAGTGAAGAAATTAATTCAAAGTTTTTGTGAGCTTCCTACCCCCACCCCCTGTGTCTGATATTACTTGACAGTCTGAAAAACTGTACCATGTCCCTGCATTATCTGTAGGTTTCTATCCCAAATTTCTGTCATTCTTCTGGACTACTTTCCCTTGCTGAGAAAACCACACCTCCATCCACCAGTAACTTGGGATGGATTTTGAATAAGAGCTTTTGCACTTGCACCTAATTTCACAGACTCAACTTGACCGGTCAATTATGCAAGTACAAAAAGCCTATTTCATATATTTATTAAAAATCACTTATTTATTTTTTTTTCTATATGCCCCTATGAAGCTCAGCAGATGATGGCAATTCAGAAAAATTTCAATAATCTAAAATACAAGTTTCTTTTGGCTTTGGATTCTGTGTCAGTAAGAATCACTCTCAGGCACCTGAAGCCTGTACTATGTTGTAAGGTTCAGAGCTACACAGAACTTGCTTCAGTTCTACCCACCTTGGTGTTTGCACACTTTTGATGGGGAGTCACAGTCAGAGCTGAGGTTAATCCTGAAAGCACAGTACAGAGCTGACAGGTACTGCTGTGACAACCACAGAGCACAACAGCCTCCATTTCCCTGCCAGCTCCAGAAATAAACACTCCAGCAACAGTTAAAAGCTATGTGTTTACCCGAGGTACCTCCCTGATCTTTCTTCCTCCTCTCTGCAAGTTTTTTTTCTAATTTATTTTTCATACAAAATCACAGAGTGGTCAGGGGTTGGAAGGGACCTCTGGAGATCATCTAGTCCAACCCTCCTGCTAGAGCACGATCCCCTAGAGCAGATCCCACACGAACATGCCCAGGAGGGTTTGGAATGTCTCCAGGGCTGGAAACTCCCCGAGCAGCCTGTTCCAGTGCTCTGGCACCCTCAGAGTAAAGAAGTATCTGCTCATATTCAGATCAATCTCCCGTGTGCCAGTTTGTGCCCATTGCCCCTTGTCCTGTCACAGGACACCACTGAGAAGAGTCTGGCCCCATCCTCCTGACACCACCCATAGATATTTATAAACACTACTGAGATCCTCCCTCAGCCTCCTCTTCTCTAAGCTGAACAGCCCCAGCTCTCTCAGCTTTTCAATCATTAAGATTCTGGAGGGGGCTTTCAGGAGGAAACACACCTCCACCCATGCAGCACCAGTGGGCAGCAGGGAAATCCTGCCAGATTCCCCCTGCAAGGCAAGTTAGATTTCCTCAGGAAAAAAAGACATAAGCATAAGAAACCTCATTCTCACTGAGAAGCTTCTCATCCATTTTTCTTCGACTTCAAAAGGCAAAACAACCAGGTGTTGTATGTAAACGTGGACATTAGACACAAAAAATAGAACAGAAAAGATCAAATTCAGTTTTCATAGGCAGCTCAGCTTCCACTGGAACAGCTGCAGATGAAAGTAGTAGCCACAAATTAATACATCAGAAGGTCTACCAAAGGAACTGATTGTCTCAAATGCCAAAAGAAAGACCAAAGACTAAATTATTTTAATTTAGAAAAACATAGAGGGGACCTGCTTTCTTGTTCTGAGTTATGTGTTTAAGAGGAACCCAAGTTCAGCTTGTGACAAAAGTTAAAAACAATCTCTACATCATTTCTGCATTATTTCTTAGAAGGGGAAAATGTAAACAATACAAAATTCCTGCCTTTTTTTAAACATTACTCTTACAGTTCAAGCTCCTTGAGTGCATTTTCTGCAGGAATGAAGGATCTGCCTCCAAATCACTCCTGAGCCCTATGCTGAAACAGGAAAACCTCCTGACTCCTTGCAACTGTTAAATGCAGCTCTTGGGAGTTCACCACGGGGACCTGGCATAGCAGAAACACCAGGGGGGTGGGAGCTCAGGCCTGAATTTCATTATCAAGCCTCTGGTGGATTGCTACAAAGGGGCTGGAGCAGTAGCTGTGTCAACACAGCTGATAAACCCACATCCTTTTAATCCAGTGATTATGATGCCTTGACTTCATAGGAATAAGTCTTCCTGAAAATGTAAACATATATAAACCTTATGTTTAGATGTAATTTAAAAACACCCAAGTACCTCAAACAGAATTATTAGCAATTTCCAACAGCAATATTTAAAATGAGAAGAAGCATTTTCTTTTAAAGTTGTCTTAGCTCAGCCTTATTTCCAGGCAGTATGATCATAAATACATTTAGTAACCACTTGCCAGGAGTTTACCAGGCTTAAAAATTCCCGTTGAAAAAGAAAACCCAACAGATGAAAAGCTACATAAATCTATCAAAGGGATGTTGCAGAACCCACAGACATGCTGCTACCTGCCACGGTGAGGTTCACCTCCAAGCCCCAGCACTGCATCCCCAATCCAACACAGAATGACAGGGCTCAGACTCTCTAGAGATCATTTAGTCTGTTCCCCCTTTCCCTAAATTGTAACTGGCATCTTAGCAGATGCTTGTCAAACTGTTCTTATATACCTCTGCTGCTGGAGGCTTCACAATGCCCCAGGCAATCCACACTCTCTGCTAGAGTATTTCCACCAGCCTTGAACTTGAATGTCTCACCACAGTTCATGACCAACACTTCTTGCTCAATTCAGCGTGGTTCTTCAAAGGCCACTTCTATCTGCTCTGCTCTAGTTTTTTATGTATCTGAAAAACACATCCTCTCTTTTCTGCATATTCTTCCTTCAGATTTTGCCCAAAACCAATTGCCACTTTGAGACAATACATGGATGAAAACTTGATTATTAAATACTATTTGGACATTCTTTTCAATCAACCACCCCTAAAAGTTCTGTGCCAGTAAGTATTGGTCTTTTAGGCATTTAGCTTTCTGGTTTAAACACAGCCTCTTGCTCTTCTCCTAGAAGCAGCTGTTCCAATTGTAACACACTATGGTCGATTATTCATCTCTGTCATCCTGTCATCAATGTTTTTTTCCCATCTCTGCTCTTGGATATTGTTGCTTACTATAAAACAGCAGCTGATTTGGACCAAATTGACAGTGAAATGAAAAGTCAGAATTTTCTTTGTTCTCATCTGATGACTTAGGTTGCACATGACTTACACTGACCATGTGCCTTGCCAGGTCTGATCAGCAGTCAGAAAAGCAATGTCACCTGGAACATCCTGGTGGCAAACCAAAGGAGGAATTCTTCCCTGTGAGGCTGGTGAGACCCTGGCCCAGGTTGCCCAGAGAAGCTGTGGCTGCCCCATCCCTGGAAGTGTTCAAGGACAGGCTGGATGAGGCTTGGAGCAACCTGGGCTGGTGGGAGGTGTCCCTGCCCATGGCAGGGGGGTTGGATCTAGATGCTCTTTAAGGTCCTTTCCAACCCAAACCACTCTATGATTCTGTAAAACTGGTACCATTCAAAACCTTAGACTCTCAATTAACAAATTGCTTTGTCACAAAAGCCTCTGTTTTTTACTTAAATTAGAGAAGTCAGGAAGTAGGGTATGAAGTGGCACATCTAAGAACAAAACCAGTAACAACTATCTCCTTACAAATGAAGATCTTTGTGTTCATTTCAGCCCAAGAGGTGGTAGCACAGCATGAGGCTCTGTGCTAGTGCCACAGAGGCAGACTGAGCACAGGACACAGCACCATCAAGTCATGATGCACTGGACCAAACCCATGCTTGCAATTTCTGTGACAATTAATGACCATGCAGATCATTATGCACAGAGGAACCCGACTAGTGAAGCCAGGCTGAAAGAACCAAATGTTAAGTAACCAGGCGTTTGCAAGTCTTGCCTGTTGCACAGCTGCTGACATGCAGGTCTCTTATCTCTCCTCCACCCCAGTAGCTACAAATCTGTCTCAGTCAGAACATTTTAATCCCCTGTTACCCACCTGGAAGCAAACCAGCACATGGAGAGGACCTGCTGGGCTGTCTCTACTGTGAAGGCAAAGAGATGCTTCCCAAGAGACTCAGCTGCATGCAGGGGAGAGTTAGAGGTCTAACTTCCAACCAGGTATATTTTTATTTCCTTTGGTTCACACTATCAGATATATTTCAAGCAGACAAACAAATGAACTCACAAATATTCTGGATATAGTTAAAATTTGGCTCACTTAACTCGTTTAACTGCACAGAAACACTCAACCTGGAGAAGCAAGTGCTTTGCAGGAGTGATGTAAAATGGCAAGTGCCAAGTTATTTCCATTGAGAGGACGTGGTAACTTTAAAAGACAGAATTTGTTCTTAATGTTTTCCCAGTTCTCTTCAATAAAAGTTTGTAGGAGTGAAAATAAATGGACCAGATGGACAAAAAGGTCTTTTATAATGCAGCTTTCTGTTTTGGGAAACCACATTAGCTTTGACAGGAAAAATGAAAAGCACTCAAATAAATTCAGAAGCATTTACAAATGAGCTGGTGTAATGAAAATGAACTTGTAAATTAGAGATGAACAACCCCCTTTAGCACTTCTGCAGATATTCATCAACACCAGAGAGACCTGAAAAACATGTTTTTTTTTATTTTAAATACTACTCAAATATTCTATAGG
This sequence comes from Apus apus, assembly GCF_020740795.1. Taxonomy (NCBI): domain Eukaryota; kingdom Metazoa; phylum Chordata; class Aves; order Apodiformes; family Apodidae; genus Apus; species Apus apus. Next base: position 2,705,670 of record NC_067285.1, read on the forward strand.
CTCCAAGGTTATTCAGTAAGGAACAAAGATCTTAGCACCACATCCCACTTTTGCTTCTTCAGGATTAGATGTTCATCATGGAAAAAAGACAACACTATTCTTAGGGATCAGGAAATCAAAGGCCCTTCCCTGGCTGCAGAACTCAGCATCACACTTTGTATCACTCCAAGCTTGCAGAGTGAGGAGCTGAGTGGTAAGGATCCCTTCGTACTTTTAAGGAAAAATGGTGGGGAGAGAAAGGCTCTTTCTACACTTTCACTCTGGCATTTCTATGATCCTAATTCCACAGTTAAAACTAAATACTGAGGTCAGATCCCTTCCCAAACGAACAGTGGGAGGTCATCTGGCAAGGCTGTGAAGATATGAAAAATCCCTGTCATCTTTACATCTGGGAAAAGACTGGTTGTAATACTGTTCACCCCACAGTAATTACCATGTGACTGGTTAATTGGCATTTACAGTGCCCAAACACAGACCTTCCCAATCGTACTTCAATCCCTTAAAAAATCCAGCAAAGCACAGAGGTGTTCTCCTCCTCCCAGGAAGGAAACAGATGCTGTGAGGGATTCCAAAGCACCTGCAGCACGACTCTTGAGACAGTTGGAGCTCTCAAAACAAGACCACTTTCAAAATAAATAAATAAATAAATAAGAAACCCAGAAGGGTTTAGGTCTTCCTCACCAGCTCATCTGCAGCCACACAGAAACATGCACCCACCACCAATGGGTAGAGCTCCAAAGATGGCTCCATCTCCTAACTCATATTTATCAAGAAAGGTTTTTATCAGGCTGTTAAGGAGAATTCAGAAGCCAAGATTAAAGTTATGGTGCCTTTTCATAACTTACATAAGTAGGAACTGTGGTTCTTGACTTCACACAAGTAAACACTGACAACTTTATAGCATGGTAGCTACGAGTATAGATGAGATTTCTCCAGGCAACTAGTAAATATGATGTTTTTCCTTATACTTTCCACCACAGCACACATAAAAGCATTTGACACACTTAATAAATGTCACAAACACAAAATATTGCACAAAAGCATGCTAAATAATGACAAAGCTGCAATTATTGAGGAAAAAAAAATGGGGATTAGAAACACTTGCAACCTTTCTCTTCATACCAGGGTGATGGCATCTGGGGTTTAAATGCCCTGTCAATTCCTTCTTGTTAATATCACTGAAAATATTCCACATCAGCACAAGAGAACCACTAGCCCTTGAATTTGAATGCAAAACATATCATTTAATCCCAAAGGAATAAATGTAATCATTGTAAGATATGTACAGATCCCTACTGCTCCAAAGTCTTAGTTCTTAGAATGATGCCATCCTTAATTTGTGTTGGATTCCAAGAGCCCTGAAACAAACATCTAAAACACTACCCTGCAATCTCCAAAACCAATTTTTAAATAATTATTTGCAACAGAGAAGGGGAAAAAAAAATACTAACACAACCCAAAAAATCCCCCCAAGCTGCTGCATTGTGTTTTACTGTTTCCAAGCAACACTGTTGTTTCAGATAAAACATGAAGCTGCCACCTCAAAAAGCTCCAAGGCTTTTTCCTCTCTACTTACTTATTCTGCATCATGTTCATTATAACCCAGTCGAAGGGATAGACATTCTTCCCAATCAGATTCTTGAACATGATGAATGTTTCCATGAGAAAATCCTAAAAAGAAGAGAAAATATTTGGAAAAGATTCACTCTTCTAGATGAAAAAAAAAAATACAAGTGATAGTGTCAGTTATTAATGACTAGATTCAAAAGGTGTCTTACTGTTCTGCTTCATGAAAAAGCCATTACTCATATACAACACACACAAATTTACTAAAGCATATTCATATATGATGTACATAAATCCTACTATAATTCTATTTAAACTTTTCAGAAATGATATCAATAGTAATCCCACACTGTAAACAACCCATCGTAAACACCCCGTGGGATTAGCCAGGGACACACACTGGTTTGCCAGTTATCCAGAGGCACTTTCTGCTGAAAAGAACACACCTTCTTTTCCATACCACAAAGTCCCTTTTTGTGCAGTGAATATTGCAGCCTACGCACCCTGACACATGCCTGGCATGTGTTGGGAAGTTGTTAAAAGCATGCTGGTACATGGAAGGAGGAAAAAAAACCCTAAGAGGTTCATTTTAATCTTACAATTACACTAAAATTACTCCCTGGAGTCAGCTGGTGAGCTTCCCCTCCCTTTGTGAATACTCTCCTGAAATTTTTCTCTTGCCTGAAATGAAGGTTTTCTATTTAGTAAAAATAAATAAATAGATGCTCTAGAGTAAAGCAGGGTTCAGATGAGCTGCCTCACCCCAGCTTGGGGCAGACAACACCAATGGTTTAATTTCACAATTGTTTAATTTTCATAGAATCATAGAACTATTCAGGTTGGAAAAGCCCCTTGGGATCACCGAGTCCAACCATCATCCCTACTCTACAAAGTTCTCCCCTAAACACCACATCCAAACAACTCAACACATCCAGGGATGGTGACTCCACCACCTCCCTGGGCAGCCTATTCCAGTGTCTAACTGCTCTTTCTGTGAAAAAAATTTTTTCCTGATGTCCAGTCTAAAACTGCCCTGCTGCAGCTTGAAGCCCTTCCCTCTTGTTATGTCGCTAATTACCTGTGAGAAGAGACCAGCACCAACATCTCTACAGTGTCCTTTCAGGTAGTTGCAGAGACTGATGAGGTCTCCCTTCAGCCTCCTCTTCCTCAAACTAAACATCCCCAGCTCCTTCAAGTGTTCTTCATCAGATTTATTCTCTAGGCCCTTCACCAGCTTCGTTGCCCTCCTCTGCCCTCGCTCCAGCACCTCGATGTCTCTCTTCAATTGAGGTGCCCAAAACTGGACACAACACTCCAGGTGTGGCCTCACCAGTGCTGAGGACAGGGGGACAATCACCATTTCTAAGACAGGCCAGGATGCCATTGGCTTTCTTGGCCACCTGGGCACACTGCTGGCTCATATTCAGCCCCTTGTCAATGAGAACCCCCAGGTCCTTTTCTGCCAGACACTTTCCAGCCACACTTCCCCAGGCCTTGAGCGTTGCCTGGGGTTGTTTGGCCCAAGTGCAGGACCCTTGTTGAAGCCCAGACCATTAACATTAGCCCAACCATCTCATCTGTCCAAGTCTCTCTGCAGAGCCTCCCTATCCTCATGCAGATCAAAACTCCCACCTAGCTTGGTGTCACCTGCAAACTTACTGATAATACACTCGATGTCCTTACCAAGGTCATCAATAAAGGTGTTAAACAGAAACAGTCCCAACACTGAGCCCTGAAGAACACCACTTGTGACTGGCCCTAGCTGGATTTCACTCCATTGACCACCACTCTTTGGGCTATCCTGAAACTGGGAGAGACTCTCATTAAAGGGAGCAGCAGTAACTGCTGCTGGCAGTGAAAACCTGACCAAGAGCAAAGCTAATTTTCGTAGCGCAAACCAGTTTATTTCTACACAGATATAAACACAAACACCTCCTTGGAACAGAAACCTTGTGCACTTCACAATGTAAACCATCTTCTGCAATTTGGGGATCTATAATCACGATCGAACAAGTTGGGTCACGTCAAATGCTCAAAGAAAGATCAAGGGGGGGAAAAAGATCTTTATGCATGAAGTCCTTGATCCACTTCATGCAGAGATAAAAATGAACTTTTATTCCAAGGTTAGAATCTTTTTTCCTTTGCTACAGCTTCTCAGTGATGGTATTTATCTCGTCTATCTTTAAAATGTCAAACGCCTACAAAAAAAACCCCAAAATGTTACATTCACTGGACTTTTAACTAAGGCTGGCTTTTATGTAACCTTTTCAGTGAGAAACAAGTATGAAGTTACTGCTCTTTTAAGTCTCTCTCCATGGGTGAGAGCTGGCCTCTTCATCACATTTTATCTTCTGATTCCTTCCTCTGTTAAGATGTTTTTCCTGGCACAGAAATTCCCAGTTGGTGGGAGGCAGGGAGCTGCAGAGATCCTGAGGACACAACGGTGAGATCAGGAAGCAACATGAGGTTCCAGGTTGCTCAGCTCTGTGGTGTGCAGGGCACTTGGGGGTGCTCTGCATCCCAGCTCCTGCTACCCAAGGAGACTCCTGGGCCGAAGGGGCCAACAGGGCATAAGCAGCCACAAAACACACATTCTACCAAAATTAATTAAAATGCTGAATAATCATAAAATAACTCCTCTGTTATTTTAAAATCACTCCCAGCAACACAACCTCAGTGAAGATGTTTTGACATTAACAGGATTGAGACAAACTCTGGATCTGCTCGTGGTTAATGAGATGTTACTGTTGCATAAGGCAAAATTCATCCCCGACACACACTCCACTGGCTCACTAAAATGTGTCTTCATTTAAGACATCAAACTGCATCCTTTCCTGCTCATTGTTCAGGTATTTTGGGGACTTACCTAATTTCTAATAATCATGTTGCATGCTTTGCTGCCCAAGCTGCTTCACAGCCCAAGAACTGAAGCCTTGGTGGAGGTGGCACCATGGCACGAGGGCAGATTTGAGCCCCCTATGCTATTTTTTTCCCCTTAATAGTTTATGAATACAGATGTTTATTTTCCTGGTCTTGTCACAAACTGCCTTACACTTTATTTGTCACCGGCCTGAGCCTCTGCACACTTTGCTGATCCAGGTGTGGGTGATGGTGGATGAACTTTCATACATTTTGTTGATGATTCACGTTCGTTCCTGACCCTGGAGGTTGGGCCACATATGATCTGACCTACTTTGCTGATTCACTTCTACATTTTCATCTACTGATATTTACATTTTAATAACCCTGCTTACACAGAGGTACTTTAAATACTGCTCTGTAACAGCTAATCTAATTATTGATCAAATAAAAAGCTCCTGGTGCTTACCTGTATGTATTTGTAATATTGCTCTCTCTTCCATTTTATCTTTCTTACAGAAAAGCAAAGGGTTTATATGAATTAATCTCATATCATGAACAAAACCCAGCTTTCTAGGGGGGGGTGGGAGCAGAAGGGGCAGCTATCAGTTCTTGCTGTGCTGCTTCTTTGCAGTATACCTAAAAGCAGAACAAACTGTTCTGAACACGAAAAAAGTGATAAAAACCTGTAATAAAGGAGAAAGGGCCGCAAATCCTGATCTCTCTCCAACTACAAATACAAATCCTATTTAATATCCCGAGTAAAATTACAATAGATGGGACCCCTTCACAATTCCCAGCCAAGTATAGAAAGAAAACAAAGCAAGCTCAGCCCTGCAACTGGGGAGATGGTGACAGGGGAGGCTTGGACAATGTCATCTCCCCCAGAGTGCTGAGCACCACACCCCAATACAACACTACCACTATTTACATTTTTCACAACTTGAATTTCAAATTAGTTCTTCCATAAGTTTTCCAGGTCAATAACAATGACTAGTTAAAACATGTAGGAAGTCATTATGAAAAAAACTTCAGGCCAAGTTGATGAAAGTTTCGGCTTCACCTAGTCCTGAGGAATAACAGTCAAAAGTCAATCATTTTCAGGTCAAAGTCAAACACTTTGAGACAACAGTCTAACCTCTGTTGAGTTGTCTGTGGAAGGTCCACTCTCCACCACCATGGATAGAGGAACACCCCACAGAGCCATCCATCCATTTTGCTTAAGCCACATCATCACTGGCTGACATCAAAGCTCAGTCAAAGCCTGTGAAGAAAGCCCATACAATACTCACCAGTGCTCCCAGTAAAAGGCAGAGTATAGGAGCACAAAATACTAAAGGGAAAAAAAGGAATTGGAGCTGCAGAAAATTGTCATCTAAAACATCCTATGGAGTTTATCCTCCATACTTCACTGACTCCAGGATGATGGCTTGAAAGTCTCTAGGGAGGAATACTTCTGAGATCTGACACATGGCAAAACATGAGCATATTTCTATTTTTTTGGTCAGCTAATACCAGATATGCCTCAACTGATAGAAATTCTACCAGGTGAAAAGGGGAGAGAGCCCAGTTAGTCCCAGAAATCACCTCACTGATCTCAGAGGTGGTTTCATCTCAGGATGATGGTAAATGACAGCAAGAAATTCCTCTCTGAACAGCAATACCTTAATGAACCTAACCAGTACACTCTGCAGAGACACACAAGGCTGGTTTTAAGGCATTCCACCTCACCTAAGAGCTTTGAGATTAAAGAAGACCATTATAATAACCTAAAACTGACACCTACATAACACAGGCCATAAAGTTTCCTCTAGCAGTTCCAACACTACTCTCATAACTTCTGGTTGAGCAGGAACCCAAGCTGAAGAAAGATTTAAAGGTTTCTAATGGTGAAGAAGCAACCACAGCTCCACTTCAGTTCTCCCTTTTTCTTGTGATTTTTTTTTTTTCCAAGAAAAAACTATTCCATTCTTGTTTGAAATGATCTGGTTGCAGTTTTAAATTACTGCTGCTTTATGCTTTTGTGATGGAATTGAAAACCCTGGAATATGAGATGCAGGCATCACCTCCATACGCAGGGACATTTGGGTCTGAATGAAAACACTTCTGGATCTAAGCTCTGATGGGGGAGTCAAAGGGCACTGGCTCAAAAATTGTCAGATTAAAAAGAAATGGAAAAAGCACAAAAAGTTAAAGTAGAGAAGGGCTTCTTTTAATTTCCACCCAAACCACACACAAACGGTTCAGCAGCATCCTCCCCCTGCAGACAGAAAGCAGGAGCCCCAAGAAGGAACAGGGGCAAACTTGGACCACAGCACCAATAATGGAGGCAAGGCACCAGGGAGAGCCTCATGGGGCATCACTGCTGATGGAGAAACAAAATACTGAACAACACGTGGCTTTCAGATTCCCAGTGAAAGCCGATCCTGGAAGAAACACTTCAGAAAACAGTAACTTCCCATTTGGTTCTCACTGAAAAGCTTACGTAAGTTTCTCTCTTAAACAGAGAAACTGGGTTGGTGCCTTCATCCTTTTGTCCTACAGGATGACTTGATTTTAGTTGTGTTTTAAAGAAAATATTAACTTTTAAAAAGTTTCTGCACTGTAGTTCCCTTTTTGTCACAGGGTTAACAACATACTGTCATTATTCCTCCACATCTTCATCTATATTACTCATACTTTAAAGTCAGTTTAGGGTAGCTTTATCTACCAGTAACATATTACCCGTTTAATGTTTTACCAGGTTACTATGTATTTTATGTTTATATTTAATCATGAAACTGTCAGAGTTGGAAGGGACCTCTAGAGATCATCCAGTCCAACTCCCCTGCTCAAGCAGGATCCCCTGGAGCACATTCCACAGGGCTGCATCCAGGGGGGTCTGGAATATCTCCAGAGAAGGGGACTCCACAGCCTCCCTGGGCAGCCTGTCCCAGGGCTCTGTCACCCTCACCATAAAGAAGTCTCTCCTCATATTTCCATGGCACTTCCCATGTTCCAGCTTGTGCCCGTTGCCCCTCGTCCTGTCCCTGGGCACTGCTGAGCAGAGTCTGGCTCCATCCTCCTGCACCCACCCTGAGATACTTGTAGGCATTGATAAGGTGTCCCCTCAGCCTTCTCTTCTCCAGGCTGGACAGTCCCAGCTCTCTCAGCCTTTCCTCATCAGGGAGATGCTCCAATTCCCCAGCCATCTTTGTTGGCTGCCCTGGACTCTCTCCAGCAGCTCCCTGTCTCTCTTGAACTGGGGAGCCCAGAACTGGACCCAGTTCTCCAGATGTGGCCTCACCAGGGCAGAGCAGAGGAGGAGAATGACCTCCCTCGACCTACTGGCCACACTCTTCCTTGTGCACCCCAGGATTCCATTGGCCCTCTTGGCCACAAGGCCACATTGCTAGATCATGGATAATTCACTGTCTACCAGAACTCCCAGATCCTTCTCCTCAGAACTCTTTCCAGCAGCTCCACCCCTAACCTATATTGGTGCATGGGATTCTTCCTCTCCAGGTGCAGGACCCTACACTTGCCCTTGTTGAATCTCAATAGGTTCCCCCCTGCCCAGCTCTCCAGCCTGTCCAGGACACGCTGGGTGGCAGCACAGCCCTCTGGAGTGTCACCTCCCCTCCCAGTTTGGTATCATCAGTGAACCTGCTGAGGTCACACTCTGTCCCCTCGTTCAGGTCATTGATGAGTATGTCGAACAAGACCAGACTGAGTATTGACCCCTGGGGGACACCACTGGTTACAGGCCTCCAACTCAACCCTGCTCCACCACCCTCTGAGCTCTGTCACCCAGCCAGCTCCCAATCCCATTCCCATTAACATACATCGTTGTTTAATCAACAGTATGAAAACATTTTAAGGGTACATTTAAATTCAAGATACAAAAAGCATTACAGCAACGGACCAAGTTTAGTTTATTGAATCTGCCACTACAAACCACAGCGAAGTGACAGATCAGAAGAAAACAAGTAGTCCAACTACACCTGCTGACAGAAAGTATGATTTGAACAGTGCAGAGCAATTCCAGCCACCCAGCCCAAGAACAGGCAGAAAGGCATAAACACACAGAGTTGAGACAAAAGAAAAAAGTGACTCTTCATGTATCCCAGGGCACAGCACATAAATCAAACCCTTGAAAAAACCAATTATGAACAAACCACTTGCCAAATTTCAAATACATAATTACTCCCTTGTTTTCACCACGAAAGATCTGACCTACAAAACCACCTTTCAGGCCATTTAGAGCAAAAAGCGAGATATTAAATAAACACTTTTACAGCCATTAGAATAATCACACATTTCCCAACCAGTATTCTTCCCTCTGCATTTTTTCTTTGCTTAATTTAAGAGCAAACTGCTTTTTCCTTTTTGCCATGAAAAACCCTGTAATCAATTTGCCTTTTCCAGAGCCAAATAGTTTGAATCACTTCAAAAGTACAGAAATGGCTTGATTAACCTTAACGCTCGTGTCTTTTTTGTCTGTTAAAATATTATTTTCCCTCCCCTACATGGTTTTAGCTTGGAAATGTTTTGTTGTTATAGTAGAAAACCAACCAAAGATAAGTATCCATGGAAGTGCTCTGAGATCCTGAAGCAGAGTAACTGGGAAGCAACCCTGTCAAGACTGTGATACCCATCTGCAGGTCTTTGCAGTTGGACTTTGTCTTTATGTTCTTGAATCATCAGCTTTGTACTTCAGTAATGCCAGATCAGGCACAAACAGACCTCATCTGCAAACTGGCATGAGGCAAAGAGCTCAAATCTTGCAGCATGTAAGCAGAAGTCAGAAGAACAAAAATTAAAGACCCTAAGGAAAATGGGAAAGTCCAAACACATAGACAGAAACTTTCCAATGAAAAGTCCTTGGGATTTGCTATGTTGGGTTTGGAAGGCAGAAGGGAACCTAAATAAATGCCACCCTGAAGATGAAACTCCAGGTGAAAGCTTCCTTAAACACCTACCAGAATCCCTAGGACCAGAGTGGGTAATGAAATACTGCTCAGGCTTCAGGTCAGCTGCTAATTGACAGGTCTCAGCCAACAAGTTTGGTTGCTGCTTTGCAGCAGGCACTTGCCATATGGCAACAGCAGTTCCAGGTCATTAGAGAGTTCTCTCCTCAGCTATAAACTCTCTTCTATTATCCTCTAATTAAGTTGTGTTGCTGGCTTAGTTAGGCTACTGAACTACTCTGAGAAGACAAATTTCCATTATTATTGCTTATTTAACAACTAAGGGCATCTTTAAGGTTAAAATGTTTGGTGTAAGATTTAAAGTGAGCAGATCTGGAAGTCAAAGCTATTTAAACAAATGAAATTAGGACATTTTAGTAGTGGCTCAGCACTACTATTGCTTTTTACTATGCTTTCTTTTAATTGCCTTAAATCAACTGTCTTAGTGCTTGCTTTTTAAATATTGAACAGCTCCAGAGACGAGCTGCATTCCTGTGTGTGGCAGGTAGGTTCATTTTGTCCTCTGCAAATTCAGAAAATGTGGTCACTGTGCTCTATTAATGATTTTTATATTAAATCTGTTACGTCCAACACGTCGTGTTTACATTTCACAAGTGTATTAAGCAAACAGTAACAAAAGAAAAAACAAACCCACAAACAATCTAAAATATCTTACAAACTGATAAAACATGTTAAACTTACCACGACATCTGACCTCATCTTTCCAAAAGTCTTGATTAAATGAGCATAGTGATAGTCCTCCATTTGCCTTAAAATGGCAGTCATGCATGCAACAAAACTCCCCTAATCAAAAAGAGAAGAAGAAACAAATCAATTATTTAAAACAGGGCAACACAAGGCTTCCTATCAAAATGGAACACTGCTCAAGAGCACCAAGGAATGCAGTGGATATAATTCTATCATTTATATTCACTAATGAATATGCAAAATTCTGTCAAGAAAACAAAAAAAACACCTTGAAAAGTTTCTATTTCCCATTTCATGGTTTTAGCACCCTCTCCACTGAACATTTTGCAACATATTCTTCATATAAAAATTGCACAGGCATCAAAGGCTTTGGAAGGGAATATTCACCACTCCTAAAAATATCACACAATATCAGGATTTGCATTTGGGAAGTCGATATTCTGCTCAAGCAAGAAATCTCTTAAAAATCATTATATTGAGCATCACAGTTAAACCCCCAATTTTAATTTCATTGAATGGTATTTTCAGATACAGTGATGCTTAAAAAAAGAAAACCAAACCAAGCAACTGCCATAAAAACAGAACAGCAGCACCAAACATACCTCACACACACCACAAGAAAAAGTGCCCCCCAAAAAGTTTAATCTTTCCTTCTGAAATGTGAAAGAGTCAAGGTAATCACTCAAACCCTCTTCAATGGCTCTGAGATTTTCCAGTCCCACAAATTCCTGCTCTGCTTGTCCACCCTTCTTCTCTAATTATCTGCTAAAAAACTGTTGACTGATTATGGCAAAAGCACCCACACCTTTTCTGGGCTTCAATGAGGAAAAAAGTGTTGGAAAAAATCAGAAGAATTACTTAGAAAATACTCTATTTATGGTTTGATAAAATGGCTAATTCCCCTTTCTGTGCTGTTTCCAAGGGTATCCTTTGCCAAGCCCAGCCTGACAGAGGGCTCCAGAATTTCCTTTCTAAGCACAGCATGGAGTTTTTATTATCTTTAACATTTTATTTTAAATTTTTCATTGTACATTAGTCCAAGTAACTCAGATCAAACACAAAATGACACCAAGTTATCTGTGTGTTATGAGCCCTCTTATTTCCAGCCTAAGCCCCCAACCTCCACCAGATAAGCACTCCCTGAATTTGCTCTTCTCCCACCTCCATTAGGTGGGCTCCATTAGTTCAGATCTCAACTCCTGTGTAACTGGTTTTCTCCATGCAAGAGAATTATTTTTCCTACATGATGCAAAGGTGCTTGAAGAGACTTTTCAGGCAATATGCAAACAGCATGAACAGGAATGGGAAAGCCCACCTGAGCTGCTGTTCCATGACACCAAAAGAACTTCATAACAAACCATCAAAAAATAACGTTTGCTATTATGAAATGTAAATAAGATGGGATCATCTCAAGAAGTTAACTGTCAAAACACCATTTAGCAAGCACTCTACATAGCAGGCACTGTAAAAGGCCTTATGCCTGCAAGAAAATATCCAATAGTAATTTCTATAACTGGCTAATAGCTTTGGACACACTTGTGTGTTTCCTTCCCCTTTTGCTGAGTAATTTAAGTTGATATAAGTGGCTGCAACAGTCAAAAGATGAAGAGGAAATTACCACGGCGACCTTGGATATGAAAGAAAATTAATGTGGAGCAACTGTTAAACTTTCAAATGCATTTTAATATTCATTCTTAGATACAGCAGCAGGTAGAGTAACAGATGAATGTGACTGTCCTCTCCTCTGCATCTGCTGCTGCCCCTCTCTGGCTGCTCCTACATGAGCCCTCTCTCCCCTTCACCATCCCCAGCTCCTGCCAAGGGACCCTGCCCTCTCCTGGGAGAAGAGCTGATTCCAGGGGAGCTGCTATGACTGTCCCCATAAGCCAGGGAAAATGATGACTCATAATTACAGCACAATTTCATCTTAATTAGCAGGGTGAGAACGGGAAAGGACAGCTGGAAGTTTAACGTCTAGTGGTTAAACACTCTGCCTCCACGTGGAAGTGTGACAATGAAAACATGAAAGCTTGTTCCAAGCATGGAATGGTTGTTGGAGACAAAATTAATTAGAGAAAAATCAACAAGCTTAGCGAACACAAATGGAAGATGAATGTCAGGGAGCTCTGGAGTGCGTTTAAGTTCTACTTACAAAAAATGACAGAAAATTGCCAAATGTTCTCACACCAGCTTATGCTGAGCCCCAAAAGTGGTGCTGAGCACAATGTTTCAGGGTCCTTGACAAGTTAATCAACACTTTTTCCCATTTCCCTGCATTAAAAAAAAAAAAAAAAGATTCCTGCTCATCCTAGTATCCTCTTGGTACCAACAACCCTTTCCTCCCTTGGTAGAATATTGTTCCTTTCAGCCTCTGCTGCATGACACAGATACCCTTGCTCCAATATTTCTCTTCAGATCCCCACCTGGTAAGTAGTGTTCAGGCCCCTGCTGGGGAGGAAAATCTCTCTAATATTAGAAAAAGGTACATTACCAGTCATCTCCTTATTTTTCATCTCTTTTTTTTGGCACTTAGTGAAGTATCATTTGCAGCCAGCATGCTCTTAATTAAAATGCTAATAAAAATTTGTCATCCTGTATAGGCAATATTTGTAGTGTAGGTGTTTTTCATATCATCTATTAACTATTTAGCAATAGCTACCAACATGATTAAATTTTAATCCGACGTTGAGTTTTAATCTTTAGTTGGATTTGGAGATCATTGTCATCTGCAGCATAACACTCCAAGCAATGAACAGGGGAAAAAAAGCATCTAATTCTCTAAAAAAAAATAAATAATCAATTTCAATGTTAAGAGTAGGAGTAATTGCAAAGCTATGTTTATACAGCCAGAACTGCAAGGGCAGCCCAGGGGGCCTGCTATTGCCCTCTGCAATTATTAGCTATTTATTCACTGAAATAGTGTCAAGGTTTGTACTGACAGCCTTTCTCATCCTTCCCTCCCTTGAAAATCTCAGGGATGAAGCAGTCACACAGTGACCAAGATAATTACTACACGTTGCACTAGAGGAGAGCACTTCATGCACTCTGTGAGCAGTTGATTATAATTCATTTCTCTCCTGCCCAAAAGCAGAGGTGCTGGATTAATTCTTTCTTTTCTAACCAGCTACACTGAGACCAATGGGAATTTAGTATTCCCAAAGCAAAACCATGGGATCCGGGACAGCCCTCAGCACGTGAAAGATATAGATCTGATGGAGAGGGTGCAGAGGAGGCCATGAAAATGATCCAAGGGCTGGAGCAGCTCTGCTCTGGAGACAGGCTGGGAGAGTTGGGGTGTTCAGCCTGGAGAAGAGAAGGCTCCAGGGAGACCTTAGAGCAACTTCCAGTGCCTGAAGGGGCTCCAGGAAAGCTGGAGAGGGGCTTTTCATCAGAGAAGATAGTGATAGGACAAGGGGTAATGGTTTTAAACTGAAAGAGGGGAGATTTAGGTTGGACATCAGGAAGAAATTCTTCACCACAAGGATAGGAAGGCACTGGAACACGTTGCCCAGGGAAGCTGTTGATGCCCCCTCCCTGGAGGTGTTCAAGGCCAGGTTGGATGAGGCTTGTGCAGCCTGGTCTGGTGGGAGGTGTCCCTGCTCATGGCAGGGAGGTTGGAACCTGATGAGCTTTAAGGTCCCTTCCTACCTTCACCATTCTATGATACTATAAGGCTGTCAGCAGGGAAGGCAGATCCAGCTCCCATGATGGAGGACTGATAACTCAGCTCCATTCAAAGAAACAAAGTAAAAGAAAACACCAAAGAAGCTGATTCTTCTTCAGAAACAATGTGTTATTATTCAGAAAATATATTTTCTAATAAATTTTAAAAAAAATAATGACCATGCAATTGCAAAACTTTAGCTTTTCATTCCCGTGAAATACAGCTCTGAAGGAAAAGTTGAAGCATGGATGTTCAGAATTTTTTACAATAAAATAATAAATGCTCAATTGGCCTTTCAAGAGATACGAGCAGGGAAGTTTCAATATCAAATAATCCCCACAAGTAACATGAACACTGAAAAATGTCAGAATGAAGAGATTTCCCTGCAGGAGATGTGGCACATGCCAGTGCTTTCCTCCTTTAGGGCTAAATCATCCTGTTCTAAATAGAGTTGTCCATTTTCTTCCAGGGAAGTTTCTAAGCTGGAAATATTAAGCTTTTTATGTCTAGTGAGAAAATCTAAGAGAAATCAAAGCTCCACTAAGTGAAGGGATGATTCAGTGTAACGTCCCTATTACCACAACCAGGAAGAGATGAAAAAGCACAAGTTGCATTTGTTTTTCAATAAAGTTTTCCTTATGTGGCATTAAAAAGCTACATAGCAAAATAAATAAATGGCTAAATAGTTTTTAAAAAAAACCACCACCCAAAAACATGAGCATTTATTTCTCATTATATTTTGGCTTTCAGAACATTTTCATAGAATTTGCTTTGTTGAAAAGGTTTTAGGTCCCTCACAATTAACCAGCCAGTTTTCAAGGATATGAAAATGAAGCAAGTTTTCTCCTTGCTTACAGCACATACTCTCTATATGTTAACAACAAATCAAGAAATAAAAGCCAGTTGTTATCATTTTTAGAAGCCATGGCTGAAATTGTCACCACTTCTGGGCTGACAGGACAAAAATCAATCTTTAAAATGCCTCAAATTTCATTTCTTTGGTAATTGCTGTTAAGACTGGGGGCTGCCATGTGAACTTGCAGTGCAAGACAAGTTACCTCGTTACTACCTGTAAAATCCAGGGTGTCTACAAACAAGTTTGCTCACTTCAGCATAACATTCTGAAAGCTGTTAAAACAACCCTGGAGCAGGTACAGAGGAGGCCACAAAAATGATCAGAGGGCTGCAACATCTCTCCTGAGGGCAGGCTGAGGGGGTTGGGGTTCTTCAGCCTGCAGAAGAGAAGGCTCCAGGGAGACTTTATAGTGGCCTTCCAAAACTTCAAGAGGGCCTACAAGAAAGATGGGGACAAATTTCTTAGCAGGGCTTGTTGGGACAGGACAAGGGGGCATGGTTTTAAACTGAATGAGGGGAGATTTAGATTAGATGTATGGAAGAGATGTTTTACACTGAGGGTGGTTAGACACTGTCCCTGGTTGCCCAGAGAGGTAGTAGTTTTCCCATTCCTGGAAACATTCCAGGTCAGGTTGGACAGGGCTCTGAGCAACCTGATCTAGTACTGAGCCATGCCTCCAAGTGCCACATCTAAATGACTTTTAAACACATTCAGAGATGGTGACTCAACCAGCTTCCTGGGCAACCTGTTCCAATATCTGACAAGCCTTTCAGAGATAAAGTCCTTCCTAATATCTAGTCTAAACCTCCCCTGGAGCAGCTTGAGGCCATTTCCTCTATATATATGTATATAAGATCATACATATATTTTTCATAGTATTAAATCAAACATTTCTTTTCCTATAATACAAAATCTGGCAGTAAATTCAGCAGCACCTACAGAGAGGAAACTACTACACAGAGCAGAATGTAAACAAGTGCAAAATGTTAACATTTATCACTTGTTTCTTACTAAATATACACTGCTCTCCATTTCCTTAGGCCAACTCCTGCCTTCTTGGAACACCAGCAAATGGAAGGAATAAAACATGTGAGTCTTTCATTTGAGAAAAAGAAGTTACCAGTTGTAATAATGTGAGTAACAAATGTTTGGTGTTCTCTTCTGCTGCCACAAGCATTGTTTCAAAGGCATTTCTGTGCAGATCAAGATCCACTCAAGGTGTTTTCAGCTGATAAACTTTGCTCTCAGACCTCTTGGACAAGATGTGCGCCCTCCTTTATCCAACCTGATTTAAGCAGCTCAGTGCTTGCCTGGTTTTCACCTAGCAGAAACTTCATTGAGGTCAACTGATTCAGTGTTGGTTCATTCAGGATTCAGAAGACAGGTATCTCAGTTTATAGGTGACTGTGAGGTCACTGAGCCTTGCATAACTTGTTTTACCTCAAAGCATATTTCAGAGATCTAGATTTGATCTCTGACAGTTCAACCACTATCAATCAACAGAAATCTTGCCCTGAAGGAAATCCTTTACAGGACTGCAATGCTGGTTTCTGCCTCCTGACCAGCTGAGCACACTGGTGCCAAAACAGAAAATAATGTAAGCCAAGCTGACTTTCCTAAAGACAGTGGAAGGTCCCTAGAAATGTTCCGTTCATAGGCAGGGTGTGGAAGAACAGCATTTAGGTGCTAAGCACGTAGCTGAGATAATGATGTAAGGTTGCTGAAGAATCTCAGGAGGCTTCTCCCTCCAGCCTGCTGAAAGCAGGACTGCTCCATAGTTGGACCAGGCTGCTCAGGGCTTCACCCTATCACATCTTGAAACCCCCAAGGATGGAGGTCATCTGCAACGAAGAACCTGGCTCTGGCATCTTAGAAGCCGGGGGGGGGCTGCTGTTATGTCCCCCAAGACTCCCTGAAGCAGAGCAGAGGTCACAAGCTCCCAACTTTCCCCATCTTGGGGATCATTCCTGCACTGTCAGGAGGCTAGGATCTGCCACCCCCTGTGTCTCTCACCCCTTCCCACAGGAAAGCAGCCCCATACCTGCCTGTAGGTCCCATCCCCTTCGGTGCAATCTGCTGCATCCATCAGCTCTCACAAACACCACAAATGAGGCATTTTACATAAAAGAAAATTTCAGCGAGGTCAGTTCCCCACTGAGCCCCTGCAGGAACTGCTTAGCACAACTCCTGTGTGGCAAACCAGGGAGTAAAATTTCCTGAGATGCATTTTAAGTTGACAAAAGCTCTCGCGAATAACAAAATAACTTGGTGAATGGAAAACAAATGCAACAAAAGTGTATTTTTCTGTTTCCTACTTTATGTTCTACTGAAAAAAAACCACAACACACCTAGTTTGAGAACTACAGGGAAAAAAAAGTACCATAATTGTATATTTATTTGAGAAGGTACTTATTTTGCAAGGTATTTTCCCTGGAAAAGCTGGTTCTTAGCAAGAAGTCCTTGTCCAAAGCTTTCCAAACTTCTAACTACCAACTGCCAGGAGAACCACAGAATCACAGACCAGTTTGAGTTGGAAGGGACCTTAAAGATCACCTAGTTCCAACCCCCCTGCCATGGGCAGGGACACCTCCCACCAGACCAGGTTGCTCCAAGACCCATCCAACCTGGCCTTGAACGCTTCCAGGGATGGGGCAGCCACAACTTCCCTGGGCAATCTGTTCCAGTGTCTCACCACCCTCACACTAAAGAATTTCCTCCTAATACCTAACTTAAATCTCCCCTCTTCCAGTTTTGACCCACTACCCCTTGTCCCATCACTCCCTGCCCTTGTCAAAAGTCTCTCCCCAGCTTTCCCGGAGCCCCTTCAGGTACTTGGAAGAAGAGTAAAACCTACAGCCACCTTCTCCTGCTTCAGGGGCAGCTCTCCTTCCCTCTGCTTGGATGGATCTGTAGGCTCCCACCCCTTCCTAATTTTGGTGAGCCCCAGCAAGGTACAAATATTCAACCAGCTCCCTTCCATGCTGTAACACTGCTGCAGGCTCTAATCTGCTGCTTAGAAATCAATTCTGAATAAACAAAATCCTGATTATTATTTCATTTGAAGGAAAATCCTATAATCCCAAACAAGAGGGAAAAAAACCCCACGTCTCTGAAGACAAGAAAGCTCTCGGGCAGGAACAGCAAAAAGGATCTTCACGTAGATCAAAACCAGGACCCAAGATCACGACAGCTCAACTGAAGTACAAGCTGCAAAAGGCTTATTTATTAGAAATGTGATGAGATGCACAGTGAGAATCTACACAAAGTGCTCCCAAGTTTGGAAGTGCTCTGCACTAACTTTGGTAAAAGGTAAGCAAAACATTAACGAGACATTTCAACACCACCATTTATCATTTTTCTAAGGGTCTTTTTTTCACAGAAGTTCATTTTAACCCGAAATTATTTGCTTTATAAAGCTCTCTACAGGCTCAGTATTAACCAGCATGCTCTTCAACTGAAATCACAGTTTCTGAAGGTCAGTTCATCTATTTTTGGTTTTCTAAAAGCAAATTACTTTCCCCACCTTTTTTCTCCCCCTGCCACTCATAAAACTATTTCATTGAAAACCTAGGGAACTGCTCTCAACAAATTTGTTTCAGCTATCCTTATTTACACTTCTAGCAATGCTAATAATAAAATTATAAGCAACAAAATACAGAAAACTAGTTATTCAAATGTTTCAACTGTACTCACGTAAGGAAAAAGACCATACAGAAATGTTTTTCAAGAATTCTGCAGACATGCAGCGCTAAATATGGGACTAGAACCATTCTGGGATTTAGAATTACTTACTTTACATTAATTATCACTCAAAGCCTTTCATACCCCTCGTGTGGTATCAGGACACGTAGGGAAGGACAAGGATGGAGAGGCAGAACAACCAGGAGCTGGCATGTCCCTGTGCCAGCCCTTACGAGGAGCAGTTTCCACAGAGCCCTGTGCAGAGGAGCAACCTTTGAGTAAAGCTTCAAAGCAGCAGCCTCGCAAGAGAGCAGAGACGTGCACTGACATTTTTACAGCATCTAATCAGGTGCAGGAGTTCGGCGTGGTACTGCTTGGTTTAAGATTCACCCCCTCTCTTCAAATGCCTGTAATGATGTCTTGCCTGCTGCTTACTTTGGGTTTGGAGTTGAGCTAAGTGAATAGATGTATTCATAAACACACACCTGCAGCTGAGCTGTACTTTTCCAAAATCCTCATTCGCTGTTTCAGAGCTTGGGGAATTACTGGTACAGAAGCACCTCACTAATGACTCCTCCACTTCTCCCTGTCCCCAGCATAGAAGAAGAGTGAGAGATCCACGGCCCAACAGCCCTCAGGACAGAGTCCCTACTCACACCCATGCCAAGAGACAGGACAACCATCCTTTACAGCCTGAACACGGGAATAACAAATTCCTGACACCACTACGAACCTCAAACTAGCTGCCTTCCTCGCCCCAGAGAAAGCCTTTCATCTTGTTTATTTTAGATTTCCCAAGGCTTACACGTCTTACTTCCTTCACATTACTGTTAGGAAGCTAATTTAACTATAATTATTATTATCATCCTCTGAAGCACTCTCCAAAAGAAAGCTGTATCTGTGCAAGCGCTCAGTGTTCGATAGATGAGAAGGAAAAAAACCTGAACTTTGTCTGGAGCAAACAGAAGTCACCAAAGAGTGAAAATAAAAATGAAGCCAGAGGATAAAACGGCCAAGATGCAGATATGTGCACAGCCAGAGCAGGAGCTTCTCCTCCACTTGAAGCATCCACAACAACCAGAGTGCCAGAGAGGTTTGGTTTTAGTTACAAACATCACTGCAATGAAGGAGATGCTCTCGAAAGCCAGGCTGCAGCCTTTGCAGGGATGCTGTGAGAAGGCAGGAGCAAAACACAGTCTATGGACCCTCCACCACAGATTTGCCCATGGCTGAACCCATCTGTAACAGCCAAGGTGAGCTAATACACTCAGAAGTACAATTTTACCATTCAAAATGTTGAAAGTCTTGTAAACAAACTATGACCATGTTGAGGCAGACCAGGTAAAGAACTAAGTTTTGCAAACAGAAGGAAAAGAACTTCAGCTAACTAGCACCCTACATTAGGAATGACTGCACTAAAGTGATGTTGGCACCTGTGAGAGCCTAGAGGTGTTATGGATATTGTCTCTGCAGCAGGCAAATCATCCTGAAGTAAGACATCACCGTGGCAAATCACGAGAATACTACAGGAAGATGTATTGTCCTTCAGATGAACTCTTCATACACGACAGGTGACCCTGCCAGATGAATACACTTCTGAAAACAACAGTCATTTTTATGACAAATTATTCTTTGGGTGCTTGTCACTTGACTGTTGTGACATAAAATATTTAGCAACAGGTTCATCGAGGGGCTTGGAGAGCTTGCAAGGAAGATCAGAAATACGTGCCATCAGAATTTAATTGACAAACTCACAGTTTAGATGTCCTTGGATTAAAATGCAACTTGCAAGAAGAAGTCTCTCTAGGGAAGCTTTGGTATTTTTGAACTAATTTCTGCCTTTGGTATGTAATGACAGAAACCATCACAATGTACCACCGGGGCTGCTCTGGTTTTGGCACAGGATGTGGGCAGGGGGTGGATGGGGAAGGCAGTGCGTGGTGCTGGGCTGTGCTGCTCAGCCTGCAGTGCTGCAGAGGGTCACACAGTCCCTGCAGGCAGGACTCTCTGCAGGGTTGCAGTAAAGACTCTTCTCACATTTGCATGTTATCAAAATGAAAATCCTGTTATAGACAATGTTCTCATTCCCTCCTCTCCAAAGAGTAGGAAAACTGATAAAATAAACACAGCTCTGCTGGTAACCGGCCGGTCCTTGACTATGACTTTTCTAACTGAAGTTCAACTTTCTGTAAAAAATTATGGCAAAAAAGAGAAACAATTCTGAGAGGTTACATCTGAATTTAGATTTTCTGTACCAATATTGACAGATAAGAGGAGCTGAGAAGATTAATATCTAGTAGTAGAAAACAGGGGATTTAACAGAAATTTGCTCTTCTCTGCCTCTGGAATAACCTCACCTGACCTGCCTCTTCCCTTGGAATGTGGCTCCCAAACCCACCTGGATTCCTCCAGGAGAGATGCAAGGGTGGGGTCTGGAGGAGCACAGCTCCTACTAACAAATCTTGCAACTTCCATTCCAAAGCATGATTCATCAGAGGAATAAGAGAATCCATTGCTTCCACTGCAGAGCCCCAGAGCCAGAAGCACAACACAAAGCAGTAAGTCAGACCTAGGTCCTTTCTGCCAGGCAGGGCAGGAGCTCCTGTGAGCAGCAGCGTGTCCATATTTCATAAGGACACACCATCCAGGAACACAGACCTATTTAGCATTTAGCACTTAATTAAAGGAAACAGGGAAGGACTCATCTGCAGAGCCTGAAAACAATAATATGTGGGCTGCATCTCCTAGAATGATAACTCTTTGTCCTAACGTTATTAAAATTGAATTTTATTTCTTATTAAACTTGCAGTAACTCAGAATACTTTGGGGGATTCTGTCAGACAACCTATTGCTAAACAACGTCCAGCATCAAGAAGAGCTTCAAAGGTACTTCATGAAAAGCAGATTAAATCAATCTAAAATATGCAATCTAAGCAAAAAAGAGCTGAACATTTATATTGTGGAAAACTAATTAAATTTTTTTTATTACTATTTGGAACAATGACCACAGGGTTCAACACAATATGCTCCAACAGGATGCTCCTGAGAAAGAGCTCTTTCTCCTTCTCCTGCTGCAGAAATTAGAGCACCTAAACCCAGTAGAAACCCAACCCAGAAAGATGAAAGGAGACCAGCAGCTCAGTTAAGGACAAACTGGGAGCTTTTTTTATCCCATTTGGGGCTAATCACAACATTCAACAGCACTAAAAGAAACATGGAACTCCTAGCAAGAGCACAACGGAACCTGTGTGGGAGTCCAAGGCCTGAGCTATGGAATCCTCTCTTGGACCTGCCTGGTTTTAGGGGACACCTCTGCCTCGCCGTGAGGCAGAAGGAGCCAGGTTTTGCTTCAGGAGGAGATGACACAGGAAAAGAAGACAGCAGATGTTAATAAGGCAACGGCACATCCTCAACAATGGGCACAGAGGGCAAAGGGAGGGATTTCTGTTTCCAGTCCCTCCTGACAGTTCTCAGGACAGGAATACACAGTCCACGGGAGCAGCACTAACTTGCAAAGATAGGATGGATTCGAAAAGCATTCCAGTGAAATACATTTATTTTAAAAAAGCATTTCAAATACATGAAAGGCATGATGACTTAAAGAACTAATCAGCTGGAGTACTTACAGTTTGAAAAGGCTATTTTCAGAAAGCCAAACCACAGAACTGAAGCAAGCTGCTGGCCAGCACCTACATGTGTATCTGCTTGAAGTCATTAGATCAGGTCATAACCACAGGAGTTTCTGCTGCACACACACAGATTTTTACTTCTATTCTTAAATTCCATTAATTCCAATTTATTTCAGATGAATAACATATATTTGGAATGTAAAAAAACTAACAAAGAAACTCAAAACCAGAACATCTCATTGCCCTTTTCCATTCCATGGGAAAGCCCAGATATGGGACTCAATTTTCCAGCTCCTGAAGCACAGAGCTCACGTGCATGCAGGGACCATCTGGTGACACCAGGTACCCCGAGACCTGGGGTCAGCACCCCAGTACCTGTACAGGCTCCACCCAGGCCAGGTATCCTGGCATGGCAGCAACAAACACAGGGCAAAGGGGAATATTTGCCCATAAAGCTCTGCCAGTGCCAGATGAAACCAATTCCAGTCCCTCCGTGCTTGCAGGCCTACCAAAAACCACCTAAAGCATTTTAGGAGAATAATTTCCATACAGGATAACTCATTATGACTAAAGTGCAAAGCATGTTTTTATAATTTTCCCTATGATATCCAACACACTCAACATATTCAAGCAATAAGAAAGCATTTTAAGTGCTGGTTTTCCACCACTGAAATAAATTTTGATTTCTAATTGAATTTAATTTTTCTTCCAACACTGTCTTGGCAGAAATCATATGGGAAAAAATTAAATCCTCTCACAAATAAGAAGTCATTTATCATTTTCTAACACAATAACACTTAAACATTAAGAACAGGATTAGATGTATATTCAGCTATGTAATTGCTTTCACACACATTCAGCCCATGCATGCAGTTGACAAAAGCAACTTAAGTCGAGAGATCTTTTTTAATTACACATCCACACCTAAATGAGAATTAATCTCTCTTTGAAAAAGCAATTAAAATTAAATCCAAATCAAGATTAAAATCAGTGACTCAAAACGTTCCAAAGTTAAAGAAACCCCAACTTTTCTGGTGGCAGTGGCAGCACATGAAGGAGTGTGGGGACTGTCACACTCCTGAGCATGCTCTGGGGAGGACCTGGTCTGGTGGCAGGTGTCCCTGCCCATGCAGGGGGAGTTGGAACCAATGATCTTTAAGGTCTCTTCCAACCCAAACCAGTCTGTGACTCTATGATATTAAGAAAGAAGTAAAACTAAAATCAGTGCGCAGGCTAAAGCGAAAGCTACGTGGGATTAATTTATTTCAGCAACACTGCCTCCCCTCTGTCATCTCTAGTTACTATTCAGCCATTTAATTAACATTTTCATGATAATCCACATATTTATGTGCATAACAGTTCTTCACATGGCTATAACAGAGTAACAAAGCTGAGGGCAGGTAAAAAAAGAAAGGTGTAGCTTTTTATACTGCAGCTTGCAAAGTGTCACAGCTCAATAAAGCCAGCAGTGCCCCAGCCACCTGCACCATCCAAGCACCCACTTGCTTCTGCTCAGGACAAAAGAGATGGGGACAAGGTGGGAACTAGGTGAGAACCAGGATGGGCTGCAGCTTTCTCTTCTTAAACTTGTGTTTGAGTCCAGGTCCATTTTTCTTCTCCTATATACTCAGGAGATGCTAATGATAACTGTGGGTCTGCCACTGTCCCCCCCCCCCCCTTTGCTGCTCTGAACACTCCTGGATCCCAGTGGATCCAGCTCTGGATTAACAGCTCCATGTACCTGACACAAATACTGCTGATATTTGTGTCACTAAGCCCATGAAAAAAACCCCTGGATGTCAGAACTGATGCACTTGGACCAAGGCTAAGACAGCTCAGATGTTCAAGTGACAGGGAAGAAACAACCGAAAAATCTGTGGATAAAAGCAGTGAGCTTGTAAATGCCTGAGAGGACAGTTTGAGGACGGCCTCCTTAGGGAAGCAAGCACAATGGAGAGCAGGGAAAGCACCATGGGAAGCAAAGAGATTCTCAGCTGAAGAGCTCCATGATCCAGGTGGAAAACATTTTAACAGTCTGAAGATGCATTCAACTCGTGCCCACGAACGCAGCTGCCCAGTGGCCAAGTCCATTCAAAGACAAAAATTAGCTTTCATTGGGAACATCTTTCCCGGTGCTGAATGCTAAAAAGTCACTTGCTACAGCTACAGAAACCTCACAGGATGCAGAGGGAGAACCAGACACAAACCATGCTTTCCCTGCTCGCATCTGGGCAAAACTTTTTTCAGCCAGGGAAGGCTACACCAAGTGCAAGCTGATTTCTAGCTGATTTTTTTTGTCATCAGATCTTTTTTAGCTAACCCTCAGAAAGTGCAACCAGGGCCAGCAAAATTATCCCACTCGAGTGTAACAAAAAGGCTGATCTACTCAAACCTCTCCATCCTCAAATCACAAATATGCCCACTTCAGTCCTACTAAACCCTTGCATTCTTCTGGGAAGCTCAAATCATGCCAGGATTTGGCTGTCAATAATATTTTTGAGGCAGACCAGCTCGATTCTTTGCAAGGAACAACCCTGCAAACATAGACACTAAAGCTGCAGGAGTGGGAGGATGGCTGCACAGAGGGAGCACCACAGGACTTTCACTCCCATATTGGAATCCTGTTGTTTACCCAAATTAACCATGAATCATTATAGGAGTGTAAGGACATTTTATTATTTTTCCAAGAAAAGTTACTGGATTTTATGTTCCACTAAAAGCACCACTCAGTTTGGTGTATTGACGTAACCACTTCCTTCATAATACAGATGGGAGCATGTTTATCACCTGCTGCCTTTTCCAGTTATTAGAATTACTGTATCATAGAACACAAATTTGGCTCTATATTTCTGTATGATACACTACTTAGATATACTAAAAATACAAAAAAACAGGAGAGTGCAGAGTAGCACAGAAGCAGAGAACACAAAATTCCTAGAGATCCCAAGTTTTCCAAGCAACTTCTGAAAATTACTCATTATCTGAGGAAGCAAATCTGAGGACTATTTTTTTTAAATTTCTTTTTTTTAAAAAAAAAGAGCTTTAAAAATACCTTAGAAAAACTAGTAAGACAAAATGTCTTTCAGGACTATGGAAGCAGACCTAATTAAGTTTATTCCTATAAGTAACTGTGAGGTATATGGACAATTTCTGCATAAAGGGAATACAAACATTACCCAAAGTCATTAACTGGTAGGCAGGAATTAATATGTTTACAACTCAAGCCAAGTGATAAATATGCATAAATAAAAGGAAAATACTCCTTGCATCCCTGTAAATTAGTCACACCTTTGTGTTTGTTTATTTCTTATTAAATGGAAAAAATAATATGTCCTAGTATGCTGCTGTTTCCAGTGAGTGAAGGTTTTTTAGTTAGGGTCATTCACCTTGTAATTTTTGCTAGCAACACCTAAAATTAAAAACTTTTCACAAAAAAAAAACAACAAAAATAAATAATAAAAAGATATTTTTGAGTTCAACACTGTTTAATTAAAAAAAATATGGAAAGCATCACAGCATAAATTCTCTGTTAAATGAGCTCCTAGGGAATCCAGCGACAAGAGCAAGGGGCAGGATCCTTCACCTGTTGCTTTGTTAGAGAAAAGAAGCACCTGCAAAAAACATGGAGACTTGTGAAAACACAACAGAAGCTCCAAGAGAAACTCCAGTTCTCCACGGGATGGGGGATGCTGCAGCTCTTACAGGGAGCACACCCAGGGAAAGGCAGGGCAGTGCCCCCTCCTCCATGAAAACTCTCCAAACACATGGGACTAACTCATCCTTTTTTCTCCTGCACTTGAGAGCCAGTGTCCTTTGTGTTGGCCAACCAAAATGTCAGCGACACCACGTGTCAGCTTCCAGGAGGCCACTAGCTGTCCATTTAGCATCACCATCAAGCTTTCCCACAGGATATCAAGCCTCTAATTTTGATAATCAATCGCTGCAGAGCTTATCTGTCATCTGGTAATAGATGTGAAATAACAAAATTATACATCAAAACAAACCTCATTAGCGCATCAACCCAGCTCATTATCCTGAAAAAAAACTTAGCTCACTAATAAAGTTCCAGTGATGTTTACAACTACCCTTCAGTGAAAGCTTTGATTTATATCACCTCACAGAAAAATAAAACCAAATTCAATAAATAAATACAGCCTCCATAACCCAGGGGGACATAACAGATTGCAGAGGGTACAGGGAAGGGCCACCAAAATGAAAGCCTGGAGATGAGAAGTCTCTGAGACCACCTTCTTGCAGCCTTTCCATACTAAAAGGGGGCTTATAAGAAAGATGTAGAGAGACTTTTTACCAGGGCCTGTAGTTCCAGGAGAAGGGGGAATGGTTTTAGACTGAAAGAGGGGAGATTTAGATTAGATGAGAGGAAGAAATTCTTTACGATGAGGGTGGTGAGACACTGGTACAGGTCGGATGCCCCAACACAGGAAGTGTTTGCAAGGTCAGGTTGGATGAAGCTTTGAACAACCTGGTCTAATCAAAGCTGTCCCTGCCCACAGCAAGGGATGGAAGGGTTAGTCTAGATGATCCTTAAAAGGTCCCTTCCAACCTGAACCACTCCATGATTCCATGAAGAGGGGATGGAGGAGCTGCTTCCTGAGAAGGGGCCACAAAGTCCTAGATTCTTCCAAGAAGGCAGAGGGTGGATTTATATGGCCTAGGTTTACAAATCCACAGAGGTGGTGGAAAAATGAGTGCACAGCGCCCCTCAGAGCAGGCACAGGTACCACAGAAAACACATATGGTGGAGCCCACTTGCCACCTCTGGCTACAAGCCTGTTCTGGGGTGTGCCCATCCCCATGGCCGCTGGGCTTCCCCTGCCTTCAGCCACCCCAGCACGGGCCCCTCGCCCTCCTCCCCAACACCCACTGAGCCACTGGGCTTGGCCAGCCCTCTGACACCCCTCTGATTTAAAGCATGTGGTAATTATGCTCCTCAACTGCTGCTAAGTATTAATATTTAAAGTCCTGACTTGTTTAAATATTGAAGAAAATAAAAATGTGGTGCTACTTTTAATGGTTTTTAATACAGTATCCTGGAGATCATGTTTTATGAAGGACAGAGCCATTTTTATTGCACTGTATTTTGAAAAGCCCCAGACCTAGGATTAAGAAGGACTTCACTTAGCTCCTGCTGTCAATCATAAACTCATTTAATGTCATTATCAGGCTTCACATATTTATCAGCAGACCGCTGCCTAACACAACCTATTTCAATACTTCATGCTTCTAGGATTTTCAGACTTAAAAATAACTGCTTATATTCCTTTCTTAAGGTAAAACTGAGTCACGTACATTTTAATACATAAAGGAATTAAGTCTTTGCACAGTCATAAATTTAACATACCCTCATTTGCATATATTTAAGTTCCTAGGTTATTTTATTTTTAAAATAAATAATTAGCTGGAGCACTGGCACTACTCAAAGCTTAACAGACCATTTTTCTGTACAAATATTTGAGGTTAGTGCTAGCAACAATATAGAAATGAGTTTTTTGCTTGGCCTAAGTTCTTTCACACAGAAGTTCTGTCCTCCCAGAACAGCAAGTGGGCTGCAAAATTCTTTTGTGTATTATTTTTAAATTCATGTAACACTTTTTAAAATTCATGCTGGCCATTGCATTCATACCACTAGAGCTTTTCAACACGCCCCTCATTAAACAAGAGAGTAGAAGGTCTTAATTGGAAGCATATGGCTAAAGGTTTGGGGTGGCTGCCTCTTTATATCCACGGTTCTTCGCTGCCAACATTCTTCTGCCAGTTATCAAGATTTTTGAAGGCAATTTTATTTTGGAAACTTAATGAGTTCATTTCTGAACATTAGGGCCAAATACTGAACTCTGACTCAGAGCATTGCTGGAAAAGGCTCATTCCATTTACTACTTTTTGCACTGTTCACTTTCCTCTCTCTTACATAATTTCAAACGATTTTCATTCTTCAGTTCCTTCATGCATTTTATTTTCACTTGTTCTCTGTTGTGTTTCTTTTTTTTCTGTTAAGAATTATGCATTAGCACCAGACTGCTGTCTGGGCTTCTAACTTTTAAGGCGACATGTCAAAGGACATAAAAGCCTGTATTTTTATGCCATATTCAAATTTTAAGTAGTTCGATATTTCAATCGAGGAAACCTTACAAGAGGGTTTGGGAACTTATATTATCTTGTAACATTTAATGCTTCTCCACTTTGACAGAAAAGCTGCATCAAATCCTCCTTCTAATGAAATCAATGTTGCATAAATAATATATTATTCCACCAAAGAGGAAATATGAAGTGGATGAAAGAATCCCCATTATTTGTGATGTTTGCCTTTCTTTTGTCCAGAACCTCAATTCCAAGATGGAATTCATGCCCATCCCAGGTTTCATTAGGTGCTTACATCTGAAACCATTTGTTTGAAGGCACTCAGAAGTATGATCGGATTTTTTATTTTTTATTTTTAAACAGGGCAGTGTTTCTCCCTTCACCAGAAGCAGTTGGAGATACAACTCTGGGATTTGAAAAGGTAATAAAATAAACAAAACATTTTTAAAAGTTCACATAACATTCCTCTAAAAAATTTCACCCACACTTACAGTTTCTCAAGACATCTTAATAAGACTGTAATTTCACATTTGCTCTTACTGAGCAAATCAAACATGGTGATTTATTATTCAGATGGGCACAAAGGATTTCTGAAATGCAAAAAGAAGGGCTATAAAAGCACAAATCATCAGTAATGACGACAAGCTAAACTGCCTTTCAAATATGAACAAAATGCAGCCATTTAGGGTATCATACATCATGGTCTCCCAGACCCTCATTTATTTCCTAACTGTACAGGCTGCATGTTAATTTAACCAGTGCAGAATTCTGCATCCATTGAGAACATCTTTATTAGTGAAGTGATTCCACAGCCTGGACACACCACGAGAGACTAGCTCATAATACCCATCCTTAGAACAACAATCAAGTGTTTCCAATCATCAATTATGTGTCCTTCCCCAAAACTGCTTAAAATTATCTTGCCTGAACTACAAACGCAACAAAAATATATATTGAAAAAATCACCTCTTAACCCAATAAATTCAGGACTTCTTTCTTACTATGAATGATAAACTACATCCAAAGCCACTTGGATTCCTAATGAGACAGCATTCAACTGGAACTCAAAATCTCAGCTTTAGCTGCTAAGACCTGATATCTTTTTCTTCCAGTGATCTGTACAAAGGCAAATTAAGAGAAAGGCCTAAATCCTACTCATACTTGTACCAATGAAGAACAGAAATAACTATCATTGCTAATGAGGTTACTTAGCATTTTCCTTCCTAGAGGAGAAAATCCATAAATAGCAGTTCACTTAATCAGCTGTTTAAAATTTTAGCTGCACGCAGGTATTATGGGTATTATACACATAATCTTAAATCCACTTTATCTTCAAAATGTTCCTCCAAGTTAACAGATGTGCAATTACTTGCACTTTTACAGATAAAGAACAGACATCAGCATAGTCTCAAATGAATTGTCCAATCTCATGAAAAAAAAAAACTTATTATGAAGCAAATTTCTGCCTAACGTGACTCCAAGACCTTATTTCTTTGTCATCACAGCCAAGCAGATTATATCCCTCCCCAAACCAAGGAGCACCTCTAAGGATCTGATTGCACGAGGACCTGTTTGAAATTCAAGTGGAGTTTGAATTCACCTCAACTGGAAGAGAGGAGCATATTTAACATGCCTTCATTTTTCTTCCCATGGCAAGTTCAAGTAAATAAGCAAATAACAGCTGTAGCATAGAGTGCCAGGCAGCTATCATATAAAGGGGTGAAAATAATGACTTATTCAATGTGAGTGGAGATTCAGCAAGGTGAAAACAGTTGCTCTTAGCAAAGACAGAATGATAGTATTGGTCCCAAAGGCACAACATCATCCATGCCTCTAAGTTTCAAATCAAGTCAACTTCAATCTCCTTTCACCTAAAAAGGAGGCAGTGAGGTTCTGTGACAAATTAGGCTAGTCCTAAACATTCACACCACTGTCCTGCTTGGAAAAGATCTTTAGGATCATTGAGTCCAACCACTAACCCAACTCTACCGTGTCCACTGCTAAATCATGTCCCTCAGCACCAAATCTACAGCTCTTTTAAACACTTCCAGGAACGGTGATCCAACCCCCTCTCTGGGCAGCCTGTGCCAGTGGCACCACTGTGCCACTGTGACACCACTGTCAGTGGAGAAGGTTCTTCTAATACCCAACCTAAGGTATCTAAACTTCTGTCTTCAAATATCAATCTAATTAGGTAGATCCTAGTAAACTAGCTCATGTATTTGGTGCCAGCACTTAAATTACCCCTCCTAATAAAAGTTACTTAATCTATATCCAGTAACAGGCCCTGCAGGACAGGTCCCAAGTGTTAACACCCTCCTGAGACCAAGCCCACGTCTGCAGCTCAGAGCACTGACCCCAACCCTTGGGCTGGGGTTGGCTCAGCCACCACGAGCCCAGCATTCACCTGGAGCACCAGACTTTTCCTTGGCTTTTTCCTTCCGACAGGACTCGTTCCAGAACCTGCACCTCAGTGAACTGTACACATTTAAAACTAGGGTAAGGTTAAACAGCAGCTGTCACACTGATTTTGAAAATGGCTTTGGTGTTGGTTATCATCTTCCCCATGCTGGCGTCAGCTGGGACACCTGGCAGATAACTCCAGCTCTGCCTGCCACATGCTTTTCCCTGAGCTGGATTTGAGCTTGTTTCCTCTAGGACTGACAAGAACTTCATAAACTGTTCCAGAAAATTACATTTCAGCGTTACACGGTAGGACCTGCACATTCTAGCAGAGCATAATCATACAAAACACCTGCTTGACACACACATCTCCCCCAGGCACAGCATTCACCAGGAGCAGTCAGTGCTCTGGCCAAAACCCTGGCAACTGTCACAAGCATGAAGAGGATGTGCCCTGGCACTGCCAGCCAGGAGGGCACGGGCTGAGGGTCCCACATCAGCACAGAAGCAGCATCCCAGTCATTCCGCCATGCCCTGTCTCCTCACACCCAAAGTGATGCTGAGTACAAGAAAAAAAAACAAACAACCAAAGCAAGACCTGAAGTTTGCCACACCAGGCTGTGCAAGAAGATGAACATTTATAAATATGCACAGATGTACAAATTTAATATGGAATTAGCAGTATGGAAGAAGGACCCATTGTTAGACTGATTCTCCTCTCTCCAAAAGAGATATCAGAAGAAAAGTTCTCTCACTGCTCTCAAATACAACCTGATGATTTTTTCACTCTCTCTTCAAGTCCATCCACACACCCCCACGTCTTACAGGAGTGCAGCCCACAGCCCTGAGCTCACTCCTCCTGGACAAACAGCAGAAGAAAAAGGCAGTCTGGGAGGGCAGGATACTGCATCAGAGAGAAATGCATTTGTATTCTAAAAAAAATAATAAATTATAATAAATTGTCTTGTTTCTCTTTGCATCTTCCCAGGTTGAAGTCAGAACTCAACCAACACTTTGACACTATGTTTCATGATGCAACAGCTGCACCCAGCATTATTTAAAGGGCTGAAAACTTGGCAAACAGAATGATACAGTGTTTCTGTTTTCCTAGTTTATTTCCTTCTGTAAACTTCTACAGCAACATAAAGCATAACAATCAGGAAAGATGTTACTTTTCACAAACCATGATTTAAAATACATACATCAACTGCATCAGCAGTCACACGTGTGCAGGACAAGCAGGAACCTGGTCCGCAACTCCAAAGTCTTTCCTAGCTCTCTAAACATCTACAGAAAGATGTTGTGCAGTTGCCTAGCTTTATAAATGAGACATATGCATAATGCCATGCAAGAATAATCAGCCCTGGGACAACAGGCTCAAAGTATAATTACGGAGAAGATAAGAATGCAGTTTAACTACTTCTTCCATCAGAGAGCTGCTTCCTTCACACCACTAAGGTTATCGAGCAACAATATTTGCTTCTGGCAATCATGGTCTGCACGTCCTGAGATGTGCAGCTCTCATTTTCAGCTTCTGAAAAAGTAACAGCATCTACTACCCCTGATATATTTGCTTCTGTTGAAGTAGCATATGTATTTACAATGTGGTCACTGTACCACATCATGTCACGCATGTATGTACACAGGCTACGCCCAAGGAGGAATTTATTTTTGGTAGAGAGAAAACCACAGAGGTCCTGGAATACAAGTCAGGAAAATAAAAGAAACAAAGCTTAGTGTTTGTTGTTGTACGAACAAGGTGATCCTGACTTCTTCCCAGCTGTTTTAGAAAAGATCTGGTAAGAAACCCAGAGAGATCCTAAACTGTGCTCGAAGCTGTGCCATCAGCTCACTCCTGATGGTCTGCAGGAAGCATAGCTCCTATACCAGAGGGAAGCACATGCCTGGAGGGCTGAAAGGGATGCCCTCGGGCACCCTGCTTCAGGGATCAGCAGGAAATTTGCAAGGATAAGGTAGGGAATGAGGAGAGTGAAGAGAGTACCTGGACAGGTAGCAGGCAGGGAGAGCAACTTAGCTGCCCTCTGCTGACTGCCTGATTGTTGAACACTCCTCTGATCCAGTCCTGCACAGCTTAACTGCAATTTAACAGGCAAGCATGTCTGTGAATTCAACTCCACGCTTCCACACTGATGTTCACACGACAGTCGGGTCCGTAAGGATTTCTATACCCACTGTCAGGCTCTAGCAGCAGAGCCTGGTGCAAAGACAGCAAAGCTGGCACAGCCGAGGAGCTCCAGCCGCCGCCGCAGCAGCGCACGTTCATTGGTGCAACGGTCTGCTCCAGCTCATTAACTCTAAAGAGATGTCCAGGACTTGAGCCAGTATTTCTGCTGCATCGTGCTACAGAGCTGTCCTAACTTGTTTTGCACTTAGCTTGGGGTGGCTGTCCCTGCTGCAGGGTGGCCTGGTGCACAGCGTGCCCAGGCAGCAGCAGGGACACTTCACGACCAGGCTCATCCAGGGATCTGCCACTGCAAATCAGGGGGCCCTGCAGTAAACCCCAAGGATCAATAATCCTCATCAACTCTCCTTTCAGCCAAGATAGCACCACTACAGACAAACTACGTGGCCACACCTGGTGGCAACTGGGCTAAGCCAGTTGCACGCTGTGGTGAAAAACATGTATTAAGCAGCAAGGCTACTGAAATCCTCCAAAGGACAGGGGACTGATCCACTGCTGCTCAACTCGATGAATTCTCATGCCTCTCATGACATCTTCTGTCAACACAGGTCTGATTAAATACACATGACCCATTTAATTTCTAACTCTTCTTTTAATGAAAAGCCATCTCTGAAAAACCCTTTATAAAATGGCAAAGTGGTTTGAGAGAAAAGGAGGAAAGATAGGGTTTAAGTTCTAAGAACACGATCATGTTTGCCAATCCTTGCTGCTTTGCCAACCCGCTTCCCTGTTAACTTGCGTCCATTTTATTAGAGGTTTGAAAGCAAATGGGAGCATCTATTCATTCAGTAGCTTAAACACTTCTCCTCCAAATAAAAGGCATAGCAGCTATGCAGCTTGAAACAAGCACTTTGGTGAAATCCCGAACGGATCAGCATCACCCACTCTGCGTCTGCTCCAGTGTTTCTGCTGTAAGTAGCACAAGTGGAAGACGAGGGTGCTCAGCAACCCTCACCAACACATATATTGCTTTCAACTGTGTCTGTTATTCACACCTAGAGGAAAACCAGGAACAACTGCAGATTTTTAGTGAGGCGGTAAGGTTGCCAGCTCCCCCCCCCTCTCCCATTTCCCCCTCCTTGTGCTCCCCTCCTCGCACCCCTCGGGCCGCTCCCCGCTGCCTCCCCCGGCCCTGCCCGGCGCGGGGGCCGCTCCCACCGCCCTCCCGTCCCGTCCCGTCCCGCCTCCCTCCGCCGACCCAGCCCCCGGCTCCTCCCCACGGCCCCACCGCCCCAAGCCCGCTCCCGCCCGGCCGGGGGACACCCGCCGGTCCCGCTCAACAAGTTTCCCCCCCTCTCCACGCCCCGAACCCGGCCGGGAGGACCCCCCCACACACACCCACCCACCCACCTACCTCCCAACCCCACAGCCTCCGCCCCCCGAGCCGAGCACCGCAGCCGATGAGGGCAGCGGGGGAGAGCGCGGCGGCGGCTGCCTCTAGCGAGCGCTCGGGCGGCCGCAGCTGAGCGCCCGGCCGCGGGAGACCGGCGGCGTGGCGGCCCCGGCCCCGGCTCCGGGTGGCAGCGGATGCGCGACCGTCGCGGACCTTCTCGCCATCCCGCCCCGCTGGAGCGAGACAGGGAGATGCAGCCCGAAGGGAGCGCCCAGACCGCCACTTCTGTCTAAGGAAGCGTAAGGTAGGTAAGCTCCGGGCGCTGCGAGCCCAGCCGGAATGCTTGCCCTCGGCTCTCCTCCAGGAGCCAGCGCGGAGGGCTGCCTCGCCACCCCTCCTTGGGCGAGGAGTCCTAAAAATACCCAGTTCCCTGGGTTTGTTTTTTTCCTGCTGAAAAGTTCCTAGGGATGAGCAGAAAGCATCGCGCCAGCCGGAGCGTTATGCAATAGTGGATCTGCCTGCCTGGGAACGGCGATTGCATCCAGTAACTTTCCTGACAGATAAGGAGAGATTATCACTAATATCACATCCAACCCGCTATTTTCTTCTCGAAAAGCTACCAGGCTTTCTTCTAATGCTGCTTGGGTAGGGGAGAGTTGTAGCTGGAGGATTTTTGGAAGATGCACGAAGTGCTTTAGTTTTTCACGATTGATTGCGAGGAACTACCACTGCTTGTTAACTTCAGCCCTGGGAAGTCAGTCCGAGGCAGCCCCTCATGGAGTGTCCGTACGACACGGCCATGGAAGAACACTGGACGTGTTCAGCCGGTAACTTGCTGTATATATATAGCCCTTCATTAAAAACCAAACCCAAAAATCCTGGTCAGGGGCTGAAGCTGCTGCTTTTAACTGTTACTATCGAGAAGCAGTGCTGCTCCCGATTTAACACATCACTGCACCCCCGCCCGTCACCACCATCAACCACATTTAAATTGGAGATGCCATGAAAATGCATTAGGCAAATGGGACAAAAAGGCAGCGCGGATCCAGCACCAAAGGCACAGTCCTGGACCTTGCACCTTGCAAGGCATCCAGAGCTCCCCGCTTTGAATTTCCGATCTGGCCTTCCTACTGCTAGTAAAAATCCTCTCCTGTGACCTCAGCGTCTCCACTTAATGCCATGTTTACACAGAGTTACAGCAGCGAGGGGGACGCAGGGCTGCAGCTGGCTGGGATCTGCTGGGGGGAGGCGGGGGGGGGGGGGGGGGGGGGTGGCAAGCCCGAGCAAAATAGGGGACATCTTGCAATGTTGAAAGCAGAGAATATGTTCTCTGCTGATGTCACCATCTCCCCAGGGGTCTGTCCCAAAGGAGCTGTGCCCCAAACCCCCCCGCCACGAGTCAGAATAGGTAATGGAGCAGTTTCGTTTGACCTTGTCTGTCTAAGCAGCTAAAATCCCGCACAAACATCACAGAGGGAAATTTAACTCATTAGGCTCTACGAGTGGGAAGTTTGGGAAGACCCGTTTTTGTTTTGTTTGTTTTTTCCCAGCCTCCGAGAACCATTATTTTTCTGCTGAATGCTGGAAAGCAGTAATAAAAGACAAACCAGTAACAGGTCACGTCTAATATAAACTGGGAATTAATTCCCTCCTCTTAAGTGCTTCACCGTGATTACTGTTCGGATCTGCAGGGCTGTCAGGAATGCTGCATGTATCAAGGTTAAAATCCAGCTGCTAGATGAAAAACTCCTAAGCTAATAAAGAAATAAATACCACATGACATGCAACTGTCCTAGCCCTGCGCTCAGAATAATTTAATGTAAAATCTCAAGCAAACATATCTATAGTAGAAATATGACAAGCATGGAGAGTGACAGATTTCCTCACTTCTGGTGTGGAGCCCACTGGTGTTCCACCAGTCTGCTCATTCCTGCCCTTCTTTACTACCCTAATGCTGTTCTCCTCAAGTACAAATAACAGCTCAAGTAAAAAACCTAGATTTTTTTTTTTCCTAGCATCATAAAAGCATACAAGCAGCTCAGAGGAAAATATCTCAGTGCTCAGAGATTACTGATTTATCACCTGAAGGTTTATATTCCATACAGGGATGACATACAGTCATTGGTTTCAGTAGAAATACATAATGTATATTGCTAATCCAAATACTCATACTGAACAGTCATAAAATGAAATTACTGCCCCAGAGTTTGAGGGGCTGTTGCAGTCAAAGCTCCTGCCTTCACAGAATGAGCTCACTGGGGAAGGCTGACGCTAAATAACCTTACTTCTTTTTTCTTGGGTAAGGACATCAGGATGCCCTTGATGACAAATGTGTTCTTTAGGACTCCGTTGTTATGAATGATGTAGATTTTTTAACAAGATGCTCAAAATAAATCTAATCCTGAGTGAAATCAGTGCCTTTCCCCAGATTGGCACATAAAAAACCAGCGGGGCAGCAGCACCACGAAAGAAAGTGTTAGTTACTTATCAAGAGGGACAGCACTTAATGTTCAATGTACCCTTCTACTAATTAAACTCACAAGCAAGTAAGATCTTAAGATCATCACTGCATTTTTCCCCCCCAGTTAACCATTTCACTGACAAGGATTTCTGCATGAGAGAGACACAGCATATATAATGAATGTAGAGGGGAACAAGAAAGAAATACAATGAAGTAGCTAAGTTCAATGGAGATTAACACCTGGAAGGAAAATCTGGCAAAGGAGCCCAGGAGCCTGCAAGAGCTGCATCCCAGGGTGTGCATCATCCTCCTGATGTGCACTGCCAGGGACCCAACACTACTGGTCACCTCAACATCCCGTTAGGTTACCTGGAAATCCAAACTCAACAACAGCCTGCACAAGTGACAATGAGGTACTAACTCTAATGTGTAATTTAGCCTATTCTAGAGAATTTAAAACCAACCCAGTCCTTTGCAGTGACCAACATAGTAGTGAAAGCCAGGGAGACCTATTAGCTTGCTGAAAACCTATACTAAAACACAAGGATACCTCCACCAAGCTACTGAGCTGTGATACCTCAAGGCAGCTCCTTATCCAACCACTGCATCTTGGACAGGGAGAACCGAGGATGTGTAATCACATAATTCATGCATAGTTGAGGAAATTGCAGTAGATCTAGAATATTTGAGAGCATAAAAAATTCACATGCTTATTTAAACTAGCTATTAAAGAGGTCTTATATTTTGCTTTATGACAGCCACTATTTTTAAAAGTGCTGAAGATTTGTGCAAGATATTAGAAAAGATGTAAGCAACAAATCTATTTTATAGCACAATACTCCTTTAAATTTTTATTAATCAGTTTGCAAATTAAATAGGCTTTAAGGAAATGAGACCACGAGCATGTTTTTTAAAAAAACATCTGAGTCATGGATTCAGTGGGAGTTCCATATTCAGCCTTCTGAAAAATCGGTGCTTTTCTTCTGCTCAGAAAAGCCTGTATAACCTATGAGCAGACAGGTAGACTCATCAGGAAGTGATATCCCATTTTAAATTATTATTGACCACACCGAACGTGATCAGAGCGTTCTCTTATTTTAGTGGCACATGCCCACTCTGAAGTCTATTTGCTACAATTTTATTACATCAGGCTGAAAACAGCCTCTCTGCTGGTCCCTTAACACTCTCAAAAATAGTTCAACTTGTCTCTGCAGTTGCACAGTGCAGTGTCAGGGTGATCAGTCCCTTCAGACTCTCCTGATCTACATGTAACTACATGTCTCACAGGTGAAGATAATCAGTTATAAGAATAACAATTGAGTGACAAACAGCAACTCAGTGTCCTCCTCTCTGCCTGTTTTCTTCTCCCTTCAGTAACAGAAAGGCACTAGGCCTGGTTTTACTCCAATAATAGTTTTTCCCAGCCAAATCCACTGATTTCAATACAGAGAAATGTGGAAGAATAAGGGCTGTTTTTCCAGTCTGAATTAAGCAGAAATGGATTTAAAAGCCCTAGGACTGAAGGCCTCGAAGTCCAACTATATTTGGGTCAGATCTGAACTTAATCTATCAATTACAAGAGGAGATTTCTGTCTTTGCTGGCAAGTGCTGGAGCTTTGCCCTACCATGTGTCAGATTCCCCAGTCCCTGTGCTTGGCTGATCACTTGGCCTCACTCAGCCCCTATCAAAACAGTGTGCTGAATGTCTCCCAAAAGCTGTGTGGTTATGGCTAAACATATCTGAGGCTGCAGCAATTGGAAAAGACAGACTGGAGTAGTCATGTGTAACCAGTAACATGCTTGCCCACAGCATGCTCATCTACATGTTACAAATTCACCTGTATGGCAAAGAGCAGCCAAACTACACAGACATTTCTGATACCCAAAATGAGACATTAGGATTAATTTTCAAAGCAAGAAACTACAGCTAGTAAAGTAATATTTGAATACTCAGAAGCAAACCAAACCAAAGTATTCACCCGTTCATGTTCAGGAGAGCAGAAGACAAAGGAACATTTCCATGGAGTCTTAGATACACCATTCACTGCACTGGCTTTCCCTGCAGGAACCCTGCCCCATTTGATTCCTAAAATCCTCAACAAGCATCAACGTTTCATTAAACAGGCTAAAAATGCAGTTATATGGTGGAGCAAATTACACGCATGCATGTGGCTTTTGCACCTGATTTAACAAGATGTGCAGGAACAGCACCTGGCCTGGCACACCAGCTTCTTACAATGTAAGAGCAGTGTGGAAGCCCTCTGCAAACTTTTTTTCTGGAGGTGCTGCCTGCATCAGCTGCACGGTCCTTTCTTAGCACCAGTATGTGTGCTGAAGGATGCTTTTCTCCTGTATTGATTTCTACTTGGACATCCTGCTCCTTCAGATGTAAAGCTGAAGTATTCTGCCCGTCTCCAGAGAGACCATTCACTTCTTTATTTGTAGCAGTCTACCCCATCTAAGGGCTTTTCCTATCTGTATTTATTTTTGCATCCATTTTACAGGAATTCCTTATTATTTGTACTGACATACTGGCAAAATCCCATCTTAACTCATGCATATGACATTCATGAGGAGGACAAGCAAGTGGTCTGGGTTATCTTTGCCTGTCCATGATGGCTACAGCATGCTTGTAAATAAAGCCCTCAGAGTTACTAAATCAAACCATCTTCAAAACAGAAGCGAAGGCAGATCATTCCATATGGCCTAAGTGATGAGGAAGTATCAAAACCTTACAAAGAAGGATTTACTTGTTTTGGGCTCTTCCTCCCTTTCCCTGTTTGTTTGATGCTTGCCTTTGCTTACCTCTTCATTCTCTTTTAACCTCCAGGAAAAACGCAGACACCTAGGCAGTAATGCAGTTATACCAGAGACAGACCTAGAAAACAAGTCACAGCACTTCAAGCTGTAAAACCTTTGTTCTACTAAAAATGTTCAGCACCATTTCCAATTCATTAAAAACTGTCAGTTTGTATTTAGGCCCCACTTTGACCAGAATGACAAGACATACACAACTTAAATACTTCCATCCCACTTCCACGGGACTAAGTCATCTTGTTAAATTTCAGTGAGACAAGGGGAGCAAAACACAGGCATGACAGCCCACCACTGTGACCACAGCGTGGGTGGGTCCAGCTGAAACTAGCTTTAAATCGGACACTTTGGGTTCAGGTAATACCCCAGAAAACCACAGCACCCAACGCTCACACCAGAACAGTGATGCTGCTGCTTGGAATAAGTCAGGATGTCAAATCTGATGCAAGTGATACAGCCCAGCCACGGTGTCGATGACTCTTAAAAACTGAACCAGACTCTCTGTGATGCTCAAGACAAAACCCCTTAAGCAGGTGTGTAAATTCAGGACTGTATTTTAAAGCTAGCAACATGAAAAGTCATTTTGTTCAGGTTAGTTACTTCTCGCTCTCCTTGGGAGAGGAAGGAGAAAGAGGCAATTCAGTGAAATCAATCATGTTTGTGTATTTATATATGAATCAGAAAAAAATCTAGAGCAAGCCAAATCTCTCCCTCAGATCATTATAATAAAATGGGTGTGAACAACCAGTTACTATTCATTATTCTCTCCTACAAGAAATTAACTGGGAGATAACCCCAAGTAAAGAAATTTACTTTGTGGATCAGTTTAATACGTTTTTGTGCATGAAGGCCACTGAGAAATAAAAACCACAGCAACACTTCTATGGAGCTGACAAAGAGACAGATAAAGCATCCCAATGCTGAAGAGTAATTCAGCAGAAATTTGCTTGAACTGCTAGTAACACGGATAATACAGATCGATTCTGTTGACTGAGCCTAAGTTGCTGAAATCAAGATGAATCTGTGTATTTTAGGTGGTCCTAGCTGAGCATGTTGGTGAGAATAATGTGTTATATTCTTACATTCACACTTTGTGATAGAACAAACACACACAGCACCACCACAACCGTGATGCAGATTCTCTGCCTAGCAGGGAGTGCTGGTGCCTAGAGCATCTGCAGCAATCCTGGGTAACATCAGGGGACTTCTCAGCCACCACCCTGCAGCTTCAGACAAGAGAATGTAACTTCAACAGGCAGAAAGGGCATGCACATTGTTTTAAGAGGATCACTAATCACTACTTTAATACACTTCCTAATAATCCATATCACAACACATCCTAAAACACCATCACCAGAATGACCCAGCTCCACAAAACCTGGAAGCAGTTTATTCAGCATCTCCACACTCTCATTGCTTCCTTCTTCCTTCACCAGCTTTTATGAAAGAAGTTTTGCAACATCAGGGACTACTGTTCACCTGCAGTTCAGTAATTAAAGCACAGCTTTTTGCTCTACTAACAACACTTTTTGTGCAACTAATGCTCATTTCTGTATGAACCTTTGCTGTAGCAGAAGTCAAACTGATTTCTGCCCTCCCCTCACCAGCATGCTCAGGTCTAACTGATCATTTACAATTACAGCAGAGCCAGAACCTGCTTGAAACCAGGAACTGTTCACAAATGTGCTCCTCAAGAAGGTGAAAATGACACAGCCTTTATTTCCTGGTGACTGCTGACACCACCAGCGTGCAAATACTAATTTCCTAGACTGATATTATTCACCAATTAATATCCTGCTAATGATGTCAGGCTTTAGACCTAAATCACCCAGCAGCATTGTTTAGTGCCACTTCTCACCCTCCAAAGGCTTGTCTGCACATAACCCTAATCCAAGCAGAAAGAGCTGACAATGTTCCCAGGCCTAAAACCACCCACCTCAGGAAAGCAATTCCTGTCTGTCATCTCCCATTTGCAGTAAGCTCCAGCACACACTACACAACACATTTTCCATACAATGAGATGATCTGCATTCCCAGGGGAAGGGGCTGAGCTGCATACCATGCACTGCACCCGAGCACACTGCAGTGCCCTTCCAGGACCAGAGCACCGAGTTAGAACCTGCTCACCTCATTTTTCTTCTTCACCCAACCCAACAGCTGAAAAGCTACGGTGAAAGGGAAAATGAGCTGTAGTTGATGTAGATGCTTGCAGCCTAGACATGTTCTCAGTCCCTAGCACCCAGATCACCCTCTCAGGTCTGACAGCTTTGCAAACCCATTGGCTGAAGCTAAAGAACAGAACTGCTTTTTCCCCTGTCACTTGGTCATTGTCTTTTTTTCTTAATCACCCACAAAAACTACTGAGCAATTAAAAGCCAGTATTCCACGATAAGGCAGATAAGGAACTCCCTTTAAGCTCTTGTTTTTAACAGCTTGCTATTTAAATTATTTAACAGAAAGTCCCATAAAAATGAAAAAGCCTTCCAGTGAAAGCACGCTGGCTTTTGGAGTCCTGGAAGACAGTAGAGTATAAACAGAACTATTTGTGATTCTCCTAGCAACACATCCTCAGCAGCATCCCTATTTCACAAGTACCAGCTGAAAACCAACAAGATTTACATGGCAAAATAATGCTAATAAACCTTTACTCAGATTTTCAGAGGACCAATAGCTGCACATCACAGTAAGAAAAAGTAGCAGAGTTCTTTTAATAGTAATGTTATTTTTTTTTCCAGTACACTAAATCCTAACTAATGCTTGACATCAAACCAACACTAGGAACCGACAGGGAATATCTTTTGACATGGCATTTGTTGCAATATGAAGTTCAGAGTTATGAACTCAGATCACAAGGGTCTGTAGTCTTTTTAATGCAAGTGCAAATCTCCTGGTAGTGTTACTATTAGTTGCACAAACATATTCTGGGAAAAGTAACCCTAATTGTACAGAATTTTATCATGCTGGATGGATCCCTTTTAATTTTATGCATGGAACAATCTAGGAAGCCACAAAACCCCAGTGTTATTAAAATTTGTGTTCAGAATGTGCAGTAGAAATGTCAAAATTATAGAAAATGGCATATACCAGCTTGTGCATTCAGGGAAATGGTTTTATTTTGTAGGGAAAATTGTAAATAGTTTATACTACAATAGATTCCTGTTTTATCTAAAATTCTTCAGGCTTATTAAATCATACATTTTATTTCTTACCACTTAGTTCTAAAGCTCAAGTTTGCAAGAGCATTTAAAAGCATTTATTGTCTATCTTAGCCATTAGCTAGCCTGCCAGTGGATGGGGGGGAAAAAATGACAAATCAAATGCTATATGATCATGTTTATTCCAAAGGAAGACTTTTAAGGCAATTATGAATCCATCATGTGTCATCACTGACACTAGATGATCTACAGACCCATTTTTTGAAATGGTCCTAAGAACCATCATGACTCTACCAGACGTTTGTAGCTTACAGAGCAATGCATTATTCCCAAATAATGCATTCCACAGCTGTTTTTTTGCAGGAGAACATAACTAAAAAAAAAAAAAAGGATCAGTCTAAGTTAGCAGACTTTGTTTCAATCTGTGGTACCTCTCCATTTTTAAGTTTATAAATAGAGGCCCCCTTCAGAAACTAATTTTCCTAGGGAGCAAACAGGAGCTTTCTTTTTTGGCACGCAAAGCAGTAACATTGGTGAGAAAGCTCCAAGTGTCTCCTGACCACAGTCTGAAAAGAACCAATTTAGGCAAATGCTAGTAATGCTCTGTAATTCACTGAAGAGGTGCAAGCTTCTCTCAACTGGAAGATTATAAGGCTTGGGTAATTCACCCTCTGCTTGATAAAATACAGAATACAGAAATGCAGCAGTAAGAATGGATTCAGTCCTGAGCAATAAATAAAGAAGTTCGAGAGAACATTGAAGTTCAATGCCTAAGGGCTTCAAAACAGATTTTTTAAAAAAAGGAAACCCACTAGTTTGACATTTACTAGCACTGCTAACTCTATTATTCTACATGAACAATCTTTGTAAAAGGAAGACAGACTGGTCTACCACACCAGTTTTGTATGCCAATAGATAACACTGGGGAAAGGGCTTCTAAGAACAGGCATCGGTACTTTTTACACCACAAAAAATTGGGCACACTGCACCCTAGAATTTAACCA
This sequence comes from Apus apus, assembly GCF_020740795.1. Lineage (NCBI taxonomy): Eukaryota > Metazoa > Chordata > Aves > Apodiformes > Apodidae > Apus > Apus apus. The sequence goes on from NC_067285.1 coordinate 2,749,054, forward strand.
GAAGTCCTATTTTATCCTCATACTTGTGTATTAAAACTGTAGTAAAAATTTGTAACAGACAGGAAGAGGTTTTGCCAACAATTAATAATTAGTAACTGGCTAAGATCATTCTTATTTTCCAACCTTTTTATCCGTACAATTTTGTTTACTGGACACTGCTTACTAATATTTAGGATACCACTAGATGATTTTTAAAAGTTTGTATCATAACAACATGGTCAGTTAATCTAACAATTGGATTGCTTTTAAAAAAGCTGAAAATACTCCTAAATTAATGAAGTAAAAATGTTTGACAATCAAAGAAATGAGATATTAGAAGCGGTCAATGGAACTCAGAATTAAGAAAAAAACATTTAGATTACATGTAAATGATTCTCAGGTTGCTATCACTGGTTTACATGATGGTATATTTAGAGTTAACATAGAACTGTATTTGTTCAGATGAAGTAAATCCTAGTTTCTTTCGAGTTTCTATTTTTTATTACAAAAATGTGCTTTATTCTATGTGCTTCCTAAATGACTTACAGACATAAAACAGTTTTTGAAACACAACTATGCATTATTAAATTTTATGATAATATTTAGACATATTGAAAAGGCATGTGAGGCAGTGGGAATTTCTCATGAGAAGGTATAGCCTCAATATATTCAGAAGCCTAAAGATGCTGCAGATCACTAATAAGTCTTCCTTTCCATGTTAAAGCAATCCCTGGAATGATTTTCCCTGTAAGCTGTTATGTACGTGCACAAAAAACCTACATGCTCTGAATAGGTGCAGAGAAGTTTGCAGCTGCATCTCTAAAGCCTTTGTTTGGTCTGAAAATACAGGGACTGAAATCTCTGCCTTTTATCTGCATTTGAAACTCAGGAAGTTTAACTCCACTCTGCCGATTAACATATTTAGTCTTTGAGGAGACTTCAGTATCATAAAACTAACAGAAATAAAACTTACATTAGATAGTAAGCTACACATTTCTTTCTCCTTAACCAATCAGTCTGGAAATTCAACACTATAATTCACCTTACAGAGCAGTGACTTTGCAGAGTTTTGGATCAAGAGTGGAAGTTCTGCAAATATTCACTTGTGTACCTAAGCTTTACCTGCTGACACAGACTTGAGCAGGACTGTTGGGACCCACTTTGCTCCTCATATTTGAGGTGAGAATCACATAAAATTAGTCTTCCTAGAAATGCCTGTTGCAGTGCTGAACTGAGGAGGAGAAATCTGGACAGCACCAATAAACGAGGAACTGAAATTGAATAAAACATGCCATGGAGAACCTGAAATAATAAAGGTGTTGGTTTCCTTAACTTACCCTAAAGACTTACTACTAACTTAAGGCTTCTCTGTGCATCACTTTATTATTGTTATTTAATAGTTTATTTCACATAAGGGAACACTGCTTAAGGGTAATCAGCCAAAAGTTTATCAACAAAGCAAGGGTAAAAACTGCTAAATAAGCTCTCTAATTACTTAAGTATGTAGCTTATCAAATCATCTCATCCCATCAGGGCTCGTTTAGAGTAACAACAGTCAAAAAGTTTAAATCTAGAATCTTTATTTAGTTGGCATCTGCAACTACAAGTCAAATTCAAAGCCTTCATTAGCTTCCTGACAGAGCAAGCCATGACCTCTGCAGTACTCATGCAAACCAAGAAACTCCATCTCAGTAGCATCCAGAAATCCTGGAGCTTCTACCCTATTTCACAGCTCCACCGTTTATATATTCCAGCCTTGCTTTGTGTTCCAGAGAACAGCACCAAGCTGAGAAAGGGGCAGCAGAATTACAGATAAACAGTGTGGGGCAAAGAAAAGGCAATATAAGATTTTCTTTCCCAGTCTGCCACTGCAGGTCCAGTGCCCACGACACGCTCCTGTTCCCCAGGAAATGAGCAGGAATGCTGGCACCAACTTCCGTGGGTAGAGGACAGACCTCCAGCACAGGCTGAGCTCAAGTACAGGTGGAACAATTAAGCAAAGCCTCCCAGGAGACCACATTGTAAATGCTAGTGCCTAAGTAAGCCAAAATTGGAGTGAAAACCTTGTCCAAAACAAAAGTGCAACAAAACAAGTATTAAATAAACTCTTTCATGTTAATTAGTTCACTAGCAATCAACTGTTGGTTCAACCATTCTCTTATCAAATGTGCATATGTAGTTCTCCTTGGAGACACTCAGATCTGAGTAAGGCTTAAAAAAAAAACCAACAACCTTAGTTCTTTTGGTTGTTGTCATTCTTAATCACAGATATCTATAAAATTATTAGTACAAGCTACTAGGGGGAATACAAGACTCCAGATTAGCTAAATTAATCAGGCCTGCACAATTGGAAAGGGAGACAAGAAATTCTTGAAGAATCAATTTATTGGCTATTAAAGAGACACTTAAAATTAACTGCATCACAGAATATAGTGCCCCATTTATCTATTTCTATCATGTAGAATATCACCAGGCTCCTGCTTTATTTGGGTTATTGGACTCCATTAACTCCATCTATTAAGTCATTCCAAGCAAAGCCAGCAATCTGGCAGCCCAAAGGCCATGGGATTGAGGTGGTACCTCAAACAACCTGAACACCGAGACGTGTCAGAGAGACACTCATAACATTACAGATACATTTTATGTTCGTGGATTCCACTGTCAAGTGCCAGAAAACTCACTTTGACAGCTTTGAGGTATCCTAAGAGGTTTGTAATATGTGACTTCCAGATCTACCTACCCGTTTCTGGAAGCCTTTTTTTTTTTGTGGGTAAAAACGTGTACCCTTTTTGCAGATGTAATTACTGAACATTTCACATCTTTGTAAATGCAACATTTCTTACTTGCTACAATTTCTTAGCAGTGCATGAATTCACATCAGCAGATTTGAAAACTAATGGATTTAATGGCTGTTGTGTTACTATGCTTTTTTTTTTGTAAACTTACTAATTTACCAGACTATTATGGAGTGTTTGCTCCCAGTAGTTTTGCATTAATGAAAATGCACAGTTTTTTGTTTTCACAGTAGTTTTTACAACATATTTTAGCTCTAAAGCTAATGTCTGTCCAAATGGAGGTTAATGGATCAGGTTTGTATCTTATAAAACACTTCATTATTATAGAATCAGATTCATCAAGGTTGAAAAAGACTTTCAAGACCATCAAGGCCAATTGTCATTCACTAGAGTATTCCCAAATCCCACCCCTAGGATGGATGGATGTCTGTCTGTGCTTCCTACCATCACCAGCTCTGGAAGCTGTGAACCAATGGGGCTCTAAATACAGAATGTCTCTCAAGTAAAGGCATCGCTTCACTCAGCAAGTGTTACTATAATTAAAAAACAGCCAGTGCAGGATACTAATATTCCTCACAAAGCATGACCAACTCCTTAGTTATGGTTTCAACTGGACCAAAAAGTTTCTGGCATTCATATTTCTCCCCCAAAGCATTTGTCTATATTTATACACCATATATTCAAGGCAAAGGAATAACTGATCTTACTCCCACACCCAGCAGGGCACAAAACACAGAAAATCACTTTACCACCCTACTCCAATTTTATTTTCAGTCTTCCCTGTAGCATTTCCATTTAATAATCTGTTTTCCCCGTAAAGAGGGGGCTTGGTCACCCTGCTATCAGATAGTAAGCCTGTATATATATACCTAGTTGGAAAACCACTCTCTAGCAATCTCAGATTCCATTATGGAACATTTTTGTCCCACATCTTGCCTCTTTTTGCTTTCCTCTACAGACTTCCTACCACATCACACAGCTTTATACAGAAACTTCCCCTTCTAAAATGACTGCTGCTCACTAACCACTACCTGAACCTGCCAAGTTTGACAGAAAAAGGCAAACTGAAATACTCTAGAATCTGTCTAGTTATCTGTTCAGAAATAAGTGAGACCAGGGAAGTAAAACACTAAAATAATAATAATAATAATAATAATAATAATAATAATAATAATAATAATAATAATAATAATAATAATAATAATAATAATAATAATAAAATGACATATCTGCATGAGATTTTTTTTTTAAAGCAATTTCATAACCCACAAGTCCAACACCACAGGACACAAATCATCTGCTGTGCACATTTTTGTGTCTAAGTAACTTCTGGAAAATATTACTATTACTTAAAAAACCCCCTAAACATTCAATTTTCCATTGAAATTTTCCATTATGTTTCTTTAAAACTAAATACAGACTAGTCATAAGGACTCACTCGCTTGTGCCACTGGGTAGACTTTATAAAACATGCTATTGAAGCACTCAACTCTCAAAGAGTTTCACATTTTTTATTTAATAGACTAAGAAATTTTAATTAAAAATGTATTTTAAATACCACACCTGCAAGTCCCTTCACTCATTTTACATTGTGCTCCGAGTCCTTCTAAGGGTGCATCACTGTTTCAACAGGAGATACACGCAGAATAATTGGATTAAGTGGGAATTTGGTAATTCAGTAAATCTGAGTATTAGGGAGAAATCTGTGCAATAGGAGAGCAAACCTGACAACTTCAAATGAGGTGTAAAAACGAGGCCTTAACTATCCAGCTACTACAGATCCCACATGATCTGTGCAGCAACAGAGCTGCTGGGCCTTTTTTTTTTTTTTGCTATATGCTGTGTTAAGCAGTTGGCATCTTTTTATCCTTGAGGAGGTGCTTGTATTTCAATAGCAAATTAAGTCATTTCTGTGAATCATCATAGGGTTTGCGTTGTGTTTTTTTTTGTTCTGAGGTCTTTTTTAGTGCTTTAGGATCCTTTGGGATAAGAAGCTCTATTATAAAGGCATATTACTGCTTCTAGTGAAGGCTTGGTTTGCATTTGAAGCAAAACCTTAATTGATGTACTGCTGACTTCTTCCACAAACTTCAATAGTTCATAAATTTTATGCTTACAGGAGGTACCAACCAGTTGCTAATAATAATTAATCTATATCCAGCTTTTAGCTGAAGGTAATTTTTGTCAAAAATCCAAATAACGACACCTCTAACGATCAATTAATTTCTTGCAAAGATGCAGAGCACATTACAAAGAAGAAATGTGTTTTGTAAGCAAGCGTAAGGTACAAAATCATGCCAGTTTGACACTTCTTGCTACTAAACATTTGCATTAACGGAGCATTAAGGGCAATCAGACTTGATTTGTAGAAAGCCATTTGTTTTTCCCTGTACTTTTTAATAACTATCAACTGAATCGAGGTGATTCAGTTCTTGAGAGCCCTTATTCCCTGGCCATGTGAGCGCTGAGCCAGCAGCCCTGGTGTTACAGCTGGGGCGACTGTCCCCTGAAATGGGGTCTGGGAACAACTTCTGGTGCCACGAAACCCAGGGTGAGCCCTGCTCCCCAGCCCATTAACAAAGAGGGAGTAAAAAGTGCAGCTTTCTAGCAAAACAAGTCTAACCTGAAGGACTAAGAAGAGAATCGAGCAAAAAGGTTGCGAGCGGCAGCCATTTCAGTCACAGCAGAGGAAGGAGCTCAGATACCGCAAATCTGGGGGGAGAAGGGTAGCTTTTCCGTTGTAACACGAGGCTTTTTGAACTGTTTTTGCACGCAGGCATCATGGTGAGTAAGGAGCCCAGCAAATGCTTACTCACCGCCTCGGAAAGCGAAGTCGAGCCCGCAGCTTCGCTGGCGCTGGAGATGAAATACGCGCTGGATCCCAACCGGCAGATTAAGAAGCGCAACAAGGCCCTGCAGGTGAGGTTCAAGGACATCTGCGAGGCCCAGAATGAGCAGAGGGACAAGCAGCTGTCCACCACGCAGGATCCTGACAAGAGGGAAGCCAAGGCCCTCTCCTACAAAACGGCGTATCGCAAGTACATGACAGTGCCTGCCCGGAGGTCCATACCCAACGTCACCAAGAGCACAGGAGTTCAGACTTCCCCCGATCTTAAAAAGTGTTACCAGACTTTTCCTCTGGACCGGAAAAAAGGGAATATGCTCAAAAGCGCCTCGACCGGCGACACCTGCAAGAGTCAAAACAACGGGTTTCTCATTGACGTCAAGGACAAAGACGGCAGAAGCTCAGGGGAGGCCATCCAGTGGAGCAGGAAGGCCAGCAGCCTGCAGACGGCCGAGTTCATCTCCCACATCCACGAGCGCCCCAACACGGGATCTCGGGACAACGGGGCCGAGGCCTGGCCAGGCAGCGATTTGCACAGCCCTCCCCAAGAGCCTCCTCTTCCTCTCCCAAACTCAGCCGACCCCGCTTCCGAGGAGGCGGCGGCCCGGCTGCCCGGCCGCGGGAAACCGGCGTCAGGGCGGCCGGGGAGCGAGGAGGCCACGCAGCCCCTCCACGGGAGGGTTTTCAAGACTGAAGTGGCCTCCGTTTATTTACCAGCGGCCGCTCCAAACGCCTCGCAGCCCGACCTGCCAAACCTGGCGGCCGAGAGCGACTGGCCACCGTGCCCGGCGGCCGGGGAGGACAAAAAGAGGACGGTGCAGCTGAACGGCGTCCAGCCGCAGGCGGGAGACGCTGGTGCCTGCTCACTGCGGGCGCAGTGCCAAGCCGCCGAGTGTAGCCAACAGACCCTGCAGATCAACGTCGCGCCCATGGAGGAGAACCAGCCCTGCCAGACGGCCGTGGCGGCCGGCGAGGAATGCCAACAAATCGTGCCTCACACCGAAGTTGTGGACTTGAAAGCCCAGCTTCAGATGATGGAAAGTTTGATCAGCTCTAGTCAGGAAACCATAAAGGTGTTGTTGGGTGTCATACAGGAGCTAGAGAAAGGAGAAGCTCACAGAGAAGGGTGAGTAGCAGCTTTTAAAATGAGTATAAGCTGTTGTAAATGCCTTTCCTCACAAGCCCTGCCCTGCAGTGGCTGGGGTAAATTTGCCCCGCCGCTGCACGCTCCCTGCAGCGCCCCACGGCGCTGGGCACGCCGGCTAAGGCTGGCTGCTACAGAAGCAAGTTCCAGGGCAGCCTGCCAGTAGCATTCACAGATTTGGTATCTGCTTGTCCTAGGATGCAATTAAGCAGTTATTTAACGAAGGACCTATAATATCTTTTCCTTTAGCTTTTCTAACAAGCACAGAATGAGCTGCTCTCCGAGCAGGATTAGCGAGGGCGCTTTCACATCAGCAACCTGCATTAACTGTAATACCTCACACGGCATGAGAAGCAGCAGAAAAACATTACTTCTGTAACAGACTTAGCTTTTTAAGATTGAAGGATATTATTACAACTCTTAATATAATTCCATTAATAGCATATGAATCTTGCCTGGTTTACTTTCACCTTCTGAATATTTAATATTTCTTTCAGAAGGAAATGAAATGAAAACCTTGCCTATCAAAGTCCTTCTTTAAAGAGTTGACATCACCCTACACGTGACAAACATGAGCATAAAGAAACTTTATCTCTAACGCAGACTACTTAAATCAACCCATAAGGCCTTAAAAATAATAGTTACTGTGACACAGTACAACCTTTAGTCTTTACCTAGACAGTTCAAGCCACCTCTTACATTACCTTAACAAGCATTTTTCAGACTTACTTGCCTCAGTTCACTAGTCTTTATTCAAGGAATGCACTTCAAAATGTATGTGCACTGTCTGTGTGGTTTTAAATAACTTCTGTAATTAAATGAATGTCAGAAGAAATCTGCATTTTAGAATTAGAAACTAGCAGCTCGTTACATGAAGCAGCACATGTTTCGAGTCAGAGTCATCTAAAGGTTTGTAATTTAACTCTTTCTCTAGGCACGTAGAAAACATCTTGTTCATCATAAACATTCAAAATGGTTTTCATTAAAAATTATCTTAGCAGTTGGGCAATGCTGTCAACACAGCTGTAGCATTTTCAGTTTATTTTACAGCTGGATTTAGTATTTTTAGAATACCTTGTCAAATTCTGGATCTTCTGACTGGGAAGCTTCTTGATTTACCGGATAATTTTTTAAAAATTCTTATTCAGAACAAGTATTTTTTTGGACTTTCCTAACTTTCAGAAACTGCAAGAGAATTAGAAAGACAGGCCACGCTGCTGAAATCACAAAACAGAGAAACATTTCTTCATCATAACTCATCACTGAGAACTCCATGTGCCTGAAGACACACATCTACCCACAAAAATCATCTCCTACAAATATTAGTGCTCCCTCCATAAACCTGTATTTATTTTTTTGCTTGCCAAGGATAGAAGAGCAACAGGTGCAGCAAGTAGTTTTTTATTATTGCCCTCACATAAGCTGAGTCTTTCAATGTATCCAATATTTGGAGTGCATCTCTGCCCTCAGCACAAAAGAGATCTTGCTCAAATTATGGGTGGTTACTCATCTCTTCAAATAATCCTTCTCAAGTTGTCTTGTTTGCCTGGAAAACCTGTGGCTTATATTAGCCCTAAAATAGTTTAGATATCCATAAACCCCAATTCTTAGAAATATCTCTACTACCTCTAATACACACAGACTTGTGTATGAGAGTTGGCAAGACATTGTCATATTTGACCAAAAAAAGCCTATTTATTAGCACTCCTTTACTTTTCCCCCATAGGCTCCCCAGCAATGGTGAAATCGCCACCTAAAGGTACATCACACATTGTGAAATCCTTTCAAACAACAAGTCATGGTATGTGGAAGAGAGAATTAAAATGTTTTTGATGGTTCTCTGAGGTTAACGAACAAGAGGCAGTTACATCAGTGGTCAAGTTTAATTATAACAATTGAAAGCCAAGTATCTACAAATCCAAGGGAGTTTTCAGAGAGCAGGGTTGTTTTAAACACAAGAAGATAGAAACTGCTGCCTTACAACTTACCAAGCTTCTACTTGGAGCTGCTTTCAGCTCTAGGCATGTCTCAAATATGCCTCTTCCCAGCTAGACATGAACAAACACATTACTAACATGCAGTCTATCTTTATCCCAGTCTCCCTCAAATTAGACAACTATTTCAATAATAGGCTGCCCCATCCCTTTATTAGAATTCTTTCCCACTGCCACATTTATTTTGACATTTTTGCTACAGAGTCCCACCACTGTGTGCACAATTACAGATCTCCTCAATTTTAGCATGTTCATCTTTTTTCCTGTTTCTAACCAGGTGTTGGGTCACAGATTCACAGAATCGTCATGGTTGGGAAGGACCTCTGAGATCAGAGTCCAACCATCAACACAAAAAAACCTCAAACACAACCAATCACACACACTCCACCAAAAAGCATCCACAAAAAAAGCCCACAACCTTGGCCACTAGAGCATGGCCTGAAGTGCCACATCTACACATTTCGTGAACACCTCCAAAGATGGTGACTCTACCACCTCTCTGGGCAGGCTGTTCCAGTGCCTGACCACTCATTCAGTAGAGAAATTCTTCCTAATATCCAATCTGAACCTCCCCTGCTGCAACTCTGCAACTTCAGGCCATTTCCCCTGGCCTTGTCATTATTTACCCAAGAGAAGAGGCCAACACCCACCTCCCCACAGCCTCCTTTCAGGTAGTGGTAGAGGGCAATGAAGTCTCCCCTACACCACCTCTTCTGCAAACTGAACATCCCCAGTTCCCTCAGCTGCTCCTCATACAACTTGTGCTCCAGACCCTTCCCCAGCTTGTTGTCTCTCCTCTGGACATGCTCCAGCCCCTCAATGTCCTTCCTGAACTGAGGGGCCCAGAACTGCACCCAGTGCTCAAGGTGCAGCCTCACCAGTGCCCGGTACAGGGACACGATCACCTCCCTGGTCCTGCTGGCCACATCCTTCCTGATACAGGTCAGGATGCTGTTGGTCTTCTTGGCCACCTGGGCACACTGCTGGCTCATGCCCATGGTCAATTTATAACAAGAAATTAGGAAGCAGCTCTACTGCTCCCTCTCTGACTGTAGCATATAGGGGTTTTCCATCTGCTAAACCAGAAGACAATGTTGTGTCTATGGCACTCTCCTGGTTTTCTAACGTATGTGAAATTCCTTACAGTAACTTAGATCAAGCAACAAATACAAATAACACACCGCTGATAGAAACAAACAGAAAAAACCCAAACCAAAACAAAAAAACCCCAACAAACACAGAAAACCCTCTCAGCTAAATCTCTTAATCAGGTTTTTCTCCCTTCAAGGAAATGAGTGTTCTTTAAGTGCTGTGGTAGTGCCATGGGACCAGTGCTCAGTGGATTCATTTTCACTAATATGCAGTAGGTCTTGAACTGCTATTACTGCAATTCATCACTAAATGAGTCTATGCCAGCAAAATTGTATCAGCATCTCTGAAGACAGCAGTATCATCCTTTGGGTGAATATCATCTATGTATGCTTTTCAAGATGTCAGTACTACATTATGTGCAATTAGCAACAACAGACAGCAGTCAGCTCTGCTGGAGAGACAGGGAAAAGCCACCAGAGGAGGAAGGGAAACAGGGAGCAGCTCTAACACCCAGTGGAGCTGAAGGCTCATGTTGCTCTGCCAAATCTGAGACTGAGAGACTGCACTTCTTCTGACCTGGGATAAGGCCCCATTATTGGTCACAGGATGCAAAATTTGGAACATTGGGGAACACAGCTCTTACCATCATGCTCTGCATGATTTTAATGCATTACATCCATCTAAACAACACGTAGTAGATTTGGGGGCAGGGGTAGAAATCATTGTTGCTAGCCTGTGACTTCCCAAGGTGAAAGGAAGTTATTAAAATTGTGTATTTTGTATTTACTAAATATTCAGCAAAATCGTAATTATACCTTAGTACGTGTAAGCTTCCACAACACCAAAAATTAACATCCCAGCAAAAAGCATTCAACCACATTTGTGTTAAGTCATGCATGAATACAAGTAGCAGAGCTACAGCTTCAATTCAGATTTCCAGCCCCAAGTTGGGAAAATGTTGAACATTACACGATGCAAAGTGCAAGCTGTACAACACAAAACAAGTTTCATGCTCCAAATGATGATTACCTTTATTTGCTAGTAAACTATTAGCAATCTCTATCAGATACAGACACATTTGTCTGTATTCAGATATAGTGCATTCAGTTAAGCAACCCAAATTCTGCTCTGTTGACCTATATGGAGCTTCAGTAAGGACAGCAAAATGCAAATCACTAATGCCAAAGCCTGGGTAACTCCAGTGCTGCCTATGAAATATGTAATAGAAGATGAACAGATAATAAAAAATATTTTGCAGCTGGAGGACCTCGATAACCTGCCCTTTAAATCCTTTCTGTGAAAATAAAAGTAATCTGGGCCCTTCTCATTATAGAACAAATTCAGCAATTTCAGTAAACAAAGTACTCGATTTGCCATACAAAAATAACTCAGTGTTTTGACTCTGACAGGCCAAATGCTACACATTAGACAAGAGTTAAATGAACCTGTTTCAGAGAAAATTTATATTCATTTATTAGTCAAGAGTGGCTCAGGAATTTAAAGAGCTCTCCAGAAACATTAGTGAAACAAGCAGTCACAGGCTCCTTCGAAGAGGCTTTGGAAGAACATGTTCCCATGGATGGAATTCAAATGTCTGTTCGTATCTTCCAGTGAATAAGGCTTGTCTTTTATTATCATTTCTAAGCAAAAAGTAAACAAATACTGTGTGTGCCTGAATGGACATTTCAACCAAAGAGGAGATGAGAGCTTTACCCGGTCAGAGAAAACATCCTTACCCAAATAATTGTCTTGAAAATGCTGCCAGCAATCAGCCTCAAGGTCACAGAGTTCAGAGTTGAGCATAAACTTATCACCTTGACTCAGAAACAAAGGCAAACGAACGCCAGCTAGCCAAAGTGATTATTGCCCAGACTATTTGCTTTTCTCCTTTTCAGAAGCTACTTCAGGTCCAGTCCAGCTTCTCAGCTCAAATGAAGCAGACAGCAAATACAAGGTAGTAACAACCTCTGCAGTCTAATTCAATCCATCTACACACACCAGCCAATATTCTTAAACCTGGGGAGCTCCTCATTTCATGTAAGGAGAAAAGAAAGCTTAAACAGCTTCCAAGAACACAGCCTCTGAAAGCACAGCCTTTGCAAGTTAACAGGCTAGCTACAGAAATGATTGTTTGGCATTTCCTCCTCCCTTTGGTTTTATTTTGCTTTTTCAATTACAGACACAGGACAGGAAAGATTCAAGAAAATCATTTCTAAGAGAAAACCTGGAAATGGAGGGAAGCAACAAATAGATAAGCTTAACAGCAGAAGACAGCTGTGCTATAAGTAAACATATGAAAACCAGAAAGAAGACAACAAATTCCATCTGTGATGCACAAGTTGTATCATACACTGAGTGCCAGCAGGTTTTAACAGCCTGTAACACCAGTTCTTTGGAACTGGGCTACCATAAGTAGCTTTATTTTCAACTCTGATCTTTACATCCATTTTGCCTGGTCTTTGGAGTGGTCACATTCATTCTATTACTCCACCCAAGACCACCTCTTCTCATCACAACCCTCACCACAGTTGTGTCATTAACACCAAAACACGTTGGAGACTGGAACAATGTGCCTTTTTAAGGCAGGGAGAGGAAATCTCTTTGGATGCATCTTTCTTAGCCAAAGGAAAAGAAATAATTTTTTGCATAAATCAGTGCTTTGTGGATCTTGTGATCCTGGGGCTAGTGGATGGTTGGGTGGTTTTTTAAAAATTCTAATCCATACATAACATTTGCTCTGCTGTTTCCACAAAGATCAGTCTGAAAGCGAAGCATTGGGCTACTGTAGTAGCAGGTTTTATTTCTAGGTCCAACAGCAACAGAACACACTTCTCTTCCTTTTCTTACAGCCACTCGTGTTATGTGTTACTACTCGCTCTCCAAGTGTCCAGTTAATTCTAATTACTCATAGTTGAACTGTCAGCTTCATCAGTGCCCAGAAGGTGTACGTGTCCCACCATACACTTAAAGCCATATTCAAGCAAAGCATATTCCATGATCATGTATGCTTTTCCATTAAGTCACTGAAGCACTTTCAAGATGAATTCTTTGCACGTGGACCCCATTACAGGGCCTTATCCCCTCGCCCTGTGCTGGTTTCCCAACCACATCTCATCCCTCAGCCACCACTCACGTGCTCGCCTACCCTTCCCTAAAAGCAGAACAAGTATTAAGATGCCACCAAAGTCCATTTACCTGCCCTCATCCTAAGTAACCTGTTTTTCCAAGGTACAGACAGCAGGCCAGCTTTCTCCCTTCTGTATTGCCCCCCCAGCACAAATGCAGCAGTTGTGGCAGAGCCATACACTACCCACTGACACCTCTCACAGCTCGACATACCTTGGCACTGGTACAACTTATTTGTATGCCAAAATTCCACATTTCCTCATGGAGACTCTTCAAATACCTGCTGCCAGTCCACATGGGCACCCTTGAGCCCGCTTCTTCCAAATGCTCAGTAACCCCAAATGAAAGCTGAGTATCTATGATTGATCATTAAAAGATCCAATATCATTGAAGGTTAAAGATCCAGCACCATCCAAAGTTTAACCTCCCTTTAAACTTTTTTCTGAATTAGATCACTAAAAAAACCAATCTGGAGTCAGATCTACAAAGGCAGGTAACACAAGTATTTCATAGCACAATATTTCACAGACCTTTGAAACTTGATGAGGTTTATATGTTTTGGATAGGATATTTCTCTCATTCAAGTTGGACAAAATCATTCTGTTGTTCATAATAAATGCTTCAGATCAAATTGTCAGGGTGGATAAAGAGGGCAAGCTTTCACAGTTCACAACACTCCTGAAGATGTGTCATAGGGATGCAGAGAAGTGAGACACTAACATTTAAGATGAAGAGCACTGTGTTAAATAACCCTACTGTCAGAGCTTAAACACCCTTCCTAAGGAATACAGTGGTAGGTGGTTTTCAATAAGTAAATGATGATGAACAAAAATGAAAAGTGAGCTGTTAGCAACAACCACTTTGTGTAATAAACATAAAACAAACAAAACAAACAATCTTTATAACAAAATCACTTGATCTTAATGCTTACTCTGTTTTCTTAAAAACTGACAGAAGGAACATTCTAGTGTCAGAAAACAGAATTTATTTTGCTAATATATTCCAGCTGTTTATCTGCAGATACTACACAGGCACAAATTGAAAAAAAAAAAAAAAAGTATTTTAAGTAGTCAGAAAAACTATTTGCTTTATATCTAGTTGCTACTCACTACACTTTAAAAACAGGATGGAATAGCCTTCACCACCCCACCTCCCCACTTCAGTAGGGTTCAGCAGCAATTCAGGCTTTGAAGTGAAATTAAGGTTCAAGACTTTTCCATCAAGTTGGCTGCAGTGACACACAAGCCAATAAAAGCAAACTTCCACAATTCAAATCTGGAAATACTAGTGAAGTCTTATAACAAACATTTAAATAAACAAAAGTGTAAGCAGACTATGTTCTTGCTAAATATCTGTGTGAATTACCACAGAGCATGAGAAGCATTTCCAGCTGTCACCAAGCTGTCCAGATTTCACACCTGCAAGGAGGGTTTTTCTGCTAAATCAGTCTCTTAAAGAGGATGTTATTTAGATACTGAATTACCAGTTTTCACTTCACACAATTCATGTAATCCTTCAGTAACTGCATTTTGACTGTTGGTAGTATTAGAAGCCAAAGAGACAGAGCAATGAGCCACGTACCGACCCAGCCATGTAAAAATGAGACAAAATGAGCTTTACAGTCTCTGATTTCTCACTGCTGTTTGTTTACAAAGTGATTAAAACCCCAGCTTTCTAATTGCCACCTACTCCTGAGGCCCTGTGCTTACACCAAGATACACTTACCTCTTATCCTCACTAAAAGGATAAAGGATCCTCACCCCCTAAAAAGGGGGTTTGACTGGACAATTTTAGTGAAAACACTGCCTGAAGAGAGGGGATTGTTCTTCAACCGTTGGGGCTCCCAGCTACCCCAAGCTCCAGAGTTAAGACATAAACATGCAATTCAGTCTAAGAAAGCTTAAGAAACCCTAACCCTGTGCAACACATCCAGGGAAATGAGGGTAAGCAAGCATAGGAGACCAGGAGTTTTTTCCCTTGGTTCCAATATCCCGAGAAGACGTGATAAAAACCGAGTGTGGCCTAATAATCCATCAGCACGAGAGCCTGCATTGTAGAGATGGGCAGAGGTATTTTGACAATAATAAGGCAATTTACACTCTGGAGTAGTTCAGCCTGGCATGACTTAGGTCATTTCTTTGGCAAATGCAAGGAGATTTGTTTACTTTGTTGTCATCCATACAAGCTCAGAAAAAAATTCCCAGGGATGAGACTTTCTGAGCATTTGTGTACAAAGCTCAAGCAAATACCAACCTGCTGCTCTACAGATCTCTTGTACTGCAGTGACATCTCAAAATACCCTTATTTAAGGAAATGAGAAAATAGAAAGTACTGAGACCTGCAAGGAGTTATGCAAGCTACAACAAAAAAAATTGAGCACTTGCAAGGTCCTTCCTGCTGTTTTTCTCTCCAGAACATTTCCAATCCTTCTTGCAAGTACCATAAAAACAGAGGCCAGCAATTGCACTCCATATCCTTAATGCTGTGTAATATTTAGAATTTTAACCAAGCTCTTTGGTTTGTATATAGTATGGCTGATGTAGTCATTATTGTAAGCTGATACAGGCTTATATATGTAATGTCCATAGTATTTGAGCTTGCAATGAAATCTCAATCACTTTGAAATTATGAAAAAAAGTTCCACAGGCTTCTTATTCTTCCCTTCTTTCTAGAAGCAATGCTGCCAGCAGCCTTCTTTATTTAAAAGTCTGAGTCAAGCAAAATCCAAGGTGCTGTGGTTTAACACAGTTACTCACCTGTAAAGGCACTGCTAGCTCATACCCATGAAACAGCCTTTGGTCTGCTTGGTTGAGAGGATTTCATCTGCATTAAACCTGTGCTGTTATGAATCTCTGTGCTGACAAAGGGCTGTTGGCCAGGGACTTGAAGAACTGCCCTGGAGCTGAGAAACAATTCAGCTCAGGAGCAACAAGGAGGTGGGAGAGCACGAGCTGCACGCAGGGGTTGCTGCCTGATGACTGCACCCCTGAACACATCATCCCAGCTGGTCCCAAAAATTACATGCAGCAGAAATGAATTTTAATATTAGGTGGATTTGGGGCTGGAGGAGCAACGGGAGCTTGGAAGAGGAACGTAACAGTCCAAAGCTGCAGGAACAGGATGGGTGCAGACAACCTAATGATGAGCTGCAGGCCCAGAAGTCTCAGGGCATCCCAGAAATGATGCTCTGAGGTCACGAGCAACTCACAGCAGAGAGATTTAGAGTGCAAGGGGTAAAGAGACAGACCTCATCCTAGCCTAACTACTGCCATGTGCTCCCTGAGAACCTGCTCAAGTGTTTGGCCTAAGAACCATCTGCCAGCAAGATAAGGAGCTACAGCAGATTCCTTGAAATATTATTAATAAAAAGAAATGACACTTTAATTATCTTCCTGATGAGACACCAGAGGCACAAATATTCAAGAGAGATGCTAGACCTTGTATGCACCTCAGTTCTATAAGACTTTGTGATTTCACTTCAATTATATTTTAATTCTGTCCATTCTCAGGGGGTTTTTCAAAATCACTAGACAGACCTATTAAAATGTATTTTTATTTTTTTTTAAACACTTCACTCCCTGACTAACCTGAGTATAATATAAAAAGTATTTACAGGGTGCAAGCATGTGAATTGCTGTCTTGAGAGTCATGCCATCCACCCACAGTGCAAATACCTCAAAAAGAAAATTAGTCATCTGCTTCCATCTGTCAGGATTCAGTAAAAGACAACAAACTACTGTCTTGGAAACAGTATGAAAAATCTCACCATTGAGCTTCTGTACATTTCAATGTATTTTCAGAAACCAAATGAATAATATCAGCCCTGTAATAAAAGGACAGATAGGGAATAAAGTGAAAAAGAGATTCTGATATTACTTTAGAGCATCAGAGGATTTCTGCTTTCATCCTCAGCCATCAGCAGTTAAAGAACCTTTCAAAATTGAGTGAATTTGTGCAGGGTTTTATTTTGCTTTTTTTGGTGTGTGTGCACCAATACATATTTGTACCCAGCATGACAAGCAGGGTCTTCCCCAGTATTTTGATGAGAGGCAGAGGCTGCCTGGCTGCACTCACTGATCCCTACAGATTGACCCCCCTGGTCCCTGAGCTGTGCCACCCACAGGTGCCCAGCCCATGGGCTGCTGCCCCTGCTCCCTGCAGCTCACAAGCTGGAGTTTTCCCTCAAAGAGAGGATAACTGTATTCCTTGAGCTGGAGTTAATCCTCACATAGTGACTACTTAAAAAAAACCACGCCACTGATGCTGACCCATCAGGGATCTAAGCTAAGGAGGAGAGGATAATGTCAGGTTCAAGTCCCCAGTGCCTCTGGAACTGTGACACTTGGATCAGGGGCCCGTGGCTGGTGTTGCCAAGACCTGCATGGCTGTCCCTGAGTCCTTCCCAGCTCCCAACACACTCCAGGGGCTCCCAACAATCCCCACAGGATTTCTGCCCATGTGCTCCATTGCACAGGCACTGAGCTATATGTTGATGGTTCTCAGAAAAGCTATTCCAATAACTTCAGACCAGCATGGAAAGGAACCATCCCTGTTGGCCTAACTACAAGTCCATGCAACTTTGCTAAGAGAGTCAGGCAACAGCTGGAGGAACGAGGAGGAACTCTCACTGGAGGCAGCTCTGCAGCCCCCCTTGGCCCTCTGCACAAAGCTGCAGAGCAACAGAGAGGTGGCTGCTACTTGTAACACATCCAATCCACTGCAAAGAGAATGAAACACAGCACCAGGCAACCTAACCTGATGCAGGGCACACTGAAGTCCTCAAGCTGCTCTGAGCAGTCCAAGGACTTCCATACTGCTGGTGGTGCTAAGCCCTTCCTTGTCCCACACTGGGGGGCAGATCCTCTCAAACACCAGGAAGGTGTTTGACACCAAAGATGCTCCTGGGGCTTGTACAGCTCAACCAAATAAGCAATGCCAACAAACACCTGAGACTGAGCAACCATCTTCAGATGAAAGCCAAGAAGAGATAAAAAGGAAAAAAAAACACCCAAATCCTGCATGCTTCTGAAAGGCATGGAACAATTCAGTGTTTGCATCCAGCTGTAGACATCAAAGTAAAAGATCCTGATGACAAAGCTCAAAGCTCAACACTATTCTTGATTTTTATCAGGCTGTACCTCTAGCATCTATAAATGAAAGGTGTTAACTGGCAATTATGAACATAACAGAAACACAGCAGCAGTAAGGCTAGAACAATTTTGCTACTGGTCTAACTGGGAAAGTGATTTTTCAGAACAACTTTCTATCAGCCAAAGGCTGACCTGAGGTATTTTATACCTGTACCTACCTTCTGGTTTGACAGCAGAATGTAAGCTCTTAAGGAAAACAGAGGCAAATGTTAATCCAAGAGAAATATGGCTTTGCTGATAGAAATGGGTCTATCTGAGGCTTCCCATTGAGCTAGAATGGCTCATCTCTCCCAGGCTAGACTAGAAGGCTAAGCAGGATTTATTTCAACTTACAAAACACATAGAAGTGATTTTTCTCTAGTTTACGTAGCTAAAACATGACTTGTTCAGGTCACAAGGACAACTAAAAGACACGTGACCCAATGAAGTAATTTGTTCTGCCAAAAGGCAAATTATGCTAATAGTAAGTGTGGATAATTTTCTCTTGAAGCATATTATTAGCAATATTAGCTCTGTAATACTTTACAGTTGGAAACAAAGGTTTTGAGAAGGTCTCCACCAGACTGTTTGTGTTTAAACAATTATTTTGTAAAGACAGATAACATCAGTGTGCTTAACTAATAGTCCCATGCATGGAAATACAACACCCATTTATACAGAAGCTTCAGGAGAACCATGGCCTACACTTCCTCAGCTATTGAGCACAGCCAGAACTGGCACTTCAAAACCACTTCAAAGGCCCACTGCCTTCTTAAGATAATTTGTTTCACTATACTTTATTAAAAACAGCAACAACAACTAAATCTTGAAGTCTGTTTATCCTCTTTCTTGGTGGTAATACATCAAGTGTGATGAACATCAATATCATCTAAAGAGCATACCCATCAGAACATAACCACACTCTGAAGCACAGCCACTTCTGTAAAATCATGCCATTAAGTAACTCAATTAATATGAAGTATTCCCTACATCCCAGCAGATAGGGGAAGACATCCAGATGCAACAGATCTATCCTTGCAAACCACTTGGATTTTTTTTCTTTGTTTTTAATAGATGTCCAGAATACTTGAATGAATGTCCCTTCAGTAGCTACCTGCTGAAGGATGGAAAAAAATATCAGTATCTATAGATCTGAGCTACTCTCCCTCAGCTCAATGGGGTCTCTAATTTATATAAGCAAAAAACTACTCTAATGCAAAGATTGATTTTTTTTTCATTATTAAAAAACAAACCAAAACCTCCAGCAGGTGCACCAATTCTGCATTTCAGAGATTTAGAGGGTGCAACTCCCTTTGGCTGCTCCAAAAATTGCAGCTTATTATTAGTTCCTGCCAGTCCACGTCAGCAAAATGGTTGCTCTTCATTACAGTATTTGAATACTTAGAAGTGTTAATTGAGGTTAAGCTCAGGTTGTGCCAAGAATGCTAAGAGACATGAAATAAAATTCAAGCCTCCTGAAAAAAAAAAAAAAAAAAAAAGAAATGTAGAAAGCAAGCATAGGTGAAAAACTGAGTATGGAGGAGAGATACCCTTCCCAAGGTGACAGAGCCAGGTAGAAGAGACAGAGCAATGCAACTAACCTACATCCACTCTTTCTCCAGCACCTGGACCATACAGCACCTCACAATGCATGAGACTAACAGTGCCCATCATGTGCATCCATATGGAAACAGAACACACAGGATGTCAAGGATCGAAGAATGAAGCTACTGGAATAATGACTCCCTGGTAGTGTGTATCAGAACACCTTACATGCTACACCAGTATGAGCCACCAATCAAACCAGGAATGAATAGTGCCATGTTTACTTTACTATATTGATAGGATTTTAAAAAAACACAAAACAATTACATTTACTCAGGTCTGTTTTCTTTATTGTTATTGGGAAGAAACCAACATGCTGTAGTAGAGGTTCAAGCCAGATGCCCTGAAAGCAACTGAATTAAAGCAAAAGATTTCCTTCAACATCTATGAGATAAATATGTTTCCAAATACAAATTAAAACATCTTTCTTTCAGTGATCACTGAGGAAAAAAAGACAAGTTGCCAATAGGAAGAGCAAAGTTATGCTAGAGGGCCAAGATGCCAAGTGCTGTCCTCTGCACCTCACATCTTAACACCAGCAGATTCCAAATGCTGCATCTTTTAGGAAAGCTGAGCAGTCCACACTGCAGCACAAACCTGCCACACCACCTCAAATTGCTCACAGGAGCACCCAAGGGACCACACACCCCACAAGGAAAGCCAGGATAAGGCCAGGAGACAGAGACAACCACTAGAGGGGCAAAACCAACAAGCTGGCATTCAACATTCACAATTCTTGATCACACCTCAGCACCAAAAATGTAACTACATCTCCACTGTGAGCCTGATGGATTTTCCTCTTCCCAAGAATGATTAGGGGCACATCCAGGCCCTGAGGCAGCAGCAGAGCTGAGCAGAGGTGCCCCAGCTCACACACCAGATGGGTCAGCACAACCTGGTGGGGACTGAGTTTAACCTTCTTGAAAAATGGATTAAGAGAGGGAGAGTCTGAAGCAAGTTATAAAACCTAATACTTCTTATACTTAAATCAGTGAGGCATTCCCCAAACCAAGACGTTAAGACTGGTTAAAATGAGCTCCAAGGCTTAATGCTGACATTATTTTTACGTGAAGTTGATTGCCCATAGGAGTTGCAACCTGGAAAGACCTCCTGGCTTCCAGGCATCTTGCTCAGCAGAAAGTGAAATACTCCCCCTTGGATCTAAACCAGGCCAAAACCAACTTTGCTTTCATTAAAACAAATTTTCTGTAGGAATCTTTGTTTTGGGAAAAACTTCTTGTTCTACAGGATTTCCTCTTAGAGGACAGCACTGACTAGTTCACCTATGAAAAAAAATAAGGACAGGTCTCCAGCCTAACATCTTTTACACTGGAATGCCCTTAAAGTTATTTTTAATGGGGAGAGAAGAAGGCAGCTAATCCCTAATATTCCACCTCACAAGAAAAGCATCATCGCCCACCATTCTGCTCTTCTGAAGCCAGTCTCCAGACAGTGCTTGCAACCTGTTTCCAGCAGTTGGCACTGATGAGCAGCTCTGTTTTTCAGTAAGTCTGCACTGCAAATCCACCTCCTTGCCCAAGATTTAACTTGGCAATGCTACACCAACAGTCAAATCTTTGCTGGCATGAAGTAGATTAATTCCATGCAAGTGTTTATGCAGATAATTATGTGAAAACAAGAAAGTAAAAGTCCAAAGCCCTGGGGTATCAACAACAGAATTCTTTCATGAAGAGTTTCATTTATATAGAAATAATTGAATTTATACTGTAGTTACATTCACAAAACATAGACCTGGCTAAACAGCTTATGGAAACCCAGCTCTGGAGCACCATGTGGAGTTCTTGGGGCTTACAAAGAAAGTCTAAGAGGATGGTTCAGAGAAGGCAACATGACTAAACCCATAGTTTGAGAGGAAAAGCATCTCTGAAAAGCCAAACACATTCAATGCAGAAAATGACGCTTTAAAAAACAAGTTCATCATACATTTTATCTGACTAGAAAAAAAATGTATCACCATCAGCAGTACAGCCCTAAACCAAGCAGTGCTGAACGTGTAAGCTGAGAAATCACTATTTCAAATGGACCATCTAAATATCCTATCATCTTTATATACTTACACCAAAGGACCATTTTCATCAGCTTAACGAGTCTGCCTTACACCATCAACTAGGAAATATGTTTTTTAAGTATTTGAAAGTCTGGAATTACTGGGCATTTAAAGATAATCATACGCTTTAGCAACTAATTTAAATAAAATATTGAAAACAATTTTGAGGAAGAGAATTTATTAACCTAAATTGTATATGATAGCTTATGTTTAATAAGATGTTAAACCCACTGCTACTATGGACAGGACTACAGTTCTTGAAGGAACTGGCACATCCACTTTAAGACCAAATATCCTATGGCTTTTGCTAAATGAGTGACCAGGCCACCAGCATTTGGTGAGCTTGTCACAACTCTAATATAACTGTCTTGCTAAGATGGGCATGGTGCTGGTTAAACCTGGTTGGTAAACCATCATATAACCAAGGGAGTGACCACAGACATACTGCTGTTTTTTCTGAAAGCCATGGTTCTCAAACACCTCAACTGGGAGAAAAAAATAAAAACAAAGACTTGTTTAGATCCACTGCAGACAGATGACTTGGCCACCCTGCTTTTACAGTTGCCTCCAGAACCATTTTAGAGCAAATCCCTCAATGTCCCTAAATGCAAACAACCATTTTCCTGAGGAACTTCATAAATAAGGTGTCACTATCACTCTGTCACAGGGTTCACCTCACAGGAATCCAGGATAATGGGGACAGGCATTAGCAGGATAAATAATGTGAAGACTACATTTTGCTTTTATAAACACTAGACTTGGAAAAATTTGAGAAGAAGTTAATATTGAATTATTTCTTACCAGCAGAACAGGGAGGCAGGCCAAATGAACAGCAGAAACCCTGCAGCACTGTGCAGAACCAGGAGAGACAGGCAGAGAAGAGGAGGCTGTCAGTCTAGGAGCCAGCTAATTAACCATGTACTGGAATGGTAGTTTGCAGGAGTGTAAAGATGAATTAAAATGTCCCAACTGGAAACTAATGAATAAACCACAACCACCGCCTGGCACCCAACGTAGCGTTTTTATGCCTTTACCTGTAAACAAGCCCTCAGACAACGGGCTGTGTTCCTTGGAAGGCAATTATTAACCTCCCTTTATGTCACCAGTAAATAAAGGCTTTCATCAACTGATCTGTAAGCCTTAAATGTTCTATCTTTAGAAAGAGTTTTTAGTATTTGATCAATAGCTTGAAAAAAAACAAGTCCAAGTTTAATAGTGTGGTGAAATTTTAATGTCAACTTCTGAAAGGTTTTAAGATTGATAAACAGATACCAATTTGCTCTTAGAGAACATAAAAAGTAGGTATGACCAAGTATAAGCCAGTACTGTGGGGTTTTTCCCCCCATAAGAAGTAGTACGTAATGTAGAAATTCACGGGCCCAGAGCACTTTGTCATGACACCACCTCAAATGATTGGTAATTAATGAGAGTGGAAGTAGAAATGTTATCTGTAAAGACAAGCTTGGTCTAATAAACTTCAGGGTTTGCTTTCTGCCTTCAACTGCAGACTGATAATTTTCTTCACTTTTAAAAAAGCTATTTATATATACATATACACACAAAAGTAATGGAACAAGGTTTTAAGCCAATATCCAAACCTTTAGAACAGTAAGGAAAAGTGACACAGAAGAAGATGGTCATTTTCAAAGCAAACAGTGTGTTCACTGAGAAAAATAAATAGCCTGCAGCATTTAGGAAATGCTCAATTTCATCTTTGGGACAGGCACATTAAAGTTTATGTATCATCTGCCATTAATACAAATTTGATACTTTGTCACATAAAAATTTTCTGCAGATGTTGGATTTTTCATTACTGTTTGTCAGGGAAGCAGAGAGAAAGGTGCTCTGTCCCTACCACAAGGAAGGGCAGCTAAGGTGCAGAGTAATCAAAGCCAACACTGAATTATTTGAGAACAATTAGTTGAACTGTTTGGATGAGGTCTCAGGCTTCAGGTCAGAACCTCATTTCAGAAGCATTCCCTTAAGCAATCCTGACTGGATCTACTCTGCACATCTTCACAACTCCACAGCAGCTTCATGTAAAAAGAGGTTCACCTAACCTGGTTTCCTTGATGTTTTCCCTTTTAATTTACAGAGGTGTAATGGAAATAAGTTTTTTCTCCTTGCAGTCATTAAAGACTCATTTCCTAAAATAACTTCATCTTCCCCTTGTTCATCGAGGCTGATTATTTTGGTCCTGCTTTCCTAATGGCTACATTTTTGTACTTAACATTTAAGTTTAAAAAAAAAAAAAAAAACCACGAACCTTCAAGTTCTAATTTCTATGAAAATAATCCTAGAAGGCAAAAACATGTTAAAGCAAATTACTTGTTAATGACCTGGTGTTCTTGTCTTTGTAGGCTTTCATATCGGACCGGTCAAGACACGGCTAATTGCGACACGTGCAGGAACAGTGCATGTATTATCTATAGGTAGGTTAATTCCCACCTTCCTCCTCAGGGCAAGTCATGATTGCTAGCCTTGACTCTTCAATACCACAAAACCAGTTCAAAAACACCTGTTTCTAAGTCTAAAATTTTCAGGTCAAGAATAGATGACACTGGGCAGTGCTGCTGCTGTAGCTCTTGGATGTGAGTTCTCACCAGGTGGGAGCTTCACTTCCACAGAGCTGGAGATATTAAGCATTTTCTGTCCAGCAAGTCAACACACTTCAAACTGATTTCTATAGCAGTAACTCCTGGACTCAGGAAATTATTCTGAGAGAGACACTTTATAGAAAAGAGAATCAGATTCAAGCTGGACAGTTTTCTCAGTCAGATGACACTGCGACCCAGGCTTTCGTCTACTTTTGTATTAGCAAAGAAGTTTTAAAATATGCAGGGCAAACACATCCTGCCCAACACCAACAGCACCAGAAAATTCTTTATATCAAACCTTTGCGGTCTTCATGCAACAGACAAGACCTGCTGCACATCTACAAAGAGCCCCTTCAGCAGAGCTGCTGGGAAAGGGCAGGGCTGTGGAAGGTACATCCAGGTTTGCCCATTAGTGTCAAACTGATCAAAAATTGCAAACTTCTTGAAGGTTTTGCTCAAGATTGTTCTCACCTGCTATGATCTCTCCTCTACAAGGAAACAGCTGGAGTTTCTCACTAGAAACAGGCCAGGTACAGGAGGTGAAAGGATACAGCTTCTTGTTTCTCTAAAGCAGAGGTTCCCCTCCTAAAATTCATCAGCTGAGACCCCCATTTTGGAATGTGTTGTCTTAGAGTGAAGGAGTAACAGACAGTGGGGCATGACATGAAGCCACATGAGCCTTATGTGCTTCATACTATCCTCCTCCATTAGAGTCTTTTAAAATAAAACTAAATCTTTTCATGCACTGCAGGTAAGATGAAAACAAATGCATCTCAGCATCCCAGTATTTCAGAAAAATAGGCTGTATATATAGTACAGGTGGAAATTTATCAAGATGACTATGAATTACACTGAAGATACAAACTAAAATGAAGGTACAAATGTTGGCTAGGTCTGAAAGCACAGAATTTTCCCCTTCACCCCTGAATTCTCTACTCGGTCTCCGATTTAAGCAGAAGACCTGGAGCTATTTATACATTATCTGCTAGCTGCCTGAAAGGGAAAAGGGATGGAAAACTTCCAACTCCACATTTTCTGTTTACCAGCTAACTAGAAAAGGGAGCAATGCTGGTGCAGGGGAAGGAATCAATTAGTTACCCTTCCCTAAGAGCAGCCTTTAGAAGCACACAAAGCCTACCCTGCCTCCCTTTCTCTGAGCTCACCCCTGTGCCATTTCTGGCTTGGGGCAGCCTGTGAAGGTACAACATTGCACACCTTTTTTTAATCAGGGAACTGATTTTTCTTTTATGAGCTGAAAAAACCCAATTGGAAATTTTTAAATATTTGGATTTCTAGCCAGCAGATTTCAAGTTAAGAAACCTTCCAGTTTCTACTTCTTACTGCAAATGAAATGAGGTCAGGAATGCAGATTTCAAGTGTTTCCCTATGGACAAGTGTAGCAGCCACGTCTGGCTCTTTGGGATTTCCCACCAGAAGAGCCCTTTGGACTGAAGCTGTCAATGCTGGGCATTGCCTAAAGCAAAGTTTCCAGGGGAAGTTTTAGCAAAAATCAGCTCAGCTTTTTGACAAGTTAGGAGAACACATGCTGCAGGCGAGAAATCCAAAACCAGAAGAGTGCAAAATGGGAGCTATGAGAAGGCTGAATTACTAAGACAAGACAAGTAGCCAGAAGGGATTAAAAAAAAAAAAAATTAACGGATGAAATTACAGGAGAAAAGGACAGACTGCCTTGTAGGAGCTTCTGCCCCTCCACAAGTCAAATGCTACAGTACTGAAGCCTCTGAAGGAGCAGCAGCATTTCATTAGTAAGGATACTAAAGCTGCTGTTCAATGTAGATGAAATGCTGCACCTTCACAAACAGCTGGCATGTCAAAATGCTGCCTAGAGTTATGGGATCTCTTCAAGACAAAACACCTTTTAGGAACACAAGTTGAAACGTGGATTAAACAGTTCAAGATGCACTGAAAACCTGAGTATCTTTGAGGGCACTGACCCTGCAAGCTGTCAGTCCCTGTCAGAGTCAGACCTGGAGGACCATCCTGTCTGACCTACTGCATGTCCACTGACTGCTTCTACATCAGGTTCCTAGGTTGGACTCTCCTCAGTCTTGAGCTCTTTCACTCAAGGAGTAGATGGGGGAGACTTAAGAAAAACAAGAACCAATGCTCTTGTGGGACAAATCAGTAATTTAAAGAAAAAGCCTTCTTTCCCATAATTGAATTTTTAACACTTCGGTTATGAACACAGTAACATTTAAAAAACATCCTGAGCTGTTTCAAACCTTTTAAACTTCAGTGAAAGAGCATCTTAGAGGAATAATTAAGTTACCCTGCTGACTACCCACCTGCATCCTGTAATGTGAAGTACAGCACAGATGCAAAGCTAGAATGCAGAAACAATCAATTTAATACATTCTTCCCCTTCAAGATGACTTTTAAGAACATCAATATAATGTAGCACAAAAGCTAAAGACAGTGTAGAAGGCAACAGAAAACACTGTTGTACTTAAAGGGGGTTTTAGTTGCTTTTTAGTATCAAAAATGGCTTAGGATTCTGGTAAGGACAGGATCAGTTGTGTCTTATGGAGCTTTAGGCTCTAACACAGCAGAAAAAACTTACTGGGCAACAGTAAGTTAAAAGCTGAATATAAAATCCCAACTCCATAACAACAGCCTAAAACAACCAGGAAGAGGTATTCTGCATTATGACTTTATGGTAATTAAAAAAAAAAAGTTAAAAGTTAAAAAATGTGATTAAATAGAGAAAATAAACAACCATTTAATCAACTGTTAACCTGTCTAAAACGTTCATCTATTTCATTAGTATCAATAGCTCATAAGCCAAGGTCACAGAACAGTTTCAAAATAATCTTCTTAAAAACGTAAGACAAATTTACAAACAAGAGACAAATATTTACATCTTTTTTTTTTTCAAACTAACAAAATCACCGTTGAAATTTTTAAAGGCATAAAATAAGTTTTATAAACATTTTTTGTCAGGACAAAGTCCACTTAAATACTGAAGTCTAGCAAAATCTTGCTATCAGGATGACATTGCATTGATATGCAGAAACTGTACCAATTCTTTTAACTTCCAAAACCCACGTGGGCTAAAATCTTCACAGCCTGTTTTATTCTGTGATTATCTCTTCGTGGAACTGCCCTTTCTGCTCCTGTTTAAATTTCCATCCCCTGTGAATTTTAATCTTTGAACAGAAATCTATGTGACAAAATGAGGCTTCTGTTTCCTATTTCTGTGCATTATTCTAAGGCTTTTATCGAGAATTATTTCCATGGAGGAGCATCCTGAAGAACTCATGCCAGACTTTCCTTCAGTCAAAAAGGTCAGGAATACTCAGCAGCTTTTACAAGGCAACTTTAGCTTCTAGAAGTAAACTTTTTACTGGCTCAAATCACTGCATAAGGGGAACAAAGAAATCGAGATCATACTATTACAGTTCTTGGAGGGAAAATTATTCAAAGCTATACCAACCATTTTTTTTCCTCCTTTTTACTCTTATATTTTGAACTATGCTGCTTTTCAGTACTCAATTTTGTCCTTGATACTTAAGTTATTCTAAGGTGAGCTCCAACTGTTCAACACTATTAGACTTTATGAAATGTAACTGAATACAACTGTGGCAAATTAAGTAGCTTAAAATCATGGTGATACAAGTTAACTAGGAAGCACAGAGCCCACATGGAAGCAATTCACTTGGTATAGGTTTGATATAGCCATAATTATCCAAATAAACATGGCAATACAAAGTGAAAAATAAAACAAGTAGACATAAATTCCTAAGATAGCATCCGTGCAGCAAAATCAGGTAACTAAATGATAAGTCATTTTCATCTTGTTATTTCCTCCCCAAATTAACTTACATTCCTTCTCATCTGATCTCTAGACTGTAAGATTCTTAGTAGAAACAAAGGATCTTAGTGGCTTCCTAATGCTGAGAGTGCTCTGGATCAGGGGCATTTGTGGTTTTTAGGATGAAATAGGAAATTCAACACAGATTGCTTCAAAGTGTATGAAGCTAATTTTTGAGTGATCAGTGCTTATCTGGATCCCTTTCCTCCAAGATGTGGCATACACTAATGCCATGTCATCCAATTAACATGACCCAGAAAGAGACACTTGGATATTATTCTTTAATTCCTGCTTCACCTTGCCTACTTAAATGCAAAGAGTTAAGCTGCTCTACAAACACGCGCAGGCTTTGGGCCTTAACATTACAAACTAGGTAATAAAAAGGTAAACACAAGAGGTGTCAGCGGAAATGAGAAGGTTGAGTAGAAGGAGAAAGGTTTTGTCTTGAGGCAGAAAGCAGAGAGGCTGCCCAAAGCCTGTGCAGGCTCCATCCTTGAATGAGACAAATGGATAAAACTCCCAGCAAACCAGTCCTGAACCTAAATCATTCTGATTCTGTGATCTTACAAGTAACCAACATATTGAATTATTAGCATCCAACAGTCTTTAAGTTATTCATGTTAATAATGTCTATGTTACAAAAGAAGAAAACCCACCCGTACTTCTAAGCTTGTTGCTAGATACTCTCCCACAGCCCATATGCTTAAAACCAAATGGTTATGACTCCTCAAACTCGTTTTCAATCCCTGATACTGCAGCAAAATTAGAACAAGTTCACTCTGCTGCCAGTGTGCAAAAAATAAACTCATTAACATATATTCTGAGAATCATTAAACCCACGAAGCCACCACACCAATCCCTAATCCACAGTGCTAGGATTTCTACTAGGATGTAGAAAACAAGATTAGCCAGGAAGAAGGAGCCTGAGAAGTCAGCCACCCCGTGTGCCATGCCTTGAGTGAGGTGCCCACACTGTCCACCTTGGCTCTACGTCCCCCCCTTTATCATACAATATGCCCTATGTTAGAATCATTGAATGGCATCACTACAGTTTGGGTTGGAAGGGATCTTTAGAAGGTCATCTAGTCCAACCCTCCTGCAGTAAGCAGGGACATCTTCAACTACACCAGGTTGCTCAGAGCTCCATCCAACCTTGAATGTTTCCAGGCTTGGGGCACCCATCACCTCTCTGGGCAATCAGGGCCAGTGTCTCACCACACTCATCGTAAGAATTTATTCCCACAACATCTCCTGAAAGCACTGGGGTTCACCCACAATACACACAGGCATATTGTGTCACACAACCCCCAAAGCACCTCTGAGATGTTCTCAGGACCTCTGAGAGCAGCTGGAGGCCAAGCCAACCCACGCTGATCAGTGCTGCTTCACCATGAGGGCTCAATTAGAAAGCCAGGCAGTTCTTCACTCCTCTCCCCTCAGGTTTCAGGCACCAAGCACACAGCCCTGCCCTGATGAGCAGCTATTCAATATATTTTCTCTTTCTTTCCTGAATATGACTCAAATTCTGCATAGAAAACACTTTTGTTCCAAGCTTGTCCTGGAGTGCCTGTTATTACAAGTACAGGAGTCGGCATTCTTTTCCAAACACAACAACTCCATTTCACAAGTACAAAAAGCAAAAGGGCCACAAAGCCCAAAGCAAAACAGAGAAAGCCCACAGAGGTTCCTGCTGACTTCAATCCCAAAATGACAGGCATGTATGAAAACAGTTTCCAAGGCAGCACTCAGCTGCCCTGCTGTCACTCTCTACCTTTCTGCCCTGCCTTCCCTCCCTCGCTACAAACCCAACGTCCACAGCAAGTCCCTGGGTCCTCCTGGGGACAACAGGAGATCATGATCCACATGTCAGCCAGGCTCCTCAGTCAGTTCAGTGCATACCCATGCTGTGCAACAAACAACAGCAGGAGCTGGGAAATGGGAAAGGAAGGAAAAAAACCCCAACTTTTATTAAACATGAATAAATCAATCTACTCTTGGGTTCCCGTTGCACTGGTATCAGTCCTGAGCAGAAAACAAGATGACAGAAAAAGCAGGTTCAGGGTCCTCTGCTCCAGGGCTCAGCCAAGCACAGGCTAATGGAACTTGGAGCTGCATTTGCAAAAAGACTTTTGATCAGCCCTGGACTAGACTCATCACACTCTAAGGGAATTTCAAATATTTTAATTACAAAGTTCTCTCCTGTGTTTAATGAGCACATCAAAACAAAATCCTCAAAGGTCTGTGACTTGATGTTATTTGGCCAGATTTTTCACTGGAGTGACATCTATGCAAAGACTGATAAACAGGCAGCTGCCCTGAACCATTCTGGTAAACCTTGTAAGTATTTAGTTGTTTCAGGAAACCAGAATACTTATCACAGACTAAATGTTACTGCTGCTCACACAAACAGTCTGCTTGCACTAGTTTCATGCACAGGGAAAACTGGAGACAGGTGTTGACCACGGAGAAGCTCCAACCCCATATCCCAAAACTGGCAATAACGTAGGCAGGTGAACCTTTAGTGTGTCCTAATCGTGTGTGTCAGGCAAACATTTGTGATCCTGGCATTAGATAATACTTAGATTTATCTCTTCGTTTTGTAGGTATTATTTACAATCATCAGCCCATTGAAAAATATGATTGCATCTAAGGAAAAAAACTGCTGAAGCCAGTAATTATCATTTCTGTCATGCATAATGCCAGGAGAACATAAGAGCCCTCACTAATTAAATTTATGGAGTTATCATGGGGAGGCTTAAACAAGAAAAAAAAAATAGACCAAGTTTGAAAGTGAAAAGAACCACATAGCACAGAGGATTTAAAGAAAAGGTCTGAGAAGAAACCTATAGATACTTGGGATACAGAAATAGCACTGAGAACAACACATAATTGTGAGAGATGTGACAGGTGACAAAACCAAGTTCATGAATGCAAGAATTGGAAAGCTAGATGATCAGTCTGCAGAGAGTATCTGCAACTCTAGAACCAAAATATAAAGAAGTCATACAAATATGTAACACTTGCTGAACCTAATAATATATCATGTGTTTGATATCAACACAAAAAAAGTCAACTGTAAATAATTTATAAAGATGTGCAGACAATTACAGAATAAGGTTTTTGCTTTTTTACTGCAGCACAAAAAGGTGCACACTAGGATCAAAGTTTGCCTGAGAGGTCACATTAAAAAACCAAAGCTAAACTGATAAATAACAAACTATTATTTTGCAAAATTCACAGCTATAAATGCCGAAATAATCTGAATGCTTTGTTCATCCTCTTTATTCAGAGGCAAAATATTTAACTTTGATGTAAATAGCTGAAAGACAGAATGTCTTTTCCTGCTTAACAGGGAGGTGGTGGAAATATTTTGAATATCTGAACTCTTACCCAATGTGTTTCTCTCTTCCACATCACTCCAAATCACTGAAATGCTGAACTTTTGCTCAGAATGTATTTAAGTTAAACTAGGCATGGCCAGCAACAACAAAAAAAAGACTTTACCAGCAGCTCTTGATAGGGCTTCACTGGGAAGTCCTTGCAGGCAGGCAGACAGCCCTTCAAAACACTCAAGGACAAAAATATCCCAGACTTCTCTTAGCATCTTTGATTCCCTCTCCACCACCCTGCGAGGACAATGAATTCCACAGGATCAGCAGATGGTATCTCATGGCATTACGTGCTGAGCTTGCAAAGGCACTAAAGTCCCCCAAAATCTCCCAGGAGTCACAGCATTACTTTGGTTGGAAAAGACCTCCATCGAGTCCAACCACTAACCTAACATTGACTTCCATCATTCCAGCTGACTTGGAGAATTTCCTCTGGAATGACACCAGGTGTTTTGCACTGTTTTCATGCACTCCAGGTGTGCTGCCACCCTCCTTAGGGCAGACAGTAGTAACAGAGTACTAGCACCAAAAGTTCAAGAATCCCTTTTAACATGAGCCACACTGGGAGCACGAGGCCTAAAAAAGCCCACCTAACTTCTCTAGTGGTTTATGCCAAACAAGCACCAGCAGAAATAACTCGGAAAACATTCTTAACACTTAGCCAAAGCAAACTGACATCCAGGAACAATAACCTCATCCTCACACAATGCTCAAGTGGCACAATTTGTCAGTGCAAGGCTCAGGACAGCTCAGCAGCAGGGCTGAAAGGGCAACCTCTCAAGTGCCCCAACAGACCCAGTCACACACAGTCTTCACTTCAGTAACTCATTTTTAGGTATAAATTATCAAGCAAAAACGTAGGAAAGAAATAAACTGACCCTGTGCCTACATCCCCTAAATTTCACCCCATCTTCTAAATTCATCCTGATACCCAAGTGCCACATTGCAGTGCAATGCACACGACAGGATGAAGAGACTCAGCACAGAACTTGCCCACAAGCTGCTGCTCTACCAAATGCAACCAAACCCACCAAGTTTCAGAGGAACTGTAAGTGACCTAGATTCAGTTTTGAGTATTAGACAGAATTAACCTTTTGCTGAATTTATCATGTGGTTCTTTTGTTTAATAAGGTAGGTTTTAGATGATCTGCAACAAGCTGTTGAAATGAGGGTTGTAATTTCATCTTTATTAGCTTTCTTAACTGCTGGCAGGATTTTGTAGCCAACACAGTGTGTAGAATTCAGGAGGTGTAATTTAGAGCTTCAGTATATTTTTTGTTTATGCAAGTTCACAGTTTAAATGAGTATTTCCCTTATTTCTCTTAAATTTTAGTATTATTAGAACAAGCAAGTACACACTAGCAACTGCTGAAACAGGTTCTCTCCATGTTGCTTATTTTACCTACAGATCTGGTCAGCTAAATAAATGAATCTACATCATTAGATGTTTTTGTCTCAGCAGTCATTTACAGCAAGTAGATTTGATGTTGCTGTCCTCATTTGTAGAGCCAAGTTTGGAAGCTGTCACCATATGCCAAAGGTTTGCACTGTAAAAGAGAACTGGTTTTTTTATTTACTTTTCCCACGTGTATCTAAGAGTCTGTGCATATGACAGTCAGTTTGGGGAACTCCAACTCATGGCAAGACTTGCAAGAAACAGCTAAGATGAAGAAATTGCCATGACAGCCTTGTTGCTTATGGCCAACCCATCAGCTTTTCTCAAAAGCACGAGGACCCAGCTGCCACCCTGACCTCCCAGACAGGAGGAGAACTGAGCCTGGCAGCCCTCTGCAAGAACCTTTCCCCACAGAGATGAGGGGAAAAGTAGGATTTCTAATTTTCAGTCACTTCACCTCTACCATAATCCTCAAGGCCCTCGAAAACGGGAGGGAGAAGTTTGCAGAGTCCCATTCCCATTTCTCTTTTGCAGGATGTCCTTTTTTTGACCTTCCTTTCCCCTGATCCCTTTCACTTTCAGTGCAAACAATGTGGAGATCTGAGTTAAAGTTATTTTGTATTTGAATTCCATAAATTAAGCACTTGCACGTTGGTGTCAGATGTTGGCTTAATGGAAATCTTTCCATCATCATCAGTAACTAATTGCTTCTTTTTTCCCCTTTTTTAGTGTGGAATTGGATTTTAAACAGCAAGAAGATAAACTACAGCCAGTTTTGAGAAAACTTCATCCTATTGAGGAAACTCAGGTTGCACCTTTGCCTTATTCTCAGGAGAGCTACTCCTCCACTCCCAAGCAAAAATCCAAAACTGAATCAAAAAAGCATGGAAGATGGAAACTCTGGTTCCTTTAACCCAAGTCCATTACATGTGGAGTTCAAGGCCTTCTTTGAAAAAAACATTTGGGATTCTATCAATCATCTCTGACAGGATCTTGGCAGACTGAGCAGTGTGAGGGGTCAAGGCATCACTGAGCACTCTGGCAGCATTCACTTCTCACCCTATGTACCAAAAAGGCCTTCGTACCTAGGAACTGAGGTCCAGAAGCAAGGAGTTAGGTAACACCTTGCCAGCTTTTATTTGCAGTTCACCAATGTGGGATGTAAAACCTGAATTGAAATTTGTACCAAGACAGTAAAACTATTCCCCCTCCCCTTTCAGATTGGGAAGTGTCACATTCTAACCAATTGCAGGCTGTCATCCTGTACACAGCTCAATGTCACTGTTGGGTTAAAGCCTTCTGGGGGTTTGGTTTATTGTCTTGAAACAACGAGGGGGGGGGGGAAATAACAAGCAAGCCTTATGTTTGCAATGGTCTTCAGTTTTACAAATCCATGTTGATTGGGGAGTGCAGTTTTCAGCACATAGATCCTGGACAAAGCACAATTTTTCTTGTGGTCCAAGACCAAGAATAATCTCTACGATGTGACGCGGTGTATATTTGCCTTCATGCAATGCAGACATCAGCCAAGCTATCACACTGGACAACACACCATAATTCCTAATTTAACTATGTCCTCATCACCAGACAAACAAGTTTGCTGCTTATCTCCAAGGGGTAAGCAGCTAAAAACCTCCCCAGGTCAGGAGAAGCCTTTAACCACACCAAGCTGACAGGGTCAAGGCTACAGGCTACCTGTCCTAGATCTCACTTTCTTTCTTGGTACCCAAAAGGTCCTAATGACACATTCTGGCACAAATTAAAAAAACCAAACGAACCCAACCCCACAAATAGAACAAAAACTCTAAGGATTGTTGGCATTTGCCACCATTTAGTATCTTTTTGTTAAGAGAGTCTTTGGAAAACCCCCCACTCTTGCAGAAGGCACCCAAAAATTTACAGTATGCATCACACTTTGAAACCTGTCTGGAAGGAGCAGT
This sequence comes from Apus apus, assembly GCF_020740795.1. Classification (NCBI taxonomy): domain Eukaryota; kingdom Metazoa; phylum Chordata; class Aves; order Apodiformes; family Apodidae; genus Apus; species Apus apus. The sequence goes on from NC_067285.1 coordinate 2,783,985, forward strand.
AATTTCAAATGCTATTTATTTACTAAGCTTCTCAGATGGGTTTTCCCAGCCTATTTGAATTTCTATCTCAATCTAGTAAATGTAGTTGCTGACCAACACACTTAAAAAAACAAAGCATTTTTTTCCCCCTCTCTGTTTTGTTTGTTTTGTTGGGGTTTTTTTCCGTGACTCTTTACAATTTTGCTCTGAATTATAAACTGCAATTTTCCTTTAAGCCTTTGCTACTGTCATTAAACTTGCATCTCAAATGACCATTTGTGGAAAAATTTCTCACGTTAGAAGTGGCCAGGGAGTGGGAATCTTGTTGTCTTTTATTTTTTTCCAAGGATTTAAGCTAAGTCACACAGAGTCATGTTACTAACTGGTTTAGTAAGAATTAGGTTTGAAACTGCACACTCTGCAGCATCAGTAAGATAAAACTTCTTCAGCCTTTAGGTGGAAGAAATGCCATCATTAGCAGAAAAGTTTGCACATGCTAACACATGTGAAATGTTTTCATTTACACTGTTTTTCCTCTTAGCTCAGCACCAACTCCATTACTGCAAGAAAACTGGAGGAAAATAACTTATTTTTTTCTCCCTCAAAGCAAAGAGCAAGAAAAGGAGGTTAAAATGAGAACAGAAATGCAGAAGGTGTCTGTGTCCACCTCCAAATGAAGTTCAGCATGCTTTAATTAAAACAAAAAGTCACCTTTGTGGTGAAACTTCCAAGAGGGCTACAACAGAAGCAAACAATACCCTGAAATACTTTGGTGAAAGCTGAAGGTTTAGAAAAGGGGATCCTGTGTACCAGGAGGGAAGTGCAATTGTTTCATGTGACAAAAACTTGTTTCATGCATTTTATACCATTTTTAATTGAAAACATCAAAGTGTTTACAAGACAGTCTGCCCAACGTGTTCTAGAAACCCAAGCCTTTCCAAACAAGAAAGTGTTTTTTTCCTAAACAGAAAGAAATCTCCAATATGGACATAAGAAACTACAGCAGAATTATTATTTTTAAATAGTGTTAATAATTACTGAACTCATCCATGCTACCACGCCTAGTGTCTGGGTTTTTTTTTAAAGAAATTCAATCAAGCATCTCTCCAATGGCAATCAACCACAGATCATTAGTGTCACCCAATCAGCAGCTTTTCCCATACACCCTATTCTAAAGGTTCTTGTGTGCAGGGATCTGACCCAAGACTCAACTGTTTTCCTGTGTGGTTACTGACTCCTACAGAGACCAGTATTCTGTAATGGTTTCAAATCAGAGCGGAAAATTCACTGGTGAAAATATACAAGAGCTGAAAGTGAAAGTTCTCACGGCGTGTTCTGTACATGGCCAGGCTATTTTCTTAAGAAATTGCAAATTTTTAATTTTTTACATTTTTTTAAAACTGGAAAAGCTAACATACATATAAGTCTTGCTTAAAACGACATACCGTGTTATATCCTACCATCCAATGTAATTTGTAATAAAATGTTTTTGCAAGTGTGTAAAACGTATCATATTGTATTACCTTTAGAATCACTCAGGCTCAGGTTAGACACAGAGAGAAAGACCTAATACTTTAGAGCTTTTAGTTAGATGTGGCTGACAAAGCTATTTGCACCCTCCTGTAGATCTTCTAAAACGCAGGTAAGGAGGTTAGAACAAAGAAAATGCATCTTCACTTCCAGTGTGGCTTTGCCCAGTTCACTGACAACACCAAGCACTTCCACACACTAATTTGCTATATGCACTTCCCCATATCACGCTTTAAACTACTTTTTAGTCAATAAATACTGCAGTGATTTTCTATTATTTGCTATTTTCTGAGTTGGTACCATTTCCACTAAGCAACAGTTACATTCTTTGTTTTAGAACTATTAGGAAACACTATTCATGTGAGCTTTACTTGTTTTCTTCAAGAGAAAAAAGAAAAATCAAACAAAACAACACTGTAAAAATAGCTTAAAAATCAGGGTAACCTGAAAAAAAAATCATTATTAAAACTGGAAAATCCTACCATTGGTACAAAGTGTTTGCTGTTTCTTGCTTAAGATGCAAAACTCCTGTCTCTGCTTTTATTTTTCAATCTGTATTTTAAAGGTTAAGCACTTTTTCAAAATTAAATAGGTTCATTTTCTATGAATGCTTTCAAATCCAGTAGGCTGTTAGATTATACCTTTCCTTTAGCACCCTGTATAATAGCACACATTATATATATATTATAATATATATATTAAAAATATATATAATAATATTATTATATATAATATATAATATATATATATATTATATATATATTATTCCTGGGATTTGCTAGCTACAGTTATCACTGCCATCCTGACACCCTTCTCTCCTAGCAGAATGAAACAGACTGCACAAAACAATTCCTAGTGTTATTTCACCATCCATGATATACAACTTCTTAAAATAACCAGAGTGCTAGAAATTTGCTGTCAGTTTGTTTAGGTGCATGCAATTTGGTGAGAGAAAATCTGGCAGGGCAGACTCCGTGCCCATTCACCACATCCCTGAGATTACATTTTACAGTAAAACAAAAACCTCACTGTAGGTGATGGAAGAAAATCATCACCATCACTCAAACACCACCTCAGGGTTTGTGTTTTTTTTAAATTAGTTTGCAATACATAATTTCAAGTGTTTCTGCAAGGAAAGAAACCATGCAAGAGAATAAAACAAAGAATTCTGTACATCATGAAAGGCTGGCGAAGAAATGAAGCTTCCACCCCAACAACTCAGAACCCATTAACTCTGAACTTGACAATTTCAAGGCACAGAAAAACAACTTCCATCATCTGCCTTCAGCCCCAGAATTCTCTCCTGGGACTCTCAATAACTCATATTTGACTTAGACTCCCATTTTACTGCCTTCCAGAAAGGCATCCCGCCCTGGAGATGCAAAGAGATGGAGAAGCCACCACTGTCTTGGATTGATGGATTCTTTGATTATTCCAGTGTTCCCTTCACTCATCAGTGCCATTTCACTACTCTGCTTCACACTTCTCACTCTCCAGTGGTGCCACCAGCTCCTCCTCCTTTGACACATCTTCACCCTACAGAGAATCCCCCTTCACTACCACCCAGGGGCACCTCTCAATCTTTCCATTAACCTCAGAGGGCTTCCACACCTCGCACCACAGCTCACTCACCTTCTCTTGCCTTCTGGTGATTTCTGCAGCATTTCTGTTTTGGTTTCAACTCATCTTTTCAACTTGTTTTAAGTTTGGTGGGGGGAGGGGAGGAGGGGGCAAAAAAAATCCATGTGGGAAACACTCCACTCACCAGTGAAGTCATGAAGTCCTCTCCTGTGCACTGATCCTAGTCACACATCCCCAGAATACCTAAAATAGCATTTTTTTTCCCCCATCACAGCAGGTGTTCATGCTGACTTTGTTCACCATAAACCATTGTGTTTTTCAGAGCCACTGTTCTTAAGGACGTTCTCTCAGGAGTAGAGTCACTTCCTACACTCTTTACTCTTACAACTAGGAGCTAGATTTTATTTTTCTCTATCAAAAAGGAATTTGAATTGTTCCACCAGATAAAGAATCCAAGACTGTCTATTTCATAGACAACGACCACAGAGTAGCACAAATCTGCCAACTGGAATATCTTCCAAAAAACTGTACAAAACCCCCATCTGGATGTCCTTTCAGAAATGAAAGAGTTCAGTAACTAGTCTGTTTTTCTTGGCTTTGCAAATGAAAAACACACCAAGCTGCTGGCCACAAGGAAGAAAGGAGAAGTCATGATTCATTTTGGAGCTACCATCATGGCTCATCAACTCTGGACGACTGAAGGAGGTCAATGTGCTGATGTGCATGGAACAACATTCTTCAAAAGCTACTGGGCCAGGAAAGAGGTGGTTTAACATTCTCCTTCACAAAAGACCCAAGGAAGCAAACTTGATTTACTTTTTTTTCCCAGACAACATTCTCCAGCAGTAAAAGCTTTGTGATCTTGTTATAGGTGACCTCTTGCTGCCACATAAGCAGGACAAGCTCCAGACACATGTATAAGTAGCCCAAAGCAGCCAACTCCTGAGAGCAGCAACAAACCTGGACCTGACATCAAACAGCTCAGCACCCAGAGGATGTTTAAGGGTCATTTGGATGTGGTGGTGGTGGAAATGGTTTAGGGGAGAACTTTGTAGAGTAGGGATGATTTGACTCGGTGATACCAAGGTTTTTTTTTTTCCAACCTGAACATTTCTATGATTCAAAGGCTGCATCTAGCTTAAATGTCTAGTTTTCCTTCTTCCAACTAGTCTATTTTATTTCAAGATCGTTCTTCTTTGAAGGTATATGATAAAAATAGCTTATGAGCCCTAGCTAGGCTTGAGCTCCACCCCGGACAGATTTTTATCTAGAAACTCACACATTTAAAGAACCAAAAATTCAAAATAAAAAGATGTGCAAAGTCAAAAGAGACTGTTAGGAAATCTTTCCAATTCATCCAACCCTATAAACAAGGCACTTCCTGTAAGTAAACATAGTTAACTAGAAATTTGAGGTTTAACAATAGAAACTTTGCCACAGAAGTGATCTACAGCCTTGAAGAATGCTGAAGACCAAAAAAACCTTTAAAAGGTCACACCCACTGTGCTCAGACTGAGATATGGCAGGTATGAGGTAAGAGGCACCACAATGCTCTTTCATTTCCCGGATGAAGGTGGAATATTTGTAATTCAGTGAAGCAAACAGAAGTAAAGAGATCACACTGCTGGTCCTGCCATTGCTGCAGGTCCCTGCCTTACACCGAAGGCCAAGGAGTTGGTCAGGTAGGTAGTGCAGGTCCTCTAGCTTTCACCAATATTTTTCCAAAGGAAACTGACCTGGTAACAGCTGTTCAGTATCAGCCACACAACCTCATCCATAGGCCGTAAAGCAGAGAAAGTAAGTTGAATTGGTTATGGTACCTCTCACAGCTTGAATTGCACGGCCTCCTGAAACAGTAAATGCAGTGTCCCAGGTTCCCAGCAGATCAGCACATCTAGCAGCCTCATCTTCTGTTGAAGGTTTGTGCTCACTTATGTAAAATCACATCATATTCAAGCATTCACTTCTGCCTCCCCTGCTCCAGCATAACTGCCTCTTCACTGCTGAAACTCTTTCCAGTCCTCTGCTGGTCACACCAACTCTGGCCTCTCAGAAACACCAGCTCTCTCTGGCTTCTCACACAGTCCAAGCCAACACGAGCGCAAGTCGTGCACACCTCCGTGTCAGAAGGGTCTCCAATGAATATTATGACACTACCAACTGAAACCATTTCTACAAGGCAATTGTCTTGGATGTTTACCCCTAGAGACCCCCAAGTCCCTGCACCCCAAATGGCACCCTAGTGCCCCCGTGGTTAGAACAGAGGTTTATAAAGAGTGTGAAATTAAAGAAACTTGATTGACACAACCAGGGGATTATGCGTCTACGTGTCTGTCCTGCTGCCTAACAGAAAGGAAGTTCTCCCTGGGGCAGGAAGGACTGTGTGTGCCATCATTCACCTGAGCTCTGCCAAGCAGGATCCTCACAGGAATGCTTCCTGGATCAGGATAATGGCTGATCAATCTTGGTGAACATTTAATTCATGGATACAGGAATAAATGCCAGATTCTCAGGTATTTTTGATCCAAGGTCCTTGGTTTACATTTCAAGTGTATTATACAACATTAGGTTTCGGGTGAAGATGACACAGCTAAGTATTTCTTCAAAGTAAAAACCTATCATCTTTATTACACCAACACTGACATCTTGATACAAAAAAAAAGTTGCCACATCCTTTATTTTACTTCTTTTGAAAAAGTTATTTTTATTTGAACTACGCCTCCAGAAGATCCTTTCTTTTTAAAACTCCTTCTTTCTATTCATCCTGTACAGTTAAATCTCTCATACAAGTTCCAGGTAATCTAGACTAGTATTGACTGAAGCTAACACAATTTCAACATGATTCTGACCCAAGTGCCCTCAGGTTACACTTGCTAACTAACACTTGCATTTTACTCTTCCTACTTTGACACCACAAAAATGAATTGTTGCTGGTTAATCACAGGAGGATCCCTTCAGCAACAGACTGAAGTCTAAGACAGGAGTAAGTACTCCCTGAAATGACCCAGTTCTATTAACTCTCATTCCATAATTACAGTCTGCAGGTACAGTAGGTTCGAGCTGTACTCATCATCACCCTGGATATTTTTCACACAACTGCACTGAGTTAAAACACACACAGGAGAAGTTTTCCAATATAATTTCATAAAGGCAAAAGGAATCACTAACATTTTAAAATATCATCTAAATCATGTTCATCAAAGCAATAATTAATTCACATCCTAACTGTAACTGAAGAAGTTTCCTCTATGCTTGTCTTAAGACTACACCACCAACTGGGGGAAGAAGTAAAGTTTTGTATCCCTGTACAGGAAGATATTAAGATCTCTGTATAGAAGGATATTAAGGTATCTGTTCTGCATGTTAGTAATATTTCTGTGGTGACACACAGAGTAACACTAACATATAAACCTCCTGACTTCTTCTCACTGTTACAGCGTCCCAGCACTAGACCATTCTGTAAGAATGATCTCTGTAACCATGTCTTGCTCCAGCAATGGGTCTGCTCATCCATTATCCCTTCATTACAACTCAAACTATTACTGCAATTCAAACAGACAAAAGTGGAATGCACAAAAAAAAGTTAAATGGCCGACACCCTAAAGACAAAATAAAATGGTAACACATTTGCTGACACAAGAACCGTGTTGCCAGTAAATGGGACAGCAGCAGATGAGCAAGATATGCTGAGGAAAGAGACTTGTCATAAAAAGTCAAATATTTCCATGCGCAATTACACAGAGAAATCAAATCAGAAAGGGGAGATAAAAAAAGAAACTGTGGACTCAGACATATTTGACTAACAAATAAACCCTATTTAAAGAGAGAAGTCAGTGTATGGAGCCAAACTGAACCAAAGCAATGCAGAACAGGACAGCTACTCAGGCAAATATCTGGTCCACTTTGACTAGTTTCCTGTATAGTAGTTGCCAGATGCAAACACCAAAGGAAGAACACGGGAAAGACAAACCCTGTCCCCACTTTAGATATCAACAGGCCTCACTATTTTTTCTTTGTTTACATCAGTATTAAGGATACAGCTGAAAAAGTCAAGCTTCAGGCTCTACTCTTCACCATTTGATTACTGCCCTATCCTGGTTCAGCTCTAGTCAAAAAAGGCAAATAAATGCTTTTAGAGTCAAGTGATAGGTAGTGTAGTAACACACATGCATGTCTTTAACTCTCACACGTTCCAGCTAGCTAATTATAAATAATACCCCACTTTGGCCACCACAGACATCCCAGATCTGGCCAACCACCTGGCCACCAATATTTTTTTAAATATTTTTTTCTCCCCCAATGCTTTACAGCTTACTGAACACAAAGACAGTTAGAGAAGGTTTTGATTGCTTAGGGTCACCTGAGATTTAAATCCTATTACAGTCAGGTTCCAAAAGATGTGACAGAGGTATTTAAGTTTACATCAAGAGACACTTACAATGAGCTCTGAATCACGTCCCATGGAAATGACTGTTCTGTTTACTGTCCTCAATAGCTTTTCCATGATTATCTGGACATGTCGTTGTGTTGGCCCCTAAGGAAAAAGAATAAATTACTGGTAACTAGATGGAACAGACACCAGCACAACTGAACCATTTGTGGTTGCCTTTAAATCCACCCGTCTTCTGGAAGTTAAATAAAACATCACCCACTGCTGTTGATCAAAAGCAGAAAATTAGTCTCTCATTTCATCAAACACCATGCAAAGTCTATTTATTAATACGTTACTGATAAATTAACACGTACTGTTACAATTATTTAAATTAAAAGCAAGTTCCTGGAAATACAGCAAAGCTTATGACATTTAGTTGCCTAATATTTCTACCTTCCTAAGTCATTTTTTCAATATCAAAAGCCCACGGGCACTATCAAACCTGGGGGCCTTTTCTGCAACAGCTCAGTTAAAAGAAAGAGAAAAGCAAAGCAAAACTTTGGTTAAGGAACTGCAATCTCCATCAATATTTTCACATTAGTGCTTCTGTATTAGAAGTCATCTGTCACTGCTCTTGAAAGAGCAGATCAAGAAATATTTAGTGCAACTGACTTCTAACAAGTTCAGGAACCTCATGCAGAAGGATGGCTACAGGAGCTGAAGCCAAACACATGACAAGAAGAAAGAAAGAGATGGACTTTGCTCCCATCTTTTACTTTATCAACAGGCTTCTTCAGAGTGTTCATTGCTCTGATGGAGAAGACTTCAAAAAAAGGGCCATAAGACAGAAAGGGGGAAAATTCTACAGCCAGCATTTCCAAGTGCTTTCCCAGATAATGATCTAAATAAAGCAGCCTCCTTGTGTTGCTTCTTGATCAAACATTCCAATGAACTACTTACTTTCTTGCCCCTGGATCAGGAGACTAATCCCTATCTCATTGTTGGATGATGCTTAATTACCAGAGGCAGACCTGCATATGTGAAAAAGGCATTTGCATATTTGAGGAGCACTCCCCCATCAGAACACACATCCACAACCACCTCCAACAGAGATTCTTCCTCCTGCACCTGACAGATCTATCTCCCTTTAAGATGAAGCTCACAATTCTGCTACAAAGAGCACCTCCAGGGCAGAATGCACTCATCTCAGCACCCTGCTCCCCTCCACTCTTCCACTCTCCCTGCTTTCTCTCCTTCAAGTTCTCACTGACTTCCTCCTCTCCTGCCCATTTTCAATTTTACTTCACATGGCTCCTCACCTGCAGTGTTCTCCTCTTTTCCTTGTCCCCTTCCCCACCTCCCTGATCCACCAACAAACAGATCCCTGTTTCCTGCAGCCCTCTTGCAGCTGGCCACTGACAACAGATCAGCCCAGGAGATGGGGGAGCTGCCAGTGAGTTCCTAGCAGGGAGAGAAATGCAGCCAAGAAAGAGTGACAGGAAGCAGCCAAGCTGTCAAAAAAAAAACCCAAACATTTTTTTTTAAATAACCCACTCTTTGAGGCAGTCACCCAGAACTACTTTGAAAAAGAAACAAAAATCAGAATGAACCCAAAAGCTTCAAAGGAGATGCTAGATAGGATGTGAGGAGCTGACCCTGAGGTCTTTTCCAACTAAATTAGTGTATGATTCTGTGTAGGACTGAAGGTTCAGGCAGCAGCCTCAGAATTCTTTAGGAAGGCATCAAATCACTGCAGCTCTCCAGCAAGGCACCAATATTTGCATATTTGTGTGAAGTCAGGAGAAGACAGAAAAGGGACTATTATGCAAGCTACCCATCTGCAAACCAGCCCTGGGCACTGCACAGGTTCTCACATGCAAGTGTCTCATGTGTTGACATCCTGCATGGATAAGAGAGCTAAACTAGTTACAATACTCATGCAGGAAAAGCCACCTGCCAATTCAGGTTCTTACTTACCACACTGGAGAAATTCTACTATGTGTCTTTTAATGACACTCCAAAAAGCTAAACAAGTTTGCTGTGTGAACAGAAGTATATGTTTAAAAAGGTGTGTGTATATATATGTCTATGCACACACACACCCCACTACAGGTAGTATCAATACAATTTGAACGTGCAGCTCCCAAAATGCTGAAAAAATGGAAAAAAAACCCAAACATTTTTCATTTGGCAGAGGCTAAACAATTTATAAAGAGAAGTCTGAACACCTAAAAATCTGTATTCTACTCAGTATCTAACCAATGCCTGGAGAAGTGTTATTGGATAGCAATGATGTATTGGAGGTGCCTCAGGAACAGTAAGGAACATCCCGAGATGTCACACAACACATCCTCATCACTGTTACCTAAAGAGATGACTTAAAAGAGGCTGGCTGGGGGAGGGGAGGGCAAAGGGAAAAAAGTATCTAAGTCATCAGGAGCTACCTGTTCAGTAAGCGTTAAACATCAAAGATACTAACCACATCTTTCTTGTAAAGCACTTCCAGGATGTTACTCAGCAACTGGCAACAAGCCTCCAAATCTTCTTGTCTTTCCAAGTGATACTTCAGCTGCTCCGTCATCGTGGGCAGCAGGATCTCCCTGCAGTCTGCACACAAAAGGTAAGGTTACATACCCAGCTTCAGAGACACCTTCACTGCCCAAACAGCCAGCCTGCTTCAGTGCTTACAGAAGACAAGAACGAGGAAAATTCATACCACTTCCCAATTTCCAATCACTATCCCTTGAAAAAAGCTAGAAGCAAAGGGAAACGAAGCCATGAAGTTCAGAACACTCGGACAAGCAGTTCTCCCCCCTCCCCAGGCAAAGTACTAAAGGGTCTCACCAATGTCCACAACTGAAGTCAAATGCTACATTGGCTGCTGGCCCACGAGATCTCTAATTACACAGTACCTGGGAAAATATGGATGAAGCTCTTGACAGTCTCACAAAAGATTTTTTTTATTTCTAGTGATACTACACAAATTGCTTAGACTTGATAGCATCCGGATGACTCATGAGGCTCTGTCCTTGATGACTATATCAGTGTTTAGAGATTATTTTCAAACAACAGCTGAAGTCCCTGGAATATTCAGAAAGGCTCATAAGCACTTGATTAAATCTTTATTTATGAGGATTTCAAATAGCTCTGGACCAGTAAATATGCCTGTCCTGAGCACAAGTAACAGACAGACCACAACAGGAGGCACAAGACTGAAAAATAAAAACTGGAGATTCATCTCCATTAAGAGGGAATGATCCCAGACCACAATGTGAAAGCACTTATTTAGGGCTATACCTAGGACTTCCCTGAGAAGCCACAAGGGTCAATAGCTCAAGGTAACTCAACACTAGGAAGTCTTGTCTTGGTAGGGGTAGAGTGCTACTCAGCAGTGGAAGCTCCTTCTGCAACTATACACTCCTTTTAGTGATACATATTTGGTCTCTGTCCTTTTGCAGTGGACACAACTGGCAGCCAGGATAGGCAGGAGTTAAGTAATATGCACATTGGTGCTGAGAAGCCACAGGAAACACCAATAGCTCAAAGAACAATGAAAAACTGGATCATCAAAAGCTGGCGACCCTGGATTCGATTCACCACAGTCAGGTCCCTTTACTGGCTTCATCTTTTGCTGAAGAGACATCCAGGGTCAGAACATGCACTTCCACCCTCCACCATTCCTGTCAGGATTTGGGAGCTGCTGTGTGGCAGGTGCTGAGGTGTCAGTGCTGCAGAAGGTGTCCCTGCAATCAAAGACCCAGCTGCACTGCACAGGCCCCATGCAGGTGACAACTTCCAAACCCCTCCACAGCAAACACTGAGGCTCAGCTGACTGCTGGCTGCAAGCCTGGGATGGACAAGGCAGTATCCCCAGTGCTGAAATTCTGCTACCTGCAGGTACCAGAACAACTGACAGCTGGGAGGCAAAGAGGTGCCAAGGATGAAGAAATCAACACATGCTTAAAGTGCTGGGTTTTGGCTTGCAGTGCCAAAATTGATACAGGCATTGCAAGCTCAGTGCCAGGGTGGAAATTACTCTCACTTGATGAGTCTCAGTGGTAAGGTGCTCAGGAGAACTTGCCTTTGTCACTAAAAAAGAAGGAAACAGGATGGATGAGACAAAGATGGACTTCATAGGAAACAGTCTCTGCCCAAAGTCTGCCAGAAACCTTCAGCCAGTGCCACAGGGTCCAGCTGCAATGACTTCAGTCAGCCTGGGAACTCCCAGGTCAGTGGTGATCACAGCCTGAGCAGGTGTTACAGGAGCAGCACTTCACAGACCCATCCCTATAGCAAGAAACCAGCACAGTGACTGGAATCCTGCTCCCATAAACTGCACAAGGGGGAAAAATAAGTCATTGATGTAAAAACGGATCAAGAAAATCCATGCTCAAATGCAGAAGAGGGAGCATTCCATCTCAGCAAGATGCTGGAGAGCAACTGTCACTGCAGCACCCCCACTCTGCCTTGTGAGCTCATACAAGAAGGATGAGCAATAACAGTGTACAAGCACATCCACCTTCTGGCAGTTCAAGAGAAATATTCTTCAGCCTCAAGGGACCCACGAGTACCTGTTCACTGGGAATGCACCAGGGGGATCACATTCTAAGGAAGTACTTTAGTTTCTCCAACTAAGCATTTTTCTATGTCATTGCTTCTTGGCCATTTCACTTCCAGCTTTCTAGCTCAACAAGGAGAAAAATCAAGGTGCATCTGTTGAAATTCTTGCCTCAAGAAACAGAATAGAGCCTGCAGTGTATTTACATGGGGAAACAGACCTAAGGCATGACTTCACCATATCCCCTCATAATCACTTCCATGAGGTGGCACAGAACTGAATTACAAAAGTTTCAAATCTAGTAAAAAAGAAACACCTTCATCAGAAGTTCCTGCTGTTCATTTAAAACTCCACTACCCTAAATCTAGACAGGTCTGAAAAGTGAAAGGAGTTGGTGATCTCTGTGAAAAAGCGGCTAAACAGAATTGACCTCATTACTGACCAGGATCTAATTAAATGATCTAAAGCTATTTATACACAAATGAAGTCTCCAAACTACTCTAATATGTTAGACAATGAATGTGCATTTAAGGTAATATTCTGCTGTCATGTTTCAGACTAACCTTAGTTTAAAACAAACCCTAACAAACACCACACCACCTTCTGAATAGAAAAAATTCTGAGTGAAGATCCAGCCATTACACACAGAAGGTTTTCCTGGTATCAACTCACCATGTATTATTTATAAACACCATTTTATATTCACTTTAAACTTCTGCCTCTGAACTGCTCCAGCCCTGACCACTACCTCCTATCCCAAAAAAGGTCCCCTTCCTTCCACAAGTACTCAGACTGTTCTACATGAAAGGAATCACCAGATGGATGCAGGTCAAAATTAACTACTAACTTTCTGTATGAATTTCAACCCAATGAATGGTTTGGTTCAGCCTGGCCTGTCTGCCCAAGAGATGCTTGTGTTTGCAGCCTTGTGCCCCACGTTTGTGAAACCTCAGTGCATGTTGTTCCCTCAGGTTTTGAGTAACTTGGAAAGAGCAGATCAAGAAATAAACCCCACAAAACAGTGGTGCAGCACCCTCACCCAAATGCAAGGGAGAGAAATAACCCTGCTGCCCAGCTGCTAAGCACTCCAGCAACGACACAGGAACGTGCTTCTGTAAAGCCTGTCAGGGGAATCAATATTTAATGACTTGCAAAGGCCCCTAATGAGAGGTTCGAAATGTTTCATGTCCCTGTTAAGCCCCACTAGTGGAGCACAGTCGAAGATCAATTTAATATCTGCAAGCATGCAGAAGGCAAAAATTGCAGCTGTGTCACCTTTGAGTTAGATTGCCTAGAGTAGGCTGTAATCAATAGGGAAAGTGCTCAGCCTGAATTTCTAAGAAAGGAAAAACTAACTGATTTGTCACACTACTTCATTTGGAATTACACAACCTAGACAAAAGCCTGAGTTCCCTTGGGGAGACTTGACAACGCTCCTCAGTTACCACCTTACAGGCTCTCTGCCTTCCTCAACAACTTGTGAACATCTGCTCTTTGCTTTGTAGCTGTTGGAAGTTTTAGAACATGGGAGGATAAAACGAAGTATCAAGGGGTGACAGGTACTTAAGAAAAAGATCCAAATGCTGCCCAGATTTAAAAGCAAACAAACAAAAACCCTACCAGAAAAGGCCCATAAACCACCACAAAACCCAAACACCCATATATTTATGTATATTTTTAAACAAACGTAGAACTATAGTAATATGCTGAATAAGATGCAAGATTTTAAGTGCATCTCTTGCTAAAAATATATTGAAAAACACTGGGTTGATCAACTGTATCTAGATTACACACAGAAGAGGAAAGGTTAACCTTCAGCAGCCCGGCCATCACAAACACCTCCCAGCCCTGATTAACGGGCAACCTTGATAAACCTCAAGCCTATAACATCAGTCTCCTGCTCAGAAGCCACTCTGGAGATAGCTCATGAGCATGAGGCACAATGATTAGAGACAACAATAATTCCACATCTGTTCTCTGCTGCACCAGCCCAGTGACGAATGTCACAGGAACGTGCAGCGAGAATAAAAGATTCATCTTTATAAAAGGATGTTCAGGAGGCAGGATCAACTTAGGAGCATCCAAGCAAAGATTTCCAATGGAATACTGACATGGGAACTACACTGAAGCTAAATACATGCAATACATTCTTGTCAATTTAAAAGCCTTTTATTTGGAGGGACACTGAGAAATAGATTTTATGGTTCATTTATTTAATGCAGGTGAAGAACAGCATGGACCCAAAGATTCTCATTTTAGTCATAATTAAATGATAAGAACTCTTATAAATGCTATATGCTGTCTCCTAACATTTAATAGAGCCACAATTTCCTAATGGAGAAATAAGTGCACTTCCTAACTATATAAGAACACAGCAGCGACCCAGCTCGTTTGGCAATTAGCTGGAAGTCATTTGTAAAACAAAGCAACAGAGAATTCAAACTACTCCATGGGGCAAAACTAATCAGATAAATCATTATTTACATAAACCCAACATTCTGAAGTTTGCAAGGATAAGACTGAACTCCCAACCAGAAGTACTGACATATTTAGAACTGAAAACATGCATTAGGTTATTACGAAGCTGCTCCATGCTCATTTAGAGATTCACACTTATACTGGACATCTCTTCCAGAAGACTTCTACAACACAGAATCCTTTCAAGTGCTAAGCTAAAGAAATGCCTCCTTTGTGTCAAGATCTCAAGTGGGGACTTTTTGGAAGGCAGAGAGGGACACGAAAGGAAGAAGAGATGCAGAGTTGGTCTCAGTCAAAAGTCTGCTGCTTACAGAGAAAATAGGTCTTGTGTGCCCCAGAAAAATTAATGTCAATTCTGGTGGTAATAAGTGTAAGGGGTAATAAGTGTTACTTATTTATACATGCATTTACTTCCATGTGGTCAGATATAGTTATTTCTTATTAAATTATAATTTATTCATATTTACATTATGTTTCAGTACATGCATAAGCTACTACGTATGGCATATGTAAGGACAGGGTAACATGCTCCTCCTCACAGGCTAAGCACTGGGGAGCATTTCTGCAGCACCCCAGACCAAACGATCTTCTCAATGACCTTCCAGGAAACTTCTCCTCACAAAGACCAAACCCATGGGTAACACAGGTCTTCTCTGTGAACAGAGAAAAAGCCATTGAGCACATCATGTTGGGGATTGTTTTCCATGCTCAAGATGCAACTTCATTCTTTTCCAGAACAAAACTCACATTTATTTTGCCAAAGTCAGACTAGACTGTTGATACAAACTGAATTAAGCTGAAGAAACCTTACTAAAAATAAGTACAAGTCCTGAAAAAAAGTTACCTTGAATTTCAGAAGGAACCATGGAAATGGAACCCAATATAACCAGAAAAGAGGTAAACAAATTTTAAAACTCTATTTTACATCCTTTTTTTAAAGGTATACAAACAACACCACCATAGTACAGTCTCATCCGAGGTCCCAAACTCTTCAGATTTCTTAAAGACCACTGAACCATCCACCATTCAACACAATGTCAGTAAACTATTTCACACACCAAGCCCCCCACCTCAGCATCCTTCAACCTTCACAAATTCATGGTTTTTTTTTTTAATTTAATTCCATTAGAGACAAATATCATTCTTCCTTGACTTCTCAGAGCACAGGAGGAGAGCATTTTTCTCCACCAGAAATACACTGCTGAAGTGCTGTTTGATTTTCTGTATATTTTACAGCTGTCCATCAATTCCACAACTGCATATTGCTTTTAGAAAAGAACCTCATTTCTCTAGCAGGATACAGGAGTTGTTGGATACTTGTATCAAAGTACTGCCAATCAGTTACAAATTACTGAATCACTGAGGAGGAGGAGAGGCAAACTAGTAGTAAGAACTTCAACCCACAGAGCAAGGGAAACAAACAAACAAACAAAATTTCAATTTAACAAAGGCTGTGGCTAGAGGTTTAATTTCAAGTGAATTTTAGTGTGTATTAAAGACTCCCAGCACAACTGGTTCTCCAGACACAATCTCTGTAGAGAACAACCAGTGGCAAGAGAAGCTTTTAAGATAATGCTTTTTTTTATCACCACAATAGATAGATAGATGAGGTCAAGTATAATCACACAGAAAGGAAGGCAGCACAGAGAGTGAGCTGAGTGTCCCACTGTTCTGTCAACAAAACTGGACTGAGTTTAGATTAATGACCCTGCTATTAAATCAGATCAATTTACATTTCTCAGGAGCTCAGTGATGTTGGACTGTACCAATTGCTGCAAGTAAACAGCTGAGGTTGACAGGTTTAGAAAACAAACCAGCCACACAATTTCTCCACAGTTTCTCCCTCCACCTCTGAAAATGAAATTGGTTGAATAAGGGAAGACAAAAATCAATCTAATAAGCACACAACATGCCCCTATAGCCCTCCTCAGGAGTACTTTGTGTAGCCATCATTTCTTGTTTTATCTGAGTTTTCTCAATTTCCTCCTAACCAAGACAGTCAATACCTCATATTACTGACTTCTACTCCAAAGACCTTGCAACCAAAAGAAACCAGGAGAAGGAAAACTTACTACAGTTAGCTGAGAAGGAATGAAGAAGAGGAGTAACACTGATACCTGTATCTGAAAGAGCAAACATTACAATGGTCTCAGAGGGACTAGTACCATTTTACCCAAGCCCCAACACCAGCAACACCATCAGAATTCCTTCTTTTTATTCTTGCAAACCCTGCAATTCAGAACAAAATAATTTGTCGTGGCTCATAAGGGCTGAATAACTTCAAAAGATCTCAAAAGTGGAGATCAAGCTGAACTGCTTTTGGACTTGCTGGTGCAGTACATGGTGACAAGGTTAGTAGACTTATTCTGAGAGATTTGGTTTTACTTCATCATCATCCACCACTGCAGGAAGTACATTTATAACCTGTGCTACACCCTGTTGCTCAAGTGGGACTATAACTCCATTAAAGGCTTCCTTCTGGAAAAGTTCCATCTCTCTCTTGAAAGGTTCAGAGTCTCCAGGATCACTGTTTTCCAGTCTGAATTTTCATTAGCCTTTTTATTTTTAAAACAAATTTTGAGGTTTAAGCTTGCAGCCACATGCACCACGTAAACCAAGCAATTGTATAGGTATTTGTTGCAAATCAAACTTAGAGAACTATTGCACAGTCAGCCTAAATAACAAGTGCCAACAAAATGTAAGGCTTGTCCTTTGAACATCATTCTTCATTGTTACTTGTGTAAAATCAGAATGAAAAACCCAAGTGGAGAAATGGAAAGAGCAACAGTGCTTGGTTCCACACTTGTTGGTACCACATCCAAGCAAGATCCCACCTTTTAGCAGAGCTGCTGAACTGCACCAGGCACAACCCCCCACAGCTCTGTGACATTAAGGAGCATAATAGATTGCAGCATAGACTGGGTTGGCTTCATACTTGTTTGCTGACTGGAACAAAATAAAAGCTGCTACATCCAGAAAAAAACACGTAGGTATGGTGAGATGTGACATGGTCTAAGACCTGTCAGCACAAAGCCAACCCACCATGAACATCTTCTACACTGGAACCAGGAGAGTCTGTTTTATCAGCACTTTGCCTCACATGGTCCCAGCATTTCTGACCTGACGGAAGAATCCTTTCAAATTCCCTTTATCATTGCACCACTATTTGCTCCCTCATTAACTTCTGCTGATGGCACATAAACACTTAGCTTAGGTTGGTTTAACCTGCTGTCATCTAGAACTAGAATAAAATGTTTCACCTCAGACGACAGAAAACCTTCTGTAAGACAAGTGCTTGAACTTTCACTGGGCCACTAATGCAAAGGGAGAAAATAAGAAAGCAGGAAGGAATGGCACACTCTGAAAGGTTTTTGTGTTGCTTTACTTCAGCTAGGGGACAGCTTGAAGGGAGAGAATGATGCTTCAGACAGAAAGGACATAAAAAACCTTTAATTTGCTCCATAGAACTTCATGGAGCACAAAAGCTGCATGGGAAGTTTTTGATAGAATGTATCACAGTTAAAAGTTACCATAGATGCCAATAACACTGGATGCTTAGTGACCTTTTAAATTTAAAATTCCAAGTTTTTGCTTTCACTTCTTGATTTATAACCTGCAGTAAGTGTTAATTAGCATTCCCTCATTTATTTTTTTATGTATATAACCTTGTGGTTATATAAATATATATCCTTGTGGTTCTATAAATATATCAATATATACACACACACAGATATATATACGTAACATGGAACTGGAATGGGTTGCCCAGGGAGGTTGCTGATGCCCCATCCCTGGAGGTTTTTAAGGCCAGGTTGGATGAGGTTTTGTGCAACCTGGTCTAGTGGTTCCCTGCTCATGGCAGGGGGATTGGAGCTGGATGATCTTAAGGTCCCTTCCAACCTTAACGTTCTAAGATACATATCTATGTATAACCTTATATCTACATAACCTTAACTGCTTACAACCTCCACTGTGTTGGGCAGCAAGGACAAGCCTTGCACTTGCAGAGGGCTGGGGCCAAGGAGCAAGGTGGCAGTTGAATGGTTGCAGAGGTGCTGCTCACCATGCTGGGTGAAGAGGTCACTGTGAACGATCTCGATCAGGCAGTGGAGCTTCTGGACCGTCAGGCGGCTCACGGGCACGTTCAGGATGAACTCAGTGAAGAGCTTGCTAAGTACAAAGGAACAAAGAAAAATACAATCATCTCCAAAATACGTTAAAAAAAAAACTCCAGCAGCACAGAACAAGACCAATGACATACTTTGGGACAAAGTAATTTCTTCCCAGACACAGAAGAAAAGCTCAGGATTTCAAAGAAATGTCAATTGTCTTTAATGTGTCTTTTTGTGTCTTTTCTTCTGCCCTCTCCCTTTTATCTCAGCTTTACACTCTTTTCCCATGTTTTATTTATGGTTTTAGAGTTAACATTTCAGTTGTCTGTGTCACTGCCTCTTTACTTCAGTCATCACATACTAATAATGGAATACTACATGACCATACAAAGCCAAAAATTAAAAAGTGGTAGTTCATGTTAAAAGCTTTCACCAGCAAAAAAACCCACAAAAATTAACCAAAACAAAACCCACAAACACACATTTTAGGAGAATAAGGGACAATGATGCTCATCACCAGAGCTCCCATGTAATATAGATTTTTAAAAGACTTTTCCATCACCTTGCATTGCTTCCCAAAATCCTGGGGGTTTAGTTTTTCCTATTAAGCCTTCACTTCTAAGTATTATTCAATCAAATTAAATACTCTAAGTGACAGAAAAACTGACAGTCATGCTTGGAGTAAGAGAGGCCAAACCCTAGTATTTTTCTTTTCATAGAGTCTCAGAACTTGTGTTATCACAGATCAAAATTATGATTTAATCCAGAAACTCTTTACAAAGACTCTCCTTGGCCCACCAGAAGCAGGAGTGTACATGTAAAGTGCTTCCAGCACAGACAGGCAGCAGCTGCCAGCTTCCTCAGCCCACTGCCATCTTAGACTGAGGTTACTCTTACCTATTTTACTTCTGCTTGCTTTCTTTTTCCTCATTTTGATAAGCCAGAACACAGAAATAAAAAAAACAATATATAGAAGGATTTGTGCAGTCAAATTAGATTTAAACAGGAGTTTTTCCCAACTTAACACCTTGTAATAGCACTGAGAAAGAGAAACTGATTTTTTTCCTCTAAAAGTTTTTCAGAAACACTGGTTTTGATTTGGTTTCTTTATTTTTTCCCAAATATCTTCCTATTGCCCTATTTACTAACAACATCCCTGTGTTTATCAGCTACTGAGATGCTGATCCAGCAACAGGGTTCACTGACCAGTTAAGTCCAGTCAATTTGTACTCCAAAGAGAGAAGCAGCAAGTACAGAGCTTAAAAATTCTCATGTCTGTTGCCTCACCAGTAATTCTTGTTATCTTATTACATGATTGTACTCAACAAGATGGCAAAGTTTGTCAAGACACTTGTCACACCTTGATGTTGTGCATGTTACTTCAAAAACAGGTCGTTAGAATAGCCTTAAAAATGTGTGCAAGGAAAACAGATAATAAACCCAAAGTGATGAAGCAGTGCAGGTGATCCTATTTCACTGCCTCTGGATACATTTTTATATATGCATGTGTGTGGATGTATATATAAACATATGCAGGTAAAATAAAAGATCTAGATAAAGATCACAGAACACACATTCTTAACTTTACTCACCTAAGTTCTTTGGGATCAAATACTAATTTCACATCATTGACAATAGCTGGCAAATATTTAAGTGCTGCCCCCTAAAAAAAGAATAGAAGCAACAAATTAATAAGACTTAAGTTCATTTGATTTAACAGCTGAGGAAAGGTGGCCAGAAGAGATTCCCACAAGAGTGGGTTGCCTTGGCTTAACTATTTGTGGCTTCAGCAGAATCCCCCTTGCTTGCTCCAACATCATCTTTTTGGGGTCAATTACCTACACTGAAACTCAAGGAAAATGAAACATTTTGATTTAAGAGATTTAAAAGACAGAGGCAGGAAAGATTAGCAAACTGGGAAAACTGACAACTTAAACCAAAATGAGAGTTCCTTCCAGTATGTTTTAGAAACCTTTTGGTGTATCAGCACACAACACAAAACTAAGTCATGTTTCTCTAATAATTTTTTCCCTATCTCCTGTAGAGCTGGAGAGGCACTTTCTCTTCACCCTCCTCCTCAGCCATGCCCAAGATGTGAGGGTTTAATTTTCCCTCCACTAAAATGAAACAAAAAAGCACAATTGTCATTTGTCCCTGCAGCAAATTCTTGGTAGCCACTAATGGAACTACAGTTTTTCCAATGCCCCTTCAACTTGTTGTCACTCCATGTCAGAGCACAGAAGGAAAGGATTCAGAAGATACAGAGGTTTAATGTTTCAACTACTCGCAGTAATTTTAACTAATTTTAACTTTCTATTTCTTAGTAACCATTAGCAGTTATTTCTTTCTAGAGCAAACAATATCTTACAGGCATGGAGAGCAAAAATCTGCAGTTACAAATTACTGCCCAGCAATTAAAGGACACACTTTGGGTGAGACAATAGTAAGTGAACCTCTCCTAACACCACAGACAAAAATCACTTGGTCTACACAAACAGTCATTTCAAATCAGATAAAGCTGGGTAGTTTGTTTTTTTTTCTTCATTTGCAAATGGATTGAAATGCCCTGCTTCAAATAACAGAAGAGAAAATCTTCTACCTAAGTGCCCTAAGGCAAAAGTCTCTGGTTTTCATCTTAACCTCATTAGCTCATCCACAAGCAGTTTTTTTACTGAGGCTCCTCAAATTCCTGTGTACATTGAACACCAGACTAGGTAGGGAAAAATACACTATAATTGGAATATACACTACATCAGCCTGACTTACTTTATCTTTGCATTTCATTAGTAATACCAAATGGTTTGATTATAAATGTATTTTTGCCTCAAGAGGGGGAATGACTTATGGCCCATATGGGGCATTTCTGGTTTTGGGTTTAATGCTCAGCATTTGCAGCTTCCATCAACGAGAGGACCATGTGCTCCCTACCCTTTTCAATTAGGAGGAAAACAAGCCCTTATACTTCTCTTTTTTAATCAATTCTTTTCTAGTCTGAAGCCCGTGTGATTATACTACACAACTGCAAGGTCAGAGGCAGCCAAGGGACCACAAAACCCCGTTTGGCATCAGGCAACAGTAGGAAGAGCCACAGGGAACCAGCCTTGAGGAGCACAGCCTTGTAGGTAAACACAAAAGCCCTTGTCCATTTTCAGACACCTACACTTTCCTGCCACAACCCCAGCCATTTGAAATTGAATTCCACCACTCCTGAGTGGATGAGGCCAAGGGTTCGATTACAGTCACAAAGGACATCTTAGTTCAAGTTGCTAAGCAAAAAAGAGGGGGGGAAGTTCAGAATCCACTCTCAAATACTTCATCTTCCCAGCTAAAAATACAAGTACCATTAATGATTAATACCTACTATTTTAGAGCAAAGTTCAAGTATATTATACAGTATAATTATTTTAATTAAATCATTTGCATCTTTGGATAAGATTAGCAGAGGTATCAGCGATACAAAATGTGCCTTCTCTTGAATAATGTATGAAGCAGTTACTAATTTATCTATTTCTCAATAAAAATGCAGATTGAAGTTATTTTGGTGAAATCATTTAAGTAAGCATGCATCCATGTCCAAAAGCACCCATTTAGGCAATTCTTTTCTCTGGATTGTAAAGCACTATTGGATTCTGCAGGAATTGTAGAAGCTTTGCTACACCAGTGTCACATGTACATAAGGGGCTGAGAGTGACTGAAAATCACCCTGAAAATATCACCCATCCTGGAGAACACTGGGCTACAGCAGCTGAGCAACTATCTACATTTTAAAGAAGTTAAAATATCACATGATTAAACTTCAGTGCACACTGTGCTCATCTCCAAATCAGCTCATCCATTCCTCTGCAAGGTGAATACACACATTTCTTTTTCACAGAATATTCGTTATTACAGAAATCTTGCCAACAAAGAATGAAATGTCTAAGGGGAGACCTACAGCACAAGTTCAATACTCTCCTCAAATCTAGTCTCTCAAGGAAAACTGAGTAAATACTCAACATTTCCCACCAATATTCACTCAAACAATAACAATAAAAGATGTATTTCCACAGCACTGATCTTGTTGGTGTTCACTAGTCATTAAAAAAGCTGTGGTTTTTTTTTCACCTGCTGAAGCATCCACAGGAACAGAGGAAAACTGCTGGGGGAGGGAGGGGTGGAGTTTTGGATTTAAAACCCACCAACAGTCTCTGCTTCTACAGAATGAACTCTTCAGGAGGGAAAGAAACCTGCCCAATAACTTCAAGAAGCCAGGGCAGGACGTTTGCCAACCCTTGTTGACCACCGTTTAAAAAGCAAAGAGCGAAAGACATCAATGGGTGAGACACAAATTTCAGAGCTTTCCATTTCATAGTCCATTTAAACTGTCAAGCTGGATCATCAAACACTTCCACGTATGCTTAAAGGACTCCTTACATGCTCAAAAATCAAGCTCATAGCTGTAATTATGCAAATAGTCCCATTATGTGCACGCTTATGTGTTTTGATGGATGAGGACTCTAATGACCAGTTATAAACTGCTGCCATCGCTGTGTTTTTATTTGCTTATCATTCAAATGCATGTAGCAATAAATGTTTAGTAACACATACTAAAAAAAGAGCTTGCATTTTATATCTTGAATTAAAATTTCACACTGTGCTGGCACAATCTTTAAAATTCACACTTTAACGGTTTAAATGAAGCACAATCAGGTAAAACTATTTACAACATCAATTTAAAGCCTACAGTTGCAACAATTTTCAGCCATTTAGACTTGACTTCATGGACAAACCACTGAAAGTTTAGTATATTAATATTTAAAGGAAATTAAGGAAGTCTATTTCCCCATTTCCAATCTCAGCTGACTCCATTATATGACACTGCATGATCATACAAGCAGGCTCTGCAGCCCCGTGATGAAATCTGCATCTGTGTAATCCAGAGGTCTACTGAAATAACTTGCTGCTGATATTAACTCCTGAGAAAGAACAGCTCTCACTGTAGATTTGATCCTATTAGAAGCTGCAGCTGAAAGTAGATA
Organism: Apus apus; assembly: GCF_020740795.1. Taxonomy (NCBI): domain Eukaryota; kingdom Metazoa; phylum Chordata; class Aves; order Apodiformes; family Apodidae; genus Apus; species Apus apus. Next base: position 2,807,613 of record NC_067285.1, read on the forward strand.
TTTTGTTAGCAGTAGCACAACTGCAATGCTGGTTATTCCCAGGATACTGGAATACGTAAGTGAGGAATATTAAATTCAGCAGATAAAAAAACCTGCTCTCATCTTCTCACAGAACACCAGGAAAAAACAAATTAGCAATTTGGTTTTGGTTTTGTTTGTTGTTGGGTTTTTTTCCCCACTGAAAGCATTAGATTACTTTCTCCTCCTGATCAGCACTCGACAAAGGCTCAAATTCCTCATTTCTGCAAGAAGCACTTGGCAAACTAAGCCAGAATCTTCATCTCACAGTTACACTGTGATGCCTATTACACCTGAAAATTCAAAACAGCATTAGGGAAAACACAACAGAGAAGAACTTTCATTCTCTGATTTTTACTCAAACAGGTTTATGCAATAATTGCCACGTGACCACATTAGATACACACCCAAGGCTGGAAATACCAGTCTCACATACGTAGTCAATAATTGCAGTTTCCAGCTAGGCTGCAATAAAAATGTTACTGCCCAAAAGGGCTTCTCTCTTTGTGGAAAACAACTGACAAATTATTACCACCTTTATCAAGCTACAAAATCATTCATGCTAAGTACTAGAAAGCACACAAATAAAAAAGCAAAGGGGAGGAATAAAAAGGAGAGAGAGCAGAAAGACGACAGCTCATCAAATGAATAATGGATATGTTTTCCCTGCTGCTGAGTTGAAGTTCCTTGTACACTCACTGTTACACTGACTGTCAGGGTGATTTTGGAATTTGTTGGTTTGGTTTTTTCCCGGGATGTGATTCACATGCCAACCAAGGACTGGCACGACACCAACACATGCATGTCAGCCCGTGAGCTTTCGCAAAGTACCTCTTGATATTATGTCTCATCCCTTTTTTCTTCCTCTCCTCTCCACACAAACCACACACACAAATGGGGTCACTTCCCCTTTATGGACATCCCATCTACATATAAAAGGTATCACAGCACAGCCAAAGGACACAGGTATGAAAAGAACCATTAACTGACACTCACTACATGACCCAGCTTTGTAAAGAGGTGGGTGCTGGTCTCTTCTCACAAGTAACTGGTGATAGAACAAGAGGGAATGGCCTCAAGCTGCACCAGGGGAGGTTTAGACTAGACATTAGGAAGAACTTCATCTCTGAAAGGCTTGTCAGACATTGGAACAGGCTGTTCAGGGAGGTGGTTGAGTCACCATCCCTGGATGTGTTTAAAAGCCATCTAGATGTGGCGCTTGGGGACATGGCTCAGGGCTGGACTTGGGAGAGTAGGGTTAATGGTTGGACTTGGTGATGCTTGAAGGTCTTTTCCAACCTAAGTGATTCTGTGACGCAGTTGAGAATACTGAGCAATTTCTTCCTTAATGCAACACAGAAATAAAAGCAGTCAATGGTAAAGGAAAACAAAGCAGCATGAAGTACAGCAAAGCAGTCTTGCAACAACAGAAAATACTTTTATCCCATTCTTGGGTTTACACTAACAAGAAATGTAAAAAATTAGTAACAAAAGTTTATTGACATTTAGGAAAAGTGCAATATTAACTCAAGTTTGCAAACATAATTTGTTCAAGCTAATGACAAGGTTTTTTTCAAAAATGCCTTCTGAAAAGCATACTACAGGTTTTGTCCGGGATTTAACTTCATCTCTTTGTATTACATCAAAGCAAAAATAATTCATTTAAAAATGTCATTTTCTGAAGTCATTCCTGTCAAACAGCATGCCTGGTCTTTTAAGCATAAACTCTTTGCCAAATACAATATATTCTCTAACTCTTTTCTTTGATGAAGCAATACATCTGCTTTTCCTAAATCAATTTGTCCATTATTTTAATGTTAATTTTCATCTTTTCTGTCATTCAACACAACACACCTGCCTTCTACACGCTCATTATCCTGGATCCATTCTATTCAACCCAGCAGCCCAGCTAAGGTAAGCCCAGTCAGCAGCTGGATGAAAATTTCTAGGAAAGCCTACATACTATTTTTTATTTCTACAGCACTCATTTGTACAAAATCTCAACTGAACCAGCTCCTCTGGCACAAAATTTCATGTTGAACAGCACAGAGCACGATCACAAGTGGTGTTGGGCTCTTCCAGAGATTGTTGTATTTGTGCCAGAGCAAGAACAGACTTTCCCATATAGGTTCTAAGAGACACAAACCTCAGTCTATGGTTGTATTTTGTTTCTCCACTAATTTAAAATAATGGTTATCAAGTACTTAACCTGTTGGAAAAGTCCTGCAGACTAATGCAGTCTCTTGCTTTCCTCCTCAGTACCTCAGCAGCTTGTAATGTGTTTTCTGTCTTAATTTAAATACTTCTCTGTGGCTTTAGCAATAAATGCTTAATATTAGCAGAAGAAGTAGGGTAGGGACACTGAGAAATACGCATCATGGGTTAAAAATCAAGAAGGTTTATTAAAAAGCCACACAGAAGAGAATTTGCATTAGCAAAATGTTATCATCTTCCACCACAGCCCTCTGTGGTCACATTACAGGATCATTTTATACACACACCTACTATCAAGATCACAAAGCAGGGAAAACTAACTGGGCTACCAGCCTTTCATTTTTCAGCCATCCTGAACAGCACTAGGAAGTCACACACAGCAGCAAACACTGGAGCAGAGAACCCTGCTGAGAAAAGTTCAGCTCCCCCACACAAACACAGCCCAAACCAGCCAGTCCTCATAAATTCCATGCAGCTGCTTCAACCGCCCTTGTTTCAAAGAGATGCAAGAATAAATTACTAGGAAACATTTGCATTTTTATCTAAAACTTGAAACATCATGCTAGGCTTCAGCTGAGCTCCTGCTTAAACACTAAAAGATTACAGAAATAATTAACATGCACCAATTAACAGAAAATAAGAATAAAACCAGGTGAAGTCACTACACTTATAACCACTAAAAATACGAGCACATAGAAAATGCTGCACACCTTAAAGAAGTTGTTCTTAAACTCAAGCTGATACTTGAAAAGCCAAGTTTAGTCTCTCTACTTCTCAAGCTGTTCCTGCAGCACAACCATTCATCACAAAGATTTGTTAGTAAGAGGATGACCAGAAACATTGGTCCGTTCAAATCACTGTTTGAATTTCCTTCTCCACTTGGGACAACTGCACACCTGCAAAAAACCAAAATCAAGTGTAAAGGTGTCCCTGGAATGCCTGCCTCTGAAGCAGTCAATACTGACACACAAAACCCCCTCACAATTATATTTAGTCAACTATAAAAAACCAAACTCTGCAGAGTTTTCAACACTGTGATTTATATCACACCAGCTTCTCAAATTCAAACCTATAGGATTGACTACTGCTGCCCTTATAGCCTAGGATAAAAGTGGTTTTTCTTCATTCTTACACCTTAACTGTTTTCATTGCAACATATTTGCCTTCAGTAAGTGATCCAAACGCTTGTAAAACTCTGCTCAAATTATGTTCCAAGAATCTATGGATTTTTATGCACTTATTGTAAATATACAACGTTGAAGCACTAAAATTTACATTTAAAATAACCTTTTAATAAGGCTTCTCGTTTGTTTTTACTTTGCAATAGCAAGAGCTCACAAAATGAAACAGACCTTTACACTCTGGGGAAAAAAACAAACAAACATTTTCTTTCCATGTATGTGCTAAACCAGCCCCTACAAACACCACCCTAAGGAGTAGGGGAGCAGTTCTGACCCCTCCTCTGAGGGGGGGGAGCAGTGATGAACAACCTTAAATCCTTGTACAACTCATACAGTTTTCTTTTGAGACAACTTTTTTCTTTCAAACGTAGCCAAACCTTTAAAAAAATTCTAATTTTAAAAAAGGGCCAATTTAAATGCAAATTATTAAGGAACTCAATACCTGAGCTACACTCAGAAACAGCTCATCAGCTTCCAGAAGGACATCAATATTTGAATAGATAAAGAGTAATTCTTGCTAAGAACATAAGGCTGCATTCACTCGCCCCCACAGTGTCAGCTTGAAGGCTACTCTCTTAACAGGGAGGCTGGGGAAAAAAATAAATAAATGAGTATAACCTGCCCAGAAAGGAAAGCTGCAAACATTTCAGAAACACTTTCCAGCAGCAGTTCTGCTTCCTGTTGATAAACTATCAAGACAGATTATAATTTTTGCAAGGAAAAACAGAAATATTCACATGTGTGAATTAAGCATCATGTTTAATGTGAAGCACCTTAATTTTCTATGTAGGTCTTTTCAACTTCTTATCTCTGCAAACAGACTTATTTTGTATACAGCTATTTAGCTTCCCCACTATATTAAAGACAGTAAGAGAAGCCTGAAACTGCTACAGCTAGATCTGCTGATCTTAACTGCACAACACAGGGACTTGGCAACTTGTCTGCTCGCCTTCATTAGTTTTCTACAAAACTTCATAGAATCCCAGACTGGTTTGGGTTGGAAGGCACCTTAAAGATCATCCAGTTCCAACTCCCCTGCACGGGAAGGGACACCTCCCACTAGATCAGGTTGCCCAAAGCCCATCCAACCTGGTCTTGAAGACCTCCAGGGATGGGACATCCACAACCTCCCTGGGCAACCTGTTCAAGGATCTCACCACCCTCACAGGAAAGAATTTTTCCCAATGTCCAACCTGAATCTTCCCTCTTTAAGCTTCAGACCATTACCAGCCTCAGCAGAGTATCCAGCAGCCACACTAAGGGCTTGTACAGCCCAGCTCGTGGGCTCCAGGAGATGCTATTTACACCTTCTGTGGTCCATTCCCCTCCTGGCTCCTCTAGTCTCCTTTAGAGGCTGCATCTCCACCCATCCCTTCAGAACATCTATGGACCTGGGGTCTCTCAATCTGCCCAACCACCTTCCGGGCCTGCTGGCCCTGTCTGCCTCCATAACCCCCTGTGACAGGAACCGGTAGGAATGAAAACTCCTTTTTTCACTGGTTTTAAATTAACCTCCTGCTGATGCCAGCGAGTCCACCCTATTCCTTCCACTGTGGGATTTGCTGCAGAAGAGTTCCACGGACAGCTCACCTGCCAGGAAGGGGCAGCATTCCCACTCTTGCTCCTCCATCTCTCTGTAGGTGTTTCCTGAGGTACAGAGACCAGAAGAACACCTGGCACACAAGGTACAGAGACACCAAGGCTAACAACAGAATGAAAGCCCTGCCATGTTCTCATTATCCCCCTGGCTGACACCCAACATCCTGTTGCTTCTTCCCCCGCCCCTGCAGGTGGAATCACTGACCTGGAGAGCTGCCAGCTATGACTCTGAGGTGTCTTCCTCAAGCTGCAACTGCCAGCCTGAAGGAAAGCCCCTTACAGGGATTACTCTTCCTGAGATGCTCTGCCTTACATTACCTTGCAGCTCACCTTTTAGTCCCCTCAGTTTCGTGTGGTCCCTCTGATGTTCCTCACCACTAACATGGTGAGTTAACTAACTACCAACTGCAGATCACTGATAAAGATGTCAAATCAAGCTTGTAATGTCATGTCCACTTTACACGGTTACAGACACCAGCCTGGGACTTCAACAGCTTTTTCAGGCAAGATTCACAGCAACCATGATCAATCTCTCAAAAATACCTCACATTTATCCATCTATTCAATAATTTCATTCTTTGTAATAGAACCATCCTCTTCTGGTTATTGAAAAAACCTGTAGTGCTTCAGTGGATATTTGAATATAGTAAGAGCAATCTCCCCAGCTGCAAAGAGCCAATACTAACAATTAGGTCTCCTAAAAGGTAAGCAATTAAGAGTCCACAGGAGATGAAAGCACTGAATGATGAATAACGAAAGGTTGTCAAGGCTTCTGGAAGGCATTCACAAGCACACTTCTCAGACAACCCCACTCTGGCTCATCTGTCAGTGTTTCACCTGCCAGATCACTGCAGGGACAGGGACTCAAATGCAGACAGTAGATGTGCTCTACACACGTCTGCAGAGACCTAAAGGGAAAACAATACACAGCCTAGGACAGACACTGCTGCAGTGTCATCTCTCTCCCCTTTGCTAGGAAGCTTGTCTTCTCGTACCTCAGGTGAAGGCAGCCAAATCTATTTTTCATTTGTTTTTCAAAGCATAAACTGTTGGAAAAGAAAAAAAGCTCATGTTCATCTGCCTTCCTGAAGCAGGCCTTACAAGAGAGTCTAGGGAGAATAACTCTTACATTCCATCCTCGTAATCTGAGCACATCCTATTTGTAAAACACCAGATAACACACACTGAGTCACTGACTCTAACTCACTCATTTCCATTCAGGATACATGCCTTGTCAGTCGAATGAAAATACAGCTTTCTTGAAACATGTAATATCCCTATTTTGTTATCAGATGACACAGCCTCGATCTCACTGCCTAAAATATTCAAACTCAGCAGCTTTATCCCCATTATCTATTTTTGCTGTGTGCTCACATGCCATTACCAGCCTCAGACCTGCATGCAAGCTACAAATGACCCATGTCTTCGACCAAGCAACCTCCTGCACTAGCACAGCACTTTGCCAATGCCTTCATTTTTGCCTCCCAGTTGCTATAAAGTCTCCTCTGCTGCTCAACCACTGCACATCTGAGCAGGAGCAACCAGAGTGCCAAGCTATTCCCAAAATCAACCCCAATTCTTACCCTATTTCTGGTTATCATCCCTCAACTGCTTCAGCATGGCAATGCCAAGTTACATTCTTTTATAAATTCTACTGGGAACCACAAGGGGAACTTCAAAGTGTAGCTTTATCAAAGGTGTTTTTATGACAGTTGTTGTACCTTTCCATGGTGAGAGATTCACCAACAGGACATGAGACTGATACTGGCACGTTGACCTCAGACTCCCCTGGATACAGAAACCTACCCACCAGTCCTATAAGTGAGTGGTTCTGCTCTGTGTTATCAACACATTTGCTCATTTGCTCCCAGTTCCACGAGCCAACCACCACCACCCAAAGTACATACTGTTTCAAAGGGACAAAGAAGGGTGTGAAGTGGAGTCTGCTGGCTGGCTGTCTACTGATCTACCATGAAAAATATGTCCTAGGGCTGGAGATACTATACTGAAGATCCTGAACAGCTGAGGACAAATATGAATATAAAAATGCATACTATGAGGATCTACATTGTCATCAACATCTTATAGATAATGGCTTAAAAAAACCCCTAATACTAAGGTTACACAAGTTAAATAAGCCAGATGGCATTTAACCCTTAAGCTCTCTTTTTTTAAAAAAAAAAAAAATGAGGTATTTGCAGCAATTTAAGTAAATTTGTCTGAAGCACATTCTTAAGTTACAAACTAAAAGCACTAAGTATTAGCCATGTCTGATGTAAAATATGCTCTTGGGCACCAACAGAAACATGCACTTTGACTGCCTAGCTGCTGTTGAGGGATTCAAAGGTAGAGCCATGATGAAGACCTGTAAAGTACCTACCTTCACTATGACAGTTTGATCAGAGATGCTGCTCATCATCTCATTGATGGACTTAAAGAGCTGCAGCAGAGACTCCCTGAAGTCTGCTTCTCCTTTGTTTTCATAAAGTCTGAAAAAGAGTCAGGCTTCATAAGCACAATGCAACTAAAACGGAAGTATGTTTAAATACATTTAAAAAATATATATAATGTACAAATGGCAGATTGTAGTATGTTGCATTTACTTTAAGTTCAATGATTTTGACAAGTTTCTTCACTGACCCAAAAGTTTTCTTTCACAGGAATCCAAACACGAGGTAGACTGACCAGTCTGGCCCAGCAGGAACATCATATTTTTAGTTTAAAGCTTCCTATGTAAAATTCCAGATCCAGGACTGTTGTTTATGCCTTCAAGTCCCAGAGAATCCCTCAGCCATGACCCAATTCCATGTGCTCACACAGCAATTGAATAAAGTCTCTTCACCCTGCACAAGAGCCAGCAGATGTCTGGGAGGACCAATGCCAAGCAGCTCTCTGATCTGGAAGCCAGAAAGCATGCAGACAACTTGCCAGCAATCATTAAAATCTACCAGTGGCCTAAGGTGGGCGACCTTAAGCTCTGTGAAAGAAACAAAAAGCCCATCAAGTCATTATTTACTGAAAAAAACACCTTTTCTCTCCCATGGGAAAAGAGCACTAAAGTTAAAATCCATTTCACCTCTAATTTCTGGCTTGCTGACACTAAACTAGTTAAGGTTCAGTTTCCCATCCAGTCAGTAGCACTGCCGCAGAAGAATGACTAACCCCCAGCTGAAGCTGACAAGGCAGGTCCCTGTGCCTTCAGGAGACTCCTCAGAGCTGATCTGCTCACAGCAACCCCTCTCTCCCTGCCAGATGCCTTCAGCAGGATAAAAACTGCCCTGAGATACCTGAGCAACACCAGAAGTAAAAAACACGCAGCCAGGCTGAAAAACGTGGAACACTTGGTTGCATACAGCACAGGAATGAATGCCCCTGAAACAACCTTGACAATTTTAAGTGATCTCTGGTTCAGGTGTAGGATGAGACAGTTCTCATTATGGAATGGAAAGGGAGGAGGAAGAGGCCACCAGCTCCCCGTAAATCCCTCAAATGTTTTTCCCCCCTTTTGGTAATTTGTCTGACTCACCTACGTGGCTCCTCACAAAGGGCTGTTGCAAAAACACTCCTTGAACATCAGCTACACAGACTTAACGTGACCCAAACCAAGAAAAACAGGGATCAGTGCTTAAAGGAAGCCCAGGAGGGCTGACATCCAGGTTAAATATAAACAGGGGTGTTGCCTGTGAACATCAAATGGGAGGTTTTTCCCAGCTTAAACCCCAGGCTTATCCAGTAGGCTTTGACTGCCCCTAAGGATCTCATTTGATAGCAACTGGGCTTTCAAAGTCCTCCTTGACTCCACTAGCTCTGTCCCTGAGCTCACCTAAACACTTTGCACCAAGACCCATTACAGCAGCTCCCAGTAAGAGTTCAATTCCCCTCTCTTTTGGTCCATTTTCTTCTGGAATTAAACCCAGTAAGGTCTTGAATGTGGTCTGCAGAAAGAGCACCACACTGGAGAATCCCATACAAACAGCCACAGTATGATTTCCTCATGTTTTCAGATACCATGATGGACCACCTACTACAGAAGGGGCTTATCTTCTTAAGATAAACATGGAATTCAGAATGTTGCTGCTGCTTTATGCTGAAGCTAATGTGTATCACTCCTAATGCCATGTTCATAAGCCTTTGGGAGACACAGAGATTAAAAAAAAAGCTATTTAACCAGTACACAGGGGAAATGAATGCTAAAGAAAAAAAATAGTGTTATTTTGCTTTGCAAATGTCTATTCCTCTTTTAGGCTAAAACTGGGGGTTATGCAGGACAAATTACTTGTTAACTCCCAATTTCAATAATGGATTTCAGGGTCCCCCCGAACAGATTAGAGAGGGGAAACTAATAACAACATAAGGAGTAACTAAGCTTGACAGTCCCATAAATCAAACTGCTCCAGACGAAAGGCTTTGTGTTTCAAAAAGGAAATTGTAATAAACAAGTTATTCACAAATGTGTTTCTACTGTCAGTTGTTTATCCATTTATTTAATACACCTGATCGTGCCCAAAAACACTGCACCTATGAGAAAACTAGGATTACACCAAGCTCATCCTTCCAGCACTGCCTTCCAAACGTTAAGACTATTGTCACGCAACATAACCACTGGAATCATTTCTAAGTAAATCAAATACATGCATTTCTAAAGTTGACTTGTAATATTTTGCCTTTATAAACCTTGATATACAGAACAAACAGATTTGCCGCCAGGCTTTGACGAGATGAACTAGGCTCCTGCATATTGAACTACAACTGAAGCTTGCCTGCAATCACATTACTAAAATGCTCCACATTCAGTCCACTAGCATATTACTAAAGGTAAAAAAAAGCAGTATTTTTTAATAAAAGATTCTGCTTCCTCGTTGCAATTTCTCAGTAAAGCACTAACGATATTTCAGAAGGCTGCCACACTTGCTGCATTATAATCACTTCAAATCACACACCTCGGGCAGGATTTAAGTCTTTCAGTAGAACAAATCATGGTGTCATTCAGCATTCAGGAGCTTCCCTGATTAATCCCTTGTCATTGAGAGCTGTGTCTTCCCAAAGCTAAAGAACTGTGAATCAGTGCTTAACACGAGGAAATCCAACAGCCAATACTAGAGGGTCATATTACCTGTTAATCTAATCTGCAGCAAGAGATCATTTATTTTTTTTTTCTGTTTTAAAGTGATTTGTAGGACCTGCAACAGTCTAAGTGGCATTCAGTGTTTTATGAATCTCACAGCAAGAGTCCTACAGAAATAAATTACAATCTACAATTCAGACAAAAGGTTGGTGGAGGTGGTAACTTCAGAGCCCCCACATAAATCCCTTGTAATAAGGCTGTTATCATCGCTAACAAGAAGTAAAAGGATTGAATCTAAATGAAGACAAGTGATAAAACAAGTTGACGATGTACGTAATATTTCGTGTATCAATACAGCTCTGACTTCCAGATTAACTCAGAATTATTTATGCTTGACTCTATAGATGGAGGCCTTCTGCAGACAGCACTGGTGAGTCAGTCTGTGCAGTTCACCATGCAGGTGGTCAAGTAGGGAGCAGCCTCCAGCAGGCATAAAAAGAGCTTTTACAGAAACCTAAATGTTGCTCTTATCAAAAATAATACCACTCTTGAGGAGATTTCTGCATCCCTCTTTCCACCTTGCTCCCTGAAACCTGTGCAGGCTGCAGGGCCTGACACACTGACCAGCAGCAGCTTCTGCCTCGGACAGGAGAGGGGCCCAGGGAGCTCCAGGTTCTTGGGGTTTAACTCCAACGATAATTGTTGTTTTCTTTTAGGAGGCAGCATGTCAAAAAAGGTGCATCTCACACTCCTTTCCCCCCCCCCCCCCGCTCACTGTCCACCTGTTCTGACTCTTCCCACTCCATGTCTGGCCCACAAATAAACCCCTCCGCAAACCACAGCTTCTCCTCACACCCTGCAAGCACCACGCAAGGACAAACACCAAGTCTCCCATCCAGAAAACAAGCCCCTTTGCATTGGGGAAAAAATTCCATTACTTTCATCTTCCCAGACTTTTGCAGCCATTTAAGGAAAGCCACCAGCAAAGCCCAGCTCTGGATGGGGACAGGGACAGGGCTATAGAGCCACTCAGTACCTTCAACCTTTAACGGTCCAGTACCATGACTGAAAAGTTCCCTGAATAGTGGCAAGTTTTGTTTGTTCAGAGCTCTAAACTGTAGAAAGCTGCACCACATCATCATTTTAGCAGTGCACTGCTATGTAAAATACCCATCTCAGTTTGACACGGGTTTCTTCTGTTAACTGCTTTCTGTGCAGCTGGGTTCAAGATTAAGGAAATCTGCTCACTCTTGGGGAACAGCTGCCTCCCAAAATGAAATCTAGGAGCTAAAGATATTTCTAAAATAGTGCAATACTGAGCAAGTTTCACTTGTGGTGCTGTAATTGTGGCACTTCCTGAACATTCTTCTCAAGGGGAATCAGAGGAGGTTTCAGCATTCACCACACTTACTGATTGAACAGGATCCTGGACCGCACTATGAACTTGAAGATGTACTCCAAAGCTTTCATAGCTTTGAAGAGCTGATCAGTGATACCACACTTCTCAGCATTATCCACATACGTTTTTAAAACTTTAGTCAGTTTTCTGTTTGAAGACAAAAAAATACATACAAGTTAGAGGCAAACTCACAGAGGACAACTTCAATTTTGAAAGGTTTAAAGAAAGATTATGTGCCCAAGTAACATCGAGCAAGCTACAGAATTAATTATGCAACTAATAAACTCATTACGTTCTTGCTTTGGCAGTTAAGTAGCTGCAGCCTATTCTTGAGGGGAAAAAGGAAAAGCACAGAACATAACACCACTCAATACACAAGCAATACTGCAAAGACTTATTTTATGGTGGATATTTAAATATATTCAGATTTAAGCTATTATAATAACAACTACTAATAATAATCAAAATAAAAATGAAATACAAACTGTGCAAATTAGAATACATAAAATGGGAGTCTCCTCATTTAGCAAGGCTTCCCCTTTACACAGCCTTCCCATGGCTTCTGGGCCAGAACTTCTTTATCAAAAATGTATATAACACCCGTTGGAAATATTCTTATTCCCCATTTCAAATCTATCAAACTTGAAAGTGAAACAATTTTTAGAATAATACCATTTCACCTCCCTCCCTTCCCATGTATATCAATCACAATTTGAATGCAACTACAAGCAATCCCATTGCAGATCATCCTAGCTACACTGTGTTTTTCAACATTCACACTAAAAATAAATAGCACAACATTATGTAGCACTAAGAGGATATATTAAGACAACAGGTATCTTGATATATGTGCATTTCTTTTAACAGGAGTAACCTGCCTAAGAATTTCAAGTCATCACTTAGATATTGCCAACTGTTCTGCACTTAAACTTGAGTTCTGAAAGACAGGGAGGGGGCACAGATTTGTCATGCCCACAAGTCAACCCAGAATTCACATCTTCCAATATCCTCAAGCACCAGCCTGCTTCTGCTTCCCACATTTAAGGAAGGGAAGGATGTTCTCCCTGCCTGAAAGGAAAGGGCCCCCTTCAGCTCTCACTCACGAAGCCCATTGCTGAAGGATGCTTCATCCTTTACCCATCTCACGTGAAGGCTGCAAGAGTGGCTGTAACTCAGGGAAGTGACTGTAACATCAAAGCTGTCACTAAAGGCCTAACTCCTCACTGCTTCAAATCAATACTTCTCAAACATTTTCAGATCACGTAAGAGAGACTGTGTAACAGCAAAGTACACAGCAGGCTTCCTGCTTTGGATTTGTTTTCTTCCCAACACTATAAAGATATCCATTACATTTTTTTTTTCCTCCAACATTAATAGTCTGAGGCAGCAGCAAAGAACCAAACTGTCAAGAAATACTTAGGCAACAAGTATAATGGACATTTATTTTTTGTTATTCACTGCTTCTTCCCCAAAGTGACGGGAACTCAGATAAGACAGAGTAGAACAACAATTTAATTCACCAAACAAGATGTATTTGAAGCATCTTAAATGGCCATGATCCCCTTCTCAAGTATGAGTGAGAATTGCTTATGAATACTTGCCTTACAAAATAATTCTTGAAACAGTCAAATCATTCCCTTCCCTCAGTACAACAAAACCAAGGTGACTTCCTTGCAAGTGACTGAATGTTTCACTACTGTTAATTCAGGAGAGAACAACAGTCTAGCTCCAGTCAAGAACCTCCCATCCTCCCAGCTCTACAGGCAAATTCCTAATTAAGCCACATCAACAAGTAATTGAGTTACATTCTCTGGAAAAATGTACAAGTCATCAGAAAAAGTAATTTTTTTAAATTTACGTGTAGGCTAAAGTAGCACTGAAATGCTTCTTAATGTAGGTTTCCAAGACTGGATTGAAATGTTGGAATTTTCTGTCAGCAATGAGTCCAATGATAAATACCTGAAAAAACAACATAATTATTGCAATACACTCCAAAATCTTTAATAATTCACCCACTTCTATTTTCAGGTAAGATACATTAATACCATTAAAACCACAGATGTAGGCATTTGATTATCCTCCCAATATATCAATATTCTCCCCGTGAGGTGTGAAAACCTCTTGTTCATAATTAAGTTTTCTGTTCCAAGCAGAAACTTTGTTTCTGTCCTAAATTCTGCTCTTCATACACTAAAATGACTGGACTTGATGGCTACCAGCTTTTCTGGGAGGATGGCAGGATGTAATCCAGTCCTCTTTTGATCAAGGCCATCTAAAATGTCATATATAATAAATATCTTACATGCATTTTAAATTAAATAACAAATCACAGCTAATAAGATGTTTCATTAGTAATCTTCATTCTAGCTTTTACAGTTTATTTATTCATTGTTGCAGTGCCTACATTTCATTCAATCCACACTGCAAACTTACCAAAGCATCAAACACTAACGTGTCAAATGTCTCACTCTCCGAGTTCTCCATCATTATGTTAAAAAGTGCATCCAAGGTATCTTGAAGAAACTACAAATAAATACACAATTCATCACCTTTTACTGGAAAAATGAAATTCTGATGTAACGTGGGTTTCTACAGACATACTTGCTTGCATTTCTATATTTTACAAAGTAATGACATCTTAAAAGTTAGCTGAAAAAAGGAAAATGTAGCATCTTGGTTTTCAGCAAATTATCTTTTAGTTGATTATCTATGGATCCGTATCACTCAAATGGACAGAAGGTCAGAAATCACACTTGGTACACCTGAAGAGGGAGTTTCAGCTACTGTAGTGAATAAACAAAAAAACACATTTCCAAACTCAGCCTCAACAGTCAGTCAACGGGATCATGCAGCTTCTGAAAACTGGTGATTCAGAGCACAAACCAGACAAGCAACCCAGTCTCATGCCAGACAAATCAAGTCATCCTCTGTGGCTTTGAGCTGAGCAAAGTGCACAGCACACTGCTCTGCACACCTGCAGGAGCCCAGACCCACCACTTCCAAGGAGCACCTCCATGCAGGTGTGGGCAGCAGAGCACACAGCCCCCTGCCCCAGCCCCACACCTACAGCACTGGAGGAGAGGAAGAGTCTTCACCAGCCAGTTGGCTGGACACCCTGCTCTGCATAACACCAAAGTAAAAGCAGATTAGTGTAGGGGGCCCAAGTTAGGCAGAGGGACAAAAGCTGTTGTTTTATGCACGAATCATTACACTGTTTCCTCCCAGTGACAAGGAGCACGTGCACAGACCAGAGATACTCATCAACGTGTTCACTTTTATCAGCATGGGGTTCTGTGCCTGAGCATTATCTTCCACCAGATGACTCAAAAATGGGCTCCTCCAAGGATGAGTGAGAATGACCATGGCCTCAGATTGGGTTTTCTTTGGTTGAAACAGAAGGGGTTCAGCATGGATTGTTCCATAGCAAGTCTGTCTCAGATGAAGTAAAAATGGTTTTTGTCATGTAGATGAGACAAGGTACAACTGGGGAAGAATGTCTGAACAAACAGAAGGCACTGATTTCAAAGACTGCAATTACAAAACCAAAGTGATTATAGATACTAGTAATACAGGCCAGGCAGTAAAGGGTGAGATTTTCTCATCTAACATCCAGAGCCATGTATGATGCCAAATTTTTCTGGCCAGTCTCTCACCCATCTTCAGAGTCTTCTCCCTTGCAATAAAGCCTTTGGACTTGAAGCAACCTGGTCTAGTGGGAGGTGTCCCTGCCCATGAAGGGGGGGCTGGAACTAGATGATCTTCAAGGTCCCTTCCAACTCAAAGTCTTCTATGATTCTATGCATTGGGGAAGCGATGGAGAAAGCCTGACTCCCACCTGCCACCCTAACAAATTTTTATCTATGCAATGAGTCTCCTGGATCAAACATGATTCATTTGGACTATCTGCTAAATCCACAGTTAAATCTCAAGAATTAATCTCCATTTAGCAGCTCATTAAACACTGTTGATTGCCAGCTTCCTCAAAACAAGTGAAGAGGGAGCCACAGTTCATGCTACTAATAATCAAGATGGAAAACCAGAAAAGCCAAAATCCTTGCAGCTGGTTTCAGATTTCATTTCTGGGGGAAATGCAGCTCGTGACTTCCATTAATAGAGTTCAAGTTTAAAATCTGTTCACAAGGACTTCATGTAACAGCAAGAATACAGGAGGGAGGTTTTGTTGTATAAAGTGGCAGGAAAACATTTCCCAGGTAGGGAGCTAGTATTTCCAGCCCATTAGTTTACATTCTCATATCCTATATATAGACTCTGCATAAATGGAGTCAGAGCCTCTGTTCAAGGCAGATAACATTTACACTTTCCATACACTGCTGAGGCTCTCAGGCCCAGGATGGGTATCTTGGTTATCTCTACTTAATGATAAATGAACAACAGTAGGCAGAGGGAATTTACTGGAGTTCTAAACAAAATTAAAAAATAGAAACTCTTTAACAGAATATTTGAATATGTTTTATAAAATGCATACTTTTTGTAGGATAGAGAGCCTGTACCATCCATCATATTAAAAAGGACAAAAAAGCTGAGGGAATACAAAGGAACAGTTACCAACTATAGACTATGGAAGTGCAACAGAGCAGTCTACAACAAAAGTTTCTGAACATTGCTGGAACAGATGGATATCAAACAGTGGACTTTGAAAAAAAAGAATAAAATTGGTGAAGAAAGCAACAAACGTTCACTCTTCTGTCCTGTGCATAAATCAAGTTCTGCTCAGATCCCTGTGCAATAGGGAGAAGGGAGCATGACTTCATACGAGTCCTGCAACAGCACAGGGAGGGTGAGCATGTGCCAGCTGGAGAACACACTGATACTGCTTTTACTGGAACCTTCCTTGTGCTGCAGCCTAAAAATCAGCAATCAGGCAGTAACCTGCTCTGTGTGCTCTGGTATCATTTGGAGAAGAGGGAAAATTACAAAGGACAAAACTATGACAATGCTTGGCAGAGGCAAATACCAGTGTCAAGTTTTTAGCTATCTAATGAACCACAAGAACAGCAGGAAGAACCTTCCTGAAAAACAAAGTCATGTGAGATACTGTTTTCACCCTGCTTAATAAAGGACAGCATCAGTAGGCTCAGACGTTTTAAGTTACTTCAAGATGAGGCATTCATTATGCTTCTATTAACTAAATTACAACCCACTGAAGCAAGAAAACACCACTACAGGCCCTTAAGGGACATCTGTCTAAGACATTACATCTTCTGACACTCTTTTAGATTTGATTTTTTACAACATAGTCAATAAAGTCCCGGCCTAATCTTTTACAAAGTTAAATCTCTCTTTACGTAGGTCTCTATCATCATTCAGTGGCCTTGACAAATATAAGTAACTTGGCTCAGCTAAATGTTTTCAGAGGAAATATTTAAACATAGCATCAGCACACAGTAGGACTGTGTTCCACATCCATGTATGGAAAAGACATTTAATATTATCACGAAAAAATTCCAAGATGTTTTCATCTTGCAAAGAAAAATGCCCTTTGCCTTCATGTACCTGTACATAAAAAATTCACCAAAGACCTATAAAAAAACACCCTATATTTTCAGAAAATAGCATTTCATGTGTGTTTTACCAGTACTCAACATCTGAAACACTCTTTGAGGGCAGGGAGAAGGGCATCAGCATCCCTAAGGCTGACAGACACCTGGTTACAACTTAATATGCAAGCCTGTGCAGTAAGGGGCAGTGGTGGGGTGAGAACAAAAAGATAGGAATACTTCAAAATATGTGATTCAGTAAGGTAATGATAACAAATCTATTTTAAAGACATTATTTACCTTCACCACTTCACCACCATCAACCTTCATCAGCTGCTTCAAATTCTGCTGCAACAGGTTGGTGTTCGATCGCCATTTCAGAAGTCCCAAGAGATCAACTAGGAGTAAGAAAAAACAATTCTATCATGCAGGATATTTCTTTTCCCTCACACCCCGTTCCTATATTCAGGACAAAGAGGTTTACTTCCTTAGGTCAGCCGTTTCACTGGACAACAAAGTATTTTCAGTGTGCAGAGACCTAGTACAACACTTCTATCAGGAAACAACTCTGAATGGGTTTCAAACAGCAGCCAGCTTTTGAAATGTCACCATTAAAATCTAGGCCAAGCAAGTCTGATCCCTCAGTTTTAATTTGTTGCACACACCAGTTGTGTGTTTAGAAAAAGATGCCAAAAAGAAATTAGTCAGCCACCAACACAGCCAGATCTACAGGGCCGTGACTCTTCCAGCATCCATGTTTCTACCTTCTTTGCTCTCACTGAATAAATGGAAAAGAAAATGAGGCACAATGCAAGGCAAACAGTTGCAAACTAAAGTTAATTGAGTGGAAAGCTATCTGCGTAGTAACTTACAATGCCCAAATTGCTTGGTTGCTTCCAAGTAATGGAGAACTAGGATACAGATCAGATCCCAAAACAAACCAGCTGCAAACGGTCTCGTCCCAAAATTCTAGTTCCCCCAGTTGTGACTGTGTCACTTCATCATTCACTGATAGGTAAGGAAACACAGAAGGCCAGCTCTCTCTCCTGCAGTAGTCATCAAGGACCACAGAATCCGTTTCCACTGGAAAAAACTTGACATTGGACAAGCCACAACTGGTGACAAGGTTCCCCTGCAAATAAGAACACTAAGAAATACCAACAAACCCCACAGGAGCACCAGTGAAACACACCTGGGTGTTTGCTGACATGTGACCTGAACCCACCACAAACCCAACACCCCAAGCTCATCCTGCCTTAGCCAAACTAGCAACAGGGGGAAATTCCTCCCTGTTCATTAAAAGACAATCTTCAGCACAAACTATCCCTAAGGTATCCTCAGTAGAAGACCCCAAAGAGAGTCAAACAGGAGATCCTGGAGTGTCTACCTTCAGTGTAGCCACTGGGTTACTACTGCACATTACCCACCCCAGCATGGTTAATATTAGGTGAATTCTGCCCCATGGAACTCTGAAACAGTAAGGACAGATGGTTTCTCCCAACCAATACCCCCTTCTTTTTGTCAAACTTTCCAAAAGGCAACAAAATATTTCCCAGGGCACACTTCTGCAGTGTATCCTGGAAATTACATGCAGAGACCCAGAGCAGCTCCTGTACTTTCCCCAAAATCTTTCATTCTAAGCAATAAATTATTATTAGTGGAATGAACTGCAGTTCTTGGGATAGACACCCCCCTGAGCAACACTCAAACAAAGCTTTCTTATCTCTTTGGGAGTAGAAGTTAAGAGTACTTTATTACATCACAGTTCTGAAGAATCCAAGCTCTCCATTTTTATATATTTTTTAATATATCCTACAAGAAAAACTATAGGCTGAAACCAGAATCTCAGAAACTGAACAGAATTTTTTTTTTCTGGAATGAAAAGTACTTCCATGAGTTATCCAAAGTGTTTCATGAATGTTTCCATCAGCTTTCTGCCACTGAACTGGGTTTCAGTCTGACTTCTAAAAAGGCACCAGCTCGACAACAGACATGATTCCAAATAAAAGCCAGACCCCAGACTTGGCATGGCATCATGTGCTGCCCCAAGAAAACAAACCCACGTGTTTTCAGCATGATGACACAGCAAAGGAACACCCATGTGCACAGCAGCATCCAAGCAGTCCAAGTGCCAGAGAAGAAGTTCCAGCACATGGTACAAAGGTGCCTTCAGTGCTACTGCAGGCAGCAACCCCTGCCAGGGAATCCTGCTTTTTTATTAGGTCTAGGTATATGATAATACAGTAAGTAGAATAAAATAGAAATGTAAAACAGTATTTTAACCTACAGTAAATAGTAATTACTGCCTAGTCAGCCTAGATCAAGGGAAAGTTACGTGATCAGGAAGTATCAGAGGAAGCAGACTTGTCAATTCCAAAGACTTAAAACAAACATCCTGCCTGCCAAGTAGCCAACAGCAACTCTGCCTTCAGGTAATTAGTGATTATATTGACTATGTACTAAGACTTGCAGTTACATCTTATTTAGGAATTAGAAGTCAATGGTCTAACTTCTTGGTTATATACTTTCCCTGACCTGCATTTATGCCGAGGTTTCCCTATAGATACCCAGACCTTTCTCACAGCCCAGTCACTGAAGTTAGATACTTCCACTCTACATTTCCATGTGTTCTTTGTAATGATCTTCACTCTAAGCATTTGCTTTTCCATGCTTAATTACTTGTTTTATTTTAATCCTGTTTTAACATCTTAACTTTTATGCCACGGTAACACCTGAATTATTTTTTAAATTTATTTTCAATTTGTGCTAAATGATTAAGTAAAATTCCTCTCAACTATTTT
The DNA here is from genome assembly GCF_020740795.1 of Apus apus. Classification (NCBI taxonomy): domain Eukaryota; kingdom Metazoa; phylum Chordata; class Aves; order Apodiformes; family Apodidae; genus Apus; species Apus apus. The sequence goes on from NC_067285.1 coordinate 2,827,388, forward strand.
CTGAAGGACAGTCTCTTTGGTTCCTTGAAATCTTGACTCCAGATCAGTAACAGTCACTATTAACTAGAGGCTTGACTCCTTCAGGCAGAAGACACAAAAATACTCTCAACAAGCCTTACAGAAACCCTGGATGCTTCACAACAGCAAAAACACAGGTACAACACTGGACAGCTCTCTGGCTACTGGTCGTCAGGAAAATTGTCCAGCAAGCCCATTAGAGCAATTTCAGGTCTATTCCCATTACCCTGCTAACAAAAGGACATCCACTTTGATAGTCCTACAAGAGACTGGGTGAGATTTCCTATCCACAGGCAGTTTTATGAAGGAGTGCATGTCACTTTTGATGCCATTTTGCCCCTCCTTCTGGATCTCCTGCAATCTCTACCTTCTAGTTGGCAGAAAAAGAAGATTCAAACACCAAAACTGCCCTGCCTGTGCAGGAGAAAGCAGGGCCTCAGTTTGACATAGCTCAACAGGCTAATCAGAAAAAGGCAAACAAAACCAACACACAGCTCTGACTTGGGCATGACCTCAGGAAAGGATTCAAAACCAACCTTACTATCACACAAGGGCCAACACTTCCCACCCCAGACATAACTACTGAGATGCTGTGGTCTGCAAGCTGATATCCCAATACCATACAGGATAGATTTATCACTTCTGACCTTAAAAACCAAACAAAACCGAAGAAAATTGGGGAGGGGGTGGGGGGGAAGCTGTTTGTTCAGCTCATAAAGGACATATTTGTCCCAGTAAATCTTGAGAGCATCATGAAAATAAAGGCATGCACTGCCACAGCCCTGTGGATATAGGAGGAGGAACATTGTCTTCTGCCCTGGCAGAGGAGGAGAATCTGGCCAAGAGACAAAGTGATGATGAAGAGCAACCTCTGATGCCCCCAAGACCTGATCATCTCATTGAGTCCTGAGGCGGTTGGGGGTCTCTTGTTTGTTTTCAGGAGGACTTACGTTGTTACCCTTCCTCAAAATGAAATGCAAAATCTAAGTCAAGGCCAGGCAATGTGTTGCTGTAACACATTCTGCCATAAATCACTAACAACTGCTCAGATGTTAACTAAGCAGATTTTCATACTATCATTTTCTCTCAAACAAAATAGCTGAAGTCTCATCAGTGGCCAAGGTTGCTATTTTGGAGACTTTTCAGATGCTAAGGACATCAATTACTAAGAGAAAAGCAACATTCAGTTCACAGAGAACTGAAGTCAAGCGAGTGTTCAAAGATGTCTGCAACATCAAATACAATGCAGAAAAGAGCTGTGTGATTTATTAACATACTTTCAGAATTGCTAAAAATGTCTCTTAAAGCCAACTCCAAAAGGAGGGTGAAGAAACAGCCATTATGGATGACCAAAAGGAGAAAATTCTGTTTTGGCTCAACATTTTGGTAAATGAGGATAAACATGCATTTTTATTTACTAATGTTTAAGAAAGTTAAAGGAAGAATATCAACCAACAACTTTACAGAAGTTCCAATTAGTTTCAGAAACTATAATTTGAACAGTGCTGCCAATTTTTGGATGAAGAATTATTTCTGAAGGAGGAATTTAATGATAAATTTTTTGTTTTCTTTTTTCTAAATTGCTTAAGGGTAGATGGTGATCTTGTTTAATAATGTCAAAATGCTCTGGAGAAAGAAAAGGCTTTGGCAACATTGAGAAAAAGTTTCCCAGACAATATAATTAACAGTAACATTGAATAAAGATCACAAGTTCAAAGCAAATTGTATTGAAATTAAGCATGAAATAATGCTCAGTCTTGATTTTAACAATAGTTCTGTGAAAGCAACATCAATATATTGATCACTCTGAAATAATCCCAGCTTCTAATAAGCACTAGGAAAGACTGAGGTAAAAAACAAACCCTAATCATATCACACACACAAAGCAGCTCCATTCCCGGTGCTGCTTTCTGGGTCCTACAAAACCCCCCAGACCAGCGTGCCACTGGTGAGCTATGAGCCCATCTTTGCTATGGAATTCCAAATTCACTTCCAAATTCTTTGCTAAACACCCTGTTAGGCTGTAAGGCTGCCGGACTGCAGTGAACCTGATGTGCTCTGCATACAAACACCAGGACATCCTGTAACAGAGATGCCACTGAAAAACCCTGCAAGAAAACTGGAGTTGACTACGAAGTCAAACCAGACCTTCCCGTGGACAGAGGAGCTTGTCACATTAACCTGACAATTCTGTCATTATTCCCACCCACTCTCCCCCCCCATCCTCATCCACGACCTTGACTCCCAGCAGACCTATCTGAACTAAGCTCTCCCTTCTCCTGAGTCATGAAGGAACGATCCCTTTCCCTGGCATGACTCACTCACATCTCCATGACCCACCCACACTCCCGAGTCTACTTCTGGCAGAACAAGGGACTGCTCCATGGCAACAAAGCACAGAAATTACTGAGAGGGCACAGTCTGGAAATGTGAAATATTTGCTTTGCTGGCTGCCATCAGCTCTACTTTCCAAAGCCTTTGGAAGCAGCCAACCAGCAGACAAATACACGTGAAAAACGTATAGAAGGCAAGTTTTAAAAGGAACAAGATATGTCAGCTCCATTCCTGGTACTCTGTGTTCATGTGAGGATGTGGGAACATGAGTGTGACCTTCATGAAACCCATTCTCATGCTCTCATTCTTTCCGCCCAACACGAGAAAACATCAGAGCTTTCTTCAGGCATAAGATATGGATATTGCACCTTGGAAATAACCTAAGAGCTCATTTGGGAGCAGAGCCATGCTATTACCTACTCTTGAAAGTAAACTCATCCTCCTGCTTGGTGCTATTATTCATACCTGCAGAGAAATCAAGTGCCACAGAGCCTGTTTTCACTGTACTGCAATACTCAATGATATGACAAATAATACTCCCATTTAACGTGGGATTCTTCTGTTCTCTTAGAGACATGTACTGCTCTAAAGCAAAACAAAGCCCACGGGCAGAGAAAGGCTGAACAGTCCACACACTAAGTAGATGCTTTTGCTGCACCCAGACAATTTAATCCATGACTTTGTGGCAAACAACCCATCATCCACTCAGAGGAAGGAGGATGAAAAAGGCAGGAACATCAGCACAGGAGCTCCAGCAGTTCTGTGAACTTACCATTCTGGGTCAGCTTTGTTGAACAAACCAGAGTAGAAATCTGGAAAGAGTCTTTGCTGATGGTGCAGCTTCCAAGGTTCTGCATGCTCTTCCCTGTTGCAGAGTGTCCCTTTTCCTCCAATTCTATTTTAGTGGATGGCAGACTTAAATATGTGGAGGCATCCTCCAGCTTCTTTGCTTCTGCCTGCAGTGGCATTTTAAATGCAACATGAAACAATTCTCAAGTATCTAGTAAACAGCCTTGGTAATAATAAGAAAAATATTATCTGCACTGGATTTTCTTAGGTTTGCTCCAGAATTTGAGGCACCCAACTGGTCTTTCACAAGAGTAATTCAGCACTAGCCCATCCACAGATTCGAGTCAAGACGGGATGTTTAAAGGGCTGGAGAAGAAACATTTCCCAGCCATGAAAGCACACATAAAACTCAATAATAAGCACCATCAAAATTAAAACACGCCCAGTAAAACATACTCCAAGTTTAAAAATCAATCTGCCAAATATGCAAACTGCACAGTACTTGTATTTAGTTGCTTGATCTAACAGAGTAATTGTGCAATTCTGTAACAATGATGCCCTGCTGTAGGACTCACACTGAGTCAGCTACTATGGAAAGACTAAAGTATCTCAAAATTCTACCTTGTAAACTATAAGGTCGTGTTCTCCATCTCTCAAAGTTGTTCCATCATATCTCATGAGCTTCACAAATGCTAGGGCAAATATTTTCTCAGATTTATCTTTGGCTGTAACAAAACAAAAGCAGCACAATTAAGTATTAGGTACTAATACAGACAGTCCATCTAATCTCAAAAAACATGGATAACCCATAAACAAATGACAACAGTGAAGATTCTCAGTCAGAAAAAAAGGTACAAGAAACTGGGAGTCTTCTAAACTCAAGGTAGAGCCAAAACCAAGAGAAATAAATGCTTAACAATCTGACCATGGCAGAAGCAACTACCTGCAGAACATTTCTATGCTCTGTGTGATCACTTAGAAAGCTGAATTAAGGCAACTTCTTAAAAACAAAAGAGAAATTTGATGCATTTATAACATTCAGGATTTTGGGGTTAGAAGCTGCAGTGGCAATGTGCTTGGTATCTAGAATAACTATTTAAAGATCAGCACTGAGGATCTCATCAGGGCTCTATCATTTATAAGGGGAATATCAGAACCAAATCAGAAACTGCAACTACAACCACAGATGAAGTGCTTCAGTTTCTGAAAGCTGACCCACACTACAACTAAGATGAACTAGCAAATGCATTTAGTTTGCTCTCATAGTTTAAAACCTCTTATCAAAGAGAAGGAAAAACAAAGCAATGGGGCAAGTAGAAATCATAAAGAAAAACCTGAAGGAAGAAAAACCAACTTGAGATAGCCTGAGCAGCCTGTGAGAAAGCCCTGCAGCTCTAAGGCACAGCCTCCAATTAACATTTAAACCATGGTCAACTTCAATTTGACTGACCACAAAAATATTTCTGAACCTAGCAATTTGTGATGCACAATCACCATTTTGACACTAATGACTCTAATTTTCTGCACATTGTTTTCATTAGCAACTATCATTACCTGAACTAAGTAAATCTTTACTTAATGATCAATTTGCAAAATATACACCTTGAATTAAATAACCCCTAAGGGGTAAGTTACTACACGTGGCAAAGATAAGTGCCCATGAAGATACTGCACATCTTAAATGATATCCAGCAGATACCAAAGGATTAACACTTTTGTCTGTACATTTAGTCTAGAGAAAAAGTTTCTGCTGCAGTTTTTGGAAGGCTTTCCTATCAAGTGAGACAGCCCCTGTAACCACTCTATGGAATGAACATCATCACAAGAAAGGCCAGGCCCCAAACTTAGCTACAAAACAACTGCTGACAAACGGAAGATGCCTGGTGTCTCCATCCGATCCTCAACAGCTCAAAGCAACTCAGCTGACACCAACATTCCAGGGAAGCAGAAGAAAACCACAAGCTCTCAAATATCTTTTAGACCAATGTTACTTCAAAACAACCACAAGTCAGTCTGAGAACCAGAAGCAGAAGCCAAGTTCCTAATTCCTTTAAGTCTTCAATTACTGAGGCCAAGCCCATTATAAACTCTTATGTTTCACACACAGGGTTATTAAATATCTTTACAACTCCCGATCCACCTACATTTAAGATACACAATACAACAACCTTGTCAGTTGCTAACTGAAAGCTTTAGTCACTAGCCCTTTTATCTGACTTGGAGAAATAACTGGGCAGGAATAGGAAAATTGAATGCTGATGGGTAAGAGTGAGGAAGATGCAAAAGAAAGAAGAAGCCAAGATGCTAACATAAAATAAGCAGATTAAAAAATCCTTATCTCTGTACTAAAAAAAAGTCATTACAATAGTCAGTTACAGATTAGGAATGTTTTGCCTGTTTCAGCAGATTTTGGCACCAGATACTGACAAGCCCCATAAGGAAAAGGCTGAATTACTCACAGTCCTGTGATGATCTGTGGCGGAACGTGAACCTTAAGTGACTGCGGTTCACATCCTCAATGGGGATTGCCACCTGCAATGGGGGTGTGGGGGAAGAGGACAAAGGAAAACAGTCAGCAGAGCATCTTCAACTGTCAGCAGGCACCACCAAACCCAATCTAAACATCTTTCAACAAGCTTAATGCAAGTACCAGCTTCATTTTGCCACAGAAGAGCACAAAAGGGCAGATCCCCCTGGAAAATCACAATGGTGTGGGGCGTAGCTGTGTCCCTTCTCAGTATATAGGTACTGCCCCCACTGACTAAACTAGACAGATTATATTTTATAAAGCTAACATCAGCCTCCTTTGTATCAATAAAGCCTGGCTTTTCAGCTAAAATATTACTACCCAAGCAAATTCAGCAAGCTTAAAGCACTAATCAGCCAGAATCCAAAAGACTCATGAATTCAACACCACGGCAATTTTGTTTGCATAGAATCCCAGACTGGTTTTGGTTAGAAGGGACCTTCAAGATCATCCAGTTCCAACCCCCTGCATGGGCAGGGACACCTCCCACCAGACCAGGTTACTCCAAGCCCCATCCAGCCTGGCCTCAAACACTTCAAAGGACAAGGCATCCACAACTTGGCTGGCCAACCTGGGCCAGTGTCTCACCACCCTCATAGTGAAGAATCTAACCTTCATATCCCAGTTCTTTAGGTCAGATTCATTGAAACAGAATAAATCAATCCCAAACACATGTTGGAGTGCCCCCATAAGTTTTTTGACCAAAAGGATTAAATAAAATTAATTATGCAAGCAAAGTCAAGTCTATTTTTGAGGAGTCTCCAAAAGCCTTCCTGAGTTGAGCCAAGGATCACAAGCACTGAACTTCCTTAGTTTTGTTTCTCAAGGCTCCCCACTAAAACCTATATTAATTGCATATAAACCCACACAGAAGATAATGTAACAGTTTAAATACCTTTACAGTCTCAAACCAGCGAGGCTGCTTCACTTGGTAATATATTACTGACTTGTACTCTGAGATGGCTTCATCACCAGCACCAGGGAAAATAACGTTCTTGAAAACACAAAGAGAAACATCTATGTCTATCTTAAACTTCACTTTTTCACTCAAACAAAAAGCAGTGGAATAGGTCAAAATGAGACAAAATGGCCCATGCTCAAAGCTCCTGATGAAATGAGTATCAAAGTGCATGCACTGATACAGCAGGATTTATTTAGTTATAACAAAGGAGAGGATTTTGTTGTAAATAAAAACAGGGACTTAGGCTGACAAAGATAAAGTTGAAAAGGCTTAAGCAGACATGTAACAAAAATTTAAAAAAAACCCCACACATCAAACACTTTAATACCTCTAATCTTTTGCCATCTTCATCATAAACAGATACTGTCACTTCTACATTCTTTGCTGTTGTCTTACTGCCTTTGTCAAAGTCCCCCTGCACCAGCGTCACGTAGATGTCGTTGCGAACGTCCCCTGAAAGACAAGGCAAAGCACCAAGTTCTTACTAGTTCTACCACCTGTACCTGTTGATCTGTGAAACCAAGGATGCACAGAGAAAAGGACCAGCACATTTCAGTAAGGAAATCATAACATGGCAAAACATTTAGAAGCCACAGTTGCTTGAACATTCAAACCTAGTAGCACTGAAAAGAGCTGGCTAGCTCAAATTGTGCTCAGACTTGTAAAGTCTCAGCTCTCAACTCAGTGCAGCAACTTGAATCCAAGAAACACAAAATCAAGCCTATCACAGCATCATTAAGAGTACATCCCATTATCACTCAAAAACCACCTCAGCTGCTTTTTTTAATACAACTTTTCCTTCTTAATTCAAAAGGATTGATTTCAACACAGTCATTAATTTATCCCATATACAGGTATTTTGCAATTTAAAAATATTAAAACAATCTACAGAGGTCTTTTTAACTCATTAAGTGGGGAAGTGATCTGATGCTTTTGCTGCTTGGGGGCTACAGGAGAGGGTTGTATGTGTCTTTGTGTCTTAAAATGGTCCTCAGCTACTCCCCAGTTCAATTGAAATTTGGGAAACAACTTGTGGAAATATCATTTGCAGTCATTTAATGAGGCAGATGCTTTATGAGCCAACATGGGGTGATAGCAAACAGAGGTGCTGAGGCACTGACACTGTGCTGGACATGGAGTGAAACATCTGACTAACACAGAAATGACAGGGAGAGCTGGAGCTGGGATGTTTTTTGGAAATACCTAGTGGATTCTCTGGAGTCCAGCAATCCAAGAAGGACACTGCAGGGTTTTTTTCTGTAGTCTGTTGCTTATGGAAGTTTTTATTTCAAGAAGCACTGTGGTTTTGGGGTTGGTTTTTTGTAAACAACAGAACTGAACATCCACTGAATATAGGTATTAAAAAAAGGCATCACAGCTTTCTTTCACATATACAATCCAAACTCAGTACAAACCCTAAGAGACTTACACAGCTCTAAATCAAGCTTGTTCCTCAGGAAAACCTTTCTGGTTTGGATTCATCACAGGATGCAAGTTTAACATATACCCTTACTAGGGAGAAAATATGAAGCATTTACTTTGGATACATTTTTCTTCACTGGAGAAAGAGGAGCATCTCCACTGTCAATGTGACACCACGTGGTTTGGGGGGAGCTGTTAGTTTTATTTATTGATGCAGCACATTTGGATCACCAAAGCAGTTTATTTTCAATGAGAAAATCCTTTGATCATCCATTCTTTCTGATGCACACTATACCCCAAAATCATCTTTTTCCCCAAAAAAGCTGACATACAGAGATATTTAAAGAACGTTAAATTTTAACAAAGCAGCATTAATTCACACAAGGGCTTACCAGGCATAATAATCTCAGGAAACCCCATTTTCCGAGCCACAGCTGTTGACCTGTCCACTAAGTGTGGAAACTCTTTCCTAATCTGATGGATATCTCCTGGAAGAAGTTTCAAAGTCACCCACAAACCTGTTGTGCAAAAATCACAATTATTAAACCAGTGGGTTTTTTTTCCAGTTACTTGAGATTTCTTTTTATACTTTCTAAAATCTAAGAAAGTACATTAAGGTAATTGAAATGTGTATTTTTTTGTAAATAAAGAGCAAAGTATTTTAAAACACCCAAAAAATCCCACTGCTTCAAGCAGAAACATAAGGTCAGCACATCTAAGTATGTCAGATTATATCAGACCTTCTGGAAAACTGTTTAAAATCCCCACCCTGACTGGCTTGAGAAACTGGAAATCTGTACAAGACAAGGATTCAGGCCTTTATATCATGCACTTTACAGCAGTATTATCTAGAAGGCATCTTGGTAGGGAGGAGGCAGGTCTTCAAAAGCAATGCACCAGGTCCCCATACACTGACTTACTAAAGGTAAAATTTTTATTCACAGTCTAAAAACTTCAATCCAACAGGACTCCATTTGGAAGAACAACAGGTGAGCCAGCCCCTACAGCAGACTGGAAGGAGGAAAACACTTGGTTATCAGCTGGACCTGCTGAAGTCTGGCCTGTGACAGAGGAAGCAACCCTGCTGTGCCCTGGGCACAAAGCCAGAAGAATCCCACCTCCTCACAGAACTGCCCTTCTCTTTTCACTGAACTCTTCTTGTGGAAATAGTTATTAAGACATTAGCAGAACTGCCTCAAGCTTGTATCTTATCCTTTGAACTCTCACAAGTTCTTTCTAATGAAATGTTTATCTTCCACAAGAAGAAAGAGAAGTAGGAACACTGATTTGAATAGAGAAACTTGTGTATTACAACCAACATCAAGATGCCAAGAGCAAACATGTACCCTGAATTGATTCATCACCACCACCCCCCTAAGTTGTTTTTACTGCACTGAGCAAAAAGCAATCTACAGCATCAGCTTTACACAGCTGATATTTTTCTCTTCAGTAGCAGAAGCAGCCACTAAGAAGCTGCTGCTTGCCAACTAACATCAGGCACACTTGCTGCAAGACACCAAAGCAGGGAGGAAAAAAAAATTAAGAAGTCTTACACACCTGGTAAAGTGACTGGCAATCAAGTTTAAGCAAGAAATAATTACAGCAATTTGCAGAAGAAAATTCCAAAATTAAAATCTGTAAAAAATATCCTAAAAATGCTCACGTCTAAACCAAATTGTGGGTTATCCTGTTACACACACAATTAGCTAGGTATTTGTTGTGTATACATTTGGCAGCTCTCTTTGCTACCAAAATGTCCTACAAAAGGCTATTTGCTGACTTGTTGCCAGAGATGGTTCCAGCTGCTAGGTCATTAAACAGTAACTGTACCTACACTGGCTGGCTAAGCTACAAATCTTAATCCTTTTCTGTCTGCTTGGGTGCCTTTCTTAGGGAAAGAACTCAGAATGAATCTAAGGAGCTGAAAATGTTTCCTCCTTTCCAATACACATCAGCCACAGGCAAAAACTGGGGGTGAAAGGAGATCTAAGATTTCCTTTTTAGCTAATGGATCGTAATTTTTACAAGTTTATTTACAAGATTTTGATTTGCTATTAATTAGTAAAAATCAACAAACAAGTATTTTTTCAGCAAAAAAATGTAATTTTCCCTGGGTTTATTCATCAGACACCCCCTAAAATTGATCCAGGTATTCACATTCCAGTGTGTGCTGGAAACACCCTGCCCTGACCTTGCACAACACTGACTCTGTATACACAGACACACAAAAAACCCCAAGCTTTTGGGGTTGTTCTTTTTATGAAACTCTGGAAGCTTGCTCAGCTTCAGGCCAGCAGAGTCAGGAGTGGTAACACGAGCAGCCTGTAAGAGAAGGTGTCAGGGGGCTGCCCTGCTCTGCCTCCATCCTTTCCCCTCCCAGCTCCAGTGGGAGAAATGCCTCGGTCTTCTGGAGAGGGAGCCAAATGCTGCAAGTGCAACTGCCAAGCAGGAAAATAAGGAAGGGAAGGAAGGGAAGATCAGTCCCTTCAACATGAGGAGGCCAAAGTCAGAAGCTCAAGGGCACAAGAGCCAACTCCCCAGCACAGAAATACAAAGATGTCCAAGTGATGGACAATGCAGAGAAGGGGTGAACAATCTCTGGAGTTCACACGGGGCAAAGGGGAAAGGTGTGGGCTGGGGGAACAGCAGAACGAGCCCTGCAGGATGGAGGAGAGGTGGAACAAACAGTGCAAACACATTTTATGTTCCCAAACAGCAATGAGCAAGGGAAGGTAATATAATGCACGCTTGATTCCAAGATTAACCTCATCACATCCTGCAAATCAAGCGAGGAGCAGTTTTTAGGCACACGGGTGTATAAAAAGAACAGTACCTACCCTGACCCTTGTGGTTAACTTCTTTAGCAGCAATCACTTTGTTTATAACAGTCTGAAGGAAATCATTCTCCCCTGCCACCCTGGGTGAAAAACGGGATGATATGTTCAGCTGCTTGTGTCGAATGGCGTCATCCAACGCTAGCCTGGAGGATGCACATGACGACCAACACCAGGAAACAAAGGGTCACAGAAAACCAGAAGTCACAGTAACAAGGGAACACAAAAGATCATATCATAGTTGTGACAAAGAGTATTTATTAGTTGACGCAAGACAAAGGACAGGAAAGGTAACAAGAAAGACAGAGGAAGATCATTAATCGGAAGAACGCTGCTCTACCCCAGCCAAGCGCACGCCTGGGTTGCTACTGCATGCACAGGCCCCAGCGACACTCGGTGAGGAGAGGAAGGACACCTCCCACCTGAGAACCCCCTGCTAAGCAGTGAAAACCTACACAGGCAGTTTTCTCTTTAATACATAGAGCAGACCGGCCCTGCAACACCTCCTGTCACTCTACAGGTGAAGCAGCAGTGCATCCCACCTGAAGAAAAAGCTACCGCCAACCTCACAGAAACGGCACAGGAGAGAGGCAGATAATCCAAACGTTCTGTTAAACTTGATGAAGAAATGAAGGGATGGAAACTATAAATAAACAGCAGCATTAGGTGTCATTTAAAGTCAACTTGCCAAGTGCTTTTGACAGCCATTGTGCTGGTGGCCAGTGAAGGAACACAAACAAACAGAGATGTGGAAACAGAACTGCATGTGGCACAACAGAAGCAAAAGCGTGGAATGAGAAGAAAAATGTGGCTCAGATATAGAGCGTAAGCCTATGTTGGAAATAATGACACCAGTATTCATTGCCTGTTCCCCAATTGCTCATATTGTTTGCAATACACTTCTTCAGAGGAATGTTTTAATTTAGGCGGAAAAAATAAATAAATCACACTGTACATTTTTTTCAAAAAGCTGATCTATGTGTACAGAAAAAATAAATCAGTGTTAATGGAGCAGAAACCTAGATGTTCCATTAGCATCCACTTTGATGCACAAAGATTCATTTTCACTGCATCCTTCCACACTCACTGAAAAATAAGCTTGCTATTGTTTACAACACAATGAACCTGCCATGAATGCACCCTTGCCTAAAAAACCCCTGTTCTAGTAGAAAAACTGAATTGTATTTCTGATTTTCGCACGAACACCCTACCCTGCTGCCTGCAGCAAAACTGTTCAGCCACTCCCTGGAGCACCTCCAGACCTTCCAAGCCCTCTCAAGAGCCCTACCTTTTCAAACCACAGGGGCTTCCTGAATTAAGCCTATTTTCCAAAATAAAGTGAATTGGAGATTAGATTATTTAGGCTTTTTTAAAAAAAATCTATATTATCAAAACCCTCTGAATATCCATTGGCAGATTAATCAAGGAATTTGGTTAAAGAAGTATAGTTTGTGGTTTTGAAGAGATGCCAGTCTAACATGGCACAGAATGGGAAAACTAAGTTTTCATATTTTGTGCACCTTTATTTTACTTATCCCTTCTACCTTTCCCCACTTTATGGAATAAAAAAAGCCCACTATGAACTATGGACAAACCAAAGTATTTGCCACACATTCTTTCTGTTAATAAGCTTTTACTGCTGAAAGCACTTCCTACGCATATATTCATAAAAATTCAGGCCATTAAACCCATTTTTCTTAACACGATTTTGTGGCTTGAAGTCAAAAATCATCTTTGATAGTATCTTAAAATTCATGTATGTCCATCCTTTAAAGGATATCAATTCCATATTTGCTATTAGCTAATTTAATTACTGTAAAACAGTATCTGTCAAACTCCATGTCAGCAACCTTAGAGTCATTGTGGGAAGGTTTGCAGCTTTAGATGACTAAAAATAAGACCAAGGTAGGAGACTGGTCCCCTTGATGCTGGGAACCAGCTCAAACAGGTATGTGCAGCAGCAACATCCTCTCCCTTATCATCCAACCAAAACACCTAAGGTTTCTGCTAAAACTCATGTGATAAAGCTGAATTATAAGAAGATATTGCAGGAGGTTTATGAAGCCATCCTTAAAATTCTCAGCTTTTGTTAGTACTCCAGTTACAGTGGCCTCTAATATTAAATTATACCTGCTACCAAAATGAAGATAAATATTATTATTTACTGATTTCATAGAAGTCACCTGCAGGGGATGTTGGCAATGCTGCTGGTCTTGATCAGCCTCAGGCAGAGCTAAACCAGCAATGTTCTGATTTTAAGCATTTCACCCCTTACACCTTAGCACCCTGACATCTTGAAAGAAGAAGTAAGCAAGACTGCAAACCTGGGAATGCTTGCTTTCATCTCAAGACATGAAAAAAGAAGTGTCTGGGGTTATCACTATTATAATTAAAGGAAAATTATCTGGAAAAAAATACAAGTACTACTCAAGATAAAATATCACACTGAAATAAGTTAACTTCAGAATATCTACAGAAGACTCTTCCAAAAGTTTAAAATGTTTGTGGGTGGTTTTGTTTGGTTTATTCTTTTTTAAAATGAAAGTTAAAATCTTAATTCTTTCAACTTCTGCTTGCTCTTTAAGCTGTTCCCTACTTACGGCTGAAATGGGATGAAGTGCTGCTTGTCCTCATCATCAACCTTTCCGTTAATTATGTCAGTAACATCCATTACTGAAAAGAAAAACAAAGTGTGCTGAATTAAGTGATCAACGTGGGAAGAGGGGTACTGGGGGAATGCTAGAATCATAGAATCCCATCATTAAGGTTGGAAAAGACCTCTAAGATCATCAAGTCCAACCATCAACCCAACACCACCATGCCATCTAAACCATGCCCCCAAGTGCCACATCTGCAAGCATGTTGAACGCCTACAGGGATGGTGACTCCACCACCTCCCTGGGCAACTCATTCCAATGCTTGACCACTTTCTCATCAAAAATGTTTTCCTGCCATCCAAGCTAAGGGACTAGGGAACCAATCAGTGGGATAGGAGAAGCAATGACGACTCAGAAGAGGGATGGAGTTATCAACTGTGCAACTCCAGATGTTTCCTGTAGAACATCATCACCCTGCAAATAACCTTTGGCACCTCTAGGCAAAACGTGAGTCCTGACAGCTGCAGTGAACTCTACAACACAGCAATCCAATTAACCTGGACCCAGGAGCAATTCTGAGTTACACAGCTCCGTGGGGGTTTCACACACCCAACTGGCTATGCCAGGACCCAACTCGACCTAGAGAGAGCCAGGGCACAGAGTTACCTGCTACTCCAAAGGGGCGCCGCAGCCCTGAGGTCAGCTTCCTGGTGTTGTTGTCCCTCAGCTCCATCCTGCCCACTCGCACAATCTGACACACGAAACTGATTTTCTCTCTTTTCAGGTCTTTGCTGCCCAGGTCCTAGAAACATTTTTTTGGGGTTACTTTACACTAATTGAATATCAGGTCCCATTTTAGTAGGCAGGTTTGCTTCTCAGAACACACCTTTGCCATGCCAGTCTCTAGCACCAGGACAAATCGTTCTCAGAGTACAGGGATTTTTGTAACAGCATTTAAAAGTCTTGACTGCCATATAAATTAATTTCTTAGGAGGCCAAATAATTTCTAGTAACTTAAAACTTCAAAGACCCAACTTTGGTTTAGCCAGGTGTCAAGAACATCTGGCAGTCACATATGAGAAACATCCTATGTGAGCCCTCCTCAGGATCACCACCTGCAGAGGTAACTTCACACTGTTTGCATGAAGATCATCCCATTCCTCAGTTATTCACAAGCTGTGGAACAACTGCTTAAAGACCTGCCAGCTGAACCAGTGCCCACACTTACAGTGAATACTGCTCGAAGGTTATGCAATCTGTCTATGTCTTTGGGGAGTCCACAGCTTGACCAACGCACCAAGTAGTTTTCACTGAAAGAACAATAATTGAGGACTATTTGTTTCAATGGCTTCCTTTAACACAAGCACATGAAAGCAACTTCAGAATTTGCAGAAAACTGTTTTAAACCCAATCTACTTATCCTAAAAAAAAAAAATAGTGCTTATTTAGTGGAAAGCTGATATATACCCTTGGTGTATATAGTTTACAAAAAGAAAGCAATCCCTCAGGAACAAAGTGCAAGAACTTGTTTAAGGAAGCAGGGGATGGAGACATCCAGCTCCCAGATTTAGAGCCAAGGCTGTGTCAGGGCACACAGCCTTGCAGGGCTGTTCACATCTCACTTGGACTCTGCCCTCGGGGAGCCACAGGCACAGCAGGATGAGGAACAATTCAACCCTGAAATGTCCCCCAGGTGAAGGGACTTCCCTGATGCTGTGCAGACCATTACCAAGTGCTGCTGCACTGTTGCTTCCCAGGTGACCCTGTCCTAAGCACTTCACAGGAATTTAACTTCCATAAACCCTCTCATCCTGCAAAACTACCTCTCTACTCTGAGTAAGCACAGATTAGGGAGTACACTCAGGAGTAAACCAACCTGATGAATTTTGATTCCAGTGGATCATAGAGAGACATCAGGACTTCAGCATCTTCTCCTATTTTACAGACTACATTTTTTAAATTTACAAATAAAGCAAATGAAGGAGTGGCAGCAAACTTGGCTTGTCTGTTGATATCAATATTCTGCTTCTGAGACTGGAATTAAAGAACAGAAAAAACTTCAATTTAACTTTGCTGAGCAAATATCCAACCACTATAAAACTTTCCTAAAAGTTTTCAGACAGAAGAGGGGTTTTCTGTCAAGTGTCTAACTCCAGTGATCTTAGTTTATATTAGGATTTACACAGGTTGCCTAACACATACAAGTTCTTACCAAACGTTTAAGCCTAGTAACTCTTCATAATCGTATCCAATTCTTAATTACCAATGCTAAAAATAACAGTCACCTGGTTAATTAAAAGTCTTATGTCTCCAAAGGAAAAGCTACAGTACATCTTACTTTTTCCTCCTGTAGCCTCTCTTCAACTTGCTTAGAAGCAATTTCATGTGCCCTGAAAAGACTGATGGTGCTGGTCTGCTCTGGGTCCAAAATGTTGCCATCTTCATCTCTAACGACCAGATCTAAATCCAGAATTCTAAACAAATAAAAACAACAACAACATGCTTGTGAATTAACAGTGCTCACATAAGTGCTTGAAGAACACCTGCCAAGTGTTTAACATTGAAGTCATGTACACCTGACATATGATGAAAAAGCATTATTTGATCACAATCAAACAATTTAACATGTCACCAGAGATAACCCCAGAGATATCCATCCCTGGCTGGAAGTCTCTCTTTCCCACAGCACAGGAAGAATCAATGTAAATTAAATAGCACAACAGCTGGGGAAGTAATTTCTTAAGCAACTAAATTTGCAAGAGACTGTCTCATCCTCTGATTCATCTGACAGTTTGAACAAGCAACCACTACAGTCGCACCACATGCAAACTTGGTCAGTTCATTTTGTCCCACTCCACATTCTCCTCCAAACCATACCCATGTTTTAGCAGAAACCTACAGGACACAAGAAGGCATAAATTGTTTCCCTTTATGTAAAGCAGCAGCCAGATTTCTGTCAGCAAAGTGCTAAGGTCCATTAGTATCTTCTGTAGAGAGGAAGGTTTCTGCTATAATCAAATCCAGTCTTAGGCAAGATTTTTCACATTTTTCCATGTTATTACAGTGTTGGCAGCAGAACCAAGGATTAAAACATCAGGTCTATGCTGATCTGCATGTCTCTACCTATGTGCCCTAAGGCTGATCACCTCACCTCTGCTTCTATACATATAGCCCTTAATTTCTTCTTCTCCCTCTGCAGTCACCTCTCATGATGAAGCTGCAGTAACTTTGGTTTTGAAATATGTTCATCAATAAGCTTAAATCAAACCTGAAGAGTCTAATAAGCCACACAGAGATCTGTGGTTTATCTGAGAATAAGCCCCCTTCAGACATAACCCACAAGGACTTGAAAAGAAGAGGAGCTGTGGCAGATGAAGACGTGTTTAAGGTACTTAGAGGATCACTCCTCACCCTTCCCTGACTAGAGAGAAACCTGGGGGTGTTAAACACAGCCAATTAACTGCACTGCCTTAATTCAAAGGTGGACAAACATCACTCGTGCAGGCAGCAGCTTATTAGCAAACATCTCCTAAAATCTACTCTGGAACTGGCCTAAGTCATCTTAAAGGTCTCTTAAGCACCCCTGGAACTCCAAGCTCCCAGATTAATTTTCTAGTGAAAAAAATGGTTTCACCATTGAAACCAAACATGAAAGCAGGCAAAATCTTATTGCTCCCCCCTACTACTGTTTCCTAGACAGCAGCCACAGCAGCAGATACATCCACTGACCACTTGTATCATAACCACCAGCAGAGTCCTTCTGCAGGGGAAAAGATCCATCACTCAGCCTGCTACACACCAGCAGGACAGGAACCTTTGCACAGGCTGTCAAATACACAGAAGTAAACACTCCTTTGATTCAACTTCTTTTGTTTTATCCTTTAACTTGCAAATGATGCTTGGAAAAACACTGACACTTTTTCCCAAATGCTCCAGTTACAGATTTTCTGCAGCTGAATAAAAAAGACACGTTTACACAACACAATTACCTGACCCAATTTCAGAAAAATACTAAAAAAAAAATGGTCTCATGAATTTGTATTTTACTTCCTCATATTTTGACAACATGCAGTGAAACTGTTGTTTTTATATATAGAAAAAAATCTTATTTACAAATCAGTATTTCACAAAACAGAAGTTAGTCTATGATTAGATCAGAAAACATTTATGAAATGCATAATGAATTCTTTCTGTCTGGATATTGAAATAATCATTTGTGCTTATTTTAGACAAAAGTGAATGTATGACTACATTAGAAACATATGGTATCTTTCAGTTGTGAGTATTTACTCAGAAGTTCCAATTCACTTCCCTCCTGCACTCCACAGAGAATGTTCTGATCACTTAATTAGTCCATCAGAACGTTATGAATACAGAGCACAGCACAAGATGTTCCATTGTATTTGAAGGCTGAGCATCTGGAGGTTATTCAGAGTAACTTTAACCAACTCCTTAGCCAGATGGTAAAATACAGTAGCCAAACAAATATCAACAACATCTGGTTAATTGTCTGCTGAGGTACAACACTCCATATCTTGAATTATAAATGCTAATTACCGACTGAATGCAGTCACTGATGATTATTTTTAATTATTTTTTTAAATCACAGCTTTTGCTGCTAAAGTGCATGAACAGAAATACTGCAAATTTGGCAGTCCTTAAGGAATAAAACACCAAGAGCTGAAATCTGAGGAGTTATTTACATCACAAAGGATTTAAAGGCTGGCTGCTGAAAACTTTGCCAGTCCCCAGGTGCACAGTACTACACCATCTCTCAGTATTCAAAACACTGCTTCAAATAATTTCCTGATCAAGGAGTGAGATGGGTTCTCATTTTCAATCAAAAACTGGAAAGTAGTAACTACATAGACAATTTGTAACCCAAAATCTGTACTTTAGAAAATTTCCTTACATCCAGACCACTGTTTGGAGAGTTAATAAACTACTAATGTATCCAACCTATGCAACCTAGATAGCTTTTTGTGGTAGGTATTTCCTTCCCAATCTCCATTCTCTCCTGTTAAACAGATACTTTCTTAGATTAAATCTGTCTGTTAATCTTCAGGTACAAGCTGGATACTATATAAGCAGAGGCACAATGAGCTAAACTCTGCTTTTGAGCCAAATCCTTCAACATGACATTACAGTGAAGTGACTTGAGGGCACACACAGCTGGTGGTGTTGAGAAGGCAGTAACTGTCTACGCTTCCAAAGCAAGCAGAGTTTAAATTCTACTTTGATTGCAGACAATACTTGCAGTTTTCAACTGACCTGATGAGTTACAACTTCATAGCAGTATAGCAGTATCAAGTTGATAACAGCATCAAGCAAGTGAGAGTTCCATATGGATTCCAGGTTACATATTGTCATTTGTATTATAAAGAGGCTGTATCAACTTCATTCTTCATCTTGCTACAACAGGACTGTTAATACACTATTACATCTCCATAAATAGAGGAATAAAATTCCTGCAAGCAGTCATCTGCAGCTGATATGCATCACACCAGCTGATTTGGTTTTAAGCAGGTACACTTAGAAAATATTGCTCACAAACCTGTTGCCATAATCAATTTTGGCAGTCACTTTCTTTTTCAGCTCTTTGAGCTCATCTTGGGGTAGGGTCCCAGAGAGTATTTGAGATCTCCACTCAATAAGATCATAGATCATGTGCCGTACACTGCGAAACATATCCCTGTTATCCTGCTGTTGGGAGGAAAAAGATGGGGAACAGTTAGCTCTGAAGTCTCCTGAACAGCTTTTAAATACATATAACAAACTAAAATTATACAACAGGAATTCCTATATAGAGAGTAAGAATCTACAGTTAGCTCTAAAACAGAAGCTGTTCTGTAGCACAGAACACTGAATACAGGGAGTCTTACACTCTGCTATAGGTATGTAAAATAAGTGTAAATGCTTGAGTTTGTTTCCTTAAAACCCAGGTCCTACTGTTTTCAGAACGATCAATTTAAGGGAAAGATACTCTCTTCATGGCTCACGGAGTGACTTCATTCAATAACCCCTACACTAGTAGAGCAGGACTAAAAATGGTGCATTTAACAGCAAGAGGCTGGAGTTCTGCAATACTCCATCTGCAGCACAGAATCCTTTCCCTCCTAGTTAAACCTTCAGAATAACACTTTCAGACTCCTCTGTGTGCAAAGCCAAGCACATCCATATCTTACAAGGCCACAGGTAACACAGGAAGGGAAATGAAAAGCCAGGAAAGCAATAAACCTTCTAGGACGTTGAAAACCTTCATTGTTTATAGGAGCTGGAGCTGCGGCTGCTGAACAGGGCACAGCAGCACACACACACTCCCCCTGGCAGCACTCAGCTGAACTAGGGCAGGGGAAGATAGAACTCCAGATTTCTTACGAAGGAAGATGCTTTTCCAGAGCATCTTATATGCATGTCCACACACACTTGCATTCAGAGACTAAAGATCAAACCTTTAACCACAAAACAGAAGGTTTAAGCTGTGGACAGGGCACACACTCAAGCTTAGCACCAACTGAACAGAACAAGGGCCTTGTTTTTCTTGTGAAAGGTAACATTGAGATAAAGAGGACACAGAGGCCCTGAATGCTTTGATCTAACCCAGAAACAGCCTCTCTTACTGTCTTCATAACCCTCAAAACCTAAACCACTAGTTCAATATGCTCTTCAAAAGAATACACCTTCCTAAACACCCTACATCGATGAATTATTCAGGCTACACGAAGCTATCTTTCATCCAGGCTACACCCAGGCCTTTTTGAATGGAAAGCACTGGAATAATTAAATAATTCAAGTAAAATTCTTTGCTTGATATAAAAGACAACAAAAAACCTGCAGAAGGTGCAAGAAAAGGGTACCATGACTCACAGACCGGGAAAAAATACCTGTGAAACTTTAAGCTTTCAGTCTGTTCAGATTATCAAAAAACTGACTTGATTATAGTGTGAGAACCTTCACAGGGAGAAAATACCCATTATTAAAAGCTCTTTAATGTAGCAGAGAAAGACACAACAGGCATATGTGGCTGGAAGCTAAACACAGACAGATCCAAATGGGAAAGAGGTTCATGACTTTGGATGCTGCAGACAATCAAACTACAGAGATGAAGGACACACCACGTCCTCTGCTATCTGCAAATCAAAACTGAATACCTATTCCAGCACAAAGTACAAACTGGATAAAGGCATAAATGTGGTCTGTCAATGACTTTTGATAGGCAAGATATGGACAACATGGAATACCTCTCTAGTCTACAGACTGACCAGTCTGTAAACAGCTCCAGTAAACCAAGTCTCTCTTGGCAAGGCAATCCCAGTGTACCAATGCTGTCTGGCAGTTGATGGTATGCAATTAATCTAATGGATACCCTTGAGATTCCAACTATAAACAAAGTCATCCAAGGATCTATCTACTTAGAGCAGAGCTGTAACAGGGACCAGAGCCCTGAGCTGAGGCCACTGGTAGCATCACATTTTACCTGCTCTTGAATTCAAAGCTGTCAGGAAAGCCCTGTGGTCTTGTTTGCCTGTTCATGTGCCTTCAGGGAAGGCAATGCATGACAAATGAGATGCAGTTCAAACAAGTGATTCCCAGACCAGGAGAATTCTATAATTTCCTAAAAGTTACTGCTACAGAAAGCACACACAAGTCTTTGTAAAAAAGCCTTCTCTTTCTCCTGCTGTTCCTCCTTCCTTATCACACGTGCACCACAACCAAGTCTTCTGCACGTCTGCAACTAGCATTTCTCTGACATGAAGCAGTATCAGATTTCAGACTCAGGATAACCATAGAATAACAGAATTCCAGGTTGGAAAGAACCTCAAATATCATCTGCCCCAACCTTTGTAGGTAATATTATAGTTGATATCAGGTGGCTCAGCACCCTGTCCAGCTGAGACTTAGACCTGTACAATGTGGGGGAACCTACCACTTCCCTTGGGAGACTATTCCAATGTTTGACTGTCCTCATGATGAAAAAGTTAGCTCTTGTGTCCAACTGGAATCTCCCCAGGAGCAACTTGTGTCCATCACCCCTTGTCTTCTCCATGTGACTCCTTGTAAATAGGCAGTCTCCATCTTCTTGGCAGCCAACCTTTAAGTACTGGAACATTATAATAAGGTCTCCCCAAAGCCTTCTTTTCTCAAGGCTGAATGAACCCAGTTTTCTCAGACTCTCCTCATATGGCAGGTCCTCCAGTCCTCTGATCATCCTTGTGGCCCTTCTCTGGAGCCTTTCCAGCCTATCTCATCCTTTTTGTAGAGTGGGGACCAGAACTGAAGGCAATACTCCAGGTGTGGTCTGACAAGTGCTGGGTAGAGCAGGATGACAACTTCTTGATCTCTGCTGCTGATGCCCTTGTTGAGCCAGCCCAGCATCCTGTTGGTTTCTTTGCCCTGCAGCACACAGTGTGCTCAGGTCCCTTTCTACAGGGCTGCTCTCCAGCCAGGTGCATCCCAGTGCACTCTTGTGTTCCCAGGTACAAGACCTTACACTCCTCCCCGTTGAACTTCATAGGGCTCCTGCTAGCCCACTCCTCCAGCCTGTCTGGATCATGCTGGGGGTGGCTCTCCCTTCTGGAGTGTCAAGACGGTGACATCAGGGTCAAAAAGAAATCCTCACTGCCCTCAGCAGCACATTGCAGTAGAAGCACAGGCAAAACTGTTGTCAGTCCCCTCTCTAGTTTGCTTCTCTGCCTGTCAGCTTCTTCCTGGCTCCTCAACACATGCCCTCTCCAGTCTACATCACGTTAAACCTCCTTCATTTTTCTATTACCCCATGTGAGAGATTCTCAATGCAAGTGCTTATCACCATAAATTTATAAGAATATATTCTTATGTACTTGTAAATTAACCTTATCAAAATAATCAGGCATGTCACTTAAGGTCAGGATAAACTGGGATCGACTTCAAGGACAGGAATACTGAGAGGTAGAGTGAACAGACTGATTATTTTTTCAAAGGTTTAAGCTTACATCCACAAATTCAACATCAAATATTCTGATTTTTTTTCTTAACACAGATCAACAGCTTCAAGAACTTCCCTCAAAACCGTTTTCTTCTTTTTTTTAACACAGCTGTCTATAAGGATCTTAAAAATCTAATGTACAGCGTATAACAGTGCCCCATGAAAACAAGGTCACCATTGCTTAACAGTTTGTTGCTGGATAAAGGTAATTCTCTTGAAAAAACCCAATTCTGCACAAGAAATAGACAGTATTTGAGAAAACATCCAAAATAAACACCGCTGAGATTTGTGCCTTAACACGGACGATACTAAGTAGTTTTTCAGCATTAAAAGTGGCCTTTAGAAACAGCAACAGAAGTGACATGTCACTACCAGTTCTTTCATACCTTTCACAGCATCCCTCTTTTCACACCCCATGTCCTGTTGCACGTTGCTCTGCACTG
Organism: Apus apus; assembly: GCF_020740795.1. Lineage (NCBI taxonomy): Eukaryota > Metazoa > Chordata > Aves > Apodiformes > Apodidae > Apus > Apus apus. The sequence continues at coordinate 2,850,278 of NC_067285.1, forward strand.
ATACTCACCACGTACAACTGCCGCCAGATGATGGACCATTCCCGCAGCGTTGTGGTGACCTCCTGGATCAAGGGGAGCTCATTGGGTATAACAGTTTCATGTTGTCTTAAAAGAGGGGAAAAAAGAAGGTTGGATTGAGCATTAGTTTTGTTCAGATGGCAGAAGCATTTCTAAGAAGGAACTGTCCATTTCCCAATAAATTCTTGACTCTAAGGGTGGTGAGGAACCGGACCCAGGGGAGGTTGTTGATGCCCCCTCCCTGGAGGTTTTTAAGGCCAGGTTGGATGAGGTTTTGTGCACCCTGGTCTAGTGGTGGGGTTCCCTGCTCATGGCAGGGGGGTTGGAACTTGATGATCTTTAAGGTCCCTTCCAATCTTAATGATTCTACGATTCTAAGACAACTCACTAACGACAGCAAAGAACTTATTACACATTTGTAAGTTAAAAAGAACGTATTATCAGATTGTCACCAGCACAGGTGATGTAAAGGGTACTTGGGTGGGCTGAGACTAGGACATCGACCTCAGCTTTTCTTCCCTTCCCTCTCATTTTTATACTCACAAGGACACCAACACATACCACACCATTTGTTACTGAGATCCTAATTTCACAAGATGAAAGGCAGATAGGCACAACCTACAATGCCACGATACTGATGCTTATTGATTTTCTGGATGACTTGTTTTAAAATTATGTGCCATGGAAGTAAAAAAAACCAACAGCTAGATCTTTTAATATTCCAGCAGTAGGGTACTTAAAGGCAGAGCTGTAATCAGCAAGAAAGATGTCATTACTCAGCAATCTCATGATTAGCAGCTTTATCATTTGCATACTTAACAGTGTATAAAAATAAATCGGGCACGAAGTATTTTATCCTGTTTCACACCATTTCATACCTGGCTAATTATTAATTTCAGTCCACATTTTCTCCTGGGGTTTGGGATTGGATTTTTCTTCTTGTTTTGTAAGTAAACTGTTGTATCGATTTTATGAACTTTTAGATGCATGTCCAGCAATGCTGGTTTGATATACAAAGATCTGAACTTTAACAAAAACCAGGCCAAACAATTAAGTGTTACACACATCAGGCAAGAAAGCAGGAGAACCACAACATGAACAATTTGAGAGAACTTCTTGGTAAGGTAGAAAATGATGCCTGGATCAGGGCTTTCTGCCTGGAGTCCAGTCTACAAGATTTATTGAAGAGGGAATTAAGAAATTAGTTTAATTCCACCTGCATAAAAGGAAGATATTTCACATCAAAGGCCTCTTTTAATATACCAGGCAGAAAAGACTCAAGCACTGGACGGTAAAAGAAATTGGGAAAACTGAAATTAGAACTCAAGTGGGGGGCCAGGAGTGAGGGAAGTTAATCTAGGTAATTATTAGTCAAAGAAGTAAGGAAGTCATAATGAAAAATGGTAAATTATTAAATACTGCTGAAACATTTAGTATTAGCCTGACGATGCAGCCAGAAGCACTGCTGATGACACAATCCCTTCCAACTTGAGGTGAGCTACCAACTTAAGATCTTTTTTAAAAGAAACATTTTCATCATCACCTCCTTAAATAACTGGAAATGTAAGTTATGTGATAATGCCCTAAAATTGTGTGGATAGAAATAGGAAAATGGATTTTAATAATTTTCAAATCAAACTTACCCTTTGCCTTCAACTGTTGCTTCCTTAAGGTGTATATAGGAGGCAGGAAAAATGCCCTTGAGAAGGAGGAGAGAGGAAAAAATCTTTTAAATAACCAGCTGCTTATAACACTTTATTTGTTACCTAAAAATATGCCAAGACACATCACCAGTTCTGCAGAACCATCCACATCCTCTCCAGCATCAGAATAGTTGTGTTGTGGTGGTGTCTTTTTTAATATACTTTTTACATATTGTATGACATGTCCTTTCAAGAAGGTGTTACTGTCACCTTAGCCAACAGACTCTGTTACACTCAGCTGCACAACAGCCAAGAACACAGCAGTGACACCCTGTCACTGGTGGCCCTCCAAAGGAGTGTTTTCCCCCCCCAGGCCAAAGCACTTTGCCACAGTTCTCCATATCCCTGGATGATCATATAGAGATGCAAGTTAAAACAGACTTTGAAAGCATAAAATACATTATTAACAGGTAACTCCAAAATGACATTGTGCCTGTAACTCCAGGTCCACTGCTTGTTCTTCCTCACATCTAACCAAGCTTTCTTATCCCGCTATAAGATGTTGCTTCCATTCCCAAAGTGTTTTCTCCAGTGTTTCCAGTTAAAATCAACCCAGAATGAGAGTGGGCAGCATACTGGGCTGCCCTGCTGTGAAATCCATGGGCACACATCCTGCACTGCAGCCCTTAGTACACAGACTACACATAAAGTGGGGTCTTCTACTGACAATTCATCGTGTTACAATCCAAAAACCTCTTCAACAGACAAGACTGCAAAATGACAGTACTGCTGTACATCTCAAGATTCCAGAAATAAAATTATAGTTCCAAAATACTGTCAGCTCATTAAAAAAAATAATTCAAGTCAAGCTGCAAAAAAATAAGTTGCTCCACCTCACCCTTTGAAGTAGGAGTTAAATTTTCTTATCTGGGAATGCAAAATAAAAGTATTCTTAGAAAGTTACAGAAACTGGGGGTGGAAGGTGGAAGGGGTGTCATTTAGTCACAGTTAAAAAAATAATAAGATACCCACTGCAATTAGCAGCAGACAAATGCTGCAACATGTGGAAATAATTTAAGCCCAGAAGAATGTGTATTTGCTTCTTAAGATGTACAAGGCATGTTCATGAAATATGGTTTGTAAGAAATATAGTGTATTTCCAAAAAAAGAAAATATCAAAATAGAATAGAAAAGCCACAGAACAGGCCTGGCTAGGAAAAGGGTGGGATGAACCACACAGCTCAGCTCTGTACTTTTAGACATGCAGACCACCATGCACCTCTGCAGGCCAACATCACATTGTAAGTGGTTTCCTTTAAGTGAAAAAAGCAGCAAAACCAGAAGTCATTTAATTCTGGTTAATTACTACTATAAAGTAAAATGCTAAAAAAAAAAAAAAACAACACAAACAAACAAAAAAAACACAGGGTTCTAAGCTATATTTGGGCTGGGTTTTATTTCAGAAAGGCTGCTATAAACAGCAGTGGTTTATGCACATGGAAAGCCCAACAACTAGGCAGAATGACACTGCAGAAGATGACTGCCCCTCTCACAGAGAAGGACTGAAAATCACAACGTAGATCTCAGCACCACTTTCCAAGATGCAATTGTATTTTAAGAGCAATATGTTATTTAACAGACACTGAAGCAAGTGTCAGCCTCTAAACAGGCTAACTAGAACATAAGTTCTGAACTTGTTGCTGAGGCAAATGCTCTGGCACAGCAGCTATTGCAGAAAATAAGTGGATGCACATCAAGCCACCTAGACTGACTGTGCTGCACACCCTTAAATTGCAAAAATTCAGTTGCAACTCGGTTTTTAGCCTTGAAAAATTCACATTTACTACAGCTTGAAACCACACCCCCAGCAGTTATTAGAGATCAGTGGACACATGGAGAGCTGCTCCCGTGCAGGACCATAACTCATGCCCGAGATCTCCGCTACAACAACACACCCAATGCCATAATATATCTCTGTCCAAGAGAAAAATGAGCACTCTGCTCCAGCAACATTTACCTTCTTGGATTTTTTTCGTAGTGTGTAACCTCTGTACCAACCTAGGAGGGGGGAAAAAAGGGAAAAAAGCATTAATAAGTTCATTAATGTCACCCACCAGCTGCTCCTTCTCAGCTCAACAGCACCGTGGTTTCCCGTCACGCTTCACCCCTGCCAACATGCACAGGCAAACCCCACCTGAATTTAAATTCTCTATGGGATTAATATCCCGGCTGGAACAAGTCCTCTTGGAAGCTATAAAAATCAGAGTGATGATGCTCAAACTGGCTGAGAAGACTACATGACAGAGGTGCATTTTACATGATGCGTTTAATTGTCATTCATTTCATTTTAATTACCTCGTTTACCAGCATAAACAAAACCAACTCCAGAGCATTTACTTTACAAAAATGCACTGGTTGACTAGTTTGATGTTAAAACCTATTTCAGCTCCACAAATCAAGTTCCTGAATGGAGATCAGCCGTTTGCCACCTCAGCAGAAAACAGGAGCACTCTGGGATTTATGACTCACAACCAAACGCAGCAGCAAGGAGCCTCCAGCCCTGACTCAGCCAGAGGCAGCAGGAGGGTTCAGCCCATGCCAGGCAGGTGCCTGTGCGTGGAAAACTGGCCCATTTTATGCTGCCCACACTTCAGGACACATCTGTGAGCAATTCCTGTTACAGCTCTTAACCTCTCTCCAGCCATCCCACTTCAGCCCAACTGCACAAAGCAAAGCCAACACCCTACAGGGGTTTTGCCTCATGGAGGACACGACCAGAGAGATCTTCTGTGCTCCTTGCCCCGAGTCCAGTGCCAGCTCACTCGTAGGCTTGCACCTTGTGCAAAATATGTGGTCTTTCAGTTTCTCTGTGCCATGGCTCACTCGCTGCCTCCTGCTCAGCACCCCAGGAACCCCCTCAGGTGACCAGAGATGCCCTCCACAGGTTTTGAAAGACAGAGTCTGAGTGCAGGCCCACACCCTCCAGCTCTGCAAACGGGGTTTGTACCCTCTGCAGAGCAACATGGGTGAGGATGGGGGGATCACAAGGCAGACCTGGAAAAAAACCCTACAGTCTCACTCCTGGCAACAACCAGGGCAGGAAGAAAGTTCAAGGAAGACATCACATGCTGATAAATTCATTCATTCACTCTGGGGCTAGAAATACAAATTAAAGTCTCGAGCACATAGGATTTTTAAGCCTGCTCTCCAGTGACAAAGGGTAAAATGATTCATCATCTTCACACTGCATCAGAAGGCCATCCTTCGTGATCACTCAGGGACAGGCAGTGCTGTCCTCTTTAACCTGGTGTCTACAACAATCACAGCTTGCTTCCCTACAACGACCTCACCTCCTGCATTTCCATTGTTTTCAGCAGAGCTTCGAACTGTTGCTCAAGTGAGCATGCAGTTTCTGGCTCAGGTGCAAAGAAGGCCAAGTCTTTCTCCTTGCACTCGCTGCACTACCTGAAATCTGTGCTCAGACATGCAGAAATTTCAGTTCTGTTAAAGAACTCAGTTTTCTACAAATAAACCAACACTTTGAAGTTCTGGAGCCTACACTGATCAACACCCTAACTCTGATCAAACGCACTGTGCAAACTGAAGGACGTACAACCCTATCGTCTCCGCCACCTCTCTCCTCCCATCCCACCTTCTGTGCTCCTGTCCGACTCAGGAAGGACGTTGCCCTGCACCTGCAGATTAAAAAGCTATGTAGTAAAGACATCTCCTCACCACCAGGCCTCTGCTTTCTGAAGCTCTGCAGCAAGCAGTAGGAACTACAAGAGATTGCAGGTAAGAAAGCAGCCAAAATCTGCCTTGGAGAACTGGTTACACTCCCGCTCACCCCAAAAGTCCTCATGTGGCCAAGCAAGTCCAACCAGGTTCTTCATTGGCAGCCACCACCTAAATGTTCTCCTTGCTGGGTATCAAGCCAGTGGCTATGCTATGGGGAGCCTAATTCTCAAGGAGAGCAAACTCTCACCATTTCAGCTGGAGGCACCGCGTCGTGCCATCAACATGCACGTTTAAGAGCAATATAATTTAAATCACAGAATGGTTTGGGTTGGCAGAGACCTTAAAGATCATCTAGTTCCCATCAATTACCCAAGACATAAAATCTATTCTATTTCTTAGTTCCTCATCTGTAAGATGAGAGCAGCTTTCTTCCACACAGGCACTACACAAAAAAAACCAAGTCCCTCACAAACGTGGATTAAAGTAATTAAAGGTCACAAACTTTGATTTTTCTTCAAAGCACAATAAACACGGTTTGTTGCCAGACACTGGACAAAGAAAAAATCAAGTACAGTCTAGCCTCTGCTTTGGGTGAGCAACATCTAGTTCTCAACACTTAAAAAAAAAAAAATCAAGGGGTAGAGGGATGCATGAGCTTGTTAATGACATTAACTAGGTGTCCTAACACACCTACCAACCTTCCTTACAGCCCTGCCTAACTCTAGCTCTTGCTTTTGTAACCTCTGCATTTCTGAGTTTTGTGGAAATGAATGAAAAACCCAAAGCCCTGAGGGCAAATACCTGATGTCAAACCCATCCCTGGAGCACCAGGGACCTCCAGACCTTCTCTGTTCATGGCCACGTCGGTTTCAAACAAAAAGCCAGCAAGACAAAAACAAGCTGATGCCATAAATAGCTTTCTAAAGTGATCTGGGCCTTTAAGTGGCTCACTGATGTGTTACAAGGTTTCTAGCCTCTCCCTTAACAAATATTATGGGATTTGAGGGTTGGAAATAAGCATCCACATAAATGTCTAAGTAAGAAAAAGGACCAGCGAAGTATCTGTGTCTTTGTTAACACTGGAAAAGACACTCACAGGGAAAATCTTGCTGTAGTTTCTCTTGAATGATGCACATATTTATTACACAGTTACCCAGATAAGGTATTTGCTGCATTAAAACAAAAACCCAAAAGCTGCAACCAGCAACAGAACATCCCCACAGTATCAGGAACAACTTACTTGAAAATACTTATTAGTGAACCCAAAAAACCTTCCACAGCAGCACTAGAAATGAACTATTGTTCAAACAGGCCAGCTTAGTTCTGAGGGTTATTTACTGTTCTATTTAATTGCTATTCACCTTAATAAGCCACATTTCCTGATTATATGTTCTGTTTGCCCATTCCAAAGAATGTAAAGAAACAGAATTAAGAAAAAAGAGCAGGCAAGGACTAATTCAGCACATGGCAAACATTTGTTTGGGGAAATCTACTATGAAATACCATTCTTCCAAGATGAAGGGTATTTATGAAGTGCATTTATGAAGTGCAGTGGCTTTGCTATTTGGCTTTTCCTGTAAAGCCCACATTAAGAGTGGGAGGAAGTTTTTTAACTGAAACACAAAATTGACTGCAAATCTACCTGAAAGAAAAAATGATAAATTTGATCTTCAAGATCAATTATTCTAGAAAGCAGCTTTTAAACACTAAGACTTAACAGTGAAACATGCACATTCATTTCCAGTCTCCAAATGCCTATAAACTGCAGGCTGGTTGCAACAAGACTCCAACTTTACAGGATCTGCACATTGAATTATTTGTACAAGTATCTTGCATTTCAGAGAAAAAAAAAACAAAACAAGTGTTTACTTTTAATCGCAGTTCAAATATTCAAATACTTCAGTAATAAAAACAAGGTCCAAAATAAATTCTACACATGGATTAAAAAATTAGTAACATTTTAAATATACAAGCAAAGTTCATCTTAGCAATCCATTCCAGTACATGGTAGCAACATGAAACCCACCTGTCCTTAAAACAAGGAGTAGGGGAAGGAATCCACAACTACAATCTGCCACTCCAAACCCCATGGATACATGTAAGTCTTCAAAACTACTTCTAACTTCAGAATGATGGCAGAAAACTATTTAGAAATAGTAATGATTCTACAGTGGGATGTCCAGAGCAGGATGCTGTATAAATCAATGAAAGAAGCCATTTTTTTACCCCCCACAATCTTAAATACAGGGAAAAGGGGTAGAGCTTTGAGAAGCTGAATCCCAGATCTTCAGCAAAATGGTGTTACTGACTCTTCCAAATTACTTCTCTGCCCCATGTTCATGTTATTAGGAGGCTTTTCTTCAGATTGGTCCATCCCACCACAGCCTAACACAACCCTGACACGGCCAGGACAGATGGCAGGGAAGCTCCCGGGTGCACACCTGGACATTCATGCAGATGCTACGAAACCTCCTGGGGCACAATCTACACAAATTTTGCATAAAAACTTGGGAGATCAAAAAGCTCCCATAATTACCTAATAACGGCAGCTCTGGGAACAAGAGAGAGAAGAATTATGGCTTCTCATTTGCCAGCACAGCAGGTACGTAATGAGTAATCATTGCATAAACTGTTTGGAGGAATATAACTCATTTGCATTTCTTTCAACATTAACTCGTCCCATGTGCTTGAATCCTACCAACCATGAGTGCAAAGGGCTTTAATGCTCAGGTCCAGGGGAAAAGTGATTCATCTCCCCCATCCCACTCAGCTGGCAGTAGTCATGATTTGATAGGTTTCACATACCCTAAATCAGGATTCCAAGTTTCTCCCACATTCATTAAATAAATTTATATATATAAGTCCAAAGCTGCACAATACTTAAATCATTCCATTTGCTTTTAAAATTTATTAGGTTTTTATTAAAGCATATGACATCAGTTAACAGAAAGATTCCTTTGCTTAGAGACAAAGTTGGTATTGCAGCAAGAAGCTGAATTCTGGAAGAAAATGCCAGCTTAAAAACAGTGAGCAAATTAATTTGCAGAGTGACGAGCAGAGCTTGTTACTTTTGTTGAAATAGCATTGTTTGTTTCAATAAAGACAATAAACATTCCTATTAAGCCAATATTTAAAACAAATTTATCACACAGATGTACCAAAACATCAACGTCTAGCGAAACAAATTAAATCAGTATATTAAAGTAAAACACATTTCCACAAGACAAAAAAATGTTCCAATATCTTTAAAACACCACAGTTTAGTTATATATTACTTATATTTCTCCAAACTGCAGCATGCCATAAAATGTCACATCTAGGACATACCGACAGAGCTGTATTTTGCCTGGCTCAGTACTGGATCAAGCGAGAGCTAAAAAATGTTATGACAATTTTCACATTCTGGGGATTATCAAACTCAGCATTCAAATTCCCTTTAACATGCATCAAGGAGGAAAGATTTTGATACATGTCATGTTTCTACAGCTTCATATCAAAACAAGCAAAGCACCTGAAAAGCCTGAAATCAGTCCATGGCACTGCAGCACATGTACCCATCTTATAGGAGAGACATAAATAATTTAGGACCCAGGTGACTTTCAAATTCAGATTAAACTTTTTAGCAGCAGGTTCTTTTGCATTACCCGAGGGCATTCAAAAAGCATCTATCACTTCTCTAAGGTAGGACAGATGCTACAATTGATTCATATAAATAAACTGCGAGAACATTCATCTTCCATAGAAAAGGAAATGGATTTTCACCAGGTATCGACCATATGCATCTTCATTCACATCTAGCACTGGTTAATTGTATTCATCACAAATAACCTGTTTTGTCCTTTAGCAAGAAAGCAACTGATTTGTCACCTGATAACACGGGAAGATAAAGTCACAACCAGAACAGTAAGGTAATTCCCAAAACAGTGTTTGAAATGCATCTTTCGCCAGCTTACCTTCATAAGTTTCCAGTATGTGCACCGTGTCACCTATTTGTAAGGAAAGTTCATCTGGGCCCCTGGCATCGTAGTTGTAGAGAGCTGGGGAGAAGAGATACTGCTGTTAGCACCTGCTGGACAACTTCCAGGGGTTCTGTTTCTCCACCTTAAAAAATTGGCTCATAAGTAACCCGCACTTCTGGGAACTGCCATCTTCAGAAGGTAGTAAACTACACCACCACCAAAAATAAATTCCAAGCTCATTCCTGCCTGCTCCTCCCAAAAGAAAATTTGGGAACTTCAAGCTCTGAGATGAGCAATGCCCAGGAAAACACAGGAAACATATCTGACACATATGCTGCAACTAGGTTTGGATGGAAAAAATATTCATAAGCTGAAAGACAAAGCAGTTATTAACTCCTAAAGCTAGATTTTTATGTTTCTCATGAAAAAGACTCCCTATAAGAAGCAAAATCTTCTAGCAAGAATGAAGCCCTTGTGACCAAAGGCAGTGACTCCTGTATTTCACCAGACTGAAGTTAATGAACCACACTCAAGGTGGACCCATGAGCATTTCTACACAGTTCTGCAACTCCAGTTACTCCCTCCAAAGAGGTCAGCAAGTTTAAAGGAATTTTATACACTATACCTAACAACTAATGAAACAGCAAAGGTAGTCTTCCTCCTTGACCATCAGGAGCTACCTACTTCTCTTCACACTTGCAGAACACAAAGGGTTGTGCTCCTCTGAGCAAGACCTCCTCTTCCCAGTGACAGACTCCAGAGTGCAGTGACAAAGGATGGCTTTTAAAAAATATCTGAGAATCCAATTTTCTTACTACTTTTCATAACTCTTGAGGGAGTGAAAGCATTTTTGGAATACAACAGCTACCTCAACACTTTCTATCACCCTTCAGATAATCACTTGCTTTTCTTTCTACATGACTTTCCAGGGACCCAGTTGACAGGCAGCAATGGCCACAAGTGCTCCAGGGGGACTCTGATATTATTCTTGGAACAGAAAGAACTGGGTAGGTTATGTGTAGCTGAGACCAGCCCTCCCCTTCTTGCAGGAAGCCCTCACAGATGTTCAGGCCAAAAAAGTTCACAGGACACTAATGCCACATGCTGTGCTCATCACAGGTCACAAAGCACTTCCAAAAACACGTCAGAACCTACAGCAAAAGGCCAAAGGCTGCAGATATGAAGGCAATGAGACATGGGCCCCAGAAGCACCCTCTCTTACCTGCCCCTTGTTCTCCTATTCCCAAGCAGCCCTAAGCAGCAGGCTAGAGCCTGTATTACACAGCTCAACAGCAGAAATTACATGTATATGAGTCAGTAACTGGAGAAAAACACTTTCCTGATCTCAAATCTCATAATCAGTTTAGACCCAAATGCACAAGTAGCAACACCCAAGCAGGCATGTGAGATGGTCTAATCCCACCACGAGAACGGGGCACTGTGCCCAGCAATGCCTCCAACCACAACTTCATCTTCGGCCTCCAGGAGTGACCATTTATTCTCCCCAGAACTTGTCTAACTCCAGCTGACAGTGCTGACCACAACAATTACAGACCTTGGTCCTTTTCCCTGCAGCACCCCTCTTGCTTGACTTTAGAGTCAGCAGCAAATAAATAAACCTGAGTGCAAATGAGAAGAACAGAAAACATAGCACACAGTGTAATATTATAAACAGAGGGGAGGATACTTCAGGGTGAAAAGAATAAAGGTCAAGTGCATCACAGAGACTAATATCAACAGCATTTAAATGAAGGCTTTAGAAACTAATATAGTTTTATTGACTTCAAAACAAAAGCCAAGCTAGTTATTCCTGTTTTAATGTTTTTGTTAACTTTTTCAGTATTAAAGAAAGATAAACACTCCCTCCCAGGTATCTGGCACAGAATTATTCCAAAGCCATAATTGCTGGTCTGCAGGAGAAGAGATTTCTGTGAAAAACACTAAGAAAAATTAACCTTTTGAACTGCTGTGAGCAGAGGGATGTTAATGATGGTGAATACTTGGCACACAGGACTCTGCCCAATAACGCTCACCAGAAACCTTTTCAGTTCAGGTTCTGCAAGTACCAGGGAAGGCAAAGTCAATAGTAACTGCCCCAAATGTGTGTGGCTGGAGTTCAACTCCTGACTCCACCCTTCAGGTCTTCCTTTACATCTCTTGAGCACTCAGAGCTGTCCCTAGAGTCCAGAGCACCTGGGGGTGCTCAACATGTCCAAAAAATCCGGCTTGAACCTTCCACCTTTGGACCCTGCCAAGCAATCTTGTTGCCTCCTACCAGACATCCCAGCCTGGATAAAGTCTCATTATGATTGATTAAAAACAGTCCTGTACTTAAATCACACTTCAGCTAAGCATTTCTCCAACATTTAAATGGAGTAACACTGAAGATCATTAGTAGCGATGAATAAAGGGCATTAAAATTTATATCCAAGAATGCTAACTGGTGTCTGTCATAACAAGGAGGGTCACATAACAGGAGCTTCACTGTGCTGACCAATTATTTGAACAGAAGATGACAAGCAACCATCAGGTGGTAATTGCTGCCCATGACAGCTCCCACTGACCTGAACTGAGTGAGGAGCAACGGTCCTGGGAGGGAAGGTTTCTATTTAAAAATATGAATGTGTGAAAAACATGGCTACCAAAACATGAAATACCACATTTTTGGCTTGCAGCAGCTTTGACAGAAACAACTAAATTAACTCTCAAGTGCATTTCACCCCTGTGATTACAAAACAAGGCTTCAACTACACCACAAACTCCTATGTAACCTAGCAAATAAGTTCCTCTAGGGTAATTTTTAGGTAGAGTGACATCTACAGATGTTGTTACAGATAAAATGTTTGACTGGAGCAAACAACAAGGCTTTAATTAAAGGAAAAGGCAAAATCTGGAGGAATGAAGCATGAAACTGATATGCTTTTAGTTTGTCTGATCAACTGTATTCTGAATCAACATTTAAAATATTTAAAAGCCTGAAATATAACTTCCAATTTTTTTTTTTTATTATTTCTTTTTTACTGAAATGCTTAATTTGAAAAATCCAGGTCTCAGTGTGACAGATTTTTAGCTTGGAGAGCTCCAAGCTAAGTAAAGGATTAGGTATATTTACACCAGTTAACGATAGGCCTCCCCATGTGCTTGAATTGCAAATCGAGGCTCCCTGTTCTGGCAAAGGAGTTCAGCAGCCTCCTAAGTTAGAAAAACCTTTGCTATACAATTAAGATAAGGAGAATGGTTACATAAGCATCAAGATCCATGAGCTAGACCCAGGCAGTGCAAGTTAACCTCGTGGCTAACACCAGCACTACATCCCCCAATGCTCTTCATCGACGCTCAGATTTCCCCCCTCCTCCAATAAACTTCCACTGAAGGGACACAGCCAAGCTTCCCTATTGCAGCCAGACACTCTTATCCCTTATCATTTAGAAGGATGCTCTTTACAAAGCATTTTCTCCTTAAGGGATACCCCTGTGATAGAGGCAACTCAAGAGATCCCAAAGGCACCAGAGCTCAGGAAAGATGCTGCTTTCTGAGCTACAAACATGGTGCCTTCCCAGGGAAGGAAGGCAGGAGTCAGTTCAGGCACTCACCATCCAGCACCACCTCCCTGTCTGGGCTGCAGTCTGCACTACAGATCAGAATTCCACTACCACGTTCATACAGCCCAGTATATGGCAATCAACTTTAAAAGGGCAAGGTCACCTGTGAAGGTGACCACCTCCCAGGAGAGGACTTGTCTCTCTGCATAAGACCCCTGACAAGGCAAAGGGGGCAGCTGCTCCCTGATGTCTCTGGCACCAGCTGTGCACCTCCCAGACACCTGCATCTCATCTACATTTTCTAATTATACCTGTTAGCCTGCAGAAGAGAACAACCAAAACATTTTCTCAAAGCTGTGAACCAAGAAATAAAAAAACCTTTATTTTCCAGTTGTAAGTATCCTTAACTATGACTGATTTAAACCAGAGCTGTGGAGTCCTATATTTGCAAAAATCACTCCTATAGCCCACATATTTTTTGACAATCATTACAGGGGTGCAGTTCCACTGGCTTCTGAACAGAGCGTTTCAGATGCAGTCATACAGCCAGTCTGTTTATGAAACTAGGGTAAACTAAAACCCTTGGGAAAGCAACTAGTAATTGCTGATGAACATAAAACGGTTGTGGCTCAAGGTCTGCACTGAACATCACCAGTGGCACATGGATTTAGCATCAGCTGGCTGAGGAGGAGCTGGCTGACACGAGGGCTGAAGCGCACTCGGCAAACGCGCCCGTGAGCTCCAGTTTCAGCTCTGAGATGGAACGAGCAGAACTAGGAAGGCAGAGGAGAAAACCCAGAACAAAGTCACAGCAACAAAGCCATCCCGAAGTCACCTCTCACTCCACAGAAGGCCTCAGCACAGCCACAGGTATTTTTCCTTATCAGCTGTGCTTTCAGCCCAGCCTTGCTGGCCAAAGGCTCTCCCTGCTCCCCTCCTCCCCCACCACAGCCACAAAGCACCAAAGTCCTGAAGTGCCAACAGTAAAGGATCAGTGTGGGCATAGAAAGAGCCATTTTTTCAACTCTAGGAGTCGATAAAGCAAGGAACAATGAAGAGGGCATTACAGTAATTGCACTAAAAACCCATTTACTGCTAAAGAATACAAACCAAACACCTCTACAGAGCTGCACTCAATTTGTGTGCATTAGAAAAGTGAGTTAGAAGAATCAAAGAGAAGTGGCAAAGGGGGAGGAAAAAAAAAAGAAAGAAAAAACAAACAAAAGTAACATCAATACACACTGAAAAAGATTTTTCTGACTTGTATGAAAGCTGAGATACTCTTAAGATACTGCTACAATGTTACAGAGAAGTGTTTCCTGGAATTATGTTGCATTAAGGCTGTTTAATCGTTGCACACTCCTAAAAGAAAGCAAACTACACTTAACACATCATCAGCTTCATTCTACACTTTTTAAAAAAAAATTCCCCAAATCATAACTGTGCTTTTTCCATAAAAGCAGACTGAAACAAGAGAGGTAAAAGGAAAGTCTCCTGCAAATTCTCTAGTATTAAAAATAAAAGAAACCTGAAGTTTTTCCTCCTATTTTCTCTCAAAGCACAGTGGCTGCCTTCAGTACTAGGGAGACTCCTTAGTCCTGTTATTTACACTGACAAGGTTCAAATTTCTACAGTTGAGGCTAAAGCAAAAGGAATTAAAACCAAGAAGTGTACAAGTCAGGAGATGCACCTAAGATTTGTTAGAGACTATTATTTCATGTGTGTATTAACCAAGGGTAGGTCTCCCTGCCTTACTGAACTCACCCTGTACCTTCTCATTCCTGGTCTCACCAAGTTCAGATCACAGTTCTCTCTCAGTATTCCAGTTAATTTGTCATCCAAGAATTCCCAAATGATGGATTTCCAAAAGAGCGGAGAATTCTGAAGAAACTCCTAGGCTTGCTTGAACAGTTACCATGAAACTAACAAAGGAAATCCAGCTCATGGCTGCTAGACCCCAGTAACACTCTACATCTTACTGGTTAAACACATGAACTTGTCTTATTGCAGGTATCTCTCCAGCAGGGCTAGACTAAGCCCAGTAAGTTTTAGTAGATGGTAAGGATTTCTTCTCATTTTCCCTTACAACAGGAAGACCATTCCTCTTCCCCTTCCTCCAAAAAAAGGTCCATTTGGAAACTATTCCCAGGCGAGCTCTGCCTCTCCTTCAAGAACTACACAAGACATCTGACAGGGGTTGGAGAATCCTGACCCAGGGCCCTGGCAGACCCCACAATGATGTCCCCGCAATGCCAGCCTGTCTTGCTTCTTCCCAAGTCAACACAGTCAAAAGAAAACTAGTAGACATACAGAAGAGTAAATTGTGCATTTAGAGCAGAACCTCCGCACAGGTGCAGCACCAGCTGCCAACTGAGCACAGGTTGGGAAGAGCAAAGGGCCACCCAAGCTTCTATAAACATAACAGGCATGTCAGGTTTTAGAACAGATGGCAACACGGGAGCAATATGTTTTGTAACACAGCTGGCATCTTATCACTACTCAACATGAATTAATAAGCTGAGGAAACTTCATAAATCCAGAGCACTTTCCAAACTTCAGTTGTGTTGCCTTTCAGAAGCGTAACAACCCTGCAAGCAGAACTCAAGTATGACAGAAAAAGTCCTTTCTGCACTAATTTTAAAAATGCATTAGAAAAAAATAAAGAATTCTGGACTTATCCAAGATTTCCAAGACCAAGTTTAGGTTCTCTCTTTTCCTCCTCCCCTCATCTAGCCAGATAATTTATGTTGAGGGAGCTAATGAAGTATGATGCCAGCTCACTAACAGCTTTCTCCCTCTTCCTTGCTACTTACTCTGTATCCAGAATGTGAGTACTTCACCACTAAGTACTAAGGGTATAAAGCTAAAGCTAGTGTTAAAAAAAGATACCATTATTGCCTATCACAGTATTAATAATATGCCAAAGTGCATATTCTAACAAGAAGCACAGTCAAGAACATTTTAATATTAAAAATCGATTTCAAAGTCCATTAAGCGAAACACATCGTGTGAGAGAAGTGATCACACCACCCCAAGCTCTTAAACACCATCTCTTGTAGAAGCAAGATGCTGATTCAGACAAACAGAAAACATTATCTAGAGACAGATGTCTTGGCATCTGTCTTCTAGTAACACAGGATCACAAAGTGAGTTCTGATGTTCCCCTTAATTTCCTGCATTTCACTGGGGACCCTAAGAAGTGGTAACTCTGCTCTGTCAGCCTAGAGGCAACATGCTCAAAGACTAAATGGCATTTGAGCACACACCATGCTTACCACTGTGCACCTGAAGAAAGGACTTGTGTGCTTCTAATCAACTGAAATTCACAACAGGCTCACCCTGAAGTCTCTGGAAAACTTTCAATGTCGCTATGCATAAAATGCACCAAGGCATCTGCTGGGTGCGAGAAGGGAGGGAGGAAGAAAGTTAAATGCTGGAGGGGAGGAGGAACTAGTTCAGCTTACGGTCAGTGCTGGCAGAGGATCTGCCAGGAACTGTGTAGGAACTGGTGATGAGTCAACGTCAGCCCGTAGAATTAGGCAGAAGTTCCCCAAGAGATGACAAGTGACCAGAGCTGGCAGTGCTGCAGCTCCACACCCATTCCTGGCTGAGGAGCCTCCAGCTGCACATCCCTGCCCCTTCCCTTGCACCAGCACTGCCACCCACCCCATCCCTCAGCCAGCAGCTGCCAGGAGCTCAGCTGGCTCAAAACCTCAATGTTTGTTTTGTTTTTTTTTTTCCTGCAACAGCTCCATAAATAACCCAGAGCAATCAGGGAAAACCAGCAATGGCAGAGCTGCAAAG
The DNA here is from genome assembly GCF_020740795.1 of Apus apus. Lineage (NCBI taxonomy): Eukaryota > Metazoa > Chordata > Aves > Apodiformes > Apodidae > Apus > Apus apus. The sequence continues at coordinate 2,866,982 of NC_067285.1, forward strand.
GCAGCAGCACCTGCCCAGGCACAGGAAAGTGACAGCATCAACTCCAGCCAACACCAACTACAGCCTTAGAAGGTACCAAATTGAGCAGTGCAGTTTAAAACTGTCCTGCCAAACACAGAAGTTAAAATAACCCCCCAAACACGATAAGCTCAATCCTAATATGAAAAGGACTGTCCAAGAGTCATATGCACAATGCAAGCAAACCCTGAAGTCCTTCCCAATCCAGTGTTCCAGGCCAGAACTGCAAAAATTATGGTCAAAGTCTGCACAGACACTCAATCACAAGTTGCCAGTTTGGTGCTCATGTAGGGCATGGAGCTTCCCAAGAGGCTGGAGCAGCAGCTCTTACTAAGGTTTGGTAGAAAAAGGTTGATGGACACAGCCAGTTCCTCAGGACCTTCATCATCCCTGGACTGAAGCAGAACCTTTGTACCTTTTTCAGCTTTCAGCTGCTGCTACACGACAGCCAGGAAGAAATGAAGCCCAGTTATATTTGCATGAGGCTTTTAACAAGAACAGTCCACACCACACTCCTCTTAGCTCCATCTGAAGATGCCCAACACATCAGTCCCCTGCTTCAAGCTTTCCCCTTGCCATTGCAGCAGGTCCCTATTGCACTGAATGTCATTTTGCAAAGGGTGTATTTCACTAAGCACGTCTACAGCAGCCAGCCTGATGTCACAGCTACATTTGAGCTGTCATTTCAATGGCTATAAAAATCAAGTTCAACACCATAAAACTGCTATCCCACTACTGTGGAAACAGTCACCAAAAATGGCTCCTGAAAGACACTGTTCACTGCAATATAGAGCTGATGATGCAGAGCAAAATGCCTAAAGCAAGGGGGAAATGGGGTGGTGGGAAGAAGTTTTCATTTCTTACTGTTCTTCCTCCTCTGTATTTCTACAAGGCAAAATAAAATCAAAATTCCTCCTTTACTTTCTCAGGAAAGCTTACGGAGCAGGGAAAAGAGGAGAAGGCATGTTAGGCTTTTTACAAATCAAACCTTACTCCATTTATTTTTACGTGCCATCACCTTGTCTCCCAGTCCCTCAAGCTGTCTCCAACAGCAACAACTACAGAGAAAAAGCACAGATCCAGTCAAATAATCCCCAAGTAACTTGTTCTGCTTTCTCAGAAACACCAGTCAGGGAGAAGAATTACCTGCTAATAGCTGCAGTTTGATCCACCACCACTTCCTCTTTTCCACAACAGCTAGGCTATTGCAGAAGCTGGAAATACATGGTATTTCTCCCCAAGTTGTATCTTAGACTGGAATTACTTTAAGAACATAACCACGGAAGCGAGTCAAACAGCACTGAATGCATTAAAAGAACAGCATTTTGCAAAAAAACAGGGAAAAATTGTTTCTCTCCAAAGCAATAAGACATCACATGCCTCGTGCTGCTGCCAGAAGAGCCACTGAGTTGGCTGAGCATCTCATCTGAACAAAGAGTCACTGTCCAGCTCACTCCAGCCTGCAGAGCCAGTCCCTTCCATCAGCAGTGGGATTTCCTTACAGTGCTGGCCAGAGGGAGCTGGATCCATACAAATTCCATGTTACCCATCTAACAGGAATCCCTGGAACCCATACACATTCTTACATTAATTCCAGAAGAAACAAGGAGAAGGAAATGTAACTGATACACTATTTTTAGTATTAGTAATTTTTCAAGACCCAGCATCCTATTTTACACTCCATTAATAAATATACAGATTTATGGGAAATGGGAAACCCAGAGTAGAGAACCCAAAATATTTCCTTACGGATGTGGAATTCCCCACCCTTTTGCACCAAAGGAACCTAAATTCATAGCCCAACACTTAATTTTATCACAAGTTAACCTGGTCATTCTAGACTTTTTTAGTCTAATAAAGTTGATCTGGCCCAATAATCTATCACTAAAAGAAGCAGGAAATTCCAAGACAAGAACTTTCTGCCAGCTGCTGAGTCCTGTCCTACTGACCCATTTGAGCCCCCATTGCTGGGGAATCCCTCAGCCTACTGAAACACATCAAAGGTCACCCATACACTTACCACCCCCAGCCTCAAAATCCCCCTCATTAATTCAGAAGAAGCCAAGGCCACAACACCTTCCTGCCTCAGCATGACCACTTGAAGAGAACCTGAGCACAAACTACCTGTCTTTTAAAAACAACACTGATCATTATGCATATTAATGCCAGCAGGGTGGTTTATGGTGCCACCAACCCAGTAGTAACTTGCTAACCTGGTGGTATAAGAAAAAAAATATTTTAACTATTCTTTTTCACATTATCTTCCCAGTGTGGTTCCAACTTTTGACTGAAAAGAGATGAAGCACACAGCACAGGCACACTGGTGGCCCAGGGTAGGACCAGCCAACAGAAGAGGCAAGAGCCAGCTCCTGGCTGGAGGAGCAGCTCAGGGCTGCTTCTAGCACTGTCCTACTGGAAACAAGGACTTCAGGAGAACCATTGCCCTGTAATGATCTCCAAAGCGACACAGAAGACACTAAATCTGCTCAAATGCTTGTTTTCTCACAGGGTTCAACTGGCAGCACAAGCTTGTGCTAAACTGGACAGCATATCTGCCCTCCACAACCACTTTCACCTTAAAACTTTTGGCTTCCCCATTGTAAAAATACTTCACTAGTCTAATAACTAGTGGTTACTTCTCAGCCATTCAACTCACCACTTTCAGGACCTTTACCTCAAAACAAAGCTACTCAAAAAGCCAAAACAATTATAGCTAGTGCATTGTAAGCTCAATTCAATTCCTCATGTCCAGAAAAACATCTGGGTTTTAATATACAAATTAACAAATTTGTGCTAAGTTTGGTGAAAATATCCTAGGAGACACCTGGACCATCCTGTAGAGGGACTCATGTCCACAGCCACATGGTGAGGACAGAGGGGTATCAAAAAGAGTGTGAAGAGGGATGAGCATTTGTATTATTTTCCCGTAGGGAGCCAACTTAGTCCTCTTCATTAGGAGCTTTCAGTGTTGTGAAAAAGAAAAGTTTAAGCTTTAAAAACGTTTCTTGATCTGTCAGTGTTCCAAGAGCAAGACTGTGTTGCTGCATGCAAGGGTCACAGCAGAAGCTCCTGCAATGTGCAGGTGCAGGAAGAAGGGAGACACGAGGTAGAGCCCAAAGCTTCACTGATGTTCACAAACGTCCTCCTTTCTACTAACTTTACTCAGTCATTTCTCAATGCTATCACTACCCTACTCATCAACACTTGAAGTGGTATTAGGTTATTCTATTTCCCTTCCACAGAACTATTTTCTGTTTTCCACACTCCTTACGTAAATGTTATGGAAGCTTCAAGATACCACTATACAAACATAATACACAAGCTCCTAATCTCAGAGTTTCTATCTTGATGCAAGAACAGCTCCCAGATCAGCACACCCAGCTGTAGATGGTATCATGCCTGCACTGTAAAAGCTTACAAAGTTATCCCAATATTTTAGATATTCGAGCTCTAACAGCATTACAACTTCTTGAACACATCAGCCAAGAATACATTCACCTTCATGCACTGTAACTAAGAAACCAGCAACTGTTGCATTAAGCCCAAACTGTACTTTCTGTATTTAAGGCACAAATCTGAACCAGTTAAATCACTCATTTATCACAGCTCAGTAAACAGAGGCCTGGCTTGCTGCAAAGGTTATTGATAAAAATCTGTTAATAAATCATTTTGAGAGCACTTTCAGCTAGAAAAATCAAACACCAGCTGAACCCACACAAAACTTCTAAAAATGTACACAGTACTACAACCAAGCAATTCTCCTAAGTCTTTATTAAAATGTGCTTATCTGGCTATATCCAGTCCACTGCTTTATTCTTTAGGAATCAGAATTCCCACCCTGCAGAGCTCCAAGTGACCTACTTTAGGCATTCCTTGAAGACTCACTTGCTCCTCAAAGAATTTTTTTTCTTCCCACATAAAACCCTGCTACCAATGGGACAGTATTCCCATGACGTAGGCAGCGTGCACTGACTAAGAGTCACTCCCCATCCATGTTGCAGACACAATTAGAAGGCAGCAATGGTTTAACAAAGGATTTACCATCACTGTGCAAAGACCTGCATCAACATCCCAGCAGTGTGATTTACTAGGAGAGGGACCAGATCAGACTAAACAGAGCCCAAAGTCCAGCTCCCACCATCAGTATTTTTGACATACCAAGACTTCACAGCAGGCAATTCTGTATTAGCCAGAACTAGGAAAATTCCCTCATCCATCAGCACCTTAGCAGTGCTGGAGGTGCTCTGGACAGTGACACTCATCATTAAAGTGATCCCATCTAATGGAACTGCCCCTATTATCCAGATGTCTAATACTTTTAAAAATCCTTTTAGACTCCTAGTTACAGTGAAACACTCAAGAACAAAACCAACAGGTAAAAATAAACGAAGTGTAATATAATAAATATCAAAATAATATTTGGCTCTCCACCAAAAGTTTGGGGTTGCTGTTTTGACTCGCCCTATGGAAACCACAGCCTAAGAAATACCTCTGCCCCACAAAAATACCTGCTCTCACCTCCAGCCGCTTCAGCTGTGAGCAAGAGAAACTGTTTTCTCATCAGAAGAGCTCAATAACTGACAACTCTGGGAAAAGGATCTTTACCCACCACTGCAAATCCTTCCAGTGCTTTGTTGTATGCCACCAAGTTCATCTGAAAAAGGAGTCAATACCAGCTGCTGTGTTTGTGAGTAAGCCCCAGTCTTAAGGGAAGTCCAAGTTGCTCTTCTACTTGCCCATCATCTGGAAAGTCTGAGAAGAAGGCTGTCTTCTTTATGCCCAACTGTTAGTGAGCAGCAGCAACACAAAAAAAAGGGCAGAACAGACTTGACCAAGGTCACACAGGTGTGGAAGACAGGATGTCAACAGCTAGAGGCATTGCTCTGATGGGCTGTCATGGAAGGAGGCACAGCCAGATACTGTCAGACCAAAAACACCTGCAGAGAAACTGATTTGAAGGGGAAGCCCAAATATCTAAAAAACAACAAAAAAAACCCCACCACACCACAAACACCCACCGCTTCTTTTAAATCAACTTAGTAAAAACACTACCAGTAGAACCACTGTTTTAGTTAAACCACTTACCCTTTATTGGAAGTTTCACAGAGATCAGTCCACAGAAGAAACAAATGAACCCACACCACCACCTCAGAAGGGAGAAAAAAAGTCCCTCAAGTCTATTCCACCTATGATTCTTGGTCAACAAAGCATCAGGAAAATTATAGATTGATGGAGACACAATCAGTGTTTTCCATGAACACAAGGGGTGAAACAGAGGGTAGTCAGGTGGGTGGAAAGGAATTCCAGCTAAGGATGACAAGAGGACAGGTGATGCCTGCAGAAAACGGGTGGGCATTTATGTGTAACACAAAATACCAGAAATAAAGAAAAAAGCTTGGAAGTCCTTATAAATTAAGAGGCATATGCCAGATTAAAAAACATACAAAGAAAAATAACAAGGTAGTGAGAAAGCTTTCATGTATAATCATAGATAGCTTTGTATCACAACTAATTGTGCTCAAAAGATACAAAGCCACACATTGCTACATGCAGAGCCTGAAGCCACCAGGCCATCCAGCCACCAGGCAGCACCACCATGACCTCACATGAACCAGACCACACCATGGGCTTGAATATCAGCACTATTGCCTGCATATCTGAGTTACCAAGGAGCCATAGTGTCCAGTGCAGAACAGCAAAAATGGTACCGTGCTCCCATGTGACCCCAAAGCAGAAGGAAAAGATAAATCAAGAGGACAAGGTTTTCCAACCCAGACTGTGCTGCAAGGCAGAAGTAAGGACAGAGGGACTCAGAGCCAACCATACTGCGAGTGTCTCCACACCAGTTAAAGAGGGAATAAACACAGGCCTGCTCACATCTGCAGCTGGTCCCTTCAGATCCTCTGACCAACAGGAGCTCCACACAAGTCAAACAGGAGCCCATCAACAAACCCACTTTTAGCTCTTTCCACTACTTAATACTAAATAAAAACTCCCCTCCTTGCCAGCATGTTAGTTTTTATTCATATGCTTATACTTTGGGAGACTAACCTTACATTTAGTCAAGAGAAAGTTTACAGGTTCCCACAGACCCTTATCTGTAACCTTCCTGACCCAAGTGACACGCTGAGCCGTATCTCTACTTACTCATTAAAACCACAGTGCAACCCCTCCTTGAGATGACAGTATTTACAGAGCTTTCCAAATAACTGCCTTGATAATCCACAGGCATTTCAGCATCAAGATTTGCTCACTGCAGTCATATGCACAGCAGATTTTTTGAAAGCAGGCGTCCCTTTAAACCATCCACCATCTGTGTCAAAACTTGGAAACTCAAATATCATCAGCTACTTCCATCTGGCTCAGCACCGAGATATTTCCTGTTCCAGGGTCCACGACAGGAATACTTTTTATGTTACCAGCTGCTTTCATTTCACTTCATTTCTGACAAGCAGCCTTTGCTACAGACAACATTATACATTCACACCACAGCTGAAGAAGAAGCAACTCCTCAATAAAAGCACCCAACCCCATTCACTGAACTATTCCCCACCACTCCATTTTTTCCAGCTGGCACAATTAGGAGAATGTTAAAGGCTCAAACATCAGCCGGGAGGCAGGAGGCAGCCATGCTGCTGGAGACACAGGTAACAGTAGAGCTTTCCATGATCCTGCATCTCTGCCACCTTCCAGCAACTCCCTTGAGCCTCACACAGGGAGCACAGGCACCACCAGTGCCAGGGTTTGTCATCTTAGTTCTTTCCAACTATTTTGCTTGTGATTCCATGCATGAAAAGGAGGAAAGCCCTCCTCTACTAATACAGCACAGTTGAGGGCATTAGGTCTGGATGCAGTCTGGCATCAGGAGCTCCTTGTTTGGCATCGCCTACCTCCTGGGACCCAGGGGCTATTCAACTTTGTTCCCTAAACATATGCTATTTTATTACACTCAAGTCAAGTGATGTCAGTATTTCCGTGCTTTGTTTGGAGAAGACAGAGAAGGCAGGCAGAGCAAACACAAACACCGAAGGCTGGACTTGCAAAAGGTATCTGGATGCTGGAAAAGGCTCTCAGGCACGTCGTGGTTTGTGTGCTGTCACAAGCCCCCAGTGCCCACCTGCACGCTCTCAAAGCTGCTCGGGAGCTGTGCCTCCACGAAGCTCTGCCAGCCAGCAGCCAGGAGCTCACCGTGTCAAGCCACCAGCCTTCTCCATGAAGACCACCGTCCAAAATGCCACCAACAATGCCCTGCACACACGGGACTCCTCAGGGACTCCTGCTTTACTACAGCACCATCCCAAACCCCCTGCACCTACATAATCTTGGGAGCTGCTCAACCAGGTTTCCAAGCTCAATATTGACTCATTTGTGCAGTCAAAACATTAAAGTGATGCAGCTACTCCAGCACTGGAGATGTACAGAACTGAGTGCCCCAAGAAACCAAGTGCCTAACAGCATCCACAGCCCAATTATGCAGACTTCTAGTTCTATTTGCCTTGGTAAATTACAGGGTAAACATTGTATCACTCACTGCTTTTATTTGCTACTGTGTAACAGGCATTTTTGGAACTCCAACAACCTGTGGCAAAATCAACCACAACAAACCTCTGAAAACAAGGTTTTAAAATACTATAAACAGTACTTTAAATAAAGCAGCAGTGCTAAGAACTATTATTTAAAAAAAAAAAAAATCAAGTATCATGGGCAATAGTTACTTCAGTTATTCACCTGGGGTTTTTTTATGGATATACATGATTACACACGATAGTTTTCAGTGTGATTATTTCAGTTTAGATACAAAGCTATGCAGAGCAGAAAAATATTTCCAGAGATATTCCACATTTTGCTGATGAAACTGAAATCCAGCAACTGCTGCTTCCTGTGTTACAAGTCTTTGCATCAGAAATCAGATTTAATGCACTAATTCCATAAACATGGGAAGATAAATAATACTATAAATATATAAATGCTTTCAAACTACAGCCTGAAAATGTAGTTAGCTTCAAAATTACCAGAATTATCTCATTTTGAGCATTCTATTGGTTTAGATAGGGCATTATTTCAATTTCCAGCCCCCAAGCTAAAGGAGGAAAGTACTCCAGTAACTTTATAATAAGGAATCAATTAAAGCATTATTCAGAAAATTACTACTGTTAGAACAGCCTTGGGACCTACCACAGGCTAGAAAAGAGAATTTTAAAGTGTCTTTAAGCTTACCAAAAAGATGTGCTAATTTTTCAATGGTCCATCTCCCTGTCAAGGAAGACCCGTAAAGAGCAGCAGCACAGAGGTGGCGAGTAGCCACCACTGGAAGTCTTGTGAAAGCTTCAGACTTGCAGCAAGTAGAAGAGGAGAGGCAAGACTGACATCTTCAATAAACACTTTCAGACTAGATGAGCACTAAGTTCCTCATTTGAGCTTTGACTCATTAACACAAGTCAGCTTTCAGCTGTTTGTCTAGAGTCAGACACCTGAAGAACTACTAAGGGATTAATGCAAAGTGTATCCTGCATGTCCTCTACAGCCAATACTGGACAACCTCCAGACACATACATATTTCAAAGGAAAACTATTGCAAAGCTTAGGCCTGTACTTGCAAGCTGACTGAAAGGCTTCCTGGAGACACTGGTTTGACTTGGAGTTGCATCCAGTTTACTCTCCCCTTCCCTGAAAGCTTTGCCTATGCAGAAAGGAAAATGCCCCTGTAATTCAGAGAAAGCTGAGCCACACACAGCAAATAGTCTCAAGTTAAGATTGTATCAGTGCACCTAAATCAACTACTTATGGCAAATGAGAGGCAAAGACGAAAACTACAAAACCCACCTAGGTGCCACTTGAAATTCAGGCGGGAACTCAAAAATTGTTTTCTTCCTTAATTAATACCAAACAAAAACCTTAAATTGGGAGCTCATCCTGATGTCACTTCCATACTTGTGTACGGTATAAAGTGCAAATCTTCACCCTGTGAAAACTCTCCCTTCCCTTTTTATTTTCTAGGAACAAGAGTGTCAATTAACAGCTGAAAAATTCCTAAACTGACTAAAAAATTCCTCTGCAGAGTTAAATAAATGCTCTGTATTATGCCCAGAGGCAACCAAATGCCTACAGGAAGTCAATATGTGCTAGATGGGGGGGGGGGGGGGGGGGGGTGTGGAAATTATTTCCAGTAAATCCCTCAAGGAATCATTTCTCAGAACAATTCCTATCTGCAATGTTGTCAGGAAATCAAACCGGAGGACACGCTTGCTTCCACTCATCTGGTGTCTTCATCCCTCTCCAATCTGTTGCTTACAACAAGTGTTTATTGACAGAGGGCAACAGTAACTGCTCAGTGAAGTGAGTGTGATCAAGCACCCGCCTACAGTCAAATTAAGGACACTCACTTAGGAAGAAGATGGTTTCATCTACCAGTCCCCCACCTCCGCATCACGCGATGCCAGACAGGGGGAAGCAAAGAAATGGATCCCCTCAGACAGCAGGGAATGCAAAGGTATTGTACAACATCACAAAATTAAGGCTCTAATCTGGCCCTTTATATATCCAGCCCTTTCTTCATCAAGGCTTCACATTTCTGAAGGATTCCCAAAGCCAGGAGCACCCCTCCTGCCAGGCTGAGCCTGTACTGGTTTATTGATCATGGCAAGGGCACGACACCCTTGTTTTCCAGCAACTCTCATCAGGAGTAGCAGAGGAAAGTAGAGTCAACATCCTGAAATTAACAGGATTTGAGAGCACAAGCCCCGTGGTTGGGAAGTTCTACATCTGTTCATGCAGGGACACAAACAGCACTATTTTTCCGTTTTCCCATTTATTTACCAAAAAACCCCCAAACAGATTAAACTGTCACAGTGGTTTAATTACTCCATATCTGCACATACTTTTGAACACAAAAGCATTAAGGATGCAGTATCTGCAGTAACCACAGTAGCATTGCTCCACACTTTCAAGTCCAAAGGAAAAGGGTCAAACAGCAGTAAAAGTCAAGAGGATTTGGATGTTCCTAGAGCCACTTTATGCTACATAGGCTCGCAGACCCTCTAAAGCAGCTCATTTTACACCTCCTCTCCACTGGCAAAATTACAGTTTTCACATCACACTAAAAGCAGGAAATGCAAGACTGAGCAGCCAGACTCTGCAGCCACTTGGGACAGCAAGGGTAAGCAGCAGACACAGGGAGCTTCTGGGGTTCCCTGGAAGCCTCTGATGCTCCTACTGAGGAAGCCATGCACCCACATGGCCATCTCACCATCACCACACACCTCCCCACCAGCCCAGGGTGAGAGATAAAATACAGAGCCAAGTGCTGAGATGAAGGAGGATCCTCAGCATCGTGAGAGGAGAAAAGCTATCTCAATTAAGCTGGTTGTTTTCCTGTTTTGGATGGTTCCCCGTATGCTAATCCAATAACTGTATTATCCCATTATATCCACACCCATTCCTCATCCAGCTTCCCCGCACACTGAGCCCCAAATTCTCTCAGGAAGTGGAGCTGAGTCACGCTCGCAACTGCCTGCTGAGATAATGCCCAATGTGCAGCACTCCTCATTTTAAGGCAGTAAGTTAAGTTTACACGGATGCTGGACATCCAGCACCACCTCCAGAGCCCACCATGCCAGGTGGAGTGGGTCGAGCAGGACGAGCAGTTCTGAGCACACCTGCACCCTACCTCAGCTTCAGCGTGGGCATGTCACAATAATTTATTCCTGCTGCAGCACAGCCAGCAGGTCTTCAGGACTTGAGATGTTAAGAAACCTTGGCTGTGCACAGGCACACAGCAGTCAAGAGGAAGAAAAAATGTGTATGTATCTGTATTACGTATACACACGTGGATATTTTATATACACACATCTCACATTATATATACACCAACAGCTGTATACATACACACGTTTCTGAGCTGCCACAACTGCAACATTTGTAACATAACCCACAACAACAAATACCTTCCTGTTACTTCTGCCTCACTGAAACATACACACTACGTACATTACATGTACATTTCAGTTAACGTCCCTGTTTGGGAGCAGGCAGATGTTGCTGTTTCACTGTCAGACAATATTGACACAACGTCAGTCTCCGGGACTGCTCACGACAAACAGTTAGGAAGAAAAACATTCCTGTGCTAGCATGTCCAGCTTAACAATGCCCTCTCCCTTTCTGCTAGGGACTGCAGCAACTCTCCAGAACCTGAAAGTTTGACAAGCAGCAAAAAAGATAAAACACCCAGAGTTCTGCAGTGGACAGAAAGACCGTTTTCTTTAACAACACAACAATGTGTAAGACACGTGTAACCAGACTGAATATTCATCTTCGTCAAGAGGAAACCCAGTGACACCAAAAAGAAGTTATCCCCTCCCAAAGCAGCATCTAACAGCACAGGCCAGTGAATCACAATGTTCAATTAGCTCTTAATCTGATTTTATCTCCTTGCAACACTAGGTCTGCTTTCCACTCTCACACCCTGCAGCTCAACAGAGACATACCCTCATGTTGCTGAGGATCATCCTTCCCAGCTAACTTGCAGAGAAAAAAAAACAAAATAAACTATCACAGAAAAACAAACATCTATAAAACCATGACCAACTTCTCTCCAGAGCAGGGGACACAGACAAAACACACCAACTGAGCACATCACCTTGTGCTTTTTGAAACAGTGAAACTTTGTTTTTCCTTATATTACATTGAAGTCTAAACATACAATATCCCACAACAGATATCCAAATGTAATTAACCAATATTTTAAAATACTCAGATTACTCCACACTTCTTAAGCCCTCACCCTTTCAAAACCACTCCCAAGGCACTGATTCCTGGAAAGCCAGGTCCAGGCAATCCCCTCTGCCACAGCAGCAGACATGAGGAACTGCAAACAAGGAACTTGCTTTCGAGGGTCACTGGATTGTAACAGTAGCGTATACATGACGATTTAGTCATTCCAGCCTTCCAGAAATACCCTACCCATCCCAAAACACAAAGCAGGTATATGGAAAGCTTCAGGAGTGACTACCACCTGCAACAGTTCTGCTCTCTGGTATTTGTCCTGTATCCTCAGCCCTGGTATGACTCGCAGCTTTCACACGGCAAAACTGACCAGCCAGGATTTGCTAGTCGTTTAAAAGTCCTGCTCTAGTTTTCTAGGGATATAGACACAGAATTTAAGAATAATTCCTAGAATTCATTTGGGCTCTGCTTAGACCCAGAAACTCCCTCCTTCCTGCTCATTTTGTTTACACAAGGCTCAGCTGCGGGCATGTATGAAATCTAAGTTGGTCTCCACAATCAACAGCGTCCGAGAACTGTGGTTAACACCGAACTTTGCATTTCCAAGTCGCAGAGTCAGGTTTATCCTCTCCTTCCCCGACACAAATGCCCTGACTCCCGCCAAGAGAGCGTTCTCCGTAACACCCCCAAAAAAAAAACACGCTTCCGACCAGAAGGAAAACATCTTCAACAGCGAGACGGGCCCTCTCGGCACAACACCGCCCAAACCCGCTGGTGAATTAAAGCGGAGACGTCGTTAACTACGGGCAGAGAACAATCCCCCTCTGTCCCAGAGGGACGGAAGCAGCCGAGTACGAAATGGATCCCCGGGGTAGCAGCGCGCAGGTGAAACCCCCCATCTGTGCGAGGATCACGCTCCCTGCAAAACCAAGAGGCTTCCTCTCCTCGGGAGAGGTCAGGGAACAGCGGGCACGGCCCCGGGGCAGGGGGGGCTTCCCACCCACCCACCCACCCACCCCGCGCAGCTCCCACCAAGGATCCAGCCCTGGAAGCGCATCCTGTTCAGCTGCCAGCAGGGAGGGAGGGAGGGAGGAAAACACAAAAACAATGTAGAAATAACTCGAAGCCCTCTGCTACGCAAAGTACGGCTGGGGAAGAACAGAGGGGAGAAGAAAGGCAAACTTTTTTTCCTCCCAGCAGGAACGCCTGCCGCGCGGCTCGCCCAGCCTTTCCACACCACTGCTCGGCTCGCCCTCAGCCGAGCCCCGCGGGGAGCGAAGGGGCTGGAGGCTGCAGCCCGCCCGGCCCCTCGCTCCTTCCCGGCCTTCCCGGAGTTTTCCTAAGGCAGAAGGCGCGGGAGTGCCGGGCTGCTGCCCGGGGCAGGGGAGCGGGCGGAGGGGCCGCGCCTGAGACCGACCCCGGGGGAGCCGGGCAGGGGTGCGGGGAGGCCCCGCGGGAGGGGAAGGGGGGAGCCCCGCCGGGCAACAGGCGGGAGCGGGGCCGGGAGGGTCCTCACCTACGCCGTATTTTTCCTCCCTTTTGGTGGGAACCCAGCGAGTCATGGCTGCTGGGGGCCGCGGGGGCGGCCGGAGCGGTGGGGATGCGGGAGCCCCGTTCTTACGCCGCCATTTTCCAACCGCGGGACGGGAAAAGTTTCTCCCGACGGCGGAGTCATGTGGTGCGGGCGGAGCCAGCGGCCCTGGCTGCCCCGCCGGCCGGCACCCCGCCGCGGGGGAGGCGGGGGATGGCGGGGCGGGGACGGCGGGACCGGGCGGACACGCTGCGGGGCCCGCCCGAGCCCCGCCGGGCTGGGGGGCGCGCACCTCGGGGCCCGCCTCGGGATCCCTCTCGGGATACCCCGCAGGGCCCACGCACCTCGGGGCCCGCCTCGGGAACCCCTGCAAGGACCCACGCACCTCGGGACCCCCCCCCCCGCAAGGGCCCACGCACCTCGGGGCCCGCCTCGGGATCCCCCTCGGGATACCCCGCAGGGCCCACGCACCGCGGGACCCCCCCCCGCAAGGGCTCACGCACCTCGGGACCCCCCCCCCCGCAAGGGCCCACGCGCCTCGGGATCCCCCGCAAGGGCCCACGCACCTCGGGACCCGCCTCGGGAACCCCCGCAAGGGCCCACGCACCTCGGGACCCGCCTCGGGAATCCCCCGCAAGGACCCACGCACCTCGAAACAACCCCCCCTGCAACGGCCCACGCACCTCGGGGCTCCCCACCAAGGCAGGGGCCACAGCCCGGAAGGTCCCCCGCTTCCTACCGCGCATCCCGGCTGCTGGTTTCCCCACAAAGGAAAGCGGGCTGGGAGGGAGGGGGGTGGTGCCTCCCCGGGGGTCTTTCTAATAGATCGGGAGCACCTGGCCTGACCCTGCCCAGAAGTTTCTTTGCCGGCACGAAACCAGCTCTGTGTCAAACGAGCGCGGCCGCACCCGGCGCCTCGGCGCCTGTTAGCTCCGGCAGCAGGATTCCAGTCTTCTGCGGGACGCTTGCTCCTGAGAAACCGTCCCTTTCTTGGTTGTTCTTCAGCTCCCGCTCTGATCTTTCCCGCAACCTGGCCTGCGAGGGTTTCTGTCTGCCTCCTTCCCAGGGACCAGGCGCTGAAACAAAGTTCCTGGTGATGATTGCTACCAGCTGCTCAGCACTTGGCAACGGCCCCCCTGATGAACACCCCATTCCAAGCACCCCCTTCCTTGGCCATAAAGATTAGAAACTTTCTGATTTCCAAAAAAAAAAACCAATATAATAAAAATCCTAGTCCACAGTTAACATCTCCTGGCTAGTGAGAGTGTGGAGTATATGATTACAAAAGAATGAGCAAGGGAAATGATCCAGATCCAGATCCTGATCCAGATCCAGACATCCCTACTATTAGAGAGACCCAGGATCATGATTTTTAAAGAAAATTTAATACATATAGATATTATTTAGCAGAAAGAAGGTAAACTGTGTGAAAGTCAGCAGAAAGCAGAAGGAAAACACTTAAGAGAAAGGAAAAGAGAGATGAAATGTCTGCCTGGCTATCATTTGTTAGGATTAGTCCTCCACCAAAGGAGAAGCCCTGCACTGCAAGGTTAAGAATGAGAATAGGCCCTTTTTCGAGGTCAGGGTTGCACCTCTTTCCTCCTCTTCCCGTGTTCCGTTAGGAATGCGGGTGGCCCGTGTCTGCAGCAACACTCGTTGTCGCCAGGGGTTGAGATCAAGTACTGGTCTCTAACACCTGAAGGAGCCTATTCCCCCTTCCATGTCCCTCCCCTTTCCCGTCCTTGGGAGTTGTTCCCCAGGTCACCACCTACACGTTCAAACTGAGCTGCACTTCCTTGCTCCTGTCCTGCCGAACTCCCAGCCCCGGCACCTGCACCTCCAGGCGTTACGCCCAGGAGTGAGAAGATCAAAAGGTTTTCAAAGTCAGCTTCGTGGCTCACCCTCTTTATCCTGGATTAACGGGTAAATGATCAGAGCCTTACCGAAGACAACTTAAAAGTCAGCTCTTTGATTTAAGAGGTTTATTGTTAGAAGATAAATCAAAGCGAATTGAGCAAAATAATGGACATGCTTGCCCTGTTCCTATAGTTATCTTCAGTTTTCTGAGCAAGGGAAAGGAGGAATGGATTGGAAAAGCAGTGCAGCACTGGAATTTATTTCCACTGATGAGCATCTTGCAGTTCTGTACAACCGACACATTATTTTTGTGGTATTAGTAACTATGTGCTGCAAAATTGCTGGAACTGCTCAGGCATTAGATGCTTTAGAGATTTTTTAAGACTATTACTGTAATAAGCTGAAAATCAGGGAACCTGCTTGACTTTTCATTTAGATTCCTGAGAACCAGGAATCACTTCCACGAGCACCATAGCAGCACGAGATGCAAATAGGGGTTACAAAGCAGCACTCTGGTGTTAATTTAAACCTGCAGATAGCTGTAATTAGGGAGCTGTTGCTATATTCTTTCCTTTCTGGGCCTCCAGGTTCAAATCTGAAACCCAAACTCTGGTGTTTATTTCTATTTTGAGGGAGAGTAAAGGTTTCCCTTCATGAGAAATACAAAGCTGACAACTTTTATTTTATGTTAACTAAGGGTTAAATTAAATTCTTCCATAGGTTGGCATTCCCTAGTCTCCATTTACATGCACTAAATGGGAATGATACATACCTAAGATTAAGTACACTCCAAAGGCAGGAAGTACCAGATTCAATAAAATGAAAGCTAAAGAATTGCTTAGAGCTTCTACATATTAAATACACGTTCTGTGCTACAGTAGCAACATTTATTTTGATGGCAGTGGAAAAAGAGCTTTGTCCTGTTCTCTGATCAGGATCTGTAACAGAAACAACAGAAGTAATCCCATAATCTGCATAAAGCCCCACTGATACCCATGAGGGTCTATATTCATATTATTACTTTCCACAGTTTTGGCTTAAAGAAAACAAGTTACAAATAGAGCATTAAAATTTTGATAGTAAAAAATACTTCTCCTAATTCACAATGCATAAATATCCCAGTGCTGTTTTTTTTGGAGTGAGGCAAAAAAAAAAAATGATAATGGGGCAGGACTGTAATATTGAGAAAATAAAAAAATTTTCTTTTGCTCTGGCAAACATAATATAAAGTGTCCTCCTGGGAAATATTTTTCATTAAACTCTAAAATGTTCAGGCTGACAGTTTACATACTTGGGTGTAATATGTTTCTTCAGACTGTGCATATATGTTTTTCATTTATGAGGAGGAAACTGAAAAATGCTCCTTTCTGTAAAATCTGAAAGTTTTATCACATCAGGACGTCAACTCTTTGGATTCTCACCTTCTTTTTTTAATGCATCACACTGAATAGGAGGCACTTCTCTCGGAGCAAAGAAACTATTCTCTTTGCTAACTGCCAAGAAATCCAAATGCATGGATTAGCCATGAATAGTATTTGAAATTCTTGTCAGATTCAGAATATTTTTTTAAGTGGATGAATGGAAAGAGAACGGTTGCCCTGCATGAAATATATGTTCAGTACATAAGAGAGACTCTAACAATGTACAGATGCAATAAAGTCCTATTTCACACCCATTGTATATGACAACACCAGAGGAATGTTTGTTCTGTGTCAGTTAAATATCACCGTTTTTACAATAATTGGTTTTCCTTGTCAGGGCTTGGATGTAAATTCAACACTTCCAGTCAAAACATGTAAATATTTATTCTACACACAGGATGCAAATTCCTCTTGGAAATACTCCTCCCCAGAGCTGGTGGGGAGGGCCTATATAACCACAGAATAAATAACTGGTTTGCTTTTCCATTTCTATTAAAGATATTCTGTTGGAAATGTTACTGCTTTCATTCCAGATACTCATCATCTATTTTTGCTGTACAATTTTCATTTCTGTGATGAATGGCTGCCTATGTTCTACACTTGGGTGTGCACGAAGAGATGTTTATATCTGATGGAAATATGCCTCTTAAAATGACTTTATTTTTGCAATGTCCAATGCTCTTGATCAGAATGGAAATAAAATTAAGAATATACCTGATATATACATGGTGACCTCGGAGATCTCTTGCAGATGAAGGTGAACATCTTTCAGGGAGAATTTAGAAGCAAACACTGAATTTCCTTTGATGTTCCTCTTGGCTTCAGCGAGCACAGGTGTGGCACTTATGAACCTGGGCTGGATTTTGACAACAGCAAGAGGGAAGTTTTGTGCTCTTCCAGACTTTGCCCATGTCTTTTTGAAGCATTCACAGTGATCTTTAAGCTCCCTTTTGTTTTTATAGAAGCATTTTGGCTATATATGGGTGTGTCTTTGGCTTTTCTCCTAGTAGGGTGGCATCTGTGGTAACCAACATGCTGGATGAAGGACTGGAGTTGCCAGCAGGATTGTTCAAAGACAACATTTACATTTATAAAATGCTACATAGTTACTGGGACTTAAATTGCATCCATTGCACTGGTCTAGTATCTTTCAGATCAATTATTTTCAGATTCAGAAAGGAGGTAAGGATATTCAATTCAGAAAGGAGATGAAGATACTGATTTATTAAGTAATTATATATATATATTAAATTGTTTGTGCATTAGCCTAAAAAAATGGGGCTTTTCTGTATGGAACAAAAGGGATTGTGTCATGAGTTATGTTTCTTTGGAAATACACCAGACTGTTCTTGTTGTGTTATACTGAAAGGGATACAATGAGCAAGACGTGGATGACATGATGCTTGAATGCAAATGTGTGAACATCTCCCAGTTATTCTCTATAAATACACAAGGGCTTCCAGAGTGATGTGTTTTAGGAAGGGTGTGATTATCACAGATGCAGCTTCATTTGTACCCTGCTATTTCATCTTGTGTTCTAGAATTTAAAAAGATGGGTTTTACAGCACTACAATAAATGTAAGTGGCTTCATTTCTCCACAAGGGAGAAAAAAAAAGTGTTTTCTGATCATGCCAGAGTGTAAGATTTGAAATTCTTCAGAGAAAAAGAGCAGTGAGATTTTATGATGGGTGAGTCTACCCCTGAGTGCTCTGCACAAATGCCCTTTACACAAACTGTGCACCTTGTTCTGTTAAAAGCAGCACAGGCCTCGCCCTCAGCAGGGTGCTTACTTGGCTGGCAGGGTTTATTTTGGACCTTGGCAAATAGCCAGTTAATTTGGGATGGAGAAGTTGCCTGGTTGATGGGAACTTTCTCTGTAGGGTTGGTGAAGGGCCATGGCACTTTTTAATTGCCAGTGCTTGTGGTCTCCTCGGAGCAGGAGGAGTTGGAGCAGTGTATTTACCCTGCTGTCACCCTTCCCAGGGAGGATGTTTGTTCCTGCAGGACTGAGGCAGCTGCAGTACCCAGGAAATAATGCTAACAATTTCAGGTTTGTCCAACTTCGCTGCAGCCCACAATGTCACCCAATCTAGCAACACTTTGTTTATTTCCAACTGGAATACTCAGCTCCCTGGGAGAGATACACTCACGTGTGATACATTGTTAACTCCAGAACACACAAAACTTTATTTCTCATGGGTTCCTCATGCCAGCTGGTCTTTAATCCTTAATGAAAACAGACTTACAGCCACGAGTAAGTGTTCAGGAACATCATTACAATTTTTACAGTTAAACCCAAAACATTTAAGGGAAAGGGTAGTACAACTTGCTCCAGAATATCAGCTAGCTTCTAGTTTGGTGTTACTGAGTGACAACCTGCTCCTCTGCAATAGCTTTAAATAACCAGCAGCCTAAGTTGTTACGTGGGGGGGTTTCTGATTAGTGTTTGCTAGTGCATTTTTCATATATTTGATACTTACACTCAAAATGAGATGACAAACTCCAATTCCATATTATTTGGCAAACTTAAAGAAAGCCAGCAAAACAAAATGCTGCGTGAACAAGTCAGGGAAGGATCCTTTCCAGAGACCAGGTAGTTTGACTTCATCAACTCCAACAGATCTATGATTTAAACCTGACACATTCTGGTCAAGTCTTGTAATAAAAATGCAAACAATTTTCCAAGAAGAGAAAAGATAGAAGAAAGATATTTCCTGGGACTATATTCTGGTAAAATCATTATTTATTATTAGCTAGATAACGATCAGATAGAAGAGTACAAGCTGGAGATGAAAACAGACATTATTCCTGTTACTAACACTTAGCACTTATGCAGCACTTCATGGTTTGAAAGGGCTGAACAAATATTAACTCTCTCTTGTGAGACAGAGAGGTGTCCTTCTCACCATTTCCAACAAGAGGCAGCTGAGCTCAGGCCAGCTTTTTAAAATGTGACAGGCATTCAAAAATGGAGAGACTCAGACGACCAGGCCACTTCTGTCACCTCTTGATTATGTGATTTTCCTTGGGCCAAAAGTGCCACATTAGCTGGGGCAGGGTTGGGTGCCACGATTTCCTCGGGCTGCAGACAATGTTCCCTCTCATCTTTTGATGAACAGTATGAGATGACAGTGAGAAACGACAATGAAAGAACATGATGTACTAGCACCTGTTAGGAGGCCTGAGAAACTAGTTACTGAAATCTGAAGTATTTGAAGCAACGATGAAAACGATTTTTGCAGTAACAAAGGGCCAGGCAGGATTCACAGAGGCCTGTCAATTTGTAAAGGAAAAAACATCATCAACAACAACAACCTATCAATTTTTAACTGAGATTCTATAGCCATTTGAGCCCTTGCATGAACAAGTTAGAAAGGGATGGGAGGATGCCCAGGAGACTGCGTGTAGTGGAAGAAGCTGATGTGGCTTTCAGCACTGGCTGGATCCATAGCACCTGTGGGCAAACCCAGTGGCAGCAGCTCCTGCCAAGCACCCTCGGAACTGTGCAGCACAGAGAGTCCTGCTGCAGGGACAAGTGGTACCTGTTATCTCTGCCCCTGTCTGACTGCTGCCTTGCCTCCAAAACCAGGTTGCTAAAGGTATTTATCCCCAGACGAGCTGGCAGCTTTCCCACCACACTGCACGGGTGGCAGGGCTGGTTTTCTGAGCAGCCTTTTAAAAGCCTTGCTCAGATGTACCATAAAATAACAGCTTCTGGTCCTTCCCCTGGCTTGGGATAGAAGTACAGCAGGTAAAAACCTGGCATGACAGAATTGTTTAGGTTGGAAAAGACCTTTAAGATCATCAAGTCCAACCATTAAGCTGCACTGCCATATCCCCACTAAACCATGTCCCCTAAAAGACATAAAAGGTCCACAGCTCTACCACTCTCAGAGTAGAGGATGGGGTGGTAGCTCCACACTTTCCAGCCACGTCCTCTGACAGGTCCAGCTCTATTTGGAAAAAACCCACAAACATTTCAATTGAACCTTGTACCTCAAAATTGGTTTCAATAGCTCAAAACAGCTTCTCCAAAATAAGATATAGTTTATTAACCTGGGAACACAGAGCAAGCCAAGAACTCAACCACTTGCTTTTGATCTTCTATAGATGCCAGTCTTTTTTTTTTTTCCCTTATTTTGGCACAATCAGAAAATTTTTTAAGCTACTCTGTCTAAATAAACCCCACGTGGTTACTAACCCAGGCTACTTTAACTTTGATTTTTGTTCTTATCTGTGTTACCACACAAATTTTTGGTAATCCTGATCTAGTCTCCTTTTGCCTTATTAGCAGTAAATGTTAACTGATGAATAGAAAATAGTCTGTGACCAGGTTCCCCACAATGATTTTGAACTTCCTTGGGCATAAGTATTCCTTCCTGAAACAAGTTGCATTCTTTTCCTGAACATATAAGATCCAGGATCCTGGAAGAGTGAAGACAGAGACTACCTACATTTTGCATGGATCCCAAGTGGGAGGCAGGTTCTCCACCTTGAAAATGGAGCTGTTTTGCAATTATGCAGCAGCTGGATGCCAAACATTAAACAGTGCCTTGCTACTCCTAGGAAAAAGAACTGATCTCATTCTCAGTGCCTCCCTTTTGTCTGGCTTAGAAAAATATCTCAAAATTCTCTCCTATCACACTGGAAAAAGGCACTTTTTTTATTTTCATGAGGATGCTGCACTGAGCTGAGTCAAGTACAATGAAGCTGGTTTCTGTATTCCTCAGCTTGCTCTGCCTGTGCTGAAACTTCCCTTTGCAAACCATTTATGTGGAGTTGTTTGGAAACAGAAAGTTGTGAGTGCTGTTCCTCACTCCTCACTCCAGCATCCTAAGCTGTTTGTGTCACCCATAGTGACTGCTCCCAAACGTGCACAGACAGTGGGTGAAATGGAAATGCAGACATCCTTGTCTGAAAAGGAGGAAACCTTCCCCCTCATCAAAAGCCTCTGCCTAAAAACTGGTGATTTACTTATTTGGTACAGAGAGAAATATTGATGAAATGAACCATATTCCAGATCACTTTGAATGTTTGTCATCTATCTGTGTATAAATATGTATGTGTATCTATAAAATACATATATTTCCATAAACTGCAATAAAAATATTCATATTCAGGACAGGAAACCAATTTTATCTTTAACAGCATTTGCAGGGGATTGTTAAATCATATAATGGAAGCTTTGTCTAGACAGTTTTCTCACTGGCCAACTACATTTTTTTTTTAACTTTCTTTGTTTTTAATGTATTTCCTGGAACAGAAGGTCCCAATAATTTGTTTACAACCTTTTCTGGAAACTATATCAGTTTTATAATATTCAGAATGGATAATAATTTTTCTGAACCAAACCATATATTCCAGGAGTCTGGCTGTTCTCAGGGAGAACTGTTAGCTATAAGTTCTCTCAGCTTGTTATAAAAAAAGTTATTAGGTTTGTGATTTTTTGTTGTTTTTTTTTTCAAGTGAAACATTATCAAGTGTATTACTTGGAAAGGGGCACAGCTTTAGTTCAGTGGCTGTGAGATGTTTCCATCTGATGTTACTATACATAAAATGACTCTGTCTTTTGCAGTGGAAAATACAATTTGTGGCCATTGTCAGAGCCAGGGTTGCTGTGACAGTCTCAGCATCCAGGCAGAGCCCATGGCATGGCTTAGAGTCTCAGCAGTGGTGGTTAGAAGCAAGGGTAAGAAATTTCTGAGCAGCATTTTTAAAGCTGCTGCCTTTGTTCTCCTTCCCCTGGCCTCGGTCCAAGCTCTCTGAAGCCAGTGGGAAGCCCCACGCTGATCTGGGGGGGCTTCAGCTGTAAGCCAGCTTTGGAGTGAACAGGTTTCAGGCTTTAGATCTCTCCATCAGAAGCATTAAACCTGGCCTGACACAATGTTACGGGTTGGAACAATGCTGCAGGTGCTGCTCCTCAGGCCCATCGTGTTCTGTTCCCATTTATTTTTGACTGCACTTTAATAATGAAGTATTATTTTCTTCTGTTTTCAGGATGTGCTCCTTTGAATCACCTCAAAGGCATAAGAAGAATGCTCAGACACTTTATAAAAGCTGAAATAGGTATATAAAGCTGAGCTACATCCACAGGCTGCAGATTCATTTCCAACACCTTTTTTTTAATTGCAGTGTGTTTGGGGTTTTATTTTTAAGGGAGTTTTCCTAAAAAATCTTCCTCCCACCTTTATTTTAAATGAAATTCTTTTCAGCTTCAACCTCCCTGCTCTCTAAGAACCTCTGTGCCAGTCAGAGAGGAGGAAGTGAAACCCATTAATGAGATGAATAAAACAGAACGAGTCCTTCCAGGAACCCCAGCTTCCTGTCCCTGCAGAGGTGCCAGTTATCCCGAGTCAATCCCTCCTGGAGCAGCAAGGAGCACCCACCCTGCCCCCTGCAAAGCCTCCACCAGCAGGTGGAACCACGGGGGGAACTGGGACACAAGGTGCTGGTTGGAGGTGTCCAACCTGGAAAAGCATTTAGAGGGAAGATGTTGTTTGCCAAGGCTCCAGTCCTCCCAGTAAATGCCAGCTGGTGGGTCCAGCTGGAAGGCAGCAGCCTGCTCCACAGGCTTCCCTGGTTGAGCTCTCACACCAGCTACATCTGCTCTTAGGTTTCCAAGGGCACATCAGAGATGACATCACCAGGTACTTGTGCTAAGGCAGGATGGTTTCCATAGCCACACTGCCATCCCCTTCCCCTCCCTGCCACTACCTTCAAATGAAAAGGCTTAACTTTCCAATTTAGAAAGGTCTGTGCTTATGCATGTATCAAATTTGTCACATTTGGATGGTTCTTTTAATGCTTTAAAACTGAACTTTGAATTCAACCTCAGAGTAAGAAAGATTTTTGTCTTGAACTCTTTGTATTTATAAAGCTATCTGTCTGTAGATCAGACAAGCAGATACAGGAATTGTCTTGTAAAACTGTAGTTTCCCTTTAATAAGCCACTTTGACAGTCAATTATTCATGCAGTCTGCTCTGTGCTAAATGTTTTTTCATGCTGTGCATCCCTGTCTCTTGATTGCAGGAATGTGCTCCCAGGAATTATGATTATAAATAAATATCAACTGGTATATATGAAATGATTTACTAGGCTTTCCATTGCCACGTGATAGTGATTCTGTTCTTCTGCACTATAAAGATAGGGGAGTTGTAGGGTGGGATTGTTGATTTTTTCTCATTCCTTGGATTGTTGAGATTGCTGGTGGTGCTTAGTGCATGTGATTTTGACAGAAGCTGGAGATACTACACATAAAAAATGTCTTCAGTGGCAAGTTGTTTGCTAATGTTTAAACTTAAGGACAAAACAAAAAAAAGTGCTGAATTTTGATCCTGGAAAAATTAATGCATTGCACAGATACAACAAAGTGAGTCCATTTCTAATTATTCTATTTTCAGCAGATAACTTCAAACAAAAGGCATCGTGGTGCTAAATGTCATCCTCACCTTTGGCAGCATTCAAAGAGCAATTCAGATGATTGGTACCATTGCTCTTCTTTTTATTAGGGAAGAACTTTAGGCAGAACTTCTCTACTTGTGAGGAGTTGGGTCCTGGTTGAAGCTGGGTACCTCATCTCCCAGGGAGAAAGAAGGCAGCTGCAGGAAGCCCCCATCCCATTTATCTCAGATGGGTCAGGATGGAATAAATCCTCTCCTGATGGTGCCCATCCTCCTCCTGACCAGACAGCCTGTATAGAACATGTAGATATAGACCATGCAGATATAGACCAAGCAACTCTTCAGATACTAACACCTAAAGTCCACTTACCAGTAACTGAAAATTCTGTGGGATGAATATATATATATATATATATATATATGAAGTTAAAAGATTTTCTCCTGTGGAGAGATGTATAGAACCAACATGTCATATTTCACTTAATAAAAACAGATATTCACTCATGATAAAAAAGCCTGATCTCACCCTATATAGACCTGTGTATATATTTGGGCCATACCCAGTAAAAACCTAGAACTATATTAAAAGTATGTAATAATCATGTGCCATTTGCTTTTTGGCCTAAAAAAATGGGCTGTGTGATAGAAATGCACCAGGAAAGCCCCAACGTAGAAATAACATTGAGGGTCTTTCAGGATGTAAAGTATTTTTACTCTCAAGACAAACACTGTTGACTGAAATGTCACGCTTCCTCAGAGAAAATATTTGAGGTTATGTGAGGTTCACAGTTGTATTTAATTTAAAAACCAGCATAGCTTACATGGGTATGTAAAGAACAAATCATGCCAAGCAAAAAATGATTACTTTTTTTTTGAATTAAATTCTAATGTAGTGGAAGAAGGGAAGGAAGTGAATTCAAGCATCCAGAACTTAGCAAAGCATTTGACACAGGGTGCCTCAAAATGGTGTTTGACAAATGAATCCAAATGGGTTACGTAGAAGTGCAATTATGAGTCCAAGCCATTGGCTGAAGAATGGAATGATAAACAGGAGAATAAACTCCTGGTCCCACACAAGGTTCTGTTAGGGTTTCACCACACTGTGTGAAAGGAGGTTTCTGTTGCCAAAATAATTTGCCAAAATAATTTGACTTACTTGGTTGTGTACCTGGCAGAAATGAGGATTCAGGATGTTTTAAGTATTTCCTTACTCCCTGCAAGTGTTGCCACCTTCTCTAGCTGGGAGCACTGGTGGGCAGCAGAGATCTAGAACTCCATCACAGATAGACCTGTTCTACATCCATTTAGCCTTACTGATTCAGAGGAATTATTTCTCTGATTCTTGGCGTTGCAGACTTCAGTGCCCAACATCTTCTCCTACACAAGGCTGTCGCCTTTTGAAGCTGTTTCCTCACAGCTCACCCCCAAAAAAGTACTAATCAACCCATCATACTTGCTCATGACAGGGCAGCTGTAACTTACCGACCACAGAGCTTTCTGACCAAGCATATCACTGCCAGCTGGACACCAGGAATCACAACGGAGAGGAATATTTCCTTGCTCTTAGAGCTCCAGTAATATAAGAAAATACTTCCTTACTCTTAGAGTACTAGAGCACTGGAACAAGCTGCCAAGGGAGGCTGTGGAGTCTCCATACCTGGAGACATTCCAAACCCTCCTGAATGTGTTTGTGTGGGATCTGCTCTTGGGGATCCTGCTCTAGCAGAGGGGTTGGAGATGAGATCTGGAGATGAGATCTGGAGATGAGATCTGGAGATGAGATCTGGAGATGATCTCCAGAGGTCCCTTCCAACTCCCACCACTCTGTGGTTCTGTAAGGGTAGATGGGAAATGAAACCAAGTCCCTGTGTGCCAGCCCAGTGATTGTCCTCACAGTGAAGAGCAAACCTGAGTAAAATTTGAGCTTGGATTACACACCAAGGGAACAACAGGCTGGGGTGAAGAGAATGATTGGCTTATTTAACAGCTTCTTCACCTTCTGTGTTCAGGTAGAGCCCTGCAAAGAAAGTATGAAGTGCTACAGTTTGGAGGGGTGAGCCCAGTTTTCCCTTTCTACTTTTTGGCTCTAATGTAAAGGGTTCTGCACATGCAGAGGTGGTGAATTTGGCTCTGCAAATACAGTGTAGTTTTGATGAGCAAGACAGGATATTAAAAACCAAAACAAAACACCAGCTCCTCTCTCTGGAACATATCAATAAATGAGAATGAAGAGCTGTGTTTTCTTGCACAAGCTACAGCATCACTGGGGTCTGCTGAGCAGTAGAAAGCTGTGACTATTTATCTAAGCACTCCATCAGTTGTAACAGATTAAAAAAATAGTGCATCCAGCCTGGGACAAGGTGTGGATTCCATATATTCTGCTACAAGGGCTAAATGTGCTCCTTAAGGGGAATTTACCAGCATTTATGGCAGCAACTCTGATTTGAGAGGAAGGGCCGGGACCATTCTCACCATTTCTGTCAGAACAGTTTGGCTAGAACATATCTTATCTCCCTAGAATAGTTCAAATGGCAAATATTCACTCTACGTTTTCATCCAGCCTCTCTCAGCAATCAGGGAAGGGAGGATAATTTATCTCCTTTTAAAATACATGGAAAACAGGTCACATAAGTTGTATAAATCACCCCTTCTCTTTCTGTTGCAGAAAGTGAGCTTGAGGAGTCCCAAGAGACTTCCTACCAGCTGATGGACAGGCATACAGGTCTTACAACTGAGTTTTGTTACCCAGCTCAGCTCTGGTTTAGTTAGTTTTCAGGTTACAGGCAGTGACACATGGGATTTTGGTCCTGGTCCCCATCCCACATTTCCTGTCCTACCTGCAAACTCCTGCTCTGTTCTGGAGTGGAAGGACCTTCATTTCAGGGCTTAATTAAGCCTTGACTCCACCTCTGCCATGCCAATCACCTTCATCTGCATTTGCAATCAAGCTGGTTGAACTTTAGAAACCAGAAGCAACTTCTTAATCAAGTAAAAGGTATTTTTCTCCTGCAGGAAAATTCTTTCCTCCAGCATTAAATGGGTAGAATAAAAGTCTTTCACCTGAGAACATGGGAGGTGTTCCTGCCCATGCAGTGGGGCTGGAACGAGATGATCTTTAAAGGGCTTTCCAACCCTAAGCAGTCTGTGACTCTATGATTCTAATGCTTTATATATAAAAGGAGAGCACTTAGCCAAAGTATTTAAATCAATTCAGTTCATGTCTGTCACTGGCAACCACAGGTGGATGGAAAAACTTGAGTTTTTTCTGATTCTTGTGAGGGGAAACCAGCTCCACCTGCCCACAGTTTGGGCCACCTGGGCTGATACAGCCCAGCAACAAGGCTTAAGCTGACTAACAGAGATGAATATTTGCATTCATGGGACTTTAAACAATTAGCTGCCTCACTATTGGATAATCGGATAGCACAAGGACCTCTAATGATCCAAGTATTCCTCATTTTCATTTCTAGAGCAAACAGGCACCAGCACTGAGCAGTGCGGTGTCACAGCTGTGATTAATGACCCTGAAAAGTGGTTTCTTTCCTAATTTGCTAAAAATAAGATTTTACTTCTCTATGAAAGCAGTCCCCCTGTCCTTTGGATGATTAAATACTGCTCTGAGATGTTCAGTTGCATTAACGTACAGCCTGGAGAAGTCTCTATTTGAACAGAGCAGACAGACTTCCTGAAGTTCTGTCTTTAATCCTGTTTCATGTAGGGGGGTCTCAGAGGGAGAACTTAAAATGGGAACAGTAGAGTCATAGCCATAAAATAAAGTAAAAGGGTTTAACACTGGGGCTATGAAGGCAGTCCTTACTGAAATCAGTTTTTAGTCTTGTAAAAACAGAAAATACATTTATAAGATTCTCTTTAACTTAAAATACCAGGAAATAAAAAGCTCCACAGTTTGTCCAGTGTGTTCCTGTTCGTTTTTATGAGAATTTTGTCCCTGACAGAACAAACACTGAAAGCATCTCCTGTTGTTTTTCCTTCTACTTGGGAAAGTAACAAAATAAAGAAATGATTCTTTTTCCTCTGCCTGCTCATTCTGATAGAGCTCTGTATCTCT